>NC_064559.1:192894472-193623639 GCF_937001465.1 Orcinus orca | reverse complement strand
GTCCTTCCCCTGCTCCAGAGAAGAAGGAAAAAACTCCAGAGCTCCCAGAGCCATCAGTGAAAGTAAAAGAACCTTCAGTACAAGAGGCCACTTCTACTAGGCAAGTACATAAAAATTCATTTATAAATATCACAATTTTAGCCTGTTATTAAGTGACCGTAAATATGATACCTGTGTGTTAAAAAAAATACTTGTTTTACTTGTAGATTTTTTAAATTATAAAGTTGGCTTGTTGAAAAGAAATTCAGATTGTATAGGGGAGTATAAGTAAGATGACCCAAAGGTGACCACTGCTATCTGTTGGTTGTGTTGCTTCAGATATTTTATATACTGTAACTTGCCCTTTTTTCCCCCACTATTATGGACAGCTTTGCACTTTTAAAAAAATGTATGTGATTAGAATTGTTAGTTCACTGGATTTCACTGATGTGTATATATCTTTCTAGATGTCTTCATGGATTTTGAAAACTTTTTAAAGAAACAGCTTTTTTATATTACTGTATTAAGACTTAGGAGTCTGAATAGAAAAGGCACAAAATAAGCTTTTTCTCCCCCCACACAGTGACATCCTGAAAGTTCCCAAGCCTGAACCAGTACCAGAGCCTAAAGAACCTTCTCCGGAGAAAAACTCCAAAAAGGAAAAGGAAAAGGAGAAGACCCGACCAAGATCTCGGTCGCGTTCCAAGTCAAGATCCCGGACACGTTCTCGCTCTCCTTCTCATACTCGACCGAGAAGGCGCCATAGATCCCGATCAAGGTGAGTAGTGGCTTTAAGATCTGCATAGGTCTTAGATTTTATGTGCTACTCTCCTAGGTAGAATTAGGTAAATTACGTCAAAGCTGTGGAAAACATTTAGCACAAATGTTACGCTTTGGATTTCCAGCAACAATTTAAGGACACTTTCTAGGTTCCATTAAAAATCTCTACACAAGTAGAAAATCGTGTCCCTTGAAATCCATTTTTTAAATGTAGCTGTCGAGAAAACTATTTTAAGGAATTCATTCCTTGCTCATGATTTACTCAGATTCTAATTCTGTTACGGCAGATCATACTCACCTAGAAGGCGGCCAAGCCCAAGAAGACGGCCATCTCCTCGAAGAAGAACTCCACCGAGACGAATGCCTCCTCCACCAAGGCACAGAAGGAGTAGATCTCCAGTGAGACGGTGAGAGTTTTGGGGTTTTTTGTTTTTTTGGTTTCTTTCAGTTTGAAATTGTCAGATGTACAAAAGTACACCATGTTTGTTTTAGGCTAATCTTTGAATTAGTGCTCCCCTGGAAAAAAAGAACTCATGAGTAATAATAGGTAATGTCTTAATAAGAGATACCTCATTTGAGATGTAATGCTGTTATTTGTGTAGTGATAACACTAGTCTAGTGTTGGAAAATAAAAAACAAATTATTGGTGAATTTGTGTTAATCTTACCAGTTATTTGTGTTAATAATCTTTACCACTTCAGACCCTACCAAGAAATCCTATCAAGTAAGGGAATTAGCCACCTTCTCCCTTTGGCTTTTAATTACCACTAGTTTCTGAATATAGATGACTACAGAGCCAGTAAAGTGCTTTACCAGTATTAAAATAACCCATTTGCGTTATACCTTTCTTAATGTGTCTTTTTCACATTAAAGAAGAGTACTTATTGTAAACAATTCAAACAGAAATGAGATGAATTGAAAATTACCCACAATCCCATTCCATAGATTTAACCGTTATTAGCAGTTTGGTATCTATTTTTGAAGAGACTGGGCATAAAAGTCACTGTCAATACCAGTGTTCTTTTTTAAAAATCATTTTTAAATTAGCATAAGGTAAAATGTTAGGATCTATAACTTTTAACAAAAAGACTGTTGCTACACCTGCCCTAAGTGGAGGCATGGTGCACTGGTAGCAGAGTTTTGTGCGTTCTTTTTTTTTTTTTTTTTTTTGCGGTACGCGGGCCTCTCACTGTTGTGGCCTCTCCCGTTGCGGAGCACAGGCTCCGGACACGCAGGCTCAGCGGCCATGGCTCACGGGCCCAGCCACTCCGCGGCATGTGGGATCCTCCTGGACCGGGGCACGAACCCGTGTCCCCTGCGTTGGCAGGCGGACTCTCAACCACTGCGCCACCAGGGAAGCCCCTGTGCGTTCTTTATGATGCATTTCACGTGTTTTTTTGAAGGAACTAGTGATTGTGTTTCAGATTATACTTAGGACAGAAATTTTTGTGTTTTGAGTCTATAAGGTATTTTCAAGGAACCAAATCAACTTGTAAATAAAAGAGGGTAAGCAGTAAGGTCCGTAATTTTGTTTCTGCAGTCTGAGGTTTTTCAGAGTCACTTTTTTTTTTTTTTTTTTTTTTTTTTTGGCGGAACGCAGGCCTCTCACCGCCGCGGCCCTTCCCACTGTGGAGCACAGGCTCCGGACACGCAGGCTCAGCTGCCACGGCCCATGGGCCCAGCCGCTCCGCAACACGCGGGATCCTCCTGGACCGGGGCACGAACCCGCGTCCCCCGCATCGGCAGGCAGACCCCCAACCACTGCGCCACCAGGGAAGCCCCTAGGGTCCCATATTTTTAAAAAAGATACTTTTCGGGAATTCCCTGGTGGTCTAGTGGTTAGGATTTGGCGCTTTCACTGCTGTGGCCCGGGTTCTGTCCCTGGTGGGGAACTGAGATCCCACAAGCCATGTGGTGTGGCCAAAATAAAGCAAAAACAAACAAGATATTTTTCTTTGGGGAGGGCTTGTCAAGGTATATTGAACCATTTTTTATAACTAATACTAAAAATTACGGAATTGATGTTACTACCGATAACTGAGACTGAAGATGTAAATGGTCAGTCAATTTAGGCATCACACTTTTCTAAAATTGATTGTTTCTCCTTTGGAGAAAAAGTAATACTGGTGCTTTCTAGCATAAGATCAGTGGAAACAGCTACTTCTTATATTGGAGTTTTGCAAGCAGCCTGTTTTAATTGCTTACTGAGCCATTTAACAGTCAAGATAATTTGCAGATTGTGTAAGATTCCCTTTCAGCCAGTTTTTATCTCACACTTAAGGTAGGGTTTCTTTTTTTCAGGTTCTCAGGAATTCTTCCGCCAAAGGTGAATTCTGCAGGTACACATAATTGCAACAGAACTTACCACAAATTTTGCCGCAGAATTCGAGAGTCCCCTGCTTCTAAGTTTATGTAGCTAAATGAATTCCTAATCTTGCACGTTTTTTTAAAAAATGCAACATAAAGGTTGCATGACATTGTGTTATTAAATGAAAAAAATACTTTGCCACCCAAATTTTGTACGCAAACTCCAAAACACTCATATTATTCCTAAGGAGGGAAGAGACTGGTTAGTTATTCTCTTATAGCACTTGACATATTTTATAACTACTGGAAAGACAACTCAGAAGCATTTATCAGAATAAGTTATTTAGTTAGTCTCAGAACTAGCTGTTTCCTGTCCTAGGTTATGGTTTTGTTTCACATTAAAAAAAAAACCTCATTTGTGTGCTTAGCTACATAAACTCAAAAGTTGGATAAAAATAGCTGTATTGTTGTGTAAACTGTACATGCCTGTAAGGTCATTTTCTGTAAGTATGCAGTTAATGAACATGAGTACTTTATTCCACAGAAGAAGGCGTTCATCGGCATCCTTGTCCGGGAGTAGCTCGTCCTCTTCTTCATCTCGTTCCCGGTCACCGCCAAAGAAGCCTCCAAAGAGGACATCCAGCCCCCCTCGAAAAACTCGTAGGTTATCTCCTTCAGCAAGTCCTCCGAGGCGAAGGCACAGGCCATCACCTCCAGCAACTCCACCACCAAAAACTCGTCATTCCCCGACACCCCAGCAGTCAAACCGTACGAGGAAAAGTCGTGTTTCTGTCTCTCCAGGGAGAACTTCAGGTAAAGGTAAAAATCAAGCACATAAAAACAACATGTTCTTTCTTCATTTGGCCACAAAATACCTAGTCAGTTGTTGCTGTCCCCTACTCCCTTCAAAGTATGAAGTTGCTGGGTAATATTTGTATGTCATGTTTTTTATAAATTTGCTTAGAAGCTCACCTTTTCTTTCCTGCTTTAAGTTCTTGTTGTTTGTTGAAATGGAGTTTACATGTAAAAGTGTTTTGTTTTTAGCAGTACCCTCTGGCACTGAGTAGGTGAAGTGTACTGTTAACCAGCCGTGGGCTGTTTGAGTTGGGGTAGCTTACCGAAGTTTGTGTTGTCATGGTAAGGGATCTTTTTATTACTATGACACCGGCTAACTTTTTTTTTTTACCCTGCAGATTTTTTGTTTGATATCTTATTTGAGGACTTCATATTCTGTTTTATTTCTTTCTTGGCCACATTGTACTTCCTAGGGAGGGACGTGGTGTCCTCCTAAAAACTGATTTGTTTTTTTAATTTAGGCCCTAGGCAGGGTTCTTCTGAGTATTGTCCTTGCTTTATTCTGCGGATTGATTTCTGAGGAATTTATGATCTGTGATCCTGCCAGGCAAGTAGAATGCCATGTTAGTCTGAGTGAAGGTTATGGTCCATTGGGGTTTGTTTCTTTAGCATTAAATATACACGGAGAAAAACTATGGTATCCATTTGAATTGGGCCTTTGATGCTTAGGACTGGAATGATATACACACCGTGATAAGTGAGTAGTGGGGGAGGGGAGGTCTTAAAAGAACTGTTATAGTAATTGGATGTTAAGGAGCATTCTGTAGATTAATATATACTGGGGTTGCTCTGATCACATTTAAATTTTCAGATTATAAATGAAGAAATCAGGGATACTTCAGGCAAAATCTTGACTATGTTTTTATGAAGTTGGTGAGAGCAAGATTTCTAATCAGCACCCTGCTGCTTCATTTGTGTCCACCCTACCACCATCCACTGGCCCCACAACCTTGCAGTGTGGCAGTTCTAGAAAGGCAAATTTTGCTTTTTTGATCTGTTACTGTGAGGTATAGACAAGCTATCAGAGTGAGGGGGGAACTGACAGATGATGGTAATTTGTAAAGAGTAATGTACAAATTATTTTCTGAACCTTAACAGGTTAATTTGCTGATAACATAAATATTATGTGGTCATTTTTGTTGAATTGGCTCTTTAGACTTAGGCAACTGGATAATAATAGAGAAACCTTTAGGTCTTACAGGTTCAGACATAAGTATGGGAGGGTTGTCTTACGATCACTTATTTTCATAATATCATGTCCCATATTACTTTTTGTTCAAAATAGTTTCCAGTCACCGTGTCCACATCTGATGCCCGTTGTCCTAACCTATTTTTTCTTTTCCTGTGAAGTTTTTGCACTTCTGAATACTTCTTTCCTTTGTCTGGAGCCAGAAAGTTCTCTAGTAAAATAATAGTTTGAATGTTCCCATCTGTTACTTTGCAAAAACACATCAGATTCTGATTTTTCTGTTTACATCACATAGCCAAAGGGTAATAAAAGTACCTGAGCAGAGGACTGAATCCTTGTTAAATAGGTTGATTGTTAAGAATTACTTGTTAACCTTTGTTAGGGTCTGCACAGATACTAACCTCTTGTGTCTTGATATGTTGTCGGGAAGAGTGGGCTGCTGCTTTCCTGGAAACAAGTCACAGTGGATATGTACATAGGAGAGAAGTCAAGGTGGAAGACAAAGGGCCAGTAACGTTCCTGTGGCTTATGGGACAGGTCTTCCATGTCCAAACAAAACCCAGCCAAAGAGATTGACTGTGGGTAGTGTAGTGAGAGCCTGCCTTTTGTCCACTGAGGCTGAATATTGGTTGTAACTACTTGGAGATAAATAGCTTTTTATAGTAAAACAATCCCAACCCTCTGTGATGAAATTTCAGAGCTAGGAAAGACTTCAGAGGTTGTCATAGGTTCTCAGGTTAAGTGAATTGGTCAAGGTCAGCCATCCAGGACTAGAATTTGGGTTCTCATTCCCAGTTCAGAAATGTACACTTTCCCAACTTTCCTACCCCCACATGCCTGTTTTGATTGCTAAAGGAGGGAAATAGAAGGCAGGGTAAAGTTTTTCAGCTTCTGTACCGGGTAGTATGATTTCAGAAATTCCTTTCTTGCAGTCTCCATTGCTAATAAAAGTATTGATAGCATTGAAGTGTGATAGAGTTTTCTTTAGTGTTTCGTGGGGTAGTCATCAATCAGGGCTTTAAGGTTCTGCTGTTAATAGTGGGTGCATGGAGTGGGAGGGAGGCAGGAAAAGTATTTTGGAGAATTAGAGGTAAATTATTTGGAGTATAATATACATTCTCATCTGAAAGAGTCCTCAGGACGCACTTTGTAATCGATGGCGTGTCATAGTTAAATTGGCATTATCTTAGTACATAAAACAGTGCTTTGAAATCAGTGGAATATTTAATGAAGTATGTTTACAGGGGATCTATACATATGGTGGTGGTAATAATTTTGAGTTAGATCAACATAACCATATGAATGTGCTCTGTAGATACGGATTATTTTACTAATTCTGGTCACAGAGTGACTTATCTTTACAAGTGATCTTTTGAGCAAGTCTGCAAGGTTAATGATTAATAGGACTATTGAAGTAAATTTAAAATTCTGGTTTTTCAATTGACTTGGGAGATTTCAGACGTCATTTTAGAATGATTTTGCCCCTTAAATACTAAAAATGAAACAACATTAACATAAAAATAAAATTTTTAATAAAAATAAGTTGTGAAAATTTTATCTAGATAAGCAAACATTGATGAAACATGTATGATATTAATAATGCTATGATTCAGTCAGTCTTATTAAACCAGAGTAGGGGGTATATAATGGATACTTGTTTAATGCTGATTATATCAACAATGACTTAAGACTTGTACCCAAGCCGTTAGTGAGAGATTAGATCAGGATAAAACTCCAAATACAAGTTTCTGTGGGGAAAAAATGTAATGTTGTAGTTCAGTTGTATTATTTACTAAATAGGTATTTGACCACTATATAGCAAACATAACCACATTTGTAATGTTTCTCAGAGGAAAATGCATTCCGGCATCCAAACATCCAGCTCCCAAACACATTTTGGAACCCAGTTCTCTAAGGTGGTACTTCGACGTTTGGGTTTATGACTAGATGCCTATAATATTTTTTCAAGAATTGAAGATTAACTGACACTTAAAAATGAAGAGTACTGACCCCAAAAATAGCTTTGAATCCTTAAAATTTAAAGGCATTTCTATTTCATGTCTTTGAATTTCTTAAAATACAAGTTTTTTTTGTTTGGTTGGTTTTTTTTGGCTGCATTGGGTCTTGTTGGTGTGCGCAGGCTTTTCTCTAGTTGGCGGCGAGCAGGGGCTACTCTTCATTGCAGTGGTTTCTCATTGCAGACCATGGACTCTAGGCGTGCGGGCTTCAGTAGTTCTGGCTCACAGGCTCTAGAGCACAGGCTCAGTAGTTGTGGCGCACGGGCTTAGTTGCTCCGTGGCATGTGGGATCTTCCTGGACCAGGGCTCGAACCTGTGTCCCCTGCATTGGCAGGTGGATTCTTAAGCACTGCGCCACCAGGGAAGCCCTAAAATACAAGTTTTAAATGCAGTCTTGCTACTATATTTCATGATAATTAGATAATCACTAGATTAACTAGTCACTGGATTTTTTACCCAATCCAGTGATTTGTCCAAAAGGCTTATTAGGTAGAATTAATAAAATGCTGGTATTTTAAAAGTATAGTGGTAAATTCTTCAGTTGGATTACTTCAGCAAAAATGATTAGATTGCTAAATTACTGCCCCTTAGAATAAGTCTTTACAGTATTCTGAATGAGCGTCTGTTAAATGAAATGTATCTAAATTCTAGGTTAAACATTCCATGTTAATTGCTTTAATTAAACAGAAACAGGTGTAAGGGTACTGAGGGCATCATATTGTTTTCAAGTCTAGTTCTTAGAGGAATGGTCTCAAATAATGTTTCAGGTTAATGTAGGGTAAGATTAATGATTATCTGTGTATATACTTTTTTGTGTGTGTGTGTGGTACGCGGGCCTCTCACTGTTGTGGCCTCTCCCGTTGCGGAGCACAGGCTCCGGATGCGCAGGCTCAGCGGCCATGGCTCACGGGCCCAGCCACTCCGTGGCATGTGGGATCCTCCTGGACCGGGGCACGAACCCGTGTCCCCTGCATCGGCAGGCGGACTCTCAACCACTGCACCACCAGGGAAGCCCATGTGTATATACTTTTGACATTAGTTGAAGCAATGGGATGGATAATGTGGACAGAGATAGTAATTGTTAGAAATTAACGCCTATGCCATAGGTATAGAAGTAGTGTCTTGGGTTCAGATCCTAGTCCATTTCAATTACCCGCATGACTTCAGTTGAGGTTATTTATTTTTTATTTTTTTAATTTTTTTAAATCTTTGGAAAGGATCCTCTAGCCTTAGCATTTAATATTTTTACCGTTGTGAAGGTCTACTTTTTTACAGGTAGTTTAAGTCCCTCATGCTATTGTGAAGGTTATACTCTACATCAAAAGCCTTCAGCCTCTTAGGTGACTAATTTGTTCCTCTTCTCCAGACCAGATACTTTTCTCTGAAAATTTCGTCAGATCTTATGTCATTTATCATTTATCATTTATCATCTTCATTACTTTTCTGGACCAACCTGTAGGGGGTGCTTAAAAGGTCTTATGTTAATGAGGTCTTTGTAGTTAAGAGTGTGTGTTTTAGGTTGTAGGGTAGCACACAGAGGTTTACTTTACTGAGCTGAATGTTATGCATTAGCATAGAGCTTGTTCTACTCAGAAACAGCAGCTCCCAATTTCTCTTAAAGTTTCTCTTGGGAGAATCTGAAAGTTTGAAAATTGGAAAATCATTGTAGAACTTTCTGAGGCTTTTCACCAAACATTTACAAATTCTTGCTTCTGCTTCAGGTAATGATAACAGGGGCTTATAGGAACTTTTTAATTGTCAGTAAATTATTTATGAGAATAGTCACACTTCTTTTTGTACTGTTAAGAAGATGTGTTGCTTTTTGTTTTGTTTTTGTATGTATGTAAGTGGGGTTTTTCTTCCCCTTATTTTTAGTGACAAAACATAAAGGTACTGAGAAAAGAGAGTCCCCTTCACCAGCACCCAAGCCTAGAAAAGTAGAGTTATCTGAATCAGGTAAGTGTTTTTTGTTTGTTTTGGTTTTTTTAAGCTGAATTAGATTCTGGTTAAAGATTAATTATACGATATGGCTTAATGGTTAAGAGCTAGGACTTTGAAGTCATACCAGCCTGTTTGAATCCCCAGCTCCACTAACTACTTTTTGTTTGTTTTAATAATTTATCTGAGCCTCTACTTTTTTTTTTTTTTCATCTCTGAAATGCAGATAACAGTACCATCCTTTAGGTCTTTGGTTGTTAACTGAAATAATGTTTATAAAGTGCTTGGCATGCAGACCGAACTGTCACAAATGCCTAAATAAGTTTATTTTTATTATATTTAGTGAAGATAGTCTAAGTTAGCATTTAAATTGGCATTTTAAGCTCCTCCTTTATTAAAAAAGAGTAGCTGTATTGCTTGACCCAACCAGATAAAGGTTTAGGAGACCATTTCCCAATTCAAATATGTTACATTTTCTGTATGCATGACTAAAGAAACACTTTCTAAATGCATCCATCTTTCAGAAGAAGATAAAGGTGGCAAAATGGCTGCAGCAGATTCTGTGCAGCAGAGACGCCAATACAGACGACAGAACCAGCAGTCTTCCTCTGGTATGGACACTGGTTACATTTTTTTCTTTCTGCATATCCTAATAAAAATACTTAAGATAAAAATATCCAAAAGTGTAGTGAATGTATCAATACTTAGGAGAAATATTTTTGTGCCTGTGTATAAATATGTTAGGAGGAAGTGTTAGTACAATAGTTAAAACAGGAATAGAAATTGGAAAAGTATATTTCTTTCCTCAACCCTGTCTTACTCCCCAAAGCTTTTATTCAGAAATTTTCTGTGCATGTATAAGTATCTGTGGTTTAAAAAAAAAAAAAAAAAACCCACAGGCTCAAACTGTAGATTATATTGCCTGCCTGTTTAACCTACTATAGCTAGACATCTTTCCCTGTTAATTCTTAGGATCTACCTCATTTATTTACCAGCTGCAGCATTTTTAAAATTTTGATAATATGCTGTCATCTGTTGAGCCACTCGCCTATTTGGACATTTAGGTTATTTCTAGTTTTTTTGTGTGTTTGTGCTTATGTGAGTATATCTGTAAAATAGTAATTAGGAGGGGAACTTCTGAATTAAAAAGTACGTACGCAGAAACCTGATTTTTAAACCAGATATCCTGGTTTTATTCGCTTAGTTGGTATTTGTGACTGAGTCTAGGCACTACCTTTGCTTTTCATTTATAAAAATGGAAACCAAAGCATCCCACAGTGACATTAAGTCAGTTAAAAGCCATACAGCTTTTGCAGCTCTTTAAGATGAGGTTAATCATGGAAGTGTTTGAAAAATGCATGTAAGTTTTGGATATTTTTTGGTATTTGGGACTTGTTAGTTATTTTAAGTTAAGGAAACCATGTACAAATGAAGTGTTTCTCTTTGCAGTTCTTGACTGTTACCAGGCCTGTAGGAAATGTCACATTTTGTTTGTTTGATAAATAATAGGGATATGAAGTAAATTATTCAAATGCTAGTAAGACTTTCAATAGCCTTAAAAGTACATAGAGTAGAGTAACAAGAATTAAATAATGCTTGAGATGCTTTTTAAGCTTTACTTAGTTATCTGGAAGATCACTAGATTTATAAGGGACACTGTCTTGTTGGATTGTTCTGTAGAAATGATTTGTATAACGTAATTATATAATAACGTATATTTATGTATGCTTGACTTTCAAGTCATTAAGCACATATCGATATTACCTTTTTTCAGAACTGATGGCTGTATATGTGCTTGCTTATATTAGTGGACTTGATTTGCTAATTTGGACACTCCATCTGCTTAGATTCCAAAAACGTAGATAGACTCTTAAGCATAGACCTGATGTAAATTTTTGTTTATTGTGTAATTATAGATTCTGGCTCCTCCTCTTCCTCAGAAGATGAGCGACCCAAAAGGTCCCATGTGAAGAATGGTGAGGTAGGCAGGCGGCGGAGACATTCCCCTTCCCGGAGTGCCTCTCCATCACCTCGAAAGCGCCAGAAAGAGACTTCCCCTCGGTAATGTCTTCAGTGGTGTTCTGTAGTTGTGATAAAACTTCATAACTTAAGGGATGGGCTGTGGGCTTATTTAGAATTTGCTTAACTCCTTGCTTTCAAGAACTCACAGTAGGAGATGGTCAGATTTGGGGGGTATTTGGGTTTTCTTTGTTCCGTGGTCATTACTATTTAATGAGAACTTAGTAAGTTTTGTACCAGTATGTCGAACGTGTGCATGACTAGAATAGACCAGTTAAATCATAGCATTAACTCCCGACCATGTTTGAATATCTAAAAAAATATATCTCCATTAGTGATACTTAACTCCGTTGAAGTAATTAATTTGGTGAATGGAATTCTTGACATTTGTTTTTTTCCACTGCTCTCAGGATGCAGATGGGAAAGCGATGGCAATCGCCAGTGACTAAAAGGTTGGTTAGATGCTATTTTGTAAATTAGGATTACATGTCAAAGTTTGAGTGACTTAATTTACTGTTTAGGTAACATCCCATTCTGACGTTTACAGGGTATGACTGGAGAAGTTCCTCAATTGTTTTGGTTTGATTATATTTTCTTACACATCAGAATAATGATAAAAACATACACAGTGTTCACTTTAGAGCATCATTTGGATTTAGAGTTTTGTGCACTTACAGTGTATTTGTTAGTCTTCTGTTTTTTGAGGTCTTTCCAAGAGATAGGACAGTAGTAATAGTTCCTTAGATTTAGTGGGAACAGACTTTGTGGTGACTATAGGGAAGGCAAGAAAAACATGGGAGAAACATTTAAAAGATTAAAAAATGACTGTGAGGCTTTGGCCCTGTTCAGTGTTTCCTACAGTAGAAAGGTAAGTTGCATATCCTTTTGGAACCTGTTTGGTCATCAGGGTCTTTGTGACCCTAAGGCCATAATATTTTAGAGCCAGGTGATACATAGAAATCTCTAATTCAGGCGTATCTCATAAGTGAGAAAACAGGGGCTCAGAAGTAGTAAGTGAGTTTCTTAGGGTTACAGAGTGACAAAACCAGATCTTAGACCTGTGCCATTGACTTTATACCATTCCACCATGACATTGTACTGTCTTTGCTAGTCTTCTGCTTTCTGAGGTCTTTGCTGTCACTAAATTTCTAAGTATCCTTCCTGAAATGTTCACATTGTTCTCTTTATAGATCAGTTTTTGAAGCTGTGTTGTTTTAAGTAGTCTCACTAATTAATAAGAGTGTTTTCTTGGAAAGGTTCTTTGGAACCAGTTGGCAGTGTATATGATGGAGCAAAACAGTGTGTTTGTGCTGTGGAAGTAACTTACTTGACAAGAAAAAATAGAAACCTTAAAAAAAATTTAGGTACAAAGGTATTCTGTTCCCAACTGTGATTACTCCAGGTTTCTGTAAAATTGCTAGTACAGCAGCTAAAAAATTGCTTTACAAAATCAGGTTAGTGGTAAGATTCTGCCCCCCCCCCCCGCCCCCCCGCAGCCGGTTATGGATAATGATGTTAGAGATTGCCATCAAGTCTCTAGGATTTGGAGATGGAGAAAGAATTGTTTGGGATCACACTTCAGTATTTATTTTTAAGAAGGGAAATACCGCCTGGCTTTGAATATTTCATATATAAAGTTTAAAGATTGAAAAACGCAGCATTTTTCATGCTTCTAAACATGTGTCTTTGGGTATTGAACACTCTTTCCTTAACAGTGAATGGTGTATTGATCATACTTAGTATAAAAAGATAGTTGTTGCATCTATAACTTTTTGTCTTCATTACCAGCCTGACTAGTGAAGTGAGGTGATTCTGAAGAGGTCACTGCAGAGATCTCAAGCTGTCTTTGTCCTTATAAGACTTTTGTATTCCTACATACTCGAGGGCTGAGGGCTACTTCATGTTTTAAGGCTTATTGAAACTGGTTCTCGTGCAGTTTGGGTGGGGGGAGACCTCTGTACTCAACAATTTCTATACACAGTTGAAGGCTTGAGTTGGCACTAGTATTCAGAGTAACTAGAAAATGTTTAGCCTTCTTCTTCTACTTCTTCCTCTTCTTTTAAACCCCTGATATGTATGCCATATCAGCTCAGGTAAGAAACTGTAGCCTTTAGGTCATAGAGCCATCGGGTGTCAAGATTCCAGTTATAAGTGATTATCAAATTTTTCTTGTAGTTCCTTTAAGTATGCTAGTTTGGTTTGTTTGTTTTTTTTTTTTTTTTTTTTTAGGTTATGGTTTTATTCTTATTCTCTTTTTGGCTTTTTCTCACATGGAAACAGGACATTGAAGGTCATCACTGAAAGGGACCTTTTAGTTATTCCAAGCCTTTCATTTTACAAATGAAACTGAGGCACAGAATAAATATCTTAGGTCATTAGTGTATTATAATAGATTCTAATCTGAGTTAAATTTTTTTTATGAGAATATTTTAAAAGAGAAGTCACATAATCAACAGTAATAGCCTCTCTTGCTATTACACCTACTGATAACACATTGGGAGTTCTGCTTTGTATCATCTCACCCTCAGAGTTTGCGAGTGTAAACCTTTGTTTTTCTTTTTTGAGTCAAAACCCAAATGTCTTTTCCCGTTTGAAATCTTCATTACCTGTTGAAACAGTAGTCCACCCTGTTTCTCTAGGTCCCGTAATTCTCAGATTAGCCTTGCTAGTAAAGTGGCTTCTCCTTTACTGTTCTTTCTTGTAATTAATAATTTGGTGTCTACGTTTCATCTGAAGCTTATCTGTCCTGTAGTTTATATTTTAAATCTGTTCAGAGTGAGGTCTTAGTCCCCACAGGGCATAAGCAAATTTAAATTAAAAATTAAATTTACTAATGAATGTCAGAATTTTCATTGTTCTGTTAATGAACTCTCCTTAGTTTTAATGGGGAATCAAGACTAGTAAACTTTAGAAAATACTTCCAGATTCACAGGAAGCATCAATCCTGTACTGGGCAAGAAATTTAGAACTAATTACAGTTGACCCTTGAACAACATGTGTTTGAATTGTGTGACTCCACTTACACGCACATGGCTTCTTTTTTTTTTTTTTTTACAATAAATGCATATTATAGTACTGCACGATCCTCGGTTGATTGAATCTGCCAGCGCAGAAGCCCAAGCCCCCCACGTTGTTTAAGGGTTAATTGTATATTATTTGACTTCTTTGTATACACAAACTTGGCCAATAGATGTCAAACTGGCTTGGTATTTATTTTAGTATATCTGCTGGGAGACTACTATGAGTTAGTCCAGTTGATTATAATTGTATTTTTCAGGTGTGCTTTTTATGTTAATTGGTTAAATGCCTAACTGCTCAGAATTAAGGTCTGTGATTCTTATCTATATTTTAACCGCATTGCTCCCAGTGGCTTTAGTGCTCAGACAGCCTTGGTCCTTTGTCTTTGGGGTAGTGTTTTTAGTTAATAGTTTGCAACTGTTGAACTGTGGGAACATACTTTTTAAAAAATCAAGAACTTGGAGCGGTGACACCCAGACTTCGGGCCTTAAATATCTGTATTTGAACATTGTGTTTTTCTAGGCCTTAGAACAGTTGTTCCTAACAAGGAATCAAAAATCACTTGAAGAACCTTTTTAAACATATACTGGCTAGACCATAGCCCAAACCTGGTGAACACAAATTTCAAATAAGCTTCCAAGCTGTTTCTGATGTACATTCTAATTAAAAAGCAATGCGCTAAGGCAGTGTTTTCAGACTTTTTTCACCTTGCGTCATGTTAAGAATGTTTTATGTCATGACTCAGACTGCATATTTATATACAGAAACAAAAATTTCACAATACAAAATTTACCCTTACCACAAGTTAAAGCACTTTGTTTTTCTTTTCTTTCTTTCCTTTTTTTTTTTTTTTTTTTTTCTTTTTTAAATCCTGGTTCTCACCCAGGGTCTTGACTAACTACACTGTAGTTTGAAAAACACTGCTTTGAGGGATAGAGTGAAAGCTGCTGCACTTTGGGTTGACAATGATTGAAACTAAATCATCTTGATCACTTAGTTATAAATGTTACTGACTCTGAATCAACTATAATTCTTCTTTGGTTTAGTGGTAGACGGAGGAGAAGCCCCTCCCCACCGCCTGCCAGAAGGCGACGTTCTCCTTCTCCTGCTCCTCCGCCTCGTCGACGCAGGTCTCCCACACCACCACCACGACGCAGGTACTTTATCACGTAGGCTAGTGGGAGCTAAAGGGAGCAACTTTGAATCTTTGTGATTGAAATATGTTATTCGAGTGGCATGCACAGCTGTTTACAAAATACCATATAGTATACAATTCCATTTACATGAAAAGTCCAGAACACATGAATCTGTAGAGATAGAGAGTTATTAGATAAATGGTGCCTAGGGTGGGATGGGAATGGGGAGTCATGATGGTTGAACACTGTGAATATAGTTGACCCTTGAGCAAGGAGAGGAGTTAGGGGCACCGACCCTCCACGCAGTTGAAAATCTGAGTATAACTTTACAGTTGGCCCTCCGTATCTGCGGATTCAGCCAACAGCAGATTGTGTAGTACTGCAATAAGTATTAAAAAAAATCCACATATAAATGGACCCATGGAGTTCAAACCCATGTTCAAGGGTCAACTGTATACTAAAACAATTGAAATGCACACTTCAAATGGGTGAATTTTATGATTTGTGAACCACATATCAATAAAGATGTTAAATTAAAAGGCAGGATCACTAGTGATTACAGAGGGAAAAAATATTTATAGTGGGGAGTTAAGTTTTGCTTTTTGGAACTTTCTGAATTTTTTTTCTCTTCAAATATTTTCGATCCATGGTTGGTTGAATTTGTGGATACTGGATCTTTGGACACAGAGCGTTGACCCTGTCAGACAAACCCAAATTGAAAGCCATTTTACAAAGTAACTGATGAGTACTCTTCAAAAAAATGTCAATTATGAGAGGGAGAGAGACTGAGGAGCAGTTACAAATTGGCAGAAACTAAGGACACGTGACAACTAAACGCAATGTAGGATCCTGATTTTTGGAACCTGGAACAGAAAAAGGACATTAGTAGAGAAAACTGGGGTGACATTAGTATTTTAGTTAATACCAAGGTTAATTTCATAGTTTTGGTAATTTTTCTGTAGTTATATGGGATGTTAAGTGGAAAGTCTCCACTAATTTTGCAACTCTTCTGTAAATCAAAAATGATTTCAAAATAAAAGTTAGGGGGAAAAAAATTTTAAGAGCATTGCTCAAACACATTATCAAGCGGTATAGTTGCTGCTACAACTCCTGAATGGCCATTATGTGGCAGGTAAAGTGGTAGATGTTTTATGTACTTCATGTCTCCTCAAGATGATCTTGCTTGGTATTCCCATTTTTCAGGTGAGGAAATGGGGGTTCAGAGTTATTAAATATGAGGGCAAAATGGAAAACTCTATGGTGTTGCCCAATGTATGGCCTATCCCAAAGCTGATTTTTAGGCAGGAAAATATTTAGAGCTCAAGGTCTGAATGTTTCAGAAGAAAATCAGGCCATTGGAACTAAATGTTTTATTGAGGTTTAATTCCTGAGAGGCAAGTTAGGGTTATGTAGGGATTAAGCATTAAGAGGAAGGCCAAGTTGAGACTTTGACAGGGATGCGTTCTGCCTAGCAGTAGACTTCCATTGAATACTATTTTGACGCACAAAAAATGTAAGTCTGTCTTGGTGGGGGCAGGGTAGAGATGCCTTTTAAAGCTGTGCAAGTGAATGCTAATTATTAATTCAGAGTCCAAACACCAGTTTAGAGAGGGTACCCCCTACACAGGAGAGCTCTTTAAAGCACAGACTTCCTGAGTTCAAGTTGAACACGGTCAACAGAGTCTTGCTAATGTAGTTATCTAGTTGCTACATAGTGATAATGGATTTTCAGTTTCCTTAGAGCAATGCCAGGTTCTCTTCTAAAAAAATACTAAGTTGATTTTATATGGATTGTGCTAAATGACTTTTTGTGTGTGTGTGTGTGGTACGCAGGCCTCTCACTGTTGTGGCCTCTCCTGTTGCGGAGCACAGGCTCCAGACGCACAGGCTCAGCGGCCATGGCTTACGGGCCTAACCGCTCTGTGGCATGTGGGATCTTCCCGGACCGGGGCACGAACCCATGTCCCCTGCATCGGCAGGCGGACTCCTAACCACTGCGCCACCAGGGAAGCCCATGCTAAATGACTTTTGACAAATTTGAATTCAGTCTGAAAACTAAATTTCTCCATTAATCACAATGACCTATTTGTAGTCATCTAGGATAAACAGGAATTTACTAAGTGATTTTTTTTGTTGTTGTTACCTTAAATGAGTTTAAACGCATGACATTTCCACTTAGAAATATTCTCTCTCTGTGTGGTGCTGTATAAGTACATAGTTTTCTTTGCATTCTGTTTCTACTCTGTTGGACCGTTTATTTTTCCTAGGACTCCTTCTCCTCCCCCACGTCGTCGCTCACCTTCCCCAAGAAGATACTCTCCTCCAATACAGAGGAGATATTCTCCTTCTCCACCTCCAAAGAGAAGAACGGCTTCACCCCCTCCCCCTCCTAAACGAAGGCCATCACCGTCTCCACCACCAAAGCGTCGGGTCTCCCATTCGCCACCTCCCAAACAAAGAAGCTCCCCAGTCACCAAGAGACGTTCACCTTCGTTGTCATCAAAGCATAGGAAAGGGTCTTCCCCGAGCCGATCTACCCGGGAGGCCCGGTCACCACAACCAAACAAACGGCATTCGCCCTCACCACGGCCTCGAGCTCCTCAGACCTCCTCAAGTCCTCCAGCTGTTCGAAGAGGAGCATCGTCATCACCCCAAAGAAGGCTGTCCCCATCTCCAAGTTCTAGGCCCATTAGGAGAGTCTCCAGGACTCCGGAACCCAAAAAGATAAAAAAGTAAAAATATTTTATCCTTTTTGGTTAGGAACACTAACTTGCATAGCTCTTTATGCTTGGAAGCCCCCTGCCCCCCAACTGAGAAATCACAGGAAAGAATAGCTGTGAATACAAACTTTAAGGCAAATTCTAGGTCCTATTCGTAGATCCTTTCTGTTTTCAGGATAGTTCCTCATGGTATAAGCTAAATGCCATAGGATTTTACTTGGTTCTTAGGGATATCAGGCTTATTGAGTCTGTTTCCAAACCTAGCTCTGAAGTGATGCATAGGATATTTCTTGCATGTCTATGTAAGACTGATAAAAGCAGTCTTAAATACAGGAACTGGCATTACTAATTTCATACAGGAAGAATCATTAACAGAATGGATAGAGGATTGTGGAGCTTGAACTACTCTCCAGGAGACTTAGGTGGTAAAAATTTGATAAGTGTTAGTATAATCAACCAGCAAGACTAAGTGCTGTGAAATACTTAAAGTTCATTATCTGGTTGTATAATGGTAGTTGGTTGTTTTCTCTTAAGAGAGAAGGATCTGTGCTTTTGGATATTAAATGTTTTATTTTTTCCCTCTGTTTCTAGAGCTGCCTCACCAAGCCCTCAGTCGGTAAGGAGGGTCTCATCTTCCCGATCTGTCTCGGGATCTCCTGAGCCAGCAGCTAAAAAGCCCCCAGCACCTCCATCCCCTGTCCAGTCTCAGTCACCCTCTACCAACTGGTCACCAGCGGTACCGGTTAAAAAGGCTAAAAGCCCAACACCAAGCCCATCACCGGCAAGGGTATGTCTGCCCTGTTTTGGACATCTTTTGTAATTAAACAGGACATCTGCCCTGTTTTGGTCACTTGGAAGGAGAGAATTTTTTGTCTTTTGTAGTTCAGAGGAGCATTACTTTCTATGGTTCAGATGGACTTCAAAAGGAGGCACAAGTTAAGTGGTGGTGTTTGCATCACAGTCCATGCTTAGTACTCTAGACATCCACTAATTTGTGATATGTCTACTACTGTTATCTTGGTGGTGAAGATTGGATTATGTAGACAATTTAGAAAAACAGAAAAAAATTACCCTTGATTCTGTTATCTAGGAGAAAAATAGTTTAGCGTTTCTGCTGTTTTCTCTAGTGTTTGACAGGTTTTGGGATAGTTATGGTCACAATCAATAAAAATTTCAATCTTAGATCATGTCTATTAGTCTGATTACATTTTTATATAGAAAAAATACACTTTATCACAAGAACATACCAAAATGTCGACGGTGGTTATATGTTAGAAGGAGAATGATGCGTGATCTTAATTTTTCTTCTTTACATCTTAATGGTCTTATTTTTTCCTACAGTGTAAATACATTATTTCTATAATAAAAAATGAACCTCACAACTTGTGAAATGTTAGATGGAGTGGAAAGTACTTTGTTGTCCCATATAGCCTTATCTTTGGCAAGCTACATAGATAAGAATAACACTCTTGGTTTTACATTGTCAAGCTTAAATATCATTGGGATATAAAAATATCAGAGCTTAAACTGTTTTCTTTGTGATTCATTAATCTAATCATGGCAGGTTTCTGTATTGTATAAAATCAGTGGTGGATGTCCATCTTAATAGGATTGAATTATTGTGCAGACTGACTGAATGGATTGAGGAATTTTAAGTAATTGCTTAGAAATGTGAGATTTAAAAATTATAGACTAGATGCAATTATAGCAGAGCCTACCCTTTGCTTAAATTTGGAATATATGTGGTGGAGAACAATGTACCCACATTCTAGACATAGATCAGACAGTGATTAGAGATGTGGCATTCATACACGCTTGTATTTAGGATAATAACTATTAAAAGCCTACATGTTAGGCTGGTATTGTGGGTGATTTACAGATATTCCCATTTAACTTTTGTAACAGCTTTATCAAGGATAGTTATACCCATTTTGGGTTGACAAAAAGGCCTCAGAACACGTCAGGCAATTTGAGGTCAACTAGTTTAATAGGTTCAGGAACCAGAATTCAAATCAGGTCTAGTTGAGTTCAGAGACTTTTCTTCCTGTTGCACATGGTGCTTTTCCTTACATATGGAGGTAGACCCTGACTCAGGCCAGTCTTGGAGACCTGATTCATAGCTTGTGGTTGGGAGGCCTGGTTTAATGTGAAGTTAGTTGGGGAAATTTTTAAAAAATCATTTATCTTCAAGGTCTGTTTCAACTCTTGGAAGTCTTTGCTTTCAGTGGTGGTTCCCATCTTTTAGGAGTACTTTTCTTAGTGTTGATTGGCCCTGGGTCTTCTTTCCCCCCTGAAGCCGTATGAAATCCTGAGATTAGTCCAGTTGCTTATTCCCTTGAAGAAATAAAATGTTTAGTTCGACAGGTTGATTTTATTGCTTTGGGTTTTCTGGATTTCTAGAATTCAGACCCAGAAGGAGGTGGAAAGAAAAAGAAGAAAAAGAAGGACAAGAAACACAAAAAGGATAAGAAGCACAAGAAGCACAAAAAACACAAGAAGGAAAAGGCTGTAGCTGCAGCTGCTGCAGCTCCTGTGACCCCTGCAGCCATTGCTGCTCCCACAACCGCGTCAGCACAGGAAGAACCAGAGGCAGAGCCAGAGCCTAAGAAGGTATTTACGAACACTCTTACAGTGTGTACAGATAGCTGAATCATTTGGTATTGAGAAGTAGCTAAGTAATTTTTTTCTAATAATTGGATGCTCAGCTGTTAACTCTTTTCTGATCGGTTTCTCTATGACCACCTACCAAGAGCAGGAATTTGCTAAGGCTAACGATAAGAATATGAATGGCATCCAAAAAGCTTAATGTATATTTTTTAAAAGAAATTCAATATAATTAAATATACCATAGACTTAACCCATTTAAAGTATAGTGATTTTATGGTTTTTTTGTATATTCATAGAGTTGTGCACACATCACAAGAATTTTCTTTTTCTCTGTACTCAGCATCTCCCACCGGTGTCTCAAGATTTAACGATATGACCTTTTTGGCGTTTTTTTTTTTTTATATATATATTTTTTTTAGGAGACTGAAAGTGAGGCTGAAGATAACCTTGATGACTTAGAAAAGCACCTGCGTGAAAAGGCCCTGAGATCAATGCGGAAGGCTCAAGTGTCCCCACAGTCCTAGGTGGAAATGTTTGTTATGATGTAAATTTTATTTGGTTTGTACGCAATTCAGTTTCAAAATTGCTAAAAATGTGTTTGAGCTTTAGACTATAACATTTGTTGTAATAATTGCTAGGTTGAAGTTCACCATGTAAAAAAAAAAGGGCATGGATTTACATTGCAAAAGGTGTCCACAGTGTATTAGTGACATTCTTTCATTGACAGCTGACATAAATTCATTTAGAGTGAAATATTTTAAGCCAAAAAAAAAAAATCCCCTTTTTAAAAAAGGGGGTTTAAATATTGTTGGCATTCTTATGGTTCCATTAAATGCCCCTGTCTATTCCCAGAGGTTTTTCTTTCTACTTTTTCTTTCTTTTTTCCTTTTTCTCATTTGAGTCTTAGCACCCATTTAAGTTATGATGCTTCCAACCTTGTATGGTTTTTGCAAGCTTTCCCAGAAATAAGACCACTGTTGAACTACCACAAAAGTATAAATGAATATTTTAATACCACAATCTTTCCTGTTGCCTGTGGAGTCTCTGCTGAAATGAATCAGGATTCGAGCTCTAGGATGAGACAGAAAATGAAAGCATGTTGTTTGCCAGGACACTGTGGGTTTATATTGATGTGTAACAAGTTGATTTGGAACACTGGAATTTCACTCTGTTCTGTTTATTTTTATTTTTTGTAAAGGCAGTTAACTAGTCCCAGGAAGGATCCTTCAGTTACATAAAATTTTGTTTTATGAAACGTCATGGCTCCATTCATAATTTTGTCTTGTTCTTCCGATTGGTATATACAACTTTCAGAGCTCTTGTATTTGGAAAGCTGGAAGGGCCCAGACTTTGAAATAGTGTCTTGTTTTCACTGTTTTTGTTTTGTTTTTGTTGGGGTTTTTTTTGTTTTTTTTAAACTAAAGCTATATAAAGCTTGTGGATTAAACAATAAATTTCTAAATTTAAAAATGTTGGCCACTCACTTTTACTTACCCATCTCAATACGGCAGGAAACCTACCTTAGAAATCTTACAGTGCCTTTACCCCCTTGGCACCTTTGGCAGAGTGAGGATTAGACAAGAGAAAAACAAGGTGATGAAATTGTCTTACCATCTTTATTTTAGTAATTAATGTGATAAATGCCATGAAGGGAAAGCACACAGTGAGATTGCAACACATATAATGGGCTAATCAGCCAGGCATAGGGGAAGAGTTTCAGGCAGAGCAAACAGTATCTGTACACCCCAAGACAGAAGAAGCCTGGCACATTCCAGGAAGCGAACGAAGGTTAAGAAATGACTGGAGCAACCTCCCTCTATTGGGGGTGTGTGTGTGTGGTGTGGTGTGGTGTGAGCAATATAATTTGAGGAAACTTGGGAGTTGATAACATTGTATAAGGTAAAACAACAACATTCATAAGAAAGAAGGAATTTTTGGCAAGTGAATTTAAGCTTAGCAAGTTGTCACATAGGCAGTTAATTTGATTATAGTTTCTGGCAGTTGAAGCAAAAAGAAGGAAAATGCCTACATGTCTTAATTTCAGGAAAACTTAGTGGGCAGTTTTTTATCTAAAGGATATGGACATAGAGGGGCTATTTTTACAGGTGGGTTTTTAGAGTGATTTGTAACAAGTCAAAAGCTTATTAATGAAGCTGCTTTTGTAGCGACTGAACTAAGGTATCTAGAGTGACTCTCCACCATTGATAGAATCTTACATGTGTCTGCGGCAACTTAGAGCTTTCAGGGATCTTCCACATGACTTCCTTTTGACTTTATAATTCTGTGATGTAGGAAATGCACAGAATATTCCAGTTTGTGCTTGTTTTTTATTTGTTTTTTGGCCACTGAGCATGTGGGTTCTTAGTTCCCCAGCCAGGGATCGAACCTGTGCCCCCTGCATTGGAAACGTGGAGTCTTAACCACTGGACCGCCAGGGAAGTCCCCAGGATATCCGGTTTCTAAGATCGTTGCAGCTGATTTACCCCTTTCAGTATGAACAAAGCAATGAACATCACTGGAGTACTTGGAATCTATCTAGCCATTCACTCATTCAATCCATTTATTCACTTGTCCCATTTATTCAACACGCTTTCATTCCTCCACTTGACTGAACTGCTTGTTAAGGTTAGCAGTAACTTCCATTTTGCCAAAGTGAGCGATCAATTCTCCATCCTTTACTAGCCCTCTTGGCAGGAGTTGACTCAGTCATTCACTCCTTTGTCGACACACTTCCTTCTCTTGGGTTCTAGGGGGCAACACTGGTTTACCTTCTAGATGCAGCGCTAGTTTTCCTCCTACCTCAGTAGCTCTTTCATCTCTAGTGGATCCTTTGAAACGTGAAGTGATGGAGTTTGTAGGGAATGCCACCAAGGACACTGAATCCCTAGTCCCTTAAATGTCTTTTTGTGTGTCAAAGTTCTTTCCCGTCTAGACTTCCTGACCTAGACCTCTATCGAGCTACCTAGTTAATAACTTCATTTGGATGTCTAAAAGGCATACCGAATTGAACATATCCTCTGATTTATCTGTCCCATTCAGTACCTGTCATTCTCATTTACTCAAAATTGAGTTGATACTGTCAGTGGCAGCATTGTCCACCCTCCAGTCCTCATGCACACAAGGCCATTCTGTTCCCGGCAGCCTGTCATGATAGTACCGCTCAAAACCCTCAGCTCCTTTTTTCTGCTTCAGAGTAAAATCCAAATTTCTTACTCTGGCCTGCAAGACCCAGTAGCACCTAGTTTGGCACCTTCATCTCTACTCCTCAGTCTGCTCAAGCCATACCTACCTCCTTGCCCTTCCTTTAAACCTCTCTCGGGGCCTTTGTCCTCACTGCCGGATCTGACATGTTTACTTTGTTTTCTTCAGACACTTGTCTGAAGAACAACTTCGTCTCCTCTGTTTTCATCTATAGCAATTATTACCACCTGAGATGATGTTTTTGGTCCTTAGGAACTTGGTCTTGTATGTGACTGTGTCCCCAATGCCTGGTACATCGTAGAAGGACAAATGCTCGATGAACCGATGAGTAAATAAGTTTAATTGACTGTCATTGCCTCTGTACTTGCAAGGCACTACTAGGGCTTGAGGTAAAGAAAATGAAGACATGGTGATTGCTGCTCTCTAGTATTTGCCCACTGGGGGTAAAACACATGCAAACAATTTGGAGTGGACAAGAACATAGAGTTTGGTAGACCAGGGTTTCTATTTCGCATAGCTTTCTACAGTGTGACCTTGGTCAAGTTACTTGGCCTCTAAGTGCTGCCATTTCTTCTCTCCGAGTTAAATAATGGTGGAATCTACTTCAGAGTTGTTTTTGAAGGGTTAAATGTGATAGTTAATACATATAAAGCAATGATAGTACAAAGAGGTTCCCATTTTCTTAGCTAACGTAATATGTGGTCATTCTAGTAACTATGGTAAATTTTAGTTTGGATGTCTAAAAAGGATTTTAATTAATCATAGCCCTATTTAATGTAATTTTTTCTTTTTTTTCTTTTTAATAAAATTCACCATTTTAAAGTGTGCAGTGCAGTGGTATTTAATATATTCACAAGGTTATGCAACCATCACGACTACCTATTCCAGAATATTTTGATCACCCTAAAAAGGAACTGCCCATTAGCAGTCACTTTCCATTCTACTGACAGTCCCATCAGCCCCAGCTCCTGGCAACTACTTTCTGTCTATAGATTTGTTTATTCTGGACATTTCACTGGAATTATACAGTATGTGGGCTTTTGTGTCTGGCTTCTATCATTTAATATGTTTTTAAGGTTCATCCATGGTACTTCATTTTTTTTTTTAATTGCTGAGTGGTGTTCCCTTATATGGATATGCCGTATTTTGTTTATCCACATCAGTTGCACATTTGAGCTGTTTCCACTTTCCAGCTCTTATGAATAAAGCTGCTATGAACATTCGGCATACAAGTTTTTATGTGGACATATGTTCTCTTGGGTGTATATACCTGGGAGTGGGATTGCTGGGTCATACTTAACTTTTTAAGAAACTGCTAGACTATTTTCCAAAGCAGCTACACTATCCGAACTTCTTACTAGCAGTGTATGAGGGTTATTATTTCTCCACATCCTTGCCAACACATGTTATCTGTCATGTTGATAATAACTATCCTAGTGGGTGTGGACTAGTATCTCATTATGGTTTGATTTGCATTTCCCTGACGGCTAATGATGTTGAGCATCTTTTCATGTGCTGACAGACTTCAATGCCTTTTTTTTTTTTTTTTTTTTTTTTTTTTGCGGTACGCGGGCCTCTCACTGTTGTGGCCTCTCCCGTTGCAGAGCACAGGCTCCGGACGCGCAGGCTCAGCGGCCATGGCTCACGGGCCTAACCGCTCTGCGGCATGTGGGATCTTCCCGCACTGGGGCACTAACCCGTGTCCCCTGCATCGGCAGGCAGACCCTCACCCACTGCGCCACCAGGGAAGCCCCAATGCCATTTTTTTTTTAATTGGGTATAATTGATTTACAATGTTGTGTCAGTTCCAGGTGCACAGCAAAGCGAATCTGCCACACAAATACATATCTCCACTCTTTTCCAGATTTCCTTCCCATATAGGCCACCGCGGAGCACTGAGTAGAGTTCCCTGCACTACACAGTAGGTCCCCATCAGTTATCTATTTTATATATAGTATTCAGTGCCATATTAAACACATTTGTATCTGTATGAGAATATTTCTGAAATTGTGGCTGTAGGACTCTCAGAGTTTCTGCAGAGTAGAGCTGATAATGCCTTTGTAAAGTGCTCTGTGGAACTTTCATACCCATTTTGGAGGCTGGGGCTGGGGGGCTATGGCCAAGCAAAAATTTGTTCCCACTTTTGTGAAGAGGATCAGGAGACTAAGGGAGAGTGTGACTTACTTAAGGTACGTGCAGGTCTAGTTGATATTGTCTCTCCCACCATCTGATAAAGAACGCTGTTTTTCCTCAATATACCTGTCTGGTATTGTAACAGAATCACGTTAGACGACGAATGTAGAAAATCTGCCCAAATATGTGTGGTTCTTCAAAAGGCATTGAAATTAAGGATGGAGCTTATTACTCTGAAAAATTACTCTGAAGAAGTTTGGAAGTTGAAATTTGAAAGGCATTAATGTCCTGAGGACCCAACTCTGCTCCTTCCTTTGAAAGACCAGCTCCAAAAGTCTGTAAGACGTTTTTGCCTTTTGAAAGCTTATTTGCTGTATTTTTCATTTGAAAGTTCCATCTTAGCTCATACCAAACATTGTCTTCTGGCTCTTAGGAACTCAATTATTGCTGTACCCCTAAGTGGTCTTCCGTGCAAATCCGTTTTCAAAGGAAAGATGATAGGATCTGAAATACAGGTTTTTCCTGTATTTCTTTGCAAAAATCTTCCACATTTGTCAATATATAGTTAAGTTGGCAGGCCTTCACATCATAAGAGGTTTTTGCCAAGATGGCCTTTTATTTCAGGTGTATCATGGGAGGAGAAACTGATGTGCTGATTCTTAAAGAGTGGTGCCACGTGCACAGAGTATACGGATGCCTCTCACCAGGTAGGCCAGTCATCAACTCTTCATCTGAAACTTCATTAAGGAAGTGTTTTGCAGACTGCAGGTTGAGACTCGGCAGTGAATTGTAAAGTTGGATGAGTTGCAACCAGCATTAAAATAAAAAAATGAAATCGTAAATTTAAGTGTGAATCACATATAGTAGGTTAAGTATTATTTCATGGTGTGTGTGTGCCTGTGTGCTTGTGTGCATATGTATGCTTGTGAACCGGGTTACCATGTAAAATGTATTCTAATGTGATTGATACAGTCAACAAAATGGAAAGCCGTTACCTTACAGGTCACCTAGTCCACCAGTTTGTAAACTGCCCTGCAGAGTCCTAAGTGGGGAGAATTATGATTCAGATTTTCTCTGTAGAATGGGGCCACTAGTAGTACTGATCTTTGTTGGGGGATTGAGAGATGATACAGGTAAGCTTTGCAAGGGCTTTGCTCTGCTTTTTTTTTAAACTTTGAGCTTCCCTGTTGGATTCTTTTTGATAAAAGGTTCCGCAACCAAAAACCATGCGAAAACCACCCATCTAGCCTAGGCCTTGTCATGGGAACCGACTGCCCCAAGGTAAAGCCACGGCTCCCCCAGGTGCCATGCCACCCCCTCAGACTGCCTCAGCCAGGGGGCTATTGAGGGCACCCAGCTTTAATTCTGCTGTAGCGAAAGGAAACAGACTGAGAGTAACCAGGTGCCTCTGAAGCAGGGGTAGAAGTAGCTCTCAGGGGATATTGGAGATGTGGAAGGAAAAACCCCAAAATAGGAAACAATGTGCAGAAGTGGCCTTTGTGAACCCCAAAGTCCCACATCTGTTCTTTCCCTAGTGCATAACCGGGTAGAGACCCTTCTAGCAATTTAAGCATGGAGGCTTTGGCTTACATAGCCAACATGAGCAGAGGGGAGTGGTAAGCCTGACAGGTCTGGGCCCTGCCTGGAGGAAGACGCACACGCCACCGACCATCGGGACCCATCCAGACAGCCAAGATGTGCAGAGCAGCCGCCAGGTACCCTGTGATCTCCCACGTTTGTTCCTTTGCTTTTCTCTTGCTGTTCTCTGCCTGGGATATCCTTTCTGGTCTCCTAATGTCCTAATCCTTTTTGGACTTAGAGACGTATTTATGATGATGGTTTTTAACTCAAAAAAAATACATATTCACTTTTAGAGAATTTGGAAAACAAAAAGAAACAAATTGGGAATTCCCTGGCGGTCCAGTGGTTAGAACTCGGCGCTTTCACTGCGGGGGCCTAGGTTCAATCCCTGGTCTGGGAACTAACATCCTGCAAGCCATGTGGCATGGCCAAAAAAAAAAAAAAAAGAAAAAAATTGTTGGCAATCCCATCATCCAGATATAACCAAGGACACCTACCTCAGGTCAAGTACTCTACCTGACTACGCTCAACCTTCCCTGAGCTCCCCTCCTCTAATATATGGAACAAACTGGGTTTCCCCCCCCCCATATATTTAGAAGTACTGATGTAGCTACAAACATCAGGATCAAACCATGTATACATAATGTTTAATATTCTTTTTTCCATTGGGCAGATCATGAACTAAAATTGCAGAATACATTTTAAATGTTGTTGTTGTACAACCAGGAAATTTGGAAAATAGATAAAAGAAAGTGAATTACCCCATGCCAACATCAAAACAGCTACAGTTCTCCCTTTTGTATATTTCTTATTTAGTCTTTTTTTTTTTTTTTTTAATGTTAGGGCTTCCCTGCTGGTGCAGTGGATAAGAATCTGCCTGCCAAAGCAGGGGACACGGGTTCCAGCCCTGGTCTGGGAAGATCCCACATGCTGCGGAGCAACTAAGCCCGTGCGGCACAACTACTGAGCCCGCATGCCACAACTACTGAAGCTCGCGTGCCTAGAGCCCATGCTCCGCAACAAGAGAAGCCACCGCAAGGAGAAGCCCGCACACCGCAATGAAGAGTAGCCCCTGCTCGCTGCAACTAGAGAAAGCCCGTGTGCAGCAACGAAGACCCAACTCAGCCAAAAATAAATAAGTTAAAAAATGTTAGGTGCTTCTATTTATTTAAACTCTTACCCTACAGATAAAATGGTAATAATGGCACCCACCTCACAGGGTTCTGAGGAGAATTAAATTGAGATGAATAGAAGGCAGACCCTGATCCAGTGGAGTTCATGGCACATGGCCAGGAATGGGGGGTAGGAGCAGAGGGACAATCAAATAGTGATAAAACCATATGCTCAGGGACATAAAAGAGGGGAGCAGTGCAGCGCCACAATGGTCAGGAACAATGTTCTGCAGCAGCATCTCAGCCACAGATACTGTGAGGCTGAGCAAGTGACTTCGCCTCCCTCAGCCTGTTTCCAGTTGGTTTTCTGTGAGAATTGTTCCACAGGTACAGTATGTTTGCTGCGGTTGTGTGGGGAGGTGAGCTTCACGTCCTCTGACTCTACCATCTTGATTCACCTCCAGCCTCAGTTCCTTCTCGTGTAAAATGAGCATAGATTCAGTAAGATAATGTATGTCAAGGGCTTAGCTCATGCCTGGAGCATCATGAAGGCTTCATCAGTGAGAGTTATGGCCAAGTTTTATCAAAGCTTGGATGCTGGCAATAGGAGGATGCACCACCATCTATTAAACATCACGCCGTTCATTGTGAAGACGCATGGTGATTCCAGAGAGGTCAAAATGTGGAGGAAAAAATGCTTACATTATATTTTATAATGTACATATATCTTACATTATATACAATGTTATGCACAGGAGGGTCTGGAACGCTGAAGCAGGAACACATTCATCTGTCACGCTCTCAATTCCTCTGTCCACGTCCCTACCGCCAGCTCCTTCATTTTGTCTCTCTCTCTCCTGTTCCAGCAGCTTCTCACATTCTTCCACTAGGTGGCGCCCGGGCCCTGGGTGCCCGCAGCGCGAGCTCACGCCCTAGAAGTTAGTCCGCTCCTCCCGCTTCCCCTTTTTCTTCCTCTTTCCTTTTCCCTCCATCCTTATCTTTCTTCCCGTCAGCGAGAGGCCAGATTCAGCGCTCTGAGGCTCTCTGGACGGCTCCAGAGCTTGAAGAACAGCCACGGGGCCCTTGCAGCTCACCCAGTCCATCCCAATTTGGAATTCCTTACAGCTGGCCCCTAGCTGTCTCCAGTTCTCACTTGCACACCTTCAGTGACAGGAAACTCACCACTTTATGAGGATCCTGTTCTGGAAGGAATCCATGTAATAGTCATGCACTCGAGCTCTGAAGACAAACACAGCTGGGTTCTAATGTCTCAGCTTTGCTCTTTGCTCAGCGGGTGATTCAAACACTTGTCTGCTTTGTTGATGGGTGAGTCCCCAGGGCCTGACACAGGAAAGGCACTCATTTGGTAAATGAGTGAGTAAATGAACAAACTCAGTCATCTTCTGCATCGGTTTCTTCACCTGTGAAATGGGTTAATGATAGTATTTACCTCATAGACTTGAGAGGATTAAACACAACAGGACCAGAAACAGGCTTAGGCTCGTTTCTGGCACATAGTAAGTCTTCCATAAATATTCCTTTCATTTTCTTTTATAACTATGGATATCTCTATTCCTTTTATCTGAAAGTTCTCCTTTAGAGCAAATTGAATCCTGATCCCTAGGACTTCCACACACAGGCCTTGGTCTTAGCCCTGTCCCTTGGAGCCAAAAAGAACATATGCTCCCTTTTCCAAATGATTCAGGTCTGCAGATGTGTGTGCCTACTGTGCACCAAGCACTGGGGTTACCAAGGCAAAGACATGACCACGGTCTCTTCCATTGGGTGCCTCTTTGTCTAGCCAGGGAAAGAGACAGCCAAGCAACAGTGGGTGCTCAGTGAAGAATTTGAATGAACAGTAGGACTTATTTATTGAGCCTTTACTGCACTTCATTTCATTCTTCCACCTGCATTCCTGGGCATTCTAACTCCATGTTATGGATGAAGGAACCAAGGCCCAGATAGGTCACATAAGCTGGTGAGTATAGATCCAGGATTCGGATGCTGCCTGATTGCAGAGGCCTCACCTTAACCTCTAAGCCCTGTTATCACTTCACTCTGGAGGATGCTCAGGCCCGTGGGAGATTTCCTGTTCCTGAGTATTCCACCACCACTACCATGACATCATGGCTATTATGTGGCTTTCCAGCAACTGTTCCTCATCTCTTCCACCATCAGAGCCATATTTGGCTCTATTGGAATCCCATGTGATTGGCTGGGGGTTGCGGTGGCACCTCCAGCTCCAGGGTGGGCTCTGATGGCTTAGACCAAGGAATGCATCGTTCCCTTATCCTCGGTCACAAAGACGGACGCTACCTCAGCCAGAGCCGGTGATTTGTCAGAAGTCGGCATGGCTTTTAGAGGGGAGGAGCTGCTTTTTGCTTCTGAAGAACTACTGGGAGGGATACTGTTCCCTGGATAGTCTGTTGAGGGAATGTGAGAGCTGGAGGTGCAGCAGCTCTTATGCCAAAAGAGGATCCCTTTTGAGGATGAAGCCAATATATGGAGGAAGGCAGAAGGCAGGGCCAAGAGACTTCATGGAGAAATAGAACCTGGTCTGTGCTTTTATGTTACTGTTGTTGTGTACAGAGCACCCTAAATTTAAGAGCTTAAAACAGCAAACATGAGACTTCCCTGGTGGCACAGTGGTTTAGAATCTGCCTGCCAATATAGGGGACACGGGTTCAATCCCTGGTCTGGGAAGATCCCACATGCAGCAGAGCAACTAAGCCTGTGTGCCACAACTACTGAGCCTGCACTCTAGAGCCCTCAAGCCACAACTACTGAGCCCACGTGCTGCAACTACTGAAGCCCATGCCCCTAGAGCCTGTGCTCTACAACAAAAAGAAGCCACCACAATGAGAAGGCTGTGCACTGCAATGAAGAGTAGCCCCTGCTTGCCACAACTAGAGAAAGCCTGTGAGCAGCAACGAAGACCCAACGCAGCCAAAAATAAATAAATATATTTTTAAAAAAGGGCTTCCCTGGTGGCGCAGTGGTTGGGAGTCCGCCTGCCGATGCAGGGGACACGGGTTCGTGCCCCGGTCTGGCGTGTCCGGAGCCTGTGCTCCGCAACGGGAGAGGCCACAACAGTGAGAGGCCTGCGTACTGCAAAAAACAAACAAACAAACAAAAAAACCACCAGGAAACATTTATTCCACACGGTTTGTGGTTGGGAATCTGGAGAGCCTAGATGGGTGGTTCTGGCTCAGGGTCTCCTGAGTTTATAGGAAGATGTTGGCTGGGGCTGCATTCATCTGAAGGCTTGACTGGGGCTGGAAGACCCACTTCCAAGATGGCTTATGTACATAATTGTTGGGAGGAGGCCTCGGTTTGTCACCAAGTGGGCCTCTCCATGGCAGATGGCTTCCCCCGGAGAGTTGGGGGCAGGAAAAACAGTGCCTTCTAGAACCTAGTCTCTGAAGTTGCATGCTCTCATTTCCACTTTTTTCTATCCTCCAGAAGCAAGTCACTGAGTCCAGCCCACACTCGAAGGGAGAATAATTAGGCTTCGCTTGAAGGGAGTGTTGAAGTATTTGTGGATTGTTTTTTTATTTTTTAATGGATACTTTTTTAAAAAATTGAAGTATAGTTGATTTACAATGCTGTATTTGTTTCTGGTATACAGTAAAGTGACTCAGTTATACTTATATATACATATTCTTTTTCATATTCTTTTCCATTATGGTTTATTACAGGACATTGAATCTAGTTTTCTGTGCTATACAGTAGGACCTTGTTTACCTATTTTATATACAGTAGTTTGTATCTGCTAATCCCAAACTCCTACTTTATCCCTCCTCCACCCCCTTTCCCCTTTGGTAACCCTAAGTTTGTTTTGTATGTCTGAGTCTGTTTCTGTTTCATAAATAAGTTCATATATGCCATATTTTAGATTCCAAGTATAAGTGATATCATATGGTATTTGTCTTTGTCTGACTTACTTCACTTAGTATGATCATCTCTAGGTCCATCCACGCTGCTGCAAATGGCTTTATTTCATTCTTTTTTATGGCTGAGTAGTATTCCACTGTATACATGCACCACATCTTCTTTATCCATTCCTCTGTTGATGGACATTTAAGTTTCTTCCATGTCTTGGCTATTGTAAATAGGGCTGCTATGAACATTGGGGTGCATGTATCTTTTCAAATTAGAGTTTTGTCTGGATATGTGCCCAGGAGTGGGATTGCTGGATCATATGGCAACTCCATTTTTAGTTTGTCAGGAAACTTAATACTGTTTTCCCTAGTGGCTGCACCAATTTACATTCCGCCAACAGTGTAGGAAGGTTCCCTTTCATTATGGACTGGTTTTAACCCACCACTATAGTGATATCACTTGAGCTGCTGGACCAAGCTCACACCTGAGGATCCATCTCTGAAAATTTAGATGCATGAGTTAGTTCATTCCCCTTATTGTTTTTTTAAAATTATTATTATTTAATTAATTTATTTTTAGCTGCATTGGGTCCTCGTTTTTGCGTGCGGGCTTTCTCTAGTTGCGGCGAGCGGAGGCTACTCTTTGTTGCGGTGTGCGGGCTTCTCACTGTGGTGGTTTCTCTTGCTGCAGAGTACGTGCTGTGGGTGCGTGGGCTCAGTAGTTGTGGCTCGCAGGCTCTAGAGCACAGGCTCAGTAGTTGTGGCTCACGGGCTTAGTTGCTCTGCGGCATGTGGGATCTTCCCGGCCCAGGGATCGAACCCGTGTCCCCTGCATTGGCAGGCGGATTCTTAACCACTGCACCACCAAGGAAGTCCTATTCCCCTTATTGTTGAAGCCAGTTTGAGCTGGGTTTTCTGGTTCATGCAAATCAAAGAGCCCGGGTTAGTACCCCCGGTGCCTCACGGGAAGTGCCTCATCTCATTCTCCAGACCTGCCTTGTCTGACAGTGACCCTCTTAAGTACAGCGGTGAGAGCTGGGCCCAGGCTTCAGGAGAAGTCCTTTTCCTAAAACAAGGTACATGCCAGGGTTCCATGACTACAAGTGAAGATAGATGTGGGAAAACCTCACTGCTCTGTTGATTCATGACCCATCACATTCATTTTTCCACTGGTGGCTCCTGCTAAGACATGACTTTTCCATCATGGACCTGCCCTTAAACGTTGGGCAACAATCTCCAAGTCTCTCCAGGTCGGGCCCCTTTGGGAGGAGCAGGACAGAGGAATCAACCCCATGGTCAAGTGGGAAGGGTTGTGGGTCCACCTCCACCCTGCCTTGCTGTGTGGCTGTGAGCAGGTCCCTGCTCCTCTGGGGGCCTCAGTGCCCTCCTTTATGAAAGAAGTTTACACTAACTTGCCTGAACATGCCTTAGGATTTTCTTAGTTCCCTTCTGTCCAGAGGAGACATGAAATTTGAAAAGTAGCCTCACTCAGACAATCTGGGTCTTGTGTGGTCATTCGTGTCTTAGCAGAGATAAAGGCACACACTTTATGCCCTTTGCCATCTGCCATCTCATTGGATCCTCCCAGAAGCCAGCGAGGAGACAGGGCCAGGTAGACCTTCAGGACAGACATGGTCTCGCCTCCAGGGCCTGGGATAAAATAGCCCCTGTCATTTATTGAGTACTTTCTGCTCACCGTGTGCCAAGTACTTCATGTGTGAGCATTTCGTTTCATTCGCACGTCAACCCTGCTGGGTGGTTACTATTATTACCCCCTTTTACAGATAAAGGACCATGAAAACCAGAGGGGTGAAGTAACTGTCCAAGGAAAAGCAAGCAAAAGGAAGCAGTGGAGCTGGGATTCAAACTTGAATGTCTCAGAGGCTGCCTGTGTTTTCCATCACACGACACTCCCTCTTGGTATTAACGGGAGCACAAGGGTGGGAGTAGGGTGGGGCAAAGCTAGGAACCCAGAGACTTGGGATCTCGAATAAACTCTGAACACTTACCAGTTCTGCGGCCAGGGCAAATCTCCCAACACCCTGAGCTTCAGTTTCCTTACCCTTACAATGGGAATAATGATTCTCACCTGAATTATAAGAACTCGGGGGGCGGAAAAACATTTGTAGTGAAGGCGTGTATATGAGAGCATGCCTTTTGTACTGCAGAGCTGTCTAAATGTTACAGATCGTTGTTTTTCTTAATTCTGGATGCGGAGCTGGGAAAGGAAGTAGGCAGGCTGACCAGGGTAGGCCAAGTGTCCCAGAGTGGCTGTTTCCATGCTTGGTGTACACAAAGTCCCCTGGAAAGGAAGAGGCAGGGCAGGAGGAAAGGCCAAAGCTCTGAGTTCTTATATAGAACTTCCCTGCCCCTCCAGGGCAAGAGAAACTGCGGACCGTCACCACCGAGTTCCAAGCATTCCAGAGGGCTCAGTGGGGAGGAAGGCTGTCATCGCCTGACCCAGCAGCAGCCAGGGATAGGCTGCGATGGGCTGGCTGTAATCCTCTCCTCACCCTGCCCTGATCTCACTGTCCTACCCAAGGCCCAGCCCCCAGTGCCCACCCTACCAGGAGGAACAGCAGACTCCAGACCCCAGCAGTGATGACCACCCGCCCAACCCTATCGAGGGGCAGCTTTGGAAGGAGACTGGAATTTGGAGTCGGGACGCCCAGGCTCTGGTTCTGGTTTAGTTCTATCCCCTCTCTGGGCCTCAGTGTCTTGCCTGTGAAATAGGAACATCAGCGAAGGGCACCGGCATACTGCAGTCTCACCCTGGGGCGAGGCAAGAGCCCTGTGCTGTGCCTGTCACAAAGTACCGCTCACCCTTCTTCCCCGGCCGCCAGAGGGACGCGCATGTGCTGCCCTCTTGGTTGGTGGTCACAGTCCTCCAGCCCAGGGATTCCACACTCAAGCCATCTTTATAATTTTGTGTCTCTGATTCTCCCTGAATTCTAGGTCTTTCTTGCTCCCAATTAGGCTGAGAGGTCCTTAAGGATGAGAAGCTGGGGTCTGCTTACTTCTGTGCTCCCCTTGGAGCCTAGTATACGGTTGAACACGGGGTGAATCTCGGACCCGTTTACTGATTGTGCTGCTGGGCCATCCTGGGGGCCATGGATGGACACTCAGTCCACTCCCAGTGCCTGTTGGAAAGAGTTTGGCCACCCAGGGGGGAATCCAGCCTTCTGCCCCTGGTTCTACTCCATTCAGACTGTGTGACTTTATACAGGGCCCTTCCCCTCTCCCAGAAGTGTCCGTGTTTCTTTGAAATGTGCTTAGTGGAGACCCAGTGGACCCTGCAGCTCCAGGTTGAGCGAGCCGAAGGTGTTCCTGGGTGGTGGGGAGAGGCCAAGGGCATGAGCTGGTACTCCAGCCCTCACCCCACCCCCAGAGCTGCTCTGTCCTTCACTTTTAAAAAAATTTTATTTATTTATTTGATTGCACCGGGTCTTAGTTGCAGCAGGCGGGCTTCTTTAGTTGTGCCTCATGGGATCCTTAGTTGCAGCTCACTGGCTCCTTAGTTGCAGCAGGTGGGCTCATTAGATGTGACATGTATGAACTCTTAGTTGAGGCGTGCATGTGGGATCTAGTTCCCTAGCCGGGGATCGAACCCAGGCCCCCTGCATTGGGAGCACGGAGTCTTAACCACTGTGCCACCAGGGAAGTCCCTGTCCTTCACTTTCAACTTTTATGCATTGGGCTTTCACGTGAGACTTTTGTTTTGTTTTTAAGGCTTTACTGAGGCAGAGCCGATGCACAATAAACTGGCGCACTTAAAGTGTACACTTTGATAAGTTTTCACATATATGTACACTCGGGAAACCATCTACGATCAAGAGAGCGAACTTATCCACCACCCTCAAAAGTTTCCTCGTGCCCCTTTTCAGTTCCCCCGTTACCCAGGAGCCACCGATCTGCTTTCTGTCACCACACGCCATTTGGCATTTTCTAGATTTTTTAATGTAAATGGACTCATACAGTATGTACTCTTTTTTGTCAGGCTTCTTTCACTCAGCATAATTACTTTGAGATCCATCTATGTTGCTACATGTATCGATAGTCCATCCCTTTCCAGCGCTGCCTGGTGTCCTGCTGTATGGATGGATGCACCACCATTGTTTACCCAGGGACCTGTCCACAGGCATTTGGGTTGTTTCTAGCTATCGCAAATGAACGTTCCTGCTATGAGTGTTCCTGTGCACAAGATTTTATGTGAAGAAGTTGCACTATTTAAAAAAAAGCTGGCCCGTGCTCCACAACAAGAGAAGCCACCACAATGAGAAGCCCGCGAGCAGCAATGAAGACCCAGTGCAGCCAAAAATAAATAAAAGGAAAAAAAAGAAAGAAGAAAAAGCTAGATAACGTGATCCCCAGAGTCGCAGGCTTTTAAGGACCAGAAAGCTGTCATGGGGAGTCAAAGACTAAGGGAGCTGCCACTTTCGAGCTCCTGTGGCCGCCAAGCACCTGACCACACCTGCTCAATTAATCAGAGCACGTCTGGGAAGCAGGCGCCATTGTTATTCCCAGTTTACAGATAAAATAGCTGAGGCGTAGAGGCACGGCTGTGGCGGACTGGCTGGCGACACACCGAGGCTGTGGCAGAGCCTGACTCAGCCCCAAGGTCTAGCTGCCTCTCCCAGCTGCCACTCGCCTGGGAAGAGAACCAGCCCTGGTTCCCTCTTTCGTTGACTCACCACGGGACTGGGGTTGACGTTGGTTCCCATTGTGCTGGGCCCGCAGGGGACACCCCGTCAAGCCTGGGAGGCACGTCGAGGACCTGCGGCCAGCGCAGCAGCAGGAAGTGAGGCAGCCGCGTTTGTGACGGGCACCGGGTCCTGGGCCGGGCAGAGGAAGACAGGAGGGAGCCCCTTGTTCTGTAGAGGCCGCTGGACTTCCCACACATATTCTCTCCTATAACGTTCACAGTTCTGTGAGCTCGGAATGATCATCTCCATCTTACAGATGAGAAAACTGAGGCTCAGGAGAGTCTATCAGTCAGGATTCTGTCGGCTTCAAGTAACAGAAAAGCCAACTGAAAGTGGCTTAAACCATAAATACATTTAATTGACACCCCCGCCAAAGTTTTTTGCGGTATGCGGGCCTCTCACTGCTGTGGCCTCTCCCGTTGCGGAGCACAGGCTCCGGATGCACAGGCTCAGCGGCCATGGCTCACGGGCCCAGCCGCTCTGCGGCATGTGGGATCCTCCCGGACCGGGGCACGAACCCGTGTCCCCTGCATCGGCAGGCGGACTCTCAACCACTGCGCCACCAGGGAAGCCCATAAGATGCTATTATTATACCCACTTTACAGAGGGAGACAAGGAGGCACAGAGAATAAGAAGCTTGCCTGAGGTCACAGAGACAGAAAGTGGTGGTCCTGGCATTTGAACCCCGCCTGGTATTCCAGGATCCCACCACACACAAAGGTCAAAGGAGGGGCTTGGGGAAGGCCCAGGGGGTGAGTCAGAGGGCGGGTGGGGCAGCCCCCAGGCCAAATAGGGATTGCTAAGCAGTGACAGGTGAAGGCCAGCTGCTTGGGGAGCCCAATAGCCAGGAATGGGGCTGGGGCCAGGCCCGCTGGCAGGCCCAGCCCAGCCCAGCCTGCAACAGGAGCCCAGGAGGCGTCACCACCCACGCACCTCTCCTGCCTCTTGGGTTCCAGGTCTCTTGCCCGGGGCCCCTGCTCCACTTTCCAGATGGAAAAACTGAGGCCGTTCTTGCATGAAAGTTTAGTTGGTTTGTCTTTATCTGTTTTGTTCACTGCCTCATCCCTTTTGCCTAGAACAGTGCTTGGCACATAGTAGGCATTCAATAAACATTTGTAGAATGAATGATTGACTTGTTGAATGAATGTGGTTTTTCCGAGGCATTTAGCATTGCAACAGAAAGCTGGCTGTCAGAACAGAGCCTCTTCTTCAACCCCTGACGTCACACATGGGAAGACCACCTGAGGTCAGAGAAAAGGATATACCCTCACAAGGCACACAGGCTCTCAGACACAATATTGAATACATTTCCCCCAACACCCAAACACAAACACACACACACACACACACACACATACACGCCTCACTTTAGTTACAAGGACAGAACCCCCTCAGCCTACTTAAGCATAAGTGGGGGGGCGGTAGGTGGAGCGGGTTACTGGCAGGATCCTTGTGTAAGGGCAAGGGCTGGAAAAGCATCCCTAGCTCCAAGGAGCCAGAAACAAAACCAGAACAAAAATGACATCACCCCCCCCCCCCCCCACCGCTGCCCATCTGGGCTGCACGCCTACTTTTTCCTCACCTTCTCCCATCACTAGCTTTCTCAGGACTCCTGGCTGCCTCAGCCCCAGCTCTGCAGGTCCTCTCAGTTCAAACACCCGACAGAGGCTGGTGTTTAGGTTTCAATTTCAAATTCTAGGAGAGTGAACCTGATTGGCCAGCTGAGGGGCCACCGCCCATGACCTAGTGTTGTGGGAGCAGACCCTGAGAATGGGGGTATGGTTGCCTTCTCTAAAAGACACGTGGAGGGTGGAGGAAGTGATGCCTTCCCAGCATCTAATCCCTTCCCAGCCCCCATTCTGCAGACAAGAAGTCTTGAATATCTCCTGTGATGGTGCTCTAACTACCCGTACAGCACAATGCCATCCACTGTCCCTTATTACTCATTATTGGTTGAGGGCTCTTAAGTCATCCCTTCTTCGGAACTAGCCATTGCTCATTTGCTCACGTCTGTGGCTGCACCATTTACACAATTTTAAGTCAAGGCAACCACCTGTTCCCTCATCCTGCTTCTTTGGCTGTTATAAACCATGTTTACACCTTCTAGAGCCAAACCTCATATAAGACAGGATCTGACTGGTTCTCTCACTCGCCAGTTTGTCACGGCTTCCCCTGTTGGCCAGAGCGTTCACACCAACTCCCCCATTGGTTGCCATCCAACCTATAGAATGGCTGTCCAAGGACCAGAGGCCCACTCATCCCTGGACACTGACGTTTGGGGTCATTTTTTAGCTTTGTCTTTTTCAAGTGTTTTCTCCTCTTATCCTGATTTTCCTGTGGGCCTGAGCCAGCTTCCTGTGCTCCTACCCCCACCCCAATTCTTTGTTCATTGGTTACGGAGGCTTATTCTTCTCCTTCCTGGTGTTTCCCCACCTTTTCCCTGCCGATTGCGCATTTTGGACACAGCTCTGATCGTTTCAAGCAATGGCCACATGTATTGCTTTGGGCAAGTCTCTTCCCCTCTTTGAGCCTCAGTTTTCCTATGTATATATTGGGGCTACTAATTCCCAACTCACAGGGTTATTGAGAGGATGAAAGGAGTCCATGTATTGGCGAGCTCCTGCCACAGAACTGGACCCTAAACAAACTCAGTGTCGGTTCTTCCTTTTGGCGTCAACCCTTAGTTAAAGCAGTCAAAAAACATGAGAGGTAGAGCTGGACCAGGAGAGAGGTTTGCATTCAAGCCTCAGCTGGGCATCTAACTTGCTGTGTGACCTTGGGAAAGTCCCTTCCCCTCTCTGGGATCAGTTTTCCCATCTGTTAAATGAGGATTGAACCAGAGAAGGATTTCCCAAACTACAAAACAGGGGTTAACAGCACACCATACACGAAAAGAGAAAGAGATTGAATCTTTGATCAAGCATGTTGGGAAAAGCCTTTTAACACCTATTAGAATATAAAAGGCTCTGGGGCTGTGTTCTCCAATATGGTGCCCACTAGCCAAATGTGATTATTTAAATTAAATTAATTTAAGTGAACTAGATTTTTTTTTGCCTGCGTTGGGTCTTCGTTGCTGTACATGGGCTTTTCTCTGGTTGCGGCAAGTGGGAGCTACTCTTAGTTGCGGTGCGTAGGCTTCTCACTGCGGTGGCTTCTCTTGTTGTGGAGCACATGCTCTAGGCATGCGGGCTTCAGTAGTTGTGGCACACGGGCTCAGTAGTTGTGGCTCGCGGGCTTAGTTGCTTCGTGGCATGTGGGATCTTCCCGGACCAGGGCTCGAACCCGTGTCCCCTGCATTGGCAGGCAGATTCTTAACCACTGAGCCACCAGGGAGGCCCTAAATGAACTAGAATTTAAAATTCAGGTCCTCACCAGCCACATTTCCAGCGCTCAATAGACACATGTGGCCAGTGGCACCGTATTGCACAGAAGTGATCAGAGGCTTCCCTTGATAGCAGGATGGCGTCTGATGGTACTGAAGTCAGAGGAGGCCTGCTTCACGTGAACCCAGCATTTCCCACACACATTTGATCACACTACCTCTACAGAACATCTATGAGCAGTGTAAGAAATAAAACTGCTCCCAGGAACACGGTTTGGAAGATGTTGAGCTAGAGGATGTCTCAGGGCCCCTCCAACTCCAAGAGTGGAGAAGGGGAAATGTTCTGGCCCTTGATTTCCTCTTAGGGGAGGGAACTGCCTGTTTCCAGCAGTTCTCTTGGCTAAAAAGACATTGTAATTGTGGGAAGAGAACCCCCTGTATGCAGCTGGGATGCCCTGGGAAGGAGAGGGGGCAGAGAACCTAATTGTTCAGGGAAATAATAATAATCTGTACACAGCTGCGTTGCCAGGCAACTCCCCTCGCCCACCACCCATGAATCAGTGAATGTCTACCACATCTTGACACGTGAACTTGGGGAAAGTTTTTACAAAGGGAAGGCTATGTTCAACCTTTGGGCTGCCAGTGGTGCGGAAAGAGCCTTCAAGGGAGTTGAGAACTAAAGGAGATAAAGAATTCAGCAGAAGCAGGTTATATGGAAGGAGGAAGTGAAGAGGTTGACTAAGAGAAATGGACCCCTTCCTAAGAGTCCTCAGAGAGATTAGGAGGTGTGGTGGTTCTAAAACGTGGTCCCCACATGCTTTATACTCCTCCCATCAAAATGTGGGGTTGTGTATGTCCTCCCCTTGAATATGGATTTTGTGACTGCTTGACCAATAGAATACGAGAAGTGACCCAAATCTTAAGAGACTGGAAGGTTTACTTCCTATTTCTAGGAACACTTATTCTTGGAATCCAGCTGCCATGCTGCGCCCAGGGCACATTAAGAGGCCACGTGTAAGTGTTCTGGCCCAGTTGACATCCCAGCTGACAACCAGGGTCAACTGCCAGATGTGTGAGAGGAGGAAACCTCTACATCACTCCAACTCCATCCACCGTCTGATCACAGCCACACGAAGAACCCTGAGAAAGAACCCAGCCTAGCTGAGTGCAGTCAGCCCATAGATCCGTGAGACATAGTAACAAAATGATATTGCTTTAAGCCACTAAGTTTTTTGGTTAATTCATTTTCCAGCAATAGTTTAACTGGAACAGGAGACCAGCCATGAGTCCCATCACAGTGAGATAAGATATGAAAGCCCATTTTTCATGAAATCCTGAAACACAGGGGGCCCCTAGCAAGCTGTTATATTTGGAGGATGAGATGGGTGACATCTGGAGGAAATTGCTGTGAGATAAAGTTTCTGCTGTGATCTTGAGGAGTTGGCCAGAGACTCGCCAGGTGAGAGAGAGAAAAGTGTCAACAATGACTTGGAAGTTTCTATCTTGAGCAACTGTCCTCAGTGGTAGCAGGAGCTGAGATTGGGAAAGAGGAGAGGAAGAGGACGAGCAGGTTTGGAGGAAGATGATGAGACCTGTTTTGAGCACAATCTTGCATTTGCAAAGTGTCTTCTATAAACACCAGAACTTGCTGATAGACTGAGAAAAAAGAGGAATTCTTGCTGGAAGCTTCAGCTCATGTTCCCAAAGCAAAGATTTACGGACCCTGAACCCCAAACCTCATTCATAAATGCCCATGCTAATTCATTCATTCATTCACTCATTCATTCAGTCACTCATTTAGTAACTCAGTCAGACAGGCATGCTTAAGAGCCCAGGCCCTAGAGCCAGACTGCCTGGGTTCAAAGCCCAGCTCTACATCTTACTACCTGCATGGCCTTGGGCAGGTGACATAATCTCTCCGTACCTCAGCTTCCTTATCTCTAAATGGGAATGATAATAACAGTGCTTGTATTATTATAAAGATTAAAAGAGTACATACTTGGAAAACTTTAGAACTGTGCTTGGAACATAAGTACATGTTACATGTTAGCTATTAATATTCAACAAGTAATTTTTAAATTTTTTATTTATTTTTACTTTTTTGGCTGCGTCGGGTCTTTTGTTGCCGCGCGTGGGCTTTTCTGTAGTTGCAGCGAGTGGGGGCTACTCTTCGTTGCGGTGCGTGGGCTTCTCATTGGGTGGCTTCTCTTGTTGCAGAGCATGGGCTCTAGGCACGTGGGCTTCAGTAGTTGTGGCACTCAGACTCAGTAGTCGTGGTGCACGGGCTTAGTTGCTCTGCGGCATGTGGGATCTTCCCGGAGCAGGGCTCGAACCCATGTCCCCTGCACTGGCAGCCGGATTCTTAACCACTGAGCCACCAGGGAAGCCCCAACAAGTAATTTTTGTGCTGGACCCCAGCAGTGAACAGGCACTGCCCCATGAGGTTTACCTTCTTGTCCTTATCCAGCACCTGGGCCCTATGCTTCCTCAGGCTTTCTTTCATGTGTACTGTTCCATTTGATCCTCAGAAAGGCCCCCTGAAGTTGGCATGACAGTGACCTTCTCCCCATTTGATAGACGTAGAAACTGTGGCCCAGAGAGGAGCATTGATGTCCTCTTTGCACGGCGCCTCAGTCTGCTGGCACAAATCGATGTGTCCCTTTAACAAAGGCACTCTGACTTGAGCAGCCCCTGTCTCCTGTCAGCTAGCTCTGCCTCCTCTGCCCAGAAGCCCTCCAGCAAACGAAATCTCAACCATGGCTAACCTCTTGCCCCCAAGCAGGGGTCTCTGCAGCCCTCTTGAGGCAGAGGTTCTGGAGGCATGAGGTCAGGGCCCTGTGTTCACGTTGCCCCTCTGCTTGCTTGGTCTCCTAGGCAAACTGGGTGTTTTTCCACTTGGTGGGACCACACTAAACCCCACCCAATATCGTCTTCATGGATGCCTGAAATTCTACCATCCATGATTCATTCTTTCAAGTTGAGCAATGGCTCCCAGGAACATCTTGTAATAACCAAAATCCCTCTGGAATGGGTTACTAACACCTTAGTGAGCTAAAAGCTGGCCTTGAAGATGATCACCTTCCTCCTACAGATGAAGAAACCCTGGTCCAGAAGGAAAAGTGAACTGCCCAAGGGCACATAACCAGTCAGTGGCCAAGCCAGGGGCCCAGAGGTGGGACATGTGATGCTCCTGTGCGTCTCCTGCTCGTTCACAGCCTGCAAAAGCTTCCCCACCAGAGCTCGCCTGATTCAGGCCATCCCTACAAGCAGGCCATCCTCCTCCCAGATGCGCACACGAGTTGCTTTGGGCTGCCGCAACCATGCCCTCTTCTTCCGATAACAGGACCTGGTTTATTATTTAGGGAACTAGGCTAAAGGTGCTGTTCATTGGTCCCTGCTGCTGGATGCCAGTGGCCCTAGTTCAGCTCCTCCTTCCATTCTCCGGGCAGCCCCAGATCCTTCCAAGGCATTCCTTTTGTTTGTTGTCATTTAAGGAAAAGCCAAAGCTGCTTTCTGTTGCTGGCTTCTCAAGAACTCTAACTGACATACCCACATTACAGATGAGAAGAATGAGGTGTGGAGAGGAAATGTGAATAATAAACGGTAGAACAGGGACTGCAACCCAGGTGAGTTGTCCTGCCGCCCTGCACAGGCTTTTCCTCCCCACCACAATGGCGGCTCTGCGCAGCCGGGGCCAGAGGAAAGAAGATGGTAGAGAGGAGTGCAAGTGAACAGGCCTGAACCCAGCACCGTGGTTACTGGAGAGGTTTAGGAGTCAGATAGCTCTTTTTTTTTAAAATTTTTTAATTTACTTATTTAGGCTGCAAAGGGTCTTAGTTGCAGCATGTGAGATCTAGTTCCCCGACCAGGGATAGAACCTGGGCCCCCTGCATTGGGAACGCAGAGTCTTACCCACTAGACCACCAGGGAAGGCCCGGGAGTCTGGCAGTTCTGAGTTTAAATACCAGATCTGTCACTTACTAGTTAAGAAGCCTTGAACAAGTCATTTAATTTCCTCAGAACCTACCTTCCCTCAGCTGTAACGTAAAGAGAAAAGAACATTTTAAAGACACAGACCTCCGGGAATACCATTGGTGATTAGAGCACTGGGTGGATTGGAGTCTTCGCACACCTGCCTTGGCTGGGTCCCCTTGTTCAGTGAACAACCTGCACTACTGTACACAACAGCCCTACAGATAGATAACGCCCGCCTTATATGGTTGTTCTAAGGACTAAATGAGATAAAGTCTTCAGCACTGTGCTCAATAAATAGTAGCTAAATATTATGACATCGTCATCACAGGCTCTGTCTGGAAGGTCTCTGGCAGTCAGTGGTGAAACTGCAAGTCCTAGGTTCCTCCCTTCTCCACCGTCCACCTGCAAACCTCATAACCTTTCCTAGATGGCCCTGGTGCCCTGCCTCTCCCTCCAGAGCTCTGCAGGCTTGGCTGGCCTTTCTGGGGAACAAGGTTCTGGCCTTGTCTAGCACACCGTGGCTTTCAGTTTGGTGAAGGCCCCAACTATGCCAGGACCAGATGACAAGTGCTTCCTGCTCCAAGGTTCTAAAGGTACCAGCAGAGTGCTCTGCCCTCCAGCCTCCTCCTTCAGCCCTGAGGCAGGTTTAAATCAGAACATATCTTCAGGGCCCCCCTGCAGGAGGCCCAGTAGCCCCTACAGCAGCCCAAGCCTCCTCACGCCTCCTCCCTCCCGTCCGGGCAGGCCCAAGCCGCCAGAGGCAGGAACGGCTGGACTCAGGGCCTCTGGGAGAGCCACGTGTGCCAGCCCAGCGCCTGCCAGCTCCCAGGCTGATCTCACAATGGCTCCTTTCACCAGGGGGAGGAGGTGGCCCCTCTGGAGCCCGAGGGGTGATGTCCCAGGCCCCAGGGGCATGGAGGAGGAGGTCAGAAACTCAGGAAGGGGTGGCTAAGGCGGAAGAAGGGAAGGTGCTTAGCCCCTGCCACCACTACCGCCTGATGCTAAGGTGACCGCCCCATAACCAGGCCCACAGAGATCGGATTCCCTGGGGCCTGGGGGCGGGGGGACGAGTAAGTGTGGGAGCAGATGGAGGGAAAGAGTTAGTCATGGGGTTCTAAGGGGAGGAAGGGAGGCTGGGCCCTCAGCCCACACTCTCGCTGGCATCTGCAGGCCCATAGCAAAAGGGTGACGTGGTCTTGGTCCCTGAAACAGCCCTTCCAGTAACAGCTGGGGCATCCCAGCCAGGCATCTTTTGCAACTCCCCCTGGTCTCCATGCCTTCTGCCCCGGCCTGGCACATAGCAGGGGCTCAGGAAATACGTGTGAAATGATCTGAATTGCCATCAGACTGGGCAGGCCCCGGCTGGGTGTTGGTACGGTGGGGATGGGACCCTGACTCTGGCACTACTACCAGGCAGCTCTATGGCCCATTCCCCCCTCTGTGCGAATGCTCTTTCCTCAACTTAAAATGTCTGTCTCCCTTCCATCTAAAATCCTCCTCACCCATCAAGGAGCTCGATGCCCTTAATGTGTGATGTGAGGGCTGCTTTGAAATTGAACAGACTTGAGTCCAAGTCCTGGCTCTTCCATGTGGCACTCGTGTAATATGGGGCAAGTCATAGAACTTCTTTGAGCCTCAGTTTCCTTAAAATGGCAAACGCATAGTGCTTATTGCGTGCTGGGCGTTGTTCTAAGTGCTTCACATGTCCTGGCACCTCTAATTTTTTGTCCACCCTCTGAGTGTAGGCACTAGTATTTTTTTGTTAATTTATTTTTATTTTATTTTATTTTTGGCTGCGTTGGGTTTCCATTGCTGTGTGCAGGTCTTTCTCTAGTTGAGGTGAGCGGGGGCTACTCTTTGTTGTGGTGTGTGGGCTTCTCATTGCGGTGGCTTCTCTTGTTGCAGAGCACGGGCTCTAGGCACATGAGCTTCAGTAGTTGTGGCACACAGGCTCAGTAGTTGTGGCACGCGGGCTTAGTTGCTCCGCGGCATGTGGGATCTTCCCGGACCAGGGCTCGAACCCGTGTCCCCTGTACTGGCAGGCGGATTCTTAACCACTGAGCCACCAGGGAAGCCCACTAATATTATCCTCATAATAGATGAGGCAACTGAGGCCCAGAGAGATTAAGTGTTGCCTGAGGCCGTGACTAGGAGACGGAATTTGGAACTCTCACAGCCTGTCTCCAGAACTGTCCTGCCCCTTGCAAAATGGGGACAAAACTAGAACCTTCTTCATAAGGTTGTGAAGTTCAACCTTCATATAATGTGTGTGGAGGATCCAGCAGAGCTGAGCACTGCTGTTCCCACTAGTGTGTTCTGAGCCTGAGAGAGTCCAGTCTTCCCAGAGAACCCTGGACCTCAGGGTCAGGCTGGAGGGAGTGGGGCTGTGGCTGGTCCAGGACATTGTCCACTTGGCTCTGGCTACATTTTAGGGCTTTCTGTGCTTGGCAGAAGGACTCGACTCATAATGCTCATTTGTCCAGATTGTGGTTCAACGGCTTCTGTATTCTCTGCACGCTCTCCCTTGGGCCCAGAAAGGATGGAGGGGGACAACACGGGCTCCAGCCAGGCTAGGAAAAGCTGCTGGGAATTAATAGTTCTGGGGTGGCCAGATGGTCTAGTTTCTAGAAACCCCAGCTCTGGCACTGCCTGGATGTGAGAACTTGACCACATAATAACCTTGGGCCTCAGTTTCTTCATCTGTGAAATGGGGACAGTAATGGTACCTACTTGATCTGGTGGTGTGAGGGTACAAGAAGACGATGTGTTTTGCAGTATGTGTTGTGGGTACTCAGTGAAAGACAGTTGATTATTAGTCTCATTTTGCTGTTTGCTCAGCCAGGCTGTCTGGGGCTCAGTCCTGGCTCTACCATTTCCTAGCAGTGTGACCTTGAGCAAGTGACTCAACCTCTCTGTGCTCAGTTCCTCTCTTGTGAATCGGGGACAATGACAAGACAATAATAAAACAACTATACGTCTGGCACATTAAGGATGCGCTTGTTTTTATCATTCTCCAGCTATAAGACTTTGGGCAACAACCTGTCCCTCCCCAAGGCTTACACTTGGCTATCAGGGCCATTTCCTAAGAGATTACGGGTTCCAGCCTACCCTACTGAATCACTCACTCTGGGAGAGAGGCCAGATTTCCTTTCTTCAAGGGAGCTGATGTGTCCTTCTTGTTCTTGCTTTGCTCACCGCTGTGTCCCCAGAGCCTGGGGCACATGGTGGACCCTCACTACATGTTTACTGAATTTATGTTTTTCTATGAAACAAACACTGACTTAGTGCTTTTTATGTTCCAGGCACTCTTCTGAGGGCTTTACAGATATAAATGCATCCACTCTTTGCAATCTTGGAGGGAAGGACTCTTATTATCCCATTTTTTCACAAATGAGGCAACTGAGGCAGGGAGTTAGTGTACTCGGGATTCACACCCTCTGGCTCCAGATTCAGTTTCCGACCTTCTCTGATCCTGTCCCCGCTGTTCAGGAGCTGAAGTGCACAGATTCTCCCATCCTTGGGGTGAGAGGCGGGGATTGGCCGTGAGATGTGGAGAACTGAGCAATGGGTCCAGGCTCTGGGCGACAGCCTGCCAACACCTGCCACTCTGTCAAGTCAAAAAGCAGCCTGGGAGTAGCTCATATCCTGCTGTTCTTCCGGAGCCCAAGGAGAGAACAGGAAAGGCTGAGAGGCCTGGCTTCGGTGCTGACTCACCAGGAGGTGGGGCAAGCAGCCAGTAGGAAAGGGCGAGGAGTGCATTAAATTCATCCTTCCTTTCTCGGACACTCACTGGAATAAGGCTGTGCCCTGGAGCCAGAGGCCCGAATCCCCCCAACCCAGAGCTGCAGGATGCTCCCAGACCACGGGGGGAGGAAACATGTGTTCGATTAAAACCTGGACGTGGCACCCCTCCGGGAAGGTGAGGGTCTCTGCAAGGCCAAATACAGTCATGGCCACCTTGGGCACTGCCCTCTCGCTGACCACAGCCTGGAAGCCTGGAGGGTGGAGGGAGGCCTTGGGCAAGAACATAAGGGGAGACTTGAGGCCTGAAAGCAGGAGGAGGGGATGAGAGCAGAGAAATGCAGCTGCAAGAAAGAAGCAACCTGTCTAGAGGCTGAAAGTTCCTAGGATGGAAATGTTTGCTGGACTTTTAAGAAGAAGGATATTTAACGTTCAAATTTTATCTTTTACTGGTGGCTCTCCGTATGGTTCCCACCAACCTTCCAGACCATCTGCCATACCCCAGCCTCGTGGGGTAAATTGTGAGGGTGGGAAGGATGGAGCCGTGTTCCAGGAGTGGGACTGGGGGTGTGTACAGCACACACGGGACACTCGAGTCATCTGGAGACTGAGAACTCAGTAAATGCAGCCCTGGGAGGCTGGTGAGACAGGCTGCCTATAACCTGCACATCTCCTGGGCTCCTTACCAGGCAGGCCCTGGGGGTTTGAGCCATGTGGTTAAGACTGCAAACTTTAAAGCTAAGTTATGCAGGTTTGATACACTTACTACATGTGTAAACGTAGGTCCTGTCATACACTCCCTGAGCCTTGGTTTCATCTGTAAAATGGGAATAATAACACAAAGACTAATATTTTTCAGCCCTTACTATGTGCTAGGCACTGATATTAGTATACCTTATGTGGATTACCCTTTAATTTAATTTAATTCTTACTGCAACCCTATGAAATAGGTTCTATTTTCAGATGAGGAAAGTGAGGCATAGGAAGGTTAAGTTTATATAATAAGTAGCAGATATGTGAAAACCCAGGAGGTCTCACTCCAGAAAATGTACTATTAACTATGACACAGATCACATCTACCTATTAAGGTAGCTGTGTTTAATGGATTTATGCTTGTAAATCTCTCGGAACAGTACCTGGCACATAGTAAGTGCTCAATAAATTAGATGTGAGCTCTTGTGCTGGGATCAGTGAAAATGTGAACACCTGACTCAGTTGGCGTAAACATTAAGGGAATTTGTTATTTCACCAACAGGAAGTCCCTGGGCATTCCTGGCCTCAGGAGTTGAACCTCAGTGGTTCAATGATGGCATAAGGACCTAGAAGCTTTCTGCCTCCTGCTCTGCACATTGGCTTCAATCCAAGGGTAGCTACCCTCTTGTTGGCAAGGTGGCTGCCAGCAACACCTGGAGCATCCTGCATCCTCACTCTTCCTGAGCAAGAGAAAGAGGCTGTGTCCCTAAACCAGACAGTAAAGGCCTTCCCTTCAGTCTGATTGGGCAAGCTGTGTCATGTGGTCATCCCTGGTCCAATAACAGCACCAGGACAATGCCAGGAGCTGATTGGATTAGCCGCCTCTGGCTCCACCCATGGAGCTGAAATTGGGGTAAGATTTCCCAGAATGGGGGGCTGAGAGGAAGAGGACTCTGTTGGGAAGGTATAAGGGGTATGTGGATGCAACTTTAAATAACTAGTGACCCTAGTTAGCTGAGGACCTGGGGGACCCCTGGGTTACACAAATAATTTCAATACAGTGTGCCCATCCAGTGTCCGGTGGTGCTGGATCCAGAGGAGGAAGAGGTTTATTTGGACTGAGGGTGGAGGTGTGTTTCTGGGAGGATCCCTGGAGGCTTCGCCTCTGAATCCTGAAATGTGAGAAAGATTTCCTCAGCCTGGAAAGCCTGGGAAGAGGGTCAGAGGGTACAGCATGAGCAAAGATCTGTGGGCTTGGGGAAGCTGGGGCTTGTAGGCAGAGTAGCCTGGGGCAGGGAGGTGGAATGTGAGACAGGGCCCTCAGGGCACAGAACTCACTCTTCCCCACCTCACCTATAGGCTGAGAGGACCAGAATAACAGCTAATATTACTGAGCACTTGCTGTGTGTGCGTTCTTTCTGGGCATTTAATCCTCATGACAGCTCTAGGAGGAAGTACTATTACTATCCCATTTTACAGATGGGGAAAATAAGACACAGAGAGACAAGTAATTTACCTAAGATCACACAGCTGGCCACGGCAGACCTGGGCTTCAAATCCAAGCAGTCTGACCCCAAACCCTGTGCTTTCAACATGCCCTGTACCTTCCTCGCTGGTCACCATCCCAGCAGGAGGAGAGCAGCAGTGGAGAGAGAGACGTTCCAACAGGCCAATGCGTCATTCTGTGAGTCACTGCAGCTGGTGGTGGCTACAGCAGGGGGACCTGCATCTGGCAGACAAAGGTTCAAGAAGGTTTTGTCTCCAGTGGGCAGGGAGCTGGCCCCCCTCCTGTGGCCTGGGAGACAGGGAGACGGTGGGGGAACTGATGTGAAAGAGGCTCTAGAGCCAGGAGACCTTCTTTCCTAGGACTTGAATTCTCCAGGTCTCCGTTCTGTCTTTTGAAATAATAATAATTCTCATTATTTCAAATATCATGCCATTAGGAGGAGGCAGGTGGAACTTGGTAAAGAATACAAAGTTTGGGCTTCCCTGGTGGCGCAGTGGTTGAGAGTCCGCCTGCCGGTGCAGGGGACACAGGTTCGTGCCCCGGTCCGGGAAGCTCCCACATGCCGTGGAGCGGCTGGGCCGGTGAGCCAGCCATGGCCGCTGAGCCTGCGCATCCGGAGCCTGTGCTCCACAACGGGAGAGGCCACAACAGTAAGAGTCCCGCATACCGCAAAAAAAAAAAAAAGAATACAAAGCTGCTTTTTACCATGCCATTCAAAGGTTAGTTTTTCTTATTAAAGCAGAGATCCTGGGTTGGCAATTTTAGCAGTGATTGCCTTTGCAGCTTAGTTCTTTGTTCTGCTTTTCTTTTCTTTTAGTTTAGTTTTGTTTTTTTCCAACCTTCTCTACAATGAATATATTTTACATTTTAATGGATTCTCCCCCAACAAAGAAGAACATTAAAATTCATTTTTAAAATTCCTCTATTGGCTGTATCTGCATAAACCTATGCACATGTGCATAGAATATCTTTGGAAGGAAACCCAGGAAAATGATTGTGTGCAGCCTGAGGAAAGGGAAATGAGAGACTGGGGGGGAGGGGCTGCCCTTGGGCTGTAGGCTCCCTGGGCTGCTTGAATTATTATTTATTTATCTTACCATATGCTTGCATAACCTCTCAAAAAAGTTTTGTGATTTTTTTTTTTCAGTCAAGAAGAATAACCAGACCCAAGCCCCAAACTCCCACTGGGTCCCATGGTTGCCATACTTGGGATCCATCTCTGGGCTCCCCCCTCCACTTCTCTGTTCTGGTTCTTTAAGAGACATCCCTTTGGGAGAGACCCTGGGTCAGACTGGAAGGCTGACTTGCCTTGTCTCCCAGCCAAGTGGCTGATTCCTCTGAAGTGGGTGCCAGACAGCTCGGGGAGCAGAACTGCAAAGATGCCCCACCCCCCTGCCTGCCCCACTTTGCACTCCTTCCCCCTCAAAGTGTTTGAATTCATGAGGTTTCTTCCCCCTCTCAAAGCTGGAGCTCCTCACTGAAACCGCCACACCATGGAGAAAGGGCACATTTCTTAGGGCAGTACAAGGCCCTCCCTGAATGACCCTACCCTCTGTCCAGCTTCATCCTCTCCACTCCCTGATCTCAGACTGATGGCTGGTGCCAAAAGGGCACCTTCTCTCACTTCAGGCCCATGCACAGGCTGTTCCCTCCACCTGAACAGTCAGTCCTTCTCCCCCATCTGCACAGCTAATAGCTACCAATCTTGCAAACCTCATCTTAGATGGGACCTCCTCCAGGAAGCCCTCCTTGATCCATCCTGTCAGGGGCGGGCCCTCTTCCACACTGGGATTCTCTAGTGCAGAATTCTAGCTGTACCACTTTTACACTGACTGTGTAACTCAGGGCTAATGACCTAACCTCTCTGGGCCTCAGTTTCCTCATTTGTAAAATAGCACTTAGCTCAGAGTTGTTGTAAAGATTATACGGCTTAATACAGATAAAATGTTCAAAATAGTGCCTGGTACATAGTAAACTCTGAATAACTCTTAGTTCTTATCACACGATATTTGGAATGGCTTGTTTATCTGTCACCTCCACTAGGCTATTATGAGCTTCACGACTGTGGCTGGGTCATGTCCTAATGTTCACTCAGGGTCTGGTACATATTAAAACATTCTTGAAAAATTCTTGTTAAATAAATGAAATAATCCATTCGGATTAATAAACATTTCTTGAGCACTTGCAAATCAGGTACAGTACCTAATACTCCTTATCAGACACTGGGCTACTAAGTACCTTCTATGCAATATTTCATTTGATCATTGTCACAGGGGTTTAAGTTAGGTACTTGCAGTATTCCCATTTCATAGATGGGTAAACATTCTGTCCCCTTAACCTGTTTCATTTTTTTATCATAGCACATCACCTCCTGACATATTACGTGTTTATTCATCTGTTTGTGAGGAGCCTGCCTTCCCCCTAGAATGACAGTTCTGTGAGATCAGAGACTCTATTTTGTGTTCTATTTTGCGGTGTTCACAGGGCCCTAGCAGTGTCTGGCGCAGAGCAGACGCTCAGTTTATGTCTGTGTTAAACACTCTTCCCTCTTGAAAAAGCTTTCTTGACTGTCCTCCACCCCAGACTAAGATAGATGCCCCCACTCTGTGCTTTCATAACACTTGGAAATTATGTGTACTTCCCCTAACCCAGCAGTTATCAGGCTTTACTGATATTTCTTCTTAAATTTGTGGTTTTCTTGGCCAGCTGCAGACTCTGGGAGGGCAGGACCTGTGGTTAATAATAACAGTAACAGCGAACATTTGTTGAGTATTTAGCATGGGCCAGCTCTTTCCATGAGGCATCTATCCCATTCGGTAGTTTCAAGGAGCCTATGAGGTAGCGCGTTGTCCTCATTTTACAGAGGAGGAAAACTGAGGCTCCCAGAGGTGAAGAGACTTACTGCAGGTGAAGTGACTAGTGAGTCACATGCTAGCAGTGCCTGGCTCAGGCACTCCGAATTTAGCACTGGGCTCCTTAACCACAAACTGCCTCTTCAGAAAAGACAACAGTCATTTATGCCACAAACTGAATGGGGAGCACTTGACAAATGTCTTTTGAATGTCTGACTAGCAGGAAACAAAAAGGTGGTTCCCAGTTCCGGTTCTGCTGATTCCTGGCCCACTCAAGACAATAGGGGGTGGGGTGCTGGACCAGTCTCTGCGGAGAGAGGAGTCATGAGGGGCTTTTTGGAAAGGGCATAACAGTGCTTCTTCCCCCTCACTCTACAGCTCGGGTCCCAGAGGCTCCAAATTCCTGGAAAGGCCAGTGGGTGAGCCGACCACCCAGCCCCTACAGCCAGAGTCGGGGTGGCCCCAGTGGTGATGATCTAAGAGGCTGGAGTGTCTTCCTGGCTATTAACAAAAGGGAAACCAACCAACCCACAAAAAAGTCTTTCGGAAGAGAGAAGTCATAGAATGAGTTCTACCAGTTCAGTCACTCCAAGATGAGGGGAAAAAATTCCCTGGATTTCAGTTAGGGATCCAGCTTTTCCTCCCTCTGGACTACTATGATGTTTATTTTAATTTAAAATAATTTCAAACTAACAGAAAAGTTGCAAGAATAATACAAAAGCTATTAAATACCTTTCACCTGGAATCATAAATTTTTTGCATTTTGCCATGTTTATTTTTCTCTATATACATAGACAGATAGGTAGAGATAGATAGATGATAGATATTAGATATAGGTAGGTAGGTAGGTAGATAGATAGATAGATAGACACATATAATTCTAGAATACATACTCTGGTTTCTGAACCATTTGAGAGTAGATTGCAGACATCACATCCCTGTACCCATGAACACTTCAGTACATATTTCCAAAAAACAAAGATATTCTCTGACATAGCCACAGTACAACAATGAAATTCAGGAAATTTAACATTGATATGATACTTTAATTACTATCCATGTTGCAATCCTGTCAATTGACACAGTAATGCTCTTTATGGTATTCTTTTCACTCTACTACGAGCTCCAGGCCAGGTTGTGTGCTGCATTTGGCTGTCACATCTTTTTACTCTCCTCTAATCTGGAACAGCACCCTGCCTTTCTTTGCCTTTGTGACATTGAAATCTTGAAGAATACAGAGCAGTTATTTTATAGACTGTTGCTCGATTTGGGTGTATCTGATGTCTACTCACGATTAGATTCGGGTTATGCATTCTCAGCTGGTATATTACCAAAGTGATACTGTGTGTTTGTCAGGGTATCACTTCCCCGAAGCCCCCAATGTCTGTCTGCCTGGAGAGGGTACTCATTTTGATCACCCCATTAAGAGGTGGTCTGGTTTCTCCACCTTATAATTTACAATTTCCCCCCTTGCCAGGAAAAAGCAAGGGGATACTTTAAGGTCATGTAAATATCCTGTTCCTGCTGTTTCTTGTAGTGTTTATTTCTGCTCTGCAGGAAGAGGTGCCTAGTCCGCTTTCACCTTCTTGTCCCAGTCATCTTCCTCACTGTGGAACTGGGATGTGGCCTCTCCTAGCATACTATATCAGCATTATGTGGGGCTTGGACATGTTTACCCCACTTGGGAGCCCTGTTGGTTGAATCCAGGGACTCTGGTCTCTGCCTTGACAGGGTAGATCCAGCTGAAGGGTATGGGCATGTTCCGGGCAAGAAAGGACTCCCTTTAGAGCCTCACTCGAAAACGAAGAGGCGAACCTCATGGGAAAGAAAATAAGTGTTGGGCTCAACCTTCAGGACGCTGGCCACGTCTATGATCAGCTCAGGAAAGGCTGTTGTCCTTCTGTTAGGGACTGTCCCCTGTGTGTACACAAACACTGGCGGTCCTGGTCCAAATACGGACACTGCGATAGGAAGCGCAGCACTATTTGAAGAGATTAGCAGCTGTTTTATATGGGAAACAAACAAATCAACCAACCAAGCCTGCACCTCCAAGGATCACCAACAAGTGAGGGAACTGCACCACGGGGCATGGGATGCAGCTGGGAAAACACAGACCCGCTGCATTTCCTGTTCCCCTGCTTGCGGGTCTCCTCTGGCTGCTGAGATGCAGCACAGCTCCAGAGCTGGGGATGTGTTTATTCTTTTGAAGCGTGAAGGACACTTCTCAGCTTTGAAAAAATACACTTGCCTGCTTGAATTTCAAATAGTTTAACGCCCCCCTCTGCTACCTAGCTGTGATCTAAAGAACCGACTGTTCAGGCCTCAAAGTACCAAAGTACCACCCTAATAAATGAGCTGGGGCTACCCAAGGAGGGAGAAGAAATGTCCTTATTCAAATCAAATTTTATGGCTGGAAAGGATTGTCAATTTTTGGTCTGATGTTGCAGGGAAGCAGCTGGGTGGTGGAGACCCACCCCTGACATTCTCCTGGGGCGACAGCTGGCTGTCCCTGCGCCTTTAGGCAGTAGGAAATGGGCACCTTATCTGAGTCAAGGTCACCATATCTAGCGGTGAGAGCTATTTCTCTATGTTGAAGGTCGTGTCCGTGGTCTTAGGTCAAGGGGCAAAGGGCAGAGCAGGTACATGGGGGAAGACTGCTGAATGCAGGGCACTGCCCACAGGGTGTCTGTGGGCGATGGGAGGCGGCAGTGTAATAAAGTGCACTGTCTGGAGTCAGAATAGACTTGGATTCAAATCCCAGCTCTGCCTCTTACTTACCAGCTATTTGACTTGGGCGAGTGATTGAATTTCTCTAAGCCTCAGTTTCCTCCCCTGGAAAATGGGGTTCAATAATAATACTGGACTTGAGTTGTAGGTATTAAATGAGATTGTATATGCAGGCACATATTAAGTGTAAACTCTAATAATAATAATAGTGACGATGATGGTGGTCATTATTATTATTTCTGAGCCTCCAGGCTATGTTAGGCTTGGCTAGGAGGTTGGAGCTGGGGTGGAGGTAGGAGTGGGGATGTGGGCTGAGGGAGCAGTGAGTGGCACTGAACTGAGGCCACCAGGCACAGAATGCCATCATCCTGGTGGCCAGCTCCACTAGTTCCTACCACCATCAGCAGCTCCATTCTCAGCAACCTTAAACATCATTTTAAGTGACTGTGTATTATTCCATTATATAGATGAACTATAGTTTTTTTTTGTTTTGTTTTTGTTTTTGCTGTACGGGGGCCTCTCACTGTTGTGGCCTCTCCCGTTGCAGAGCACAGGCTCCGGACGTGCAGGCTCAGCGGCCACGGCTCACTGGCCCAGCCGCTCCGCGGCATGTGGGATCCTCCCGGACCGGGGCACGAACCCGTGTCCCCTGCATCGGCAGGCGAACTCTCAACCACTGTGCCACCAGGGAAGCCCTGTAGTTTTTTTTTTTAACTATGTTTTATTTTAGTAATTTTTAACAGTTGCTGAATATTCCAGTGATTTGTTGGATCGTATTTTGACAGGGAAGCAAAGTGGCGTATTAGAATCTGAACAGGCTTTGAAGATAGAGATTTTCAACTGTTTAGTCAACATTTTTTGAGCATCAGCTTTGGGCCAGGCCCTGTGTATGCGCTGGTCATACAAGGGTAAAGCAGATAGATATGGATCTGTCCTCACAAGCTTAGGGTCTAAAGGGGGTGACAAGCATACAAGTGCACCTGAATTTAAACACTGGCTGTGTGATCTTAAACAAGTCTCGTGTCTTCCCTGAGCCATAGCTTCCTCCTATATGGAGGCTCAGTGTAGAGTGTTATAAGCACAGTGTTCCACCTACAAACATTAGTTCTCTCTTTTAATCATTAGTGGTTTTATATAGATATAGATACGCATACATATAAATATTTATATATGCATATCTATATATGTATGTATATAACATCTATATTTTATATATATAATATATATACATATCTATGTTATATATACAACAATAGAAACATAATTATTAATATATAAATTTTTTTTGCCCTTATGGGTAATATAGCCATGGATAGCCTCCAAAAATATCAACTTTTTCTTTTGGGGAGGGGTTATTTATCATCATGGAATAATTTCTTTATCCAGCTAAAGAAGTTTTTCTTGTTTTTGGCTGTACCCTGTGGCTTATGAGATCTTAGTTCCCCAACCAGGGATTGAACCCAGGCGCCAGCAGTGAAAGCACAGAGTCCTAACCACTGGACTGCCAGGGAATTCCCTAAAGAAGTTTTTCTAAACCCTCTGTTACTCTTCAGTGTTCACTAGACAAAGAAATGGACAAGAGCCACTGAATTGGTAGGAGGTCTCAGCAAACAAGTCAGACCTTTTATTTCTCATCTGCCTATTTAGTGTTCCTCCAACACACCAAGGAAATTCTTGCCTCAGTGCTTTTGCACTTGCTGTTCTCTCTGCCTAAAGCACTGTTTGCATAGATATTGCCTTCCCTTCCTTCAGCTATTTACTTAAATGTCATCTCATCAGAGAAGCTGTTCCTACCCCTGACGCACAGCACCTCTCTCCATCCTCTTCCTCTGATTTATTCTTCTTCACAACTCTTATTACCTCCTGACATAGGCATATTGGCCTGGGTGTTGGTTTGTTATCTGTCTTCCTAAATAGAATGTAATGTTTGTGAAAGCCAAGATGTTGTCTGTCCTGGGCCTGGAACAATGCCTGGCATATAGGAGGCCCTCAATAAAAATTTGTGCTATGAGTAAATAAAGAGATCAAATGTGACTACTACAATGCTTACAGTATATGCTAGTGTCTGGAAACAGTAAAGAGCTGTTCAAATGGAAGGGAGAATAAAAATAATTGGAAACTTAATACAGTACCTTATTTGGGTGGTAGGCCACTGAAAATCTTGGCTGGTGTGTATGTGAGTGGGGACTGGGGTTGGGGAGGCAGTATTTCCTCCCTGCCAAGCTGGAGTGAGAGGCTAATGGCCTTCATGGGGATCCAATCCAATTAAGGCCCTGGCTCCAAGTCAACTCGGGTTCCCTTCCTGGCTGCAGCAGCTTCCAAGTGACAAAATGAAACCTGTAACTTTCCCAAGACAAGACAGTCTCCAGGCGAGCAGGGCAGAAAGGGGCTCAGGGTAGGGTTTCTGCTCCCAGGGGAATAGCTCTGCATTGCACCCACATGGTTCTAATATTGTATGTGTGTGTGTGTGCCAGGCACAAAAGCTTGTCACCATCCTCAAAACCAGTGCTCACAGAAAAACAGCTGGATGCAGTGGAAAGGCATCAGATGCAAAGCAAGGGGACGTGGGTTCTCAGTTCTGCTCCCACCCAGCTGTGTGACAGGGCAGGAAACCAAGAAGGTACGGAGGGTGAGCCCTGCCCCGAGTCACATACCTCCCTACTGCAGAGCTGGAAAGGTGACTGTCCACAAGTTTAGGCTTATTTGCACTCACTCAGAATGGTCTTTCAACTGTTGTTTTTTTTCCTTTTTTTTTTCTTTTGTGGTATGCAGGCCTCTCACTGTTGTGGCCTCTCCCGTTGCAGAGCACAGGCTCCGGACACGCAGGCTCAGTGGCCATGGCTCACGGGCCCAGCTGCTCTGAGGTATGTGGGATCTTCTGGACCGGGGCACGCACCTGTGTCCCCTGCATCGGCAGGCGGACTCTCAACCACTGCGCCACCAGGGAAGCCCTTTTTTTTCCTTTTTTAAGCTAATTTTTGGGAGAGGTAATACATACCCAAACGACAAAATTTTAAATTTATGTAAAAAACAGTATATACTAAACAAATCTACACCTCTGTCCTCAGTGACCTAGTTTTCCTTTCTGGGGATAAACACTTGTGCCCAATTCCTTGTGTATCCTTCCAGAGAGAAATGCACATGTGATATATAGTTATGAAAAGATGAGTATGGTATGAGAATGTGATATACAGGCATGCAAAGATGATATATGAGGATCACATTAAATTTTTGACTAATATATCGATAGAAAGACCTAGTGTCACAATGATTTTGAGTCTTCCTATCCAAGAATAGATTATGCTTCTCCATTTATCTAAGCATTTTCAAGGTTTTTTTGGTGAATATATATATCGTCTCACATATATATGTTTCTCAAAAGCATTAACATTTTTTTGAATAGAACTTCACATATTATTGAGATGATTTCCTATTTCCCAGATAGTTTTATGTTTTTGGTTGCTTTAATAATTGGGACATTTTCTTCCAAATTTCTAACTAGTGGGGCTTTGAATATAGGAAGGCACTGCTTTCTAAAAAAATATTAACTTGATACCTTATCACGTTCATGAGGTTGTTTATTGTTGGTAATAGATCTCCAGTTGTTTTTCTTTGGAACTAACGTTGAAGACAGTCAGCCCAGTAGATCCTGCACCCATGGATGCTTCGTTAATAAACTCTTTTTGATGTGAATGGTGACTCTCACATCTGTGTAAACTTTCCCTTCTCTCCCTGACTCAACATAAGCCTCTGTTATAGACATTAGTCCCACACTTGACAGAAGAAACTGAGGTCTGGCAAGGTGAAATGATTTGCCTTAGCTGGTGAGTGGCAGGGTTGGAATTTGAACTGAGGTCTGTTATGTAAAATTTTCCATCTTAGGATGGTGAAACAAAAGAGAGAAGGGGTTAGAGAGGGGTTTGTGCAGAAGCAGCAGAAGGTGACATATTTTGAATGCCTACCCTGTGCCAAAAACTTTACGTACCATCTTTCTGAATGCTCCTAAGAACTCTTGGAGGCCAGTATTATGAGCAGATGCCTGGCCAGGACCTGGGCACAAGGACAAAGAGATCTGGGTTTGATTATTGGCTCTGCTGCTTTTCCAGCTGTGTAACCTTAGGCACACTGCTTGAGTCTCTGAGCCTCAGCCTCTCTGCTGTATCCTTGTTACAAATGGTACCTGAATGGTCCTCCTTTCAATAAAGGTCTGTGTAGTAGAGCCTGTGGCCGGGAAGAACACCTCAGTCCTTGGACCCACACACTGGAGCTCCATTTCTAGAACCTAGAAAAGGTGAACTGAAATGTGTCTCCAGCTCCTATGTTTGTTGAGTGACTTTGCTTCCTCCAGGGGAGTCCATATCTACAGGGAGGCTGGAAAGTTGGTGCTTCTGTGGACAAAGCATTCAGGTTAAACTTTAGCCAAAATGATGGCTAAGTCACAATTAGCAGGATTTTATAGGACCTAATTCATATCATTGGGACACATTTGAAGTTCAAAGCTGCATTGGAATTTTCCATAGCTGGGTTGACTGACATCACTAGAGATTAATTAAGCACCTATTATAGGCGCAGTGAGAGAAACAATGATGTGAAACTTAGGACATGGGAAGTTAAAAGGCAATGTTTAAATTTTATTTATTCTTTCACTCAATCTTATCAAGATTATTATTTTATTATGCCCCAGGCACTGAGTTACGCATAGGAGAGCATAAATAATGACTATAGGCATACATGATCTTATCATACTTTATTGTGCTTTGCAGATATTGCATTTGTTACAAACTGAAGGGTTTTGGCAACCCTGCATAGAGCAAGTCTATTGGCACCATTTCCCAACACCATTATTTTAATGTATTTAATTTATGTATTTTTAAAATGTATCTCACACCTATAATGTGCCAAGTACTCTGTTAGATCCTTTACATGTATTATCTCACTTAATCCTTACAATTACCCTGTGAAATTAGTATTATTATCATCCCTATCTCATAAATAAAGAAACTGAGGCTTAGAGACTAATTTGCTATTTTTCCCATTGTCACTTAGCTAGCAAAGAAAAAGTATTTGAGACCCAGGTCTAGTGTACCAACAGCATTATTTTTTATTTTTAAGTAATTAATTTTTAATTTATTTTAAAAATTAAAAAATTTAATTTTTAATTAAAAATTTGTTTTAACTTTTTATTTTATATTGGAGTATAGGAGATTAACAATGTTGTGATAGTTTCAGGTGCACAGCAAAGTGCACTCAGCCATACATATACATGTATCCATTCTCCCCCAAACTCCCCCCCACCCGGGCTGCCAGATAATATTGAGCAGAGTTCCCTGTAGGGAACCAGTAGGTCCTTGTTGGTTATCCATTTAAAATATAGCAGTGTGTACATCCTAAACTCCCTATCCCTTTCCCCCACCCTTCCCCCCCACCCCCATAACCATAACCATAAGTTTGTTCTCTAAGTCTGTGACCCTGTTTCTGGTTTGTAAATAAGTTCATTTGTATCATTTCCTTTTAGATTCCACATATAAGGGGTGTCATACAATATTTCTCTTTCTCTGTCTGACTTACTTCACTCAGTATGACAATCTCTAGATCCATCCATGTTGCTGCAAATGGCATTATTTCATTCTTTTTAATGGCTGAGTAATGTTCCGTTGTATATATGTACCACATCTTCTTTATCCACTTCTCTGTTGATGGACATTTAGGTTGCTTTCATGTCTTGGCTATTGTAAACAGTGCTGCATTGAACACTGGGGTGCATGTATCCTTTTGGACCATGCTTTTCTCTGGATATATGCCCAGGAGTGGGATTGCAGGGTCATATGGTAGCTCTATTTTTAGTTTTTTGAGGAACTCATACTGTTCTCCATAGTGGCTGCACCAATTTACATTCCCACCAACAGTGTAGGAGGGTTCCCTTCTCTCCACACCCTCTCCCGCATTTATTGTTTGTGGATTTTTTGATGATAGCCATTTTGACTGGAGTGAGATGATATCTCATTGTAGTTTTGATTTGCATTTCTCTAATAATTAGTGATGTTGGACATCTTTTCATGTGCCTCTTGGCCATCTGTATGTCTTCTTTGGAGAAATGTCTATTTAGGCCTTCTGCCCATTTTTTTTTTTTTTTTTTTTTTTGCGATACGCGGGCTTCTCACTGTTGTGGCCTCTCCCGTTGCGGAGCACGGGCTCCGGACGCGCAGGCTCAGCGGCCATGGCTCACGGGCCCAGCCGCTCCGCGGCATGTGGGATCTTCCCGAACTGGGGCACGAACCCGTGTCCCCTGCACCGGCAGGCGGACTCTCAACCACTGCGCCACCAGGGAAGCCCCTTCTGCCCATTTTTTGATTGGGTTGTTTGTTTTGATGATATTAAGTCTCATGAACTGTTTGTAGATTTTGGAGACTAATCCCTTGTTGATTGTGTCATTTGCAAATATTTTAACTTTTTTTGGCTGTGCCGCGCGGCTTGCAGGATCTTAGTTCCCCATCCAGGGATCAAACCTGCACCCTCGGCAGTGAAAGCACAGAGTCCTAACCACTGGAACGCTGGGAATTCCTTAACAGCATTATTTATTTATTTAAAGAGCTTTTTTTAAACATAAATTTATTTTATGTTGCGTTGGGTCTTCATTGCTGCGTGCGGGCTTTCTCTAGTTGAGGCGAGTGGGGGCTATTCTTTGTTGCGGTGCATGGGCTTATCACTGCGGTGGCTTTTCTTGTTGCAGAGCACGGGCTCTAGGCGTGCGGGCTTCAGTAGTTGTGGCACGCGGGCTCTAGAGCACAGGCTCAGTAGTTGTGGCGCACGGACTCAGTTGCTCTGTGGCATGTGGGATCTTCCCAGCCAAGGGATCGAACCTGTGTCCCTGTGTCCCTTGCATTGGCAGGCAGATTCTTAAACACTGCGCCACCAGGGAAGCCCCAAAAGCATTATTTTTAAATTAAGGTATGTACATTATTTTTTCAGGCATAATGCTATTGCACACTTAATACACTACAGTATAGAGCAAACATAACTTTTATATGCACAGGGAAACAAAAAAATCTGTGTGACTTGCTTTATTAAGATATTCACTTTAGGGCTTCCCTGACAGCCTCCTGGCATTTACTTCTTTCCAACAAACAAGCTGGTCTTGGAGGCACCTGAATATGATGCCATCCTAGCCTACAGGGGTGGACAGGGACAGTACAAGGCCCAGTGCAGTGATAACAGCTATCACTGACTGAGCAGGACGTGTGGTAAGGCATAGACCAGTAACAGTCCCACCCCCCATCTAGAGAATGAAACTAAGGCTTAGGGATTTCAGGATCTTGCAGTTTCAGGACTTAGTCTGACTCCAGATCATGTGCTCTGGGGTAGGATGCTTCTTTAACAGAGTCCCTGCAAGAATATTTGAGCAACTTGCTACAGACTGGGAGAGGGAGAAACTGCAGGTTTCACTGTATTTTCACGCATACCTTCAGTTTGTTCAAACATTCTGACATGTGCTATGCACTGAGGATGTGGAAAGACAAACCTAGGGCTGGCCCTCTCAGGACTCAGCCTTCAACTTAAACTGGAAGGTGAGGAGAAGCTGAGTCATGTATTACCGAAAGTCAGAAGAGGGGACAAGTAACTGTTTCCAGAGGGGGTGACATTTGCCCCAGGCATTCAACAGTAGCAAACCCAGACCCGGTTCCTGGCTCAAAGTATCACAGCCCCTGTCCTCAGCGGCTTCAATCCCCAGTACAGTTTTTCCAGTTGGAGGACCACCTACATCAAAAACGTCCTGGTGCTATCTTTAGCAAACAGTAGACTCTGTTGTTAATCAGCCAAACGTATTCATTGACTAAGATTGAAAGTGTAGGTAGATTTAGAGCAACAGTACCAAGTAACAGTGAAAAAAAAAAAAGTCCAGGTGCTTGTTAAAATGTGAATTTCTTCCTTCCCCACCGGAGGAGAATCAGAGAATTGGGTAAAGCAGGTCTGGCAAACCACACTCAGGTTTGCCAGGTGAATGGGGAAAGAAATCACGCCAGGAAAGGGGAACTGTATCGACAACGGCTTGGGAGTTCGTTGTAGCCTTCAGGCACTGGGGTTGCCGTTCAAGACTGTAGGCTCTCAGAGGAGAGGGATCGCGTCCGTGCTGTTTATCACCGGGGGCTTGGAACACTGTAGGGCCTCATAAATATTTGTGAATACGCTGGCTCCCAAGGCAGAAGTGACGGGAGAGTCAAACGGGAAAATGAAGAAGTCAGAGGAGGGAAAAAACGGTGTTTCTAAGGGGATGAAAACTTTCCCAAAAGGGAAAAGGGAGCTCCGCCTAACACAGAGCGTTGGGGAGGCGACTAATGCGGGAAAGGGCGATGAGTCCTGGGGGCTGCAGCGGGGTAGAAGACGGGAGGCGCCTTCTTGCCTCTCTAGGCGACGGAAAGCTGAGGTCACCTGGCACAGCGCCAGCAGCAGCTGCGAGGACGCGCCCGCGCTTCGGCGGGAGGCGGTGTCAGGCGCTGGTCCCCGGGGGACTTTCCCTTCCGTCTCCTCTGGAGGCGAGGCTTAGAGTTCCGCCCACCGCCCGCCCAAGCCTTGGCTTCGTTCGGTCCCCACCAAGGCCACTCCCCCGAGCCTAGGTCAAGCCGCTATAGCTGCCTCGAGGAGCCAGAGCGGTCCGTCCACCTCCCTCACCCGAGACCACGCCCCCGAGCCCGGGCTGTCCTCTTTCCTCACGGAGTCCCGAGAAGCGGAGCTTTGGCCCCGCCCCCAACGGGGCCCCGCCCCCGCTACTCCGCCCAGCGACTTGAAAAGGCTGGGGCTGCGGCTTACTTAAGAGTCGCGCGCTGGGCGTGGGGCGGTGCTGAGGAATAGATCCTGAGGCGCCGAGGCTGAGGCGAGTTAGACGCCGGGAGTGTCCAGGGAGGCGCTGCGCGACAGGAGTCCGTAGCTAGAGCAGCCCCGGAGCAGAAGCAGCCGCCGCCGACCGCGGAGTCCAGCCGAACCGGCCATGGCGTTGTCGATGCCGCTGAACGGGTTGAAGGAGGAGGACAAAGAACCCATCATCGAGCTCTTCGTCAAGGTGAGCGCTCGCCTCCGTCCCACCCCTCCGAGCCCCCGGCGCTCGCCCGGCCGCGGGGGGCGGCGTCCCTGGGCGCTCCTTAGCCGCAGCGCCCCCGCGCGGCGCCCCGCGCCCGGGCCGAGGGGGAGCGCCGCTCCCGCGCCCCCGGGCCATTGTCTTCGGCCGCCCGCGCCCTCCAGCCGCCGAGGCCCGTCGAGGGAGCCGGGTTGGGACCGGGACCCCAGAAAGACAGCACTGCTGGACGGGGGGGGCACCGCCTCCCGCCGCGCTGGCCTCGGCGGACGCCGCACCGTCGTCCCGCGTCCGGGTGGGACGAGCTGCCCCCCTCCCGCCGGGTGCCCCGGAAGCCGCCAACCCGTGGGACCCGTGCACGGCTGTGTCCTGTCACCCCCTCTCCCCCGCCACCGCCCGGACGCCCGACCTCACCTCACCCCACCCCAGCCCTCGGCTCTCCCAAGTTCACCCCCAGCCCGGGAGGCGAAGCCTCGAGCCCGTCGTGAGCTGATGAGCTGAACTTCTTTGAACGCTTTCTGAGCGTTTCGCTCTCGGCTGGTAGGAAACTGTAACTTTAATTTTCGATTCCATCTGAAACAATTTTTTAAAACGAGCAGACATTCCTGGGCCTCAGGAAAAGGCTGAGATTCCCAACTTGGGTTTTTCTGTCTTAGTTATTTTACCACCATCTGATTTTCTTGCTTCTCAAGCGCGAGTGTTTTGTATGATGCAACATTTGGGCTGCTCCCCTCGGTGTTGCTGCCTCGGGAAAGATTGTGTGTGCCCTTTTGTTTTGAAAGAAAAACTGATGAGGGAAAGAACTCCTCACTTGCTTTGGCTTTAAAGGGTTGATTTTTCCCTTCTGGTCTTTTCAGTTTATATATCCTGAAACTACCATATTTGTAGACAAGTACTACCTCTAGCCCTTTCCTTTTTTCTTTAATATTTTTCGTTTTAGCAAAGATGAAAGATAGAAGTTACGAACATCTGGATTCAACTGCCTCCCTCAAAACTTCTTTAAAATCCTCGAGATTTTCTTTCTTAGTCACTTACTTAAGCAGGCTCTTTCAGAACCAGGCTCTGAATTGGAGAGTTTAACAGAAATCCAGAACAATTTTATTCTTTTTTTCCTGAGTTTTTATTTTAAAGAACGGGAGACACTGAAGGGTGTGTTTAAGACATGGAAAGAAGAAATGATCTGCAAGTGATGGAAACAGTGTTTGTTTTAGGATTTTCTTTCAGTTATCAGTTTTAGAAACATTTGATTCAGGGAACTGAAACAACAGACAGGTATAGAACCCCCAGAATATCTTCAAAGAGTCTCAGTTGCTTCGAGTGGCAGATATAGTACTTTGAGATGCAGGGAATGTAGGAAGAAACCTGAAATAAGAAAAAGGAAGAGGAGTGGGAGACAGCATGGAGAAGGGAGAAGAGTGGGTCAGAGATAAATGTTAAAAAATTTTAACTGAGCCAGGAATAGGAATGAATTTCCATAAATTCAAAAACAGTGTATCTACTAAACACCTAAAAAACATGTTACTTAAACATGTTACTTTAGAAGTATCATTAAGTTTAGTGTCAGATAAGGGTACTATCAGTAATGGCTTCTTTTCAGCATTATACTGGAGGTCTAGCCAATATAATAAGACAAGAAAAAGAAATAAAGTATATGAATTAGAGACGAGTAGATCAATGCTTAATGCCCTACTTACTATTAATTTAACTTTTGTTAGAAGGAGAGAGGTGTTTCCCAAACTTTAGTCACTTGCATACCCCTTCTTAGTTTTCCATATATGTGTTGAATTGGTATTATTATTTACTAAATTCAGCCCGTTTTTTAAAAAACATAAACACATTGCCCTAAGCAATACCTGTGAAAACGTGGATTAGGTGTGGTGACTATATTTCTTATGTACGTAACTATTTTTTTGTGTGTGTGTGCATAACTATTAAAAGAAAAAATGTTCGTGAGCCACCTAAAAGCATCCTGCTTATCACTAGTTGTAAGCCTCTGTCACTGGGCTTGTTGGCAGAGAACCAGGTTCAAGTCACAGTTTTGCACTCACTGGCTGGTTTAACCTGGGCAAGTTGTTTTCCCTCTCTGAGACTTGTTTTCCTCCTTTGTGGAGTAAGAAATGAAATGTTTTCTGCTGTCCTGTGGTTCGGCATAGGTAAAACTTTATACTGATGTAAATCAGGATAGCTGTTTCAAAGGGGAAAAAGGGGCCAGGTAAATTGTAGTAAAGAGTGTTCTTATAGTTTCTAAAATCTATGTGTGGGAAATGCAAGTGGGGGAAAATCCCCTTGTAAATACAATTATTTTGAAAGCAGTGAAAGGGCAGAGGCTGTGGTTGTCCAGTGTGGTGTGTTAAGCAGTGTTAATTATTCTGCCAAGAGATATCTGAGTTTGTATCAGAAACCTATTATCTACACTTAAAAGAAATGAGTTTAAAAGTGCCACCTGTTTAGGTAGCATTAAATTGAACAGAAATAGGCTAGGACCTTCCCAACTAGTGTGACTGGACTCACAGCTACTTTTCTTTACTTGTGTGTATTGTCTTTGGAGATGTCTGTCCATGAGCCCAGTGAATCCTCATCACTTGTATAACAGCAGTGCTCCATTTTTGTTTGTTTACCGCAACACCTATAGGATAGGGTACCCTCCCAATAGTAAAAGAGGCTTACAAAGGCAGTCATCCTCAAGAGTTAGAATGCCCTCTTTCCCTACCCTGCGGGGCCTAGTAGATGTATATATTTTGATACACCAGCCCCACTTGGGGACCACTGATTAATAGGGTGAAGTTCAAACCCTTTAGCAAGGTCATAAGGTCTCTTATCTGCTGTCAGGTTTCTAATCCAATTTGTCCACTTACTAATTGTGTGTCCCAGGACACATAAACCTCTCTGCCTCATCTGCATAGGTGGGATATTAATAGACCAACCTCATGGGATTAAATTAGTTAATATATGTGGTGATAATAAGCTTAGAATAGTGTCTAGTATACAGTAAGTAAATAAATGCTAGTTGTGTGTCATTTTGTATATACTTATTTGTATGCTCATCTCCCCTGCTAGATAGGCGGTAAGTTCCTTGAGGGTAAGGTCTGTATATTGTTCTGAGTCGGTACCAAACTGGGTACCAAATAGTTGAAATGAGATTGTTTCCTTCTTTCTGAGCATTTTGGTGTCAATATATGCATCTGGCATGCTTCGGAATTGAGAGCTACTTACTTATTAGAACCTGGTAATCTGACTCTCAAACCTTGGTCCTTCATTTGTTCAACTTTGCCTAGCCTCCAACCTCCGAAACTCTGTGTGGTTTTATCTATCTTTTTTCCCCTCCATTTTTTGGGTACTTCTGAGCTTTTCATTTATCTGCCATATATTTTCCACCAATATTTCTTCTTGGTTACGTTCAGAATTCGGAAGCCAAGATTTCTGTATTGGGTAAAAGTAAATATTGTGTTGACCAACAGAATGAGAGAAGTTGAGAAGAGACTGAACTTTTGGATTTTTCCTTCCCTTGTATATGCCTAACTCCTATTGACGCTGCTGCCTTCCCCCCAGCCCCCACTAGAATCTTTGGTATGATGTGATGGTATTTCTGATTTTGGTTTAGGAGGAGTCCCTTTGCAGAGTTTAGTTTTATTGGTTGGAATTTAAAGTTGTTGGCATGCCATTTTGCATTGGGACACTCACTGTTGGCAGTCATCCCTAAACTGTTAGAATTGGGGTGGTGTAAAAAGTTAATCTGGTGCAGAGTGGCTTAACACATAAGAATGCTTCTTTTCAGATATTTGGCAGGATTTTTAATGTGTGTGGACCCTGGAGCCAGACTGCTTGGCTTGAATCTGGCTTCTAGTAGTGTGTCAGGGAAGTTTCTTCAGTTCTCAGTACCTCAGTTTCTTGACCTCTAATATCAGGATAATAATAATAACACAATTTTATAGGGTTGCCGAGGGGATTAACTGGTGATCTACGTCTATTAATTAGGGTAGTCTAAGCTTCTGTAAGAAATACTGTATTCTGCCTCAAACAGTGGTTCAGACAAAATGGAAGCTTATTTCCTTTCTCACTTAGCAGCCCAGGGAGGGTGTTCTAGATGTTAGTGGCTTTTCTCCGTAGAGTCATTTAGGGACCAAAGTCTTTCCAGCTTCTTTTTCCACCAACCCCCATAGCATTGTCATCCTCACAGTTGACAGAGCTGGTTGCTGAGAAGTCCTGGTTGCAGCAGTGGGAGGTGAAGAGTATGGAGGAGGCTTATCTCAAGACCCGCAGCCCAGAACTTCTACCTGTCAGTTCCTTTCATACTCCAATGGGGAGAACTTTAATCACATGGTTTCGTCTAACTGCAAGGAGTGCTGGGAAATATGATCTAACCATATATCATGCTATGTAAAGTATTAGGAATAGTGCTTGGCACACAGTAGTCACCTATTTTTGTTGTTGATGATAGATAGTATATTCTTTTTTTTCTTTTTTCTTTTGGTTTTTTTTTGGCCATACAGTGTGGCTTTGCAGGATCTTAGTTCTCCGACCAGGGATTGAACCCAGGCCCTTGGCAGTGAAAATGCAGAGTCCTAACTGGGCTTCCAGGGAATTCCCAAAAGTATATTATTCTTTTTTTTTTTTTTTTTTGCGATACGCGGGCCTCTCACTGTTGTGGCTTCTCCCGTTGCGGAGCACAGGCTCCGGATGCGCGGGCTCAGCGGCCATGGCTCACGGGCCCAGCCGCTCCGCGGCATGTGGGATCTTCCCAGACCGGGGCACGAACCCGTGTCCCCTGTATCGGCAGGCGGACTCTCAACCACTGCGCCACCAGGGAAGCCCTATTCTTTAAAAAAAAAAAATATATATATATATATATATATATTTATTTATTTGGCTGTGTCGGGTCTTAATTGCAGCACAGGGAATCTTTCATTGCAGCACGTGGGCTCTTCCTTGTGGCGTGCGGGCTTCTCTCTAGTTGTGGTGCACGGGCTCCAGAGCGCATGGGCTCTGCAGTTGCGGCATGCGGGCTTTCTAGTTGTGGCCCGAGTAGTTGTTGCGTGCGGGCTTAGTTGCCCTGCGGCATGTGGGATCCTAGTTCCCTGACCAGAGATCAAACCCACATTCCCTGCATTGGAAGGCGGATTCTTAACCACTGGACCACGAGGGAAGTCCCCCCTCCAATAGTATATATCTATCTATCTATATCTATCTGTATAGATATCTTTTTTTTAAATAGGCTTTTTTAAAAAAATTAATTTATTATTTTTGGCTGTGTTGGGTCTTTGTTTCTGTGTGAGGGCTTTCTCTAGTTGCGGCAAGGGGGGCCTCTCTTCATCGCGGTGCGCGGGCCTCTCACTATCGCGGCCTCTCTTGTTGAGGAGCAGAGGCTCCAGACGCGCAGGCTCAGTAGTTGTGGCTCACGGGCCTAGTAGCTCCGCGGCATGTGGGATCTTCCCAGACCAGGGCTCAAACCCGTGTCTTCTGCATTGGCAGGCAGATTCTCAACCACTGCGCCACCAGGGAAGCCCCCTCCAATAGAATATTATTCTTAAATGTGGGCTTCATTAATAGAATTCAGGGGATTCTGTAAATCCTTGAAATTACATTTAAAATTCTATATTAGTCTTTTTTTGGGGGGATTAGGAACCATTGTTCTAAATGGTGGCATTCTGAGTGTCGAACATAATTCATACAGGCAAGGTATAGAAGAAAGGTTTGGGCTACATGATCGTTAAAGTCACTTCCATTTTATTATCTGTGATTTAAAGCATTTGTTGTCATGAAGGAAGTGCCTAATACTGAGTTAGGTACTATGGGAGATATAAGAAATTATGGGAGATATAAGAAATTATTAAACATTTTCTACCTTTAGGTTTATAAATTTTATTGGAAAGAAAACAATACAGGATGGTACATACTTAACGAGCCAAGTGTGGTTCACATTAAGTTGGGCCAGGACATATGGGGAAAGATGGAAGTAAGCTTTAACTTGACCTTGAAAAAGTGGCTGGAATAAGTGAATTGGGAATAGCCAAGAATGGGAGTATTAGTTTTGACATCATTCGTAAACTCGTTATGCAGGAAACAGTAGACAGATGATACTTTCGAAGAAGAAGGACCCAGCAATGCTTCAAACCTATAGTGCCAGGGAGAGAAGTTATTTAAAAGTTGAGAATGAGACTTTTAAAACCTAACTTTTAGTCTTGTTTGTCCTCCCAACACTTCCCTACTTTTTGGATTGCTGTCTATTCAACAACTTCCCAGCAGCATTTGGGAAGGTGCAAATGGATTGTACAGATGGACAAACTCTCAGCTGTTTTTTTACAGTATAAAATGGGAGTTCTTTTTTTAAAAATTAATTTTATTTATTTATTTATTTTTGGCTGCGTTGGGTCTTCATTGCTGCACACGGGCTTTCTCTAGTTGCGGCGAGCGGGGGCTACTCTTGTTGAGGTGCGTGGGCTTCTCATTGCGGTGGCGTCTCTTGTTGCGGAGCACAGGCTTTAGGGGTGTGGACTTCAGTAGTTGTGGTGCATGGGCTCAGTAGTTGTGGCTTGCGGGCTCTAGAGCGAAGGCTCGGTAGCTGTGGTGCACGGGCATAGTTGCTCCGCGGCATGTGGGATCTTCCCGGACCAGGGCTCGAACCCGTGTGCCCTGCACTTGCAGGCGGATTCTTAACTACTGCGCCACCAGGGAAGCCCAGGAGTTCTTTATATTTTGTTTTGAGCGCAGGCTTTTTTTTAAAACACAGACAGATGAAATAAATTTTCTAAAGGCAATGATGCTGAGAACTTTGTTTTAATAATTGAACAAAAACTAACTCAACGTCAAGACAGTGTTACATTGGATGAATTGGTTTGACATTCATTTGAGGTTTCCATAGGGGAAAATTCAGGAGATAGAAATGAATGTAAAAATGTGAAGTTAATGGGAACTCTATTCTTATTATGTTTTGTCTGAGCTGTTCTTGAAGACCTAACAGTGCCTCTCTGAGCAAAGGCCAAGGTGATAATTTTGGTTAAATGTAAAATTCTGAGAGAAAGGGGCCCCAAATGGGTAAGAGATGGGAGGATTCTGAGACAAGGTGACTGAGCACATGAAAAGTCTAACGGTAAGGGGCGGGTGGGTGGGAGGGATAAATTAGGAGGTTGGGATTAACATATACACACTACTATATATAAAGGAGATAACCAACAAGGACCTGCTGTATAGTACAGGGAACTATACTCAATATTTCGTAATAACCTATAAAGGAAGAGAATCTGAAAAAGAATGTGTGTGTGTATAAAACTGAATTACTGTGCTGTACACCTGAAACTAACACGGCATTGTAAATCAGCTATACGTCAATTAAAAAAAAAAGCCTAATGGTATGAATAATAATAGGAAAGAGGCAATGCGGAGGACCTGGCTGTCACTAAAAAATCTGAGTTGGTTTGGAAGGATGCTTACAGAGATGCCTGGAAGCTGGTAAAAGGATGGTGAGCAAGACTTTCCCACTTCCTGTTTCATTGGCACTATGGAGCCTCAGTGTTCTAATGTCTCCTGAATAGGGAATTAGTGAGTCTATAAAAGGGAAATTTGTTAGTCAGGGTGGGAAGTGTGATTAAGGCATGAATTAAGATTTTGATCAAGTAGTGGAGTAAGTTAGGATAGGTTTGCCCATTGTATAGGTTCCTGTAGAAAATGGAAAGGGAGTTTCTGAAGGAAAATAGCATTAAGGTCGTGATTACAAACTGTCCAAGTATGCTTTAACAGAAATCTAAACTTAATTCAGGGCATCAGTTTGTGAATTCTCTTGGAAGTTTTAATCCTTTTGTCTTTTTGGAGACCTGACTTTTATCCATCAGTGCTCAGTACCAAGAAATGGTGTAAGGAATATCAGTTAACCTTGTTTGGTTTCTGTTATTTTCCTTTATTTAAAATATAAAACCAGGAGACTGTATTAGTCTAAATTTATGAAAATAACTTATGTAGATAAATGAGACTATATTTGAAAGTTGTGCCAAAGATGGCCTAGGAGTCTTTTATATTTTAATATCAGTATTTTGAAGAGGGCTTCCCTGGTGGCGCAGTGGTTAAGAATCCGCCTGCCAGTGCAGGGGACACGGGTTCGAGCCCTGGTCCGGGAAGATCCCACATGCCGCAGAGCAACTAAGCCCGTGCGCCACAACTACTGAGCCTGTGCTCTAGAGCCCGCGAGCTACAACTACTGAAGCCTGTGCGCCTACAGCCCGGGCTCTGCAACAAGAGAAGCCACTGCAATGAGAAGCCCGTGTACCGCAACAAAGATCCAATGCAGCCAAAAATAAATAAACAAATAAATTAAAAAAAATCTATTTTGAAGAAGTAACAATATTAGAACCAGGGCCATGTATTGACCCTCAGAGCATAAATTTTGTTCTGTAGATTTTTTTTTTTTGCTTTGCTTAGAGCTGAAATACAGTGTAACTCTAAGCAAGAGGTGTAACAGGTTTTTTACACTTTTTTGGTAATAAAATTATTACTTCCAACTTTACAGGTGAAATAATTCATTTTTGTGAAAAGGATTAAGTTTTCATTAGAATAGTAAAAATGTCAATCGTCTGTAATAATTTAAGTATTGAATTTTACCATCATGCAGCATAGCTATTTATTTGTATGTGTGAGAGAAGGGAAAAGGAGAATCTGAACAAACATTGGAGAATACAAAAACAAACAGTTAGATGAAAGCTGAAGTAATTAAGAACTTTTTTAACAATATGTGAGTTCTACGCATGTTTTCCTCAGCTAACAACCAGTTGCTTTATTATGGAGGTGGACACCGGGTGGTAGATTGCTAGAGTGAAAGTTCATTAAAAGCTAAAGACAACCGAATCAGGCCGTTGTGCTACGTAGGGAAATGGAAGAGTGGTGAGACCACACTACATAGACTAATCAAGAGAAAAAGAAGATGGTTAGACTTAAATGAAATTTTGGCTTTGAATATACATATGCACAAGACTTAACTGAAAAATTTGCAGAGACATAAACTTATGAAGAGTATGAAGTTTTGTATTATTTGATCTTCTAAGTTACAGAATATTTTAGTTAACTCAGGCATCTACATTTTTGATTTAAAAATGTTGAGGGCTTTTTGATTCTTCATTATATCAAGTAAAAACTGTTGCTAGCCATCAATAACATAGACTTGATTTACATTTTGTAATTGTCAGCAGGACCCTTGATTGCAAATGTACCTAAAAAAAGTGACTCAGAATAAATAGTATCTAACTGTAGTCTGTTTTAGTTTAAATATTGGCCCTAAATTTGAAAAGTAATGTCATTTTCCTTATGCTTCCTAGTATATTCATTTGTATGTATTGTGCTTTAAAAAAATGTTTTTTTCCAGTTAATAAAAGCAACTCTTGTTTACTGTAGACAACTTAGAACACAGAAAAGCACCATAAAATAAAAATTATTTATATCCCCTTTTTCTTGAAATGACTGCTATTGCTATTTTGTTATGTGTCCTAATCTTATTCATAAACTTGCGTGAATTATTGATGACATTTTATGTATAATGTTTTAATGTTCTTCATGACAGCAGAATTCTTGGAAGAATGCATAGTGAAGCCCAATCTAATATGTAACATGTATTGAGTTATGTGAGTTGATTTAAAGAAAATTTACTTTATTTAGGTTTTATCAGAGAAACTCAGATTGGATTTACCTTCCTAATGGCACTAAAAGAACATTTACCCTGTTTGATCTTTGCTTGAAGAAGGGAAGCTTTTATGTTGTGAAATCTGCCAACACCTAGAATTGCTCATAGTATAGAAATTGATTAAATGGTTTGAAGGTAGGCCCTCCTTTGTGCTCTTTAGGAGAAACCTGTTTTGAAAAGTCAAATTATTTTTTAGTATTAATTTTCCCCTTCAATAACTGTCTAGTAGGTGAGGTATGCCCATTTTATAGTTGGAGGATATAAGATGCAATCTTTGTCTAGGAACAGTCGAGTACAGTATAGGGATCTTTATAGAAGCAAATATTGAATACTTTCCATGCACTAAGTGCTGGAGAGGGAAAGAAATAAGAACAGGTTCCCTTGTCTTCAAGGAGCTTACAGAACAGCTTAATGGACAGAGGATGAGTAAATGAGCCGTGGTTGATGATGGCTTTTTCCCATGTAATACAGTGACTTTTTGTCTCATATGCTTTTTAAAGTCCAGTTGAATTAAGACCTTTAGAAATGATTTATGTGGCAACCTACATGACATAATTGACTTAGAGATGAGTGAAATGTTTATGTTGTATTCTAACAGATGAAGGGTAGTTAGTATTACTGAATCTACCAAATACTATATATTATCAGTTTGGAGAAACTTTTATCCTTTCCCTCAATAATTAGTTGTGTTATATTCTGTAATTTTGTCTAAAATAAAACTGTGATACTTCTTGCCATAAATCTTAAATGGATCCTACTTTCTCTAGTTGTTTATTGGATTAGATACAAACTCCATGATCTAGCATTCATAGTCTTTCAGATCATGATCCTGACTTGTGTTTTCAGTCTTTTCCCCCACTGCAGCTGCAAATATACCTCATGTTCTAGGCAGATTGGTCCTCAACATGCCCTGTACTACTCTGCCTTCATGGAAGATTTTTTGCTCTTGTTTCTTTTGGTTGAAATATCTTCGGCTTTGCCAGCCTCTCCCCCTACCTTCAATTTCTGCCTGCCAGAATAGTATTTGTTCTTTTTTCATTCAATCGTTTAACAAATATTGAAGCACTGTTCTAGGGACTTGGATACATCAAAGAACATTATGGCATTCATATTCAGTTGGGGGAGGCAAAAAATAAATGTATGTCTACTAGTGAAAAGTGCTATGAAGAAAAATGAAATAGGGTAAGGAGTATAGAGAATGATAGGGGGGTGTGCTCTTTTCAATTTAACAGAACATTCTGTTGAGTATGTAGCCTTGCAGAAAGTAGCATAGGGAGGCGAGGGCAGAATCAGGGAGACTCAATAGGAGGCTGTTTAGTAATTCAGGTAAGAAATGATGGTGGCTTGGACTGAGGTGAGAAGTAGTCTAATTCTGGATATATTTCTAAGATGGAGATCACAGGATTTCCTGATGGATTGGATGTGGAACGTGAAAGAAGGAGAAGTCAAAGATGATTCTGAGATTTTTGTGAACAACTAGAATGATGGAGTTGCCATTAACTGAGATGGGGAAGCCTTTGGGAAGGGCTAGTTCTGGTGGAGAGATCAGGAGTTTAGTTTGTGATGTGTTAAATTTGAATATTTTAAGACCTCATGGAACCTGTTGTCTAGTGAGAGAGGCATATGTTAAAAAAATACACAAATATAGTATATAATTACATTAAGGACAAGAACAGGGTGTCTTGAGAAAGAATGACAGGAAATTCAATTTAGATGGAAGCTTAATGAGGACTTTTTTGAGAAAATGACTTGTAGGATGAATAGTAATTAGGGGAAGAATGAGAGGAAGAGCATTCCAGACTGGAGGAATTGGCATATGTAAAGGCTGGAAGTATTCAACAAATTGAGAGTGTGGCTGGAATAGAGAGAACAAAACTGAGGTGTAGAGTGAGGTAGACAGGCTACATCATGGAGGTTCTTGTGTGTCATGTGAGTTTAATATAAATTTATTTTATTTATTTATTTTTGGCTGCGTTGGGTCTTCATTGCTGCGCACGGGCTTTCTCTAGCTGCAGCGAGTGGAGGCTATTCTACGTTGCGGTATGCGGGCTTCTCATTGCAGTGGCTTCTCTTGTTGCAGAGCACAGGCTCTAGGCACGTGGGTTTCAGTAGTTGTGGTGCATGGGCTCAGTAGTTGTGGCTCGCAGGCTCTAGAGCACAGGCTCAGTAGTTGTGGCGCACGGGCTTAGTTGCTCCGCGGCATGTGGGATCTTCCTGGACCAGGGATCGAACCCATGTGCCTTGCATTGGCGGGTGGATTCTTAACCACTGCGTCACCAGAGAAGTCCTGTCATGTGAGTTTTATCCTTAGTAAAAAGGAAGTTCTCAAACGGAGTGTCATGATTTGATTTGCATTTTAGGATGAGTAGTCCAGCCGTTCTGTGGAAAATGAAGAGAGGCAAGAGTGGAAACAAGGAACACTACTTGCAGGCTGTTGTGATGGAGAAAGATGATGGTGGTGGTTTGGATTAGGATGGTGATGGAGAGAAGAGAATGGATTTGAGATAAATTTTGGAAGTGGAGTACATAGGAAGATACTGAAAAAGGAGTTCTGAGAAAGAGAGAAGTGTGAAAAATGACTTGGGTATTTTAGTAGAATCACTGGTTGATGGAGGTACCTTTGATTGAGATGGAGGAGGAGCAGACAGTGTTCAGTTTTTGACTTAATGAGTTTGAGATGACCGAGATGTCTAGTAGAAAGTTGGATGTACAGACCTGATGCTCAGAAAGAAGTCTAGGCAGAGTAGGGAGATTTGGGACTTGAGTGTGTGTGTGTGTGTGTGTGTGTGTGTGTGTGAGTGTGTGTGTACACATACTTTAGTTGTTTATGTGGTATTTAAAGTGTGTGAGATCATTCTGTGGAGGAGTGAAGAATAGGGAGAATGCCCAGGACCAAGTTCTGAGGAACTCACAACACTAAGGGGTTGTAGAATCGAGAATCTGGAAAAGGAGAACTAGGAGGACTTGCAATCAAGCGGGAGTGGGAAGAGGAAAACTATGAGAGCCAGGCACCAAGGAAACTAGGAGAAGTTTGTAAGGAGGAAGCGACCAGTTGTGTCAAGTCAGATGAGTGTGTATTTGCTTTATCAGCCTGGAAGTCATCGGTAACCTTAGTAGTAACAGCTTTGGTGGAGTGGTGGTGGCATGATAGAGTGGGTGGAAGAGTGAAGAGGAAGTAAGAGAGTGGGGTCAATGAGTAAAGCCAAATTCTAACAAGAAACTTGGCTGTGTAGAAGAGACAGGTTGGTAGGTAGAAGGGGATACATGTCAAGGGAAGGCTTTTAAGAAAAAAAGAAGTATCAGCTGTAAGAGCTATAATGTAGGAAGGAACACTTACACCATCATCTTAAAGGGGAAAATATTTCCCATGAGAATCATCATAATTCACTGACTGGGAGAACTTTTTACTGCAAGGAAGATCTGGTTTGTGTATATTTAGAATAGATGCTTAATCTCACTGACTTTTTCTGTTGCATTTTCCAAATGCATGAGATAGAAATATAGAAGAGTATTTCATACTTACTTGAACTAATATAAATATTTACGAGGTGCTTTCTATGTGCCAGGCACTGTTTACTGCATTACATGTATTAACTCATTTGATTGTTCTTCAAGAAAGTATTTGCTGAAGGAATATACAGAAGCTTTTTTTTTTTCCCTCTTCCCATGAACAGAGTTGATTCCAGAGGAGACTGGGGGGAAAAGAAGAAATAAAAGATCACATTATTGGGGAAAAGCAGATGCCTATTAAATTCACAGAAACCTTCATATAGAGAAGCCAGAGAAATAAGCTGGGAGTAGAATGCAAATCACTGGGCTCAGTTCATATTTGCAGTTTTGATTTAGAGCCTCAAAATCATTGTTACTTTAGATTGAAATGAACAGTTACCTTTTTTTCCTTGCAAAGTAAAAAAGATTGAAGGGAGAGTCCACAGCTGTGTTCTGACCCTAAGTTTGTGGTTTGACAGCCCACAAGCCCCAAGAGTTGCTGTCATTCTCCTGATGACTCAGCAGGGACCCGTGTGCTAGATTATGGTGTTGCCTCAGTGTTGTTTGTAAAGGTTCTTTCTGTCCTGTGTAATATTTGAGATTCGAGATCCCAAAGTCAGACCCCGGGGATGATTGTGGACTTGAAGTATCATTTGTATTCCCTATGTAGGTACTGAAATAGTCTATTTCAGAATTGAAGATAATTAGAATTAATACTTCAAGTAGGCAATTGAGGTGTCATTTGGAAGACTGGAGCTTTGTGTTACATTGTTGTTGTAGGGTAGTTGTTAAGAGCATAGGTTCTGGAGCAATGTTTCAACCCTAGTTCTCCCTTTGTGCCTTAGTGTCTCCACTGGGGTAATAGTATTTACTTCTTGGGTTTTTGTGAAAATTAAAAGAGTTCATATAAGAAAAGCACTTAGTGTCTGACACAGTAAGCATTGTTTGCTTGTCATCCCATGGACCTTTGGGAATGCTGAGTTAAGACTGCCCATGGATAGTTTGTATGTTTAACATATATGCTTTCAACCTCCAGGATGTTACTGTGAGAAGCATCTGCCAGTCTGCCATTACAAATAGGTGGGGAACTTTCCATTGTTTATCAGAAGAGCAGGTTTAGTACAAAAAAAAGTCCAAGATTAGACCTGAACTTATTCCTGAATTAACTTCAGTGAACCATGATCCTGTTGACACTTGTTAGGTAACTAAAGGACAGTCAGATTGGACTCTGCCATCTTAGAACATCTGCCTCAGCAGCTCTTTCTGGACTTGTAGCTAAAGCTGAGAGTCCATTATTATCAAGAGTGTTTTTCTTGTTTTTTATTTCTTTGTTTTGTCTTCTTTTTCTTCTTATTCTTTTCTGTGAGAGCATAAAAGAAATAAAGAGGGATAATCTAAAACATATAGGATCTAGTGGTTCTGCAGAAGTACTTTTGACTTATGGATCTTGGCATATATATAGGTTTCACTTAGCTCCCTGTGCTACTACATTTCACTGTTCTTTGATTTTTTTTTTTTTTTTTTGCGGTACACGAGCCTCTCACTGTTGTGGCCTTTCCTGTTGCGGAGCACAGGCTCCGGACGCGCAGGTTCAGTGGCCATGGCTCACGGGCCCAGCCGCTCTGCGGCATGTGGGATCTTCCCGGACTGGGGCACGAATCCGTGTCCCCTGCGTCGGCAGGCGGACTCTCAACCACTGCGCCACCAGGGAAGCCCTGTTCTTTGATTTTTTTGGTAAACTTTGGCATGGCTGTAATTGATAGATGATGTAAGGATCATAAAGTGACTTAAAAATCCTTCATTTTATAATGTTATAAGCATTTTGAAACTACTTAATTTATTCCTATATAAGATAGAGTACACTGGTATATAAAAATGAGCAGTAGGTTTTTGTTTTCCTATTAAAGTCAGAGTAATAGTCGTAAGATAATAGGTAGCATTGAGTGCTTACTGTGGTTCAGGCACAGTGTGCCAAGCCCTTTACATATGTTAGGTAATTTAATCCTCATATAAACTCAGAAATAGGAACTATCAGTACTGTTTTACACATGAGGTTTAGGTCATTTCTTGTATGTGCTCACAGGGCTGGTAAGTAGCAGTACTGGGATTTGTACCAAGGTCTTTGTGATTCAGAGAGACTGACTCTTAACCGCTAAGAGCTTTTTTATTTGTTTATATTCTTTTTCTCTGTTTGAAACTTGAATTTTTACCTAACAGAGTTTTGTTTTCACTATTTGCTGTTTTCAGTCACCCTGAAAAATAAAAAAGAAAGAATCAGAGAATGTTTAAGAATATTTCGAAAACACTAACAACCGGTGAGCCTAGATAGTTGTTAAATGAGTTTGGTGCTTCCAGTTCTCTTGGTTAAATTTGAAAGGAAACTGTAAACTTTCCATTACCTCATCTCTTTGCATTTTGGGGGCCTGGTTAATTAGTATTTTTAAAAGTACTTTAAGGGTTTATTTATAAACTTGTTGAGGGACTTGACTTGAATATCACATATTTGATTTTAGGATTGTTTTTTCCAATTTAGAAGTGTCAAACAGTTCCAAGTTTAACAAAAATCATGTATTAAATTGTTAGTTTTACTGTTTTTTTTTTTCTTTCTTAACCTCTCCCTTCAGAGGAGCCTACACTAATCTTTGCATTGTTGACAGAAAAAAAGCAAGGAAGTTTCTTTTTGTGGAGAGAGGAAATGGCTGTTAGTTCAGGACTTTATCCATATTAGGTATAAACTAAATATAGATGTGTATTCCAGGAGTGAAGTCACATCTATAAAGTTTCTTAAGCAGAGCTAATGAGATCAGCCAGTGCTTTTGGATCTGGGTTTTTTCCTTTAATTTTTGGCTCACTAAAAGGTTACCAAACTGATTAGTCCTATGGTCAGCCTTCCATGTCCCTTAAGAATTTTTTTAATAAGGAATCTTCTTTTAAGCAAACATAACTTTAAACTATTCTGCTTTGTGTATAAGGAATAGTTACTTATGCCTCTTTTTTTGTTTTTTAGGCTGCGCTGTGGGTCTTGCGGATCTCTGTTCCTTGACCAGGGATTGAATCCCGGCCACGGTAGTGAAAGCCTGGAATCCTAACCACTAGGCCACCAGGGAACTCGCGCTTAAGCCTCTTTTTGAGGGGGTGTAATAAATATTTTAGTTTCTTGACCCTCTTGTTATTTTCCTATCTCTATTTTTTGTTTGTTTGTTTGTTTAGTTAGTTTTACCCTTAAGTCTTTTTCACACATATTTTTACTGTGAGGCTAGACTCTTATTGTCTTGTTGTCATCTGTTTTACTTAGTATCTTCTTGGTTTATTTGGTGTTTAATCATTAAGTCAGATCTCAGTGTGGCCAGGTAGTATTAGGATTCTTCTGATTGGTTGGTTAGAACAGGTATTGTAGTAGAACAGAATGAAGAAATCTCCCATTTCTGGCCGAAAGCACAGGTCGTTCTCAATAAGGACTTTTTTTTTTTTTTTTTTTTTTTTTTTTTGCGGTACGCGGGCCTCTCACTGTTGTGGCCTCTCCCGCTGCAGAGCACAGGCTCCGGACGCGCAGGCTTAGCGGCCATGGCTCACGGGCCCAGCCGCTCTGCGGCATGTGGGATCTTCCCGGACCGGGGCAGGAACCCGCGTCCCCTGCATCGGCAGGGGGACTCTCAACCACTGCGCCACCAGGGAAGCCCCTCAATAAGGACTTTTAAAAGTCCCCCCAAAGCATTCTTACCCACAATAAATGTTTTCAGTTCTTGTGCTCCTCCACAGAGCCCTTTGTAAGCATGCCAAAACATTCAGGCACTTAGCAATGTACTATGCTGCTGAAGAGAAGAATGATCTACCTTTATAGCATATCTTTATTAGAAATATTTTAAAATACAACTAACTCTGTAAAAAGTTTATCTTAACATATTTCAAGGGTTTTAGTTCATGAAACCAAATGCTCTCCAAGGTTTAGTTCAGGTATCTTCTGAATCCTTCTCTGATCTTTGTGCTTCCTCAGCAGAGCTAACCCTTCCTACCATCTGTCTGGAGCACCGTGCAGTTGCATGTTCTGTCACTCATCTGAATCATTTTCCTTCATATCATTGTTCCAGTTAGAATGTGAATTCCAGGAGATGAGGGGTCAGGGATTATTTTCTTCATCTTTTATTTCTCACCTAACACAAATCTTGTCATATAGGAGATAACTCATCAATTCAGTAAGTATCTATTAACGTTTTGGGACAAATTGGTATGTGTAGTCTGGGAACAGAAGCAAGTAAGAGAGTATTAAGTCTGTTTCTGGTACTGTGTTCTATATTAACTCATAGTAAAATACCAGAAATAAAAATAGTGTTCAGTTATTGAATTTGAGACTTGTAATTTAGGTTTTATGACTAAGCTGCTCACTAGATAGATAGCCATTGATCTAAACTTAATAACAGATTGGTTTAGAGGTCAAGAATCTTCAAATTATATAACTGAAAGATCAGGTTTAAGTTGTTCTAATCTGTAAAGTGGGTGTGTTTCTTACAAGTGATGAACATTCTAGTCTGGATTTATTTTATGTACCCAAAGTAGCCTGAGTCTTGGGTGTTTAGACCCACACAGAAAGTTGAGACTTGAGATTTCAAAATCAGGTCCAGATAATTAAATTTTCATAATTGGAAGCAGTTTATTAGAAAACAAATATAAATGGAGCCAATAAAATTTATCAGTGGGGCTTCCCTGGTGGCGCAGTGGTTGAGAGTCTGCCTGCCGATGCAGGGGACACGGGTTCGTGCCCTGGTCCGGGAAGATCCCACATGCCGCGGAGCGGCTGGGCCCGTGAGCCATGGCTGCTGGGCCTGCGCGTCCAGAGCCTGTGCTCCGCAATGGGAGAGGCCACAACAGTGAGAGGCCCATGTACCACAAAAAAAAAAAAAAAAAGTTTATCAGTGATAATGGGGGCAGTTTGCCAGAGAAATGAAAAATATTTCAAGAGTAAATTATTTGACCAGAAAGATATTGTATTTCCAAATGAACTACCTGAAAGAGAAATATTTTGTTGTGTCTAAAATAAAACAGATAAAGCATTGTTTTAAGTTAAAATTTGCCTTTATCATATTTAAGGCACCTGTGCATTGAAATGGTAAGTAACTTTTCACAGCTGCAGTATGTTGTTGCATATACAGTTTTAAAAGAAACTTATTTTGTAATATGTTTTAATGAAAAATTTAAACATAGATAATCCAAAATAAAATACCAGAGTCATTCATTCATATGTTTATTGTGTTTGAGTATTTTATATTAAAATAGTCTATAGCATTTTTATGAGTTCAGTTTTGCATTGCTTATTGTTGTTATTAATCCTTTGTTCTTAGTCATTTAGAGGTCCAAAATTTAAAATAATACTGTAGTGTAATGAGCACATGAAAAGATGCTCAACATCGCTAATTATTAGAGAAATGCAAATCAAAACTACAATGAGGTATCACTTCAAACTGGTTAGAATGGCTATCATCAAAATGTCTACAAATAGGGACTTCTCTGGCGGAGTCCAGTGATTAAAACTCCGCGCTTCCACTGCAGGGGGCATGCATTCGATCTCTGGTCGGGGAACTAAGATCCTGAATGCCGTGCGGTGTGGCCAAAAAAAAATAAAAAATAAAAAGTCTACAAATAATAAATGCTGGAGAGGGTGTGGGGAAAAGGGAACCCTCCTACACTATAGGGTAGGAATGTAAATTGGTACAATCACTATGGAGAACAGTATGAAGGTTCCTTAAAAAACTAAAAATAGAGTTACCATATGATCCAGCAATCCCACTCCTGGGCATATATCTGGAGAAAACCATCATTCGAGAAGATACATGCACCCCAGTGTTCATTGCAGCACTATTTGCAATAGCCAAGACATGGAAGCAAACTAAATGTCCATCAACAGAGGAATGGATAAAGAAGATGTGGTACATATATACAATGGAATATTACTCAGCCATATAAAGGAATGAAATAATGTCCTTTGCATTATGGATGGATGGGCCTAGAGATTATCATACTAAATGAAGTAAGTTAGAGAAAGACAAATATCATATGACATCACTTATATGTGGAATCTAAAAAGATGATACAAATGAACTTATTTACAAAACAGAAACAGACTCACCGGCTTTGAAAACAAACTTATGATTACCAAGAGGGAAAGGTAGTGGGGAGGGATAAATTAGGAGTTTGGGATTAACAGATACACAGTACTATATATAAAATAATCAATAAGGACCTACTGTTTAGCACAGGGAACTCTATTCAATATTCTGTAATAATCTATATGAGAAAAGAATCTGAAAAAGAATGGATATGTGTATATGTGTAACTGAATCACTTTGCTTACTTCTGAAACTAACACAACACTGTAAATCAACTATACTCCAATATAAAATAAAAATTAAATTAAAAAACACAATACTGTAGTGTAATGAGCACATAGAAAGATGCTCAACATTGCTAATTAGAGAAATGCAAGTCAAAACTACAATGAGGTATCACCTCAAACCAGTAAGAATGACTATCATCAAAAAGTCTACAAATAATAAATGCTGGAGAGAGTGTGGAGAAAAGGGAACCCTCCCACACTGTTGGTGGGAATGTAAATTGGTGCAGCCACTATGGAAAACAGTATGAGGTTCCTTAAAAAACTAAGAATAGAGCTACCATGTGATCCAGCAATCCGACTCTTGGGCATATAACTGAAAAAGGTGAAAACTCTAATTTGGAAAGATATGTGCATCCCAGTGTTCATAGCAGCACTATTTACAGCAGCCAAGACATGGAAACAACCCAAGTGCCCATCAACAGATGATTGGTTTACAAAGATGTGGTACACACACACACACACACACACACACACACACACACACACACACACACACAGTGGAATATTACTCAGCCATAAAAAAGAATGAAATACTGCCATTTGCAGCAACATGGATGGACCTAGAGATTATCATACTAAGTGAAGTAAGTCAGACAGAGAAAGACAAATATTATATGCTATCACTTTATGTGAAATCTAAAAAATAGTACAAATGAATCTATATATTACAAAACAGAAACAGACTCATAGACATAGAAAACAAATCTATAGTTACCAAAGGGGAAAGGGAGGGGTGGAGTATGGGATTAACATATGTACACAACTATATATAAAATATATAAGCAACAAGGATTTACTGTATAGCATAGGGAACTATATTCAATATCTTGTAATATTCTATAATGGAAAATAATCTGAAATATTGATATATATATATATAACTGAATCACTTTGCTGAACACCTGAAACTAACACAATATTGTAAATTAGATGTACTTCAATTACCAAAAAAAAAAACCTGCAAAAATAAATAAATAGCTTAAGAAAAAAACCACCAGTGCTGTAATGTGTATCTTTATAGCCATTTTTCTGTGCATAACCATGTCATGTAATTGTTCTTTTTTGGCTGCATCAGGTCTTTGTTGAGGCATGCGGTATCTTCGTTGAGGCACGCAGGATCTTTGTTGAGGCATGCGGGATCTTTAGTTGTGGCGTGCAGGCTTCTCTCTAGTTGTGGCGTGCGGGTTTTCTCTCTCTAGTTGTGGTGCGCGGGCTCTAGGGTGCGTGGGCTCTGTAGTTTGCAGCATGCGGGCTCTCTAGTTGAGGCACGCTTGCTTACTTGCCCTGCGGCATGTGGGATCTTAGTTCCCCAACCAGGGATCGAACCCACGTTCCCTGCATTGGAAGACAGGCTCCACCACTGGACCACCAGAGAAGTCCCCATGTAATTGTTTTTAAAGTCCCTCACAAATCTCATTTATCCTCTGAATTCTTCATTTTCCTTTTATTTACCTAAAGTGTAATCTCTTTAAAAACTTTCTGGAGAATTTAGATTCTTTACAGAGGGAGAAATTTTTGACTCTACTGCTGACCTCTTGATGGAATTTCTAGTTAAAATTGCTTGGTCTGGGAACTTGTTGATAAAGAGAAATAGCTCCGCGCTAAAGTTAGGTAGTTGCTGTATGCACAGATTGGGGAGGAGGAGTATTTTTTGAACACTTAATTGTTTTCTTTCTCTCCCAGGACTCTTTCTGAATTTAGTTTATACTACAGCATGTATATTTTTAACTTGCCGTTAGGGGAGGTGGGCTGCTGGATTTTGCCTTGCATAAGAATTTCACTCACGACAGCTCTAACATATTTGTCTTCAGCTGATAAGCAGGGGAACACTGGCAGTTAGTGAGTTTATCTTTGGTTAGAAGATGTTAAAAGAATGAGGCTTAGCCATTGAAAAAGTTTGAGATACATTTTTTTGTATGTGACCAAAGTGAGAATATGTAATTGTACAGGGCACGTGTTTCTTTTTTTAAATAATATAATCATGCCTTAATATAATAAACATTAATTAGTTTTCTGTGTTCCTGAAATTAACTCATTTAAATGTCACACATTCAAATTCTACATAGTTTTATCTGAAAATGTCTTGATTTCACTTCCATTCTTTAAAGATATTTTTGTGGGATGTAGGATTTTGGGGTGATTTTTGTTGTTGTTTTTATTTCAGTATTTTAAAAATGTAGTTCCATGTTTTCTGGCCTCCATTATTTCTGATGAGAATTCAGCTGTCATTTGAATCATTATTCCTTTGTATGCAGTGTAGTTTTTTTTTCTAGTTACATTTAGGATTGTCTCTTTTTGCTTTTTAAGCATTTTAATTATGATATACCTAGGTGTGACTTACTTTATATTATTCCTACTTGATGTTAATGAAAATTCTTGAATCTGTAAATTTGTCTTAATTTGGGAAAAGTTCAGCTGTTATTTCTTGAAAATTTTTTGCCTCATTCTCTCCTCTCCTTCTGAGACTCTATTTAAATATATAGACCTTTTGAGGGCTTCCCTGGTGGCGCAGTGGTTGAGAGTCCGCCTGCCGATGCAGGGGACACGGGTTCATGCCCCGGTCCGGGAAGATCCCACATGCCGTGGAGCGGCTAGGCTCGTGAGCCATGGCCGCTTTGCCTGCGTGTCCAGAGCCTGTGCTCCGCAATGGGAGAGGCCACAACAGTGAGAGGCCCGCATACCGCCAAAAAATATATATATATATATATACCTTTTGATCTTTTCGTAGGTGTTTGAGACTCTGTTGATTTTTTTCACTTGTTTGTTTTTATCTCTTCTTCAGATTGAGTAGTTTCTTGCATCTGTCTTCACATTCATAGACTCTATTCTACTATTAAGCTCATCTTGTGGTTTTTAAAACTTTTCAGATATTACATTTTTTAATTCTAGAATTTTACATTTTATTTTTTTGTGTGGTCTCTCTCTACTGAGATTTCCTATCTTTCTTTATCATGAGCTTATTTTCCTTTGTGTCCTTGAACATAGTTATAATTGCTTTAAAAATCCTTGTCTGCAAAATGCAGCATCTAGGTCTGTTTAGCGTGTATCTCCTTGATTATTTTTTCTCTTGAGAATGGGTCATGTTTTCCTGTTTTTATGGGGAATCATTTGGATTGTATTCTGATATTGTGAATGATAAGTTGTATCAGTTAGAAACTTTGGATTTTGTTATGTTCTTCTGAAGAGTATTGATCTATCTTTCTTTCTCTCTCTTTCTGTCTCCCTTTTCTTTTTCTTCCCTCCCTCCCTCCCTTCCTTCCTTCTCTTTCCCTTTCTTTCTTTCTTTCTTTCGTTCTTCCTTCCTTCCTTTCTTTCTTTCTTCCCCTTCCTTTCTTCCTTCCTCCCTCCCTCCCTCCCTCTCTCTCTCTCTCTTTCTCTCTCTTTCTTTCTTTCTTTCTTTCTTTCTTTCTTTCTTTCTTTCTTTCTTTCTCTTTCTTCTTTCTTTCTCTCTTTCTCTCTTTCTCTCTTTCTCTCTCTCCCTCTCCCTCTCCTGAACTCAAACTGAAAAACTCTCTCTCCTCTGGTGGGTGGCAGCTCAAATTTCAGTTCAGTTCTTTTAGTTGGCCTACTTGGAATCTGCCCTGTGCATATGTACGCCAGGGATCAGCCAGATATCTGGAGAGAGTTTTGTGCAGATTTTAGGGCTCCCCCTCTCTGGTTCTCTTTTTTGTGGTGTTCGACATTATTTTCTGGTGGTGATGGTTTCTCTAAACTCTGTTCTTTGGTTCTTCAAGCCAGCAGGACTGTGAATCGTTCATTGGAACTTTAGCTGCCCTGCATGGCACAAGGTTAAAAGATAAAAATTGGGGAAACTTGTCCAGTGTATTTCCCTTGCAGTTATCAACTCCATCCAACATCTGCTTGCTTATGTTCATTCTCCAGTGTAGTTCACCCCAAGTGGTTTTTTTTTTGTCTAGATGTTATCATTTTTATGGGGGCAAAGGGTTGATCTTATGGGAACTACTTGGCCATACTAAAAGCTTCAAATTGATTTTTAAAATTAACTTTATAATTTTGGAATAGTTTTAGATTTATAGAATATTTGCAAAAATAGTATAGAGTTCTCGAATTGATTTTAAATGAAAATATTTCTAAAATATACTAATATTTCCTTGACTTCTTAAAATGCTGAACTTAACTGTCAATGTCAGCATTCTGAATACAAATTCAGTAATGCAATGATGGCCTAAGGAACTATTGAGGTATGTAAGACTATTTTTGCCTTTCTGCTAAATGGCCTCAGCTGTTGTGCTTTTTGAATCTCCTGTGTGTATGCATGCATGGGTGCGTGTGTGTTTCTGTGTGTTTTCTATCTTCCTTTGTCAACTGGTCTCTATTGATGCAGCCCATTTCCTTTAATTTTCTATTGTAATCTTTTGTGCTTTGGGTAAGCCAGATAAACAAACTTGTTAAAGTTTGTTTGAAATAAGAGTAAATAATTTCTGAGAGTTTGAATGTTGAGTTGATGAGTCAGGTACATGACCTTTAGTACATGGTCTTGGTGACATACGTTAGTGTTTGTTGTTCAGAGGCTTTTCCTCTAGCCATGTGCTGTCTAGTATGATATGTGGCTAGCCATATGTGGCTATTAAGTGCTTGTTTGAATTGAGATGTACTCACTCACTGAGTACTGAGATGTTTGAATTGAGAAGTATAAAACATATACCAGATTTCAAAGATTTAGTACAAAGAAAAGAATGTAATAACTTTATGTTGATTATATGTTCAAATGATAATATTTTAGATATATTGAATAAAATATTTAAATTAATTTCACTTTTTTTTTTCTTTTTAAAATATGGCTGCTAGAAAATTTAAAGAACAATTCTGGATCACATTGTAATGGTTGTGGTTCAGGTAACTTATCTTACTTGATAATAGTCGTGTCCATCTGTGTGAGTTGGTGGTTGTACCACACAAATCATGAGACTAACAGGTACAATTCCAGCATTTCCTTCTTATCTTGGCGTTAGAAACCGTAAAAGCGGTTAATAGCATGGACTTAGAGTTCAGACTTCAGTTTTACCACTCCTCAGTTGTGTGACCTATGGCAGGTTACTCAGTTTCTCTAAATCTCAGTTTCCTTGTTTGAAATATGAGGAAAACAATACCTAACTTCATGTGGGTATTGTGAGGATTAATGTATCTATATAAAGCCCTTTCAAATAGTGCATGTTGAGTGAGAAATCAGCTGCTAAATTAAACACTGGCTATTAACTTGTTTGCAGGCAATTTTGGCAGCATTTTCATTTATTGTAGTTGATTCTTATAGGGAATAGAGTCAAGGTCGATCCAGACAATAAAAAGGGTTATACCTTTGGCTATCTTTTTTTTCTTTCTTATCGTGCAGTATTTTTAGTTATATGGGTTATAATTTGTTCTGAAGAGATAATAGACTTTGTTCCTCCTATTTTAGGCTTTTGATGAGTGAATGTAAACATTCCAGCAGAGCTTGTTTTTTCCATTATGGTTCTTTTGTGCTTAGATGGGAAGTCCGGTCATTGTATATCTGGCACTTAGTTTTAACAAACGATTCTGGCTGAAACATTTCAGATTTGATTCTAGTATGGATTAGAGCCTTTGTTTTCATTTTCAGCATACAGTTCAAATATGTAACAGAGAACAAAAGTAGTACTTAGTAGAATCTTTTTCAACTGTCATTAATTCCCTATGTTATTTCCATTAGTAGTTTTTGAGTAACAGCTTTGTATTCAGAATTTCTTTTGAATTCTTCATAGTGCTTGAAAAAAATGCTGTCGTATTTAAACAGCTTAATATTTTGACAGTGATTGGGGCAGGAATAAGATTATCATGTATAAACATTTTCTTTAAAAACTTTCTTAAATCTAAAAAAAACCAAAACAGTACAGAGGTCTATAAAGTTAATACCCCTGTTTCTACCTTTCTCCAAGTCTGTCCTGAGATATAAGCAATGTTAATTTTGGTTTGTAGCCTCCCACACCTGAGAAATATTTTCAAGCCAAGATTATAGCTCTGTAGTTATCTCTTGAAGGGATTTCTCTTTCTCTCCTTCAGCAAAATATAGGCAGACAAACCCTCACCTCCATCTTGAGGCTTTTCTCTACCTAGTTGCTCAAACCAGAAATCTAGGAGGTACTTGATTTCTTTCTTTCCCTCAGTTACCACATCCAAACCATCCACAACTCTTTAGGATTATACCCTTCCCAGTTCAATTTAATCTATGCATTTCTTTCCATCTTCATTGCCTCTACCTAACCCAAGCCACATTCCACTGGGACTATTACAGTAGGCATCCCAGCTTCCATTATTCATCAGCTCCATGCCCCCAACCTGTTTTCCATATGGTAGCAAGTGTTATTTATTGTCTTAGAATTGAAATCCGATTTTACCTTCATATACCTCCGCCCACCAAAACCCTTCAGGGGTATCCCATTATCCCATTCTGTGGCATATTCTCCCCTCCCAGCACACACACACACACACACACACACACACACACACACACACACACACACACACACACACACACACACACACACACACACACACACACACACACACACGCACACACGCACGCACGCATGTGCGTGCTCCGTGAAGTAAGGAATATATTCTCTACTTGGCACATACTTTGTTACCAAGCACTTACCACATGCTGAGCAATATTATAAGAGATTTTGATATATTAACATTTAATCTCATAATAATTCTGTGAAGTAGGTATTATTCCCATATTACATATGAGGAAACTGAGTTCCAGAGAGGTTAAGTGCCCAATATCATACAGGTGGTTAAGATGAACCCATATATCAGCCCAGGCTTTCAGCCTTCAGAATCCTTGCTGTTAACCATTGTGTTGGATGATTTCTTTCTACATAGTAGGTACTTGGTAAACATTTGTTAAACGAATGAAAAATTATTCCCTCTGTGAATGTAAGTTTGAACTCCTTAATTTGGTCTAGAAAGTCTTTCATGATCTGGCCCCTCCCAATACCACTTTCTCTAGTACTTATAGCAATCTAGTCATACCGGCTCTTTGCGGGGCTGGCTTAGTCTCATTCTTTAGGTCTAAGAGATCTTTTATGACCATCTTATCTAAAGTAGGTGCTGCTTGTCATCTCTCTTAGTACTTTGTTTCCCTTTAGGCACTTATTGCAGTTTAAAGTTTTTAACTTGATATATTTATTATCTGTTTCTTCCATAAAAATGAAGGTTTCATGAAGTCAGGTCTTATCTGTCTCATTCACAGCTGTTTCTCCAGTGCCAGCTCCCAGTGCTTGGGAGGATAGTAGGTCCTCAGTAAATATGTATTGAATGTTGAATAAATATACCTGGGTCCTAGGCAAGGAGGTGTATAAAAGGTGTTCTGTGAATGAGGAAATACAGCGCATAGCTTGAACTTCAGTGGCAAGTACTACACAGACTACTGAAATTCTAGAGTGAAGTCTAAATGGCAGCCTATGAAAATAGAATTAATTGTAGACAAACCAGAGCCCTGGTTATTATACCTCCTTTCACTTATATTGAGAGTTTTCCTTTTTCATTCCTTACCACACTTACATATTTTCATTCTTCCTGCTAGTCTTAATTGGAGACAAATAGAGATATTGGTTTGGATACTTATGATTGTAAGTAACAGAAAACTTTGCCCCAAATTGTCTTGAACCACTAAGGCAGCGTATCTAAGAAAGAAGTCTAATAGGAAGACTGGCTCCCTTGTGATTCTTTTGGATCTGTCCTCTGTTGGTATTGGTTGCAGCCTCAGGCAGTATCAAGTTGGCCACATCAGCCACAGTTTTCTCATCGAAGGGTTTCTTCTTCTGCTCTCTTTATCTTAAGAGTGAGAAACTTTTCTCAGGGGACTGTTTTGTCGATTAGAACTGAGTCACATGATTACAGTAGGTCCGTCACTGGCAAGAGGACTGGAACTATCATGACTGGCTTAGAATCAGTCAGGATTTACCCCTAGAATTGGGGATTGGGTTATCATCTCCTGTATCACTTGGGGGAGGGAGGAATGGATTCCTGATAAAAAAAAGTTGCAAGTTCTACCAGCAAAAGAAAGGGGAGAATGGCTCTCGGGCAGGCAACTATCAGATTTTGCTGTGTGGCTTCTGTGGTTGGTTAGCTCTATCCCAAGGTGATTTGGAGACCTAATTAAATTTTTTGAGAAAACTTATTAAATCAGAAAGATTTAACTTAATAAGTTTTTTCTATACTGATAACCTTTTTTTGTAATTCAAAGGCTTTCACTGTTAGTAATCAACAGAAAGCTAATAAATAGTAAGGCATCTGCAGTAGATGAAGTCCTATAGAAAGAAAAAAAAAGTACGGGGTGTCGATAAGTTTGTAGTCTAGTTCAGGAGATACAGTGCAGAGATATGAATATTAAAGTAATAATTCACAGTAGTGATTTAAGAGATCACAAGGCAAGTCATGATTTTTAAATTTATTTTATTTTATTTTATTTTTTTGCGGTACGCGGGCCTCTCACCGTTGCGGCCTCTCCCGTTGCAGAGCACAGGCTCCGGACGTGCAGGCTCAGCGGCCATGGCTCACGGGCCCAGCCGCTCCGCGGCATGTGGGATCTTTCCGGACTGGGGCACGAACCCGTGTCCCCTGCATTGGCAGGCAGACTCTCAACCACTGTGCCACCAGGGAAGCCCCCATGATTAATTTTTAAAAAATAACATAGAGTTGCTGTTCCCTGGGCGTTTGTAAGAGATGCAGAATCTTGGGCCTCACCCTGGATCTACTGAATAAGAATTTGCATTTTAACAAGATCCTCTGCTGATTTATGTTGACATCAGGGTTTGAAAAGCTGGGCAGGTAATTGGACAGGTAATTGGTTTGGGCTAGAGTGATTTAGAAAGTTCTCTTGGGGGAGAGGCTTGAGCTTGACCAGAAGGGCAGGTGCAGCAGGGGCATTTCAGATGGAGGATAATGTGATTTTAGTCCCCAAAGTGTCCAGATTTATGCTGACTATTGTACAGGATGAATGGGAGGGGATAATGGAATAGTAGTATGGACACTCAAGGATATTGGTGGGGAAGGCAATAGGAAAGGAGGAGAGAGACCTTTTTCAAGACCTCATTTTTAAAGGCTATTGTACATGTTTACAAGTTAAAAAAATTAAATTATTAGGTATATTAGTTGAATCATAATTTGATCACTTACTGAAGGAAACAGAAACAAGCAACCTTTGAAACTTCTGGAATTGAATTGTCACTCCCATTTGACAGGTTTAACTGTGGATAGTTGTGGGAGAGCTTTTTCACTAAACCTTGACATTTAGCTAAAACAATTGGCTAAATTGTGTATCTTAACTATTTCTTCTAACAGCATTCAAGTAACTTTGCATCTTGATGACTTTAGTAATAACTATAGATTTTAGTGGGTTATTTCAGATAGGTAAGCATGATAAATTTTGGCTGTCCTTTAATTGTTCCCTCCTTGTTTAAAATTTAAGAATAAAGTGAAGAGACATATTTGTATAGTTTTAAATGATTTCCCAATTCACAGTGATTTAGACTAAAGCAAGAGAACATCAAGTCTCCTGTTATAAGTTGAATCACCAACTTAGAGGAGGAGACATGGCAAGCCCTTAACACTAAAACTCACAAAATCATGATTTATTGGGGGATGTTTATGAGAAAATGCTAAACAAGTATTATTACAGTTGTGATAAAGTTGGGGGGTATATTTTGAGTTTCACTGTATCCTATAGTGACATTTTTACTTTGTGTATTCTCAAATTTTTAAATTATTCAGATTAAACTTTGTAAACCACAGGTAATACAAAAGCAGGAACCATGTCTTTTCTTGTTTATCACTGGATTTTCATTGTTTAGTGTAGGTCCTCACTTGGTTGATGAATGATTAAAAAATAAAAATTTTAATTAAAAAAGACTTATCTGCCCTTGGAGATAATACATAAATGACATAATAAAAGTGGGTCTTAATATAGTTAGAAACTATTTAGAATGGAAGTGGAAACTAGATTAATAATTGAAAAAAACTTTATTTGGAAATAATTTCAAACTTACAGACAAGTTATAAGAATAGGAACAGTACAAAGACACCTTTTACCCAGGTTTACCTATTGTTAACATTTTACCCCATTTGCTTTGTTATTTACTCTTTCTCTTGTAAGTTGTGTACATTGTAGCCCTTTACCCCTAAATACTTCAGTGTGCATTCCCTAAGAGTAGGGATATATCTTGTATTACAGCATAACAGTTATTAACTCTGTAAATCAGTCTCCACCATACCCCCCAACCTCCCCTTTCCAGAATAGGAAACTAAGACCCAAAGAGATTAAGTGATTTACCCATGGTTATATAGTTTCTCAGTGGAAAATGCAGCCTATTTTGCAAGTCAAGTATTGGTTCTCATCCCTAAATCACAGCAGTATCTTTTCTTTTTTCTCTTGACAAGTCAAATCACTTAACAGTATAATAAACTAATTAAAATTTATAATTGTTCTTCTAAAACCAGATATAGCCATCCTGCAGCAAGCATAAAGGACTTGATCTATAAAGGACTCTGGGTCATCATAATTGTCCTTGACATTGTATTTGGTCTTAAGATAAGCTGGGGCATCTCTGGTGGTGCAGTGGTTGAGAGTCCGCCTGCCGATGCAGGGGACACGGGTTCGTGCCCTGGTCTGGGAAGATCCCACATGCCGCAGAGCGGCTGGGCCCGTGAGCCATGGCCTCTGAGCCTGCACGTCCGGAGCCTGTGCTCCGCAACGGGAGAGGCCACAACAATGAGAGGCCCACGTACTGCAAAAAAAATAAATAAATAAAAAATAAAAAAGAAAGAATAATAAAAAAATAAAGAAACATTAATGTTATATTGTTTTGCACTAAAAGGTACTTGCCTCTGCTCCTTAGTTTTTGTGGAATGAGAGTGTTCTTGAATTTGAGTGTCTAGGTTTTAAGGGGCTCTAGGCTAGTTTGGTTTAAGTAACTTGGCTTTTGCCAAGTGTGAGGCAAGGTAGCATAGTGTGGCATTACTTAAGAGTATGAGAGGAGGCTGTTACTTATCAAAACTGACCCTAACAAATGGTGACTAGGTTGCTGGCTTACAAAGAGCAGAGTCCAGAAGGCATCATGAGGAATTCAGAGTTTAACCATGGAGTAAACATCTTTCCAGTCTTTTTTTTTTTTTATTTTTTGGCATGTTTTTCCTCCATGTCAGTGTTTACCAAAATATGGTCTGCCTACCAAACGCATCAGAATTAGAATTGTTTGGAGAGCTTGTTAAAAATTGCAGATTCCTGAACCCTACCACAGACATACTGAATTAGTGTCTGGAGGTGAGACCTGGTAATCTGTGTTTTAAACCCATTTCCTTATGGATTTTTATGTATCCTAAGAGTTCTAGAATCCTGCTCCTATGTAGGTGTCTTTCGTTTTCAGGGCTTTTCCACATTCATTCTATAACTTGTGTTTTACCTAATTTTCATATGTTTAGGGTGGGAAGGTTTTTGATTGCTTGCTTTTTTGTTGTTAAATGAAAGATTCATGTGTGTGGTACAAATATCGAAAAGTATGAAAGTGTATACAATGCACAGTTCCCTCCCCGTTCCCCTGTTTTAGAGCATTGTGCTGTTCTAAGCCCTTTAATATAGTAATTCATTCAGTTCTTCCAAACAATCCAGTGAGGTAGGTCATGTCACTGTTCCCATTTTATAGAAGACAAAAACAGGCCCAGAGAGGTTAAATCACTTTTTCAAAGTCACACAGCTAGGAAGTGCTGGAATTGTCTGGGAGTCTGGCTCTTAACTCTTAACCACCATCCTCTGCTGAGTGAGAGGATATAAGGATTAACTAGATTAACACATGTGAAGAGCTTGTTTTGGGAGAGTATAGAGTTCATCTTCAACATGGTAAATGTTTCATATGAACTGTAACAGCCTACCCTGGAGTTTCATCTAAGCCTGGTATCTAATCCTTATGTAATTTCGAACTAATCAGTTCTCTAAATTGCACGGGCTCTCTTCTGGAGAGTAGACTTCATGAATTGGTGATACTGAACAAGAAAATGGTAGCAACTGAGGTCCTTTCAGTGTCCTGTCATTGGCTGTCTGTCTTTTATTTACATAAAATACATCCCAGGCAGAGCTTGGGATACGGTAATTCTTCCATTACATATCCTTTGCTTTATTTATAGAATTATTTCTATGATATGGTTATGGCCAGGAAACAGTGATACATTCTTTACATGGCCAGAGATTTTTGACACCTTCTCAAATAGAGGATATCTTTGCTGAACTCCATTTAGTGGAGTATTTAAACTTTATATAGACCATATTTCTTAAAGCATTAGGGCATAATATATGTCATTTGGAAGAACTTAACGTAGAAAATACTTAGATTCATTCCCTTCTCTTATTTTCTAAATGATAGAACCTAGGGATTCTAATGACAGTGCTAGAACTGAAGAACCTGTTGTTAGGCCTTGAGTTCTGTGCATGAAGTATCTTTAACGTCAGGTAACATTTACTGAACTCTTACCATGTGCCAGGAACTGTGTGTACCTTAACTGATTTGATCCTCATGATATCACGTAAGTTTCACAATGTTAAGTATTTTACCAAAGGTCACACAGCTAATACTTAGTGAAGTCAGGATTCAAATCCAGATGTCTTAATCTAAACATTGTTATTTCCTCCATACTCTGCAGACCCTGTAGAAGGATAACAGCTTATTAAACGTGTGGACTCTAAACCTTGGTTCCAGCATGTTTAGCAAAAACTCTGAAGAAATAGATAATAGAAGCCAGGTGACTTCGCCCATTTATTGTGTTGTTTTGTGACTTTTTAAGTTAATCTAAATCAAAGGAAGCCATTTTGTGAATTTAGACAGCTAATTTAGATAGAAACCACGTTAAAGGTAAGTGAGCTCTTAAAGTTTTAAAGTTCATTCTTTCAGCTACACACTGTTCTCATACATTCCCTTGAAAATATGTCAAGGAAAATATTGATAAGCTAATGGTCAGGAGTCCATTCTTACCTTCAGGTCCCAGCTTCTCTTTCTCTTCCCCTAGTCATAGTCATCCCTCACCCCCAGTCCCTTAAACACAAAGAAATAAAGAGGACCAAGTTAAAGCTCTCTTTCTAGGGTGTTTTTTTTTTTTTTAAATTTAGTTATTTATTTTTGGCTACGTTGGGTCTTTGTTGCTGCACTTGGGCCTTCTCTGGTTGCGGTGCATGGGCTTCTCATTGCGGTGGGTTCTCTTGTTGCGGAGCGCAGGCTCTAGGTGCGTGGGCTTCAGTAGTTGTGGCTCGCGGGCCCTAGAGCGCAGGCTCAGTAGTTATGGTGCACAGGCTTAGTTGCTCCATGGCATGTGGGGTCTTCTGGGACCAGGGCTCGAACCCATGTTCCCTGCATTGGCAGGCGGATTCTTAACCACTGCGCCACCAGGAAAGCCCCTCTAGGGTGTTTTAAAATCTGACTATTCTGAAAACTGATTAAACTGGGTTTTCTAAGTGAGCAGTTCCTTAACCTTGAATTAGTAAAACATTAAAATGTTTATGGCACCTACCACTGACCCCTGTTCTTCAATGTAGGAGTTAATCAAGTAGTTTCTGAATAAATACTGGTATTAGGCAATTCAAGAATTACAACAGAGGTGGAGCAGGGGAAGGGTGTGGAACACTGAGTGTATGAGAAGAACCCTAGATAGCAAATTAAACAAAACTACCCCTTTTGTAAGAACAAAACCTAAATGAATGCTAAAATTCATTATTTGTCTGGAATTGGTGGTTATTTCTGTCAGTGGTATTGTTCATGTTTTTGCTTTGATTATTTGGATTTTCTAATTTTTAAGAAATATAGACATGTATGTTTTCTGTAATATGAAGTTATAGTTTAAAAACTATGTATTACAAATTAAAATTGTGTCCGGTATGTGATATTTATACTTGTAATCTGTGTCTATGTATTTTATTTATTTTTTTATAAGATTAAAAAAAATTACATATATATATTTATTTATTTTTGGCTGAGTTGGGTCTTCTTTGCTGCGCGGGCTTTCTCTAGTTGCGGCGAGCGGGGGCTACTCTTCATTGCAGTGCGCGGGCTTCTCGTTGCGGTGGCTTCTCTTGTTGCGGAGCACAGGCTGATGCACGGACTTCAGTAGTTGTGGCACGTGGTCTCAGTAGTTGTGGCACGCGGGCTCAGTAGTTGTGGCTCATGGTCTCTAGAGCACAGGCTCAGTAGTCGCGGCGCACGGGCTTAGTTGCTGCGCGGCATGTGGGATCTTTCTGGACCAGGGCTTGAACCCGTGTCCCCTGCGTTGGTGGGCAGATTCTGTGCCACCAGGGAAGTCCTGAGTCTATGTATTTTAAAAACAGCTTTACTGAGATATAATTCAGATATTATTCAGTTCAGCCATTTAAAGTGTACAATTCAGTGTTTTTTTGGTATATTCACAAAGTTATGCCATCACCACAGTCTAATTTTAGAACGTTTTTATCACTCCAAAAAGAAACCTTTTACCCATTAGCAATCATTCCCAACTCCCCTTTCTTTCCTCCCCTCTACCAGCCCTAGGCAACTGCTAATCAACTTTATGTCTCTGTGGATTTGCCTATTTTGGACATTTCGTATAAATGGAATCATATAATATATGACCTTTTGTGACTGGTTCCTTTTATTTAGCATAATTTTTCAAAGTTCATACAAGTTATAACATGTATCAGTAATGTATTGCTTTTTATTATCAAATAATATTCCATTTTATGTATATATATCACCTTTCATATATTTTTAATTTTGTTTTTTAATTTTTGTAAATTTTATAGAAATATAGTTGATTTGCAGTGTTATGTTAATTTCTGCTGTACAGCAAAATTATTGTTATACATGTATATATTCTTTTTCATGTTCTTTTCCATTATGGTTTATCACAGGATATTGAATATAGTTCCCTGTGCTGTATAGTAGGACCTTGTTGTTTATCCATCCTATATATAACAGTTTGCATCTGCTAATTCCCACTCCTTCCCTCCCCCCCACCCCGCCTTGGCAACCGGAAGTTTGTTCTCTATGTGAGCCTGTTTCTGTTTCATAGATGTGTTCATTTGTGTTGTGTTTCAGGTTTTACATATAAGCGATATCATATGGTATTTGTCTTTCTCTTTCTGACTTATTTTGCTTATCATGATAATCTCTAGGTCTATCCATGTTGCTGCAAATGGCATTATTTCATTCTTTTTTATGGTTTAGTAATAATCCATTGTATTAATTTTGCTTTTCAAATTTAATATATCTGAGAAACCTCCACTTCTGGGAAGATGGATTAGATGGTGGTGGTGAGTTTCCTGGGTTTTTGCTTCATACATCCCAGACTTGGCACTATAGAACCCAGCAACCCAGAAACTCCCAACAATTGTAGACAGAAACAACAACAACAAAAACTCTGACAAAAGGCTGCTCTCTCTAGCCAAAAAACCAGGAAAAGGGGCAGCCTAAGCAGGACAGAAAACTTTCAGACAATAGCTGCTCTATTCCAAACACCACAGGAAAAAATCTATGGTCCTGTTTTCCACCCATGCCAGCGAAGGCCGAATGGGTTAGCCCTGACTCCACCCTCTGGTGGTGTGATATCATTTAACAAATCCTTTACTGATGGGCATTGGGAGATCCCCAGTGTTTTGCTATTATAAACAACACTTTATTTTTCCTTCCTCTTGTATCCTTGGACATCTGTATAAGTGTTTCTATAGAATAAATTTCTAGACATGAAATTGTTGGGTCAATAGCATACAGTGAAGCCTTCAAAAATGACCATTAGATGACATTAAAATATGGAAATATATAAGAAGTATTAAATTTTCTATCTTCTTTCTGTTGTTCAGATTGGGTAATTTTTATTATTCTGTTTTTCAGTTCACCAATTCTTTCCTCTGTCCTCTCCATTGGCTGTTGAGCCCACCCTCTGAGCTTTTTATTTCAGTTATTGTATTTTTCAGTTCTTAAATTTCTGGTTCTTCTTTGCATCTTGAATTTCCTTGCTGAGGCTATTTTTATGTTTATTTTAAGCTGTTCATAATTGCTCATTGAAGCATTTTTATCATGGCTGCTTTAAGATCTTTGTCAGCTAATTCTAACATTTATGTCATCTTGATGTTGACATCTTTTGATTGCATTTTTTCATTCAGTTTGATATGGTTCTTGGTATGACAAGGGATTTTCAGTTGAAACCTGAACATTTTCTTATTATGTTGTGAAACTCTGGATCTTGTTTAAACCTTCTGTTTAAACTTCTCTGACACTCAAATAAGACTTCTCTGACATTGCTCTGGAGGGGGAGGGGAGAGAAGAATGGCAGTGGGAAGGAGAAGCCAGATGGACATAGCCATCCAAGTGGAGATAGAAGTCCAGGTGCCCCACTCGGCCTCCATTGATACCCAAGGTGGGAAGCCTGCTCATTATTGTTGGGCAGGGGTGAGGGTTCCAACTCCCCATGTGTCCACTGACACCCCAGTCGAGGTGGCCTCATTACAGCTGGTTGATGTTGAAAGTCCTGACTACTCTACTAGGCCTCCTCCTCTGACACCCCTCTGCTTCCCTCTCTTCCGACCAAGAAAAAGGGGGGTTTCTCATTACTGGCTGGCAGGGTTTAAAGCCTGGCTCCCTCTTTGGCCTTCTCTGATACCATCCTGGTGGGGGCATTACAGCCTCCAGAGGGTTGATTATATTAGTTTGGGAATAAAATATTTTAAAAAGCTGTATAGTGTGATCACACGTTTAAAAGAAAAAAGTAGTGTGTACATAGAAAATAAAAATCTAGAAGAATAACTAGTGAATGGTTCAAGGGTAGGGGAACTCTGACTTTCTGTAGTGTTTCAGTTTTTATTTTAAAAAGAATAGAGGTAAAAGACCTATACTCAGAAAACTATAAAACACTGATGAAAGACATTGAAGACAACAGAAACAGATGGAAAGATATACCATGTTCTTGGACTGGAAGAATTAATATTGTTAAAATGACCATAACACCCAAGGCAATCTACAGATCAGTGCAATCCCTATCAAAATACCAATGGCATTTTCCACAGAACTAGAACAAATAATTTAAAAAATTGTATGAAAACACAAAAGACCCCAAGTAGCCAAAACAATCTTGGAGAGAAGAACAGAGGGGGAGAAATCATGCTCCCTGACCTCAGACTATACTACAAAGCTATAATAATCAAAACCGTATGGTATTGGCACAAAGACAAACTTATAGTTCAACGGAACAGGATAGAAATCCCAGAAATAAACCCACGCACCTATGGTCAATTAATCTACGACAAAGGAGACAAGAATATACGATGGAGAAAAGACAGTCTCTTCAATAAATAGTGTTGGGAAAACTGGAGCCACATGTAAAAGAATGAAATTAGAATATTCTCTAATACCATACACAAAAATAAACTCAAATTGATTAGAAACCTTAAATGTAAGACCAGATACTATAAAACTCCTAGAGGAAAACATAGATAAGTGAGGTTTTAAAGTTTTACCTTTAGCATGGATTCTATCTAAATTAGCTGTCTAAATTTATAAAATGGCTTCCTTTGATATAGATTAACTTAAAAGTCACATAGAACACTCTTTGACATAAATTGCAGCAATATTTGTTTGGATCCGTCTACTAAAGCAAAGGAAACAAAAGCAAAATAAACAAACGGGACCTAATGAAACTTAAAGCTTTTGCACAGTGAAGGAAACCAATGACAAAATGAAAACACAACCTATTGAATGGAAGAAGACATTTGCAAATGATATGACCGATAAGGGGTTAATATCCATTAATATACAAAATATATAACCAGCTCATACAACTCAACATTAAAAAACAATCAGATTAAAAAATGGGCTGAAGAACTGAATAGACATTTTTCCAAAGAGGGAATGCAGATGGCCAATAGGCACATGAAAAGATGCTCAACATCACTAATAATCAGGGAAATGCAAATGAAAACCACAATGAGATATCACCTTACACTGGTCAGAATGGCGATCATCAAAAAGAATGCAAATTGCAGATGTTGGCAAGGATGTGGAGAAAAGGGAACCCTTGGACACTATTGGTGGGAATGTAAATTGGTGCAGTCACTGTGGAAAGCAGTATGGAAGTTTCCCCCAAAACTAAAAATTGGACTGCTGTATGACCCAGGAGTCCCATTCCTGGATGTATATCTGAAAAAGCACAAAAACACTAATTCAAAAAGATACATGCACCTTAATGTTCATAGCAGCATTATTTACAATTGTGATGGTATGGAAATAACCTAAGTGCCCATCAACAGATGAATGGATAAAGAAGATGTGGTGTATGTATACAATGGAATACTACTGAGCCATAAAAAAGGTTGAAATTTTGCCATTTGCAGCAACATGGATGGACTTGGAGGGCATTATGCTAAGTGAAATAAGTCAGACAGAGAAAGACAAATACTGTGTGATGTCACTTATATGCGGAATCTAAAAAATGCAACAAACTAGTGAATAAAACAGAAGAAGCAGACTCATAGATATAGAGCACGAACTAGTGGTTACTAGTGGAGGGGGAAGGGGCAATAGAGTGGTAGGAGTAAAAAAGGGTTATTTTGGGATTATATGAAATCATGTGTGTGAAATTTTTTGAAAATTTTAAAGCAGTATAGAATTTAAAGAATTTCATTTAATAAAAAAAATTTTAAATGAGTGTATATGTTACTGTTAGAAGCAGTAAAAAAAAAGCATACTTTTTTTAGATGCTATGTGTTCATTTTTAACATTAATAAAAACTGGATGCAGAATAAGATACCCTGATTCCCAGTGTAGTATGCTTTCCATTATACCATAATATCCTCCTCACCTCCTCAGTCAGTTGTACCAATAGGTTGTATTTATTGTAATTCATACTGAAGAGAGTAATTTTGATTCTTAACTTTGTTGAAATGGAATTTTACTAGTACAACTTGTATTAAAGGAGGGAGTTTTTGATTTATGACTACTGGACATCCGAGTTTTTCCACAGTTTCACTCTACTTTATGAAAACATCATCTGGCTAGTAGCCTCCAATTTTCTGGTGCTGTTATGACTTTGGAAAAACTTAATCATGGCAGTACTTCTTATTTGAATTGTCATGAGTTTTAGGAGAGCAGTTAATACAAAGGCGTTTTCCAGATTTATCCTGAAGAGTGCACATGCTAAGTTATTTATTTATTTTTGGCTGCGTTGGGTCTTTGTTGCTGCACATGGGCTTTCTGTAGTTGTGGCGAGCAGGGGTTACTCTTCAGTACAGTGTGCAGCCTTCTCATTTTGGTGGCTTCTCTTGTTGTGGAGCAGGGGCTCTAGGGTACGTGGGCTTTAGTAGTTGTGGCACGCGGGCTCAGTAGTTGTGGTGCATGGGCTTAGTTGCTCCACGGCATATGGGATTCCTGGACCAGGGCTCGAACCTGTGTCCCCTGCATTGGCAGGCGGATTCCCAACCTCTGCGCTACCAGGGGAGTCCCCTGTATTATATTTAATCAGGTAACTGCTTTTATTTTTTTTAACTCCCCTCCATTTCCCCACTAGTTTAGGAATTAATGACTTTACTAATGTAGCATTTTACTGAAATGCCTTCTGAAGTTTTTGAGACTTACTTCAGGATAATAAACAGTACTTCTACCAGCATCTTTGAGTGACTTGTTGAAAGTTAGTTTCTGGCTCTATTCATAGACTTTATGGTGAAGAGAGCTGTGTTGGCTGCTAGTGAGTGTCAGAATGTTCTCTTCCAGCCTGCTTGCTCGCTCTTTCATTTCCTCCTCCCCCTTCCCTCCTTTTTAAACTTGGGGGGCATACTTGATGGAATTCAAGATTTGTCCCACTCTAATTTTTAGGAAAATTGTGTTATCGTAGAGCTCAGGGAAGTCAACTGCTTCATTTATTAAGTAGGATTACAAATAACTTATTATAAAGATATCTTTTGATTTTTTCTTGTTCCCTGAAGGAATGTGTAAACAAGGTATGGGATTTTTATAATGAATAATTAAAAAAATATATTTATTTATTTGTTTGGCTGCACTGTGTCTTAGTTGTGACATATGGGATCTTTTAGTTGCGGCATGTGGGCTCTTAGTGCAGCGTACGGGATCTAGTTCCCTGACCAGGGATAGAAGCCAGGCCCCCTGCCTTGGGAGTGTGGAGTCTTAACCACTGGACCACCAGGGAAGTCCCATGAATAATTTTGCTTAATGTGGGGGAGGTTGGCAGTTATTTTACCCTTTGGAGAGAGGCACACGTTTCCCTTTTCATGTTGCCCTGTAAAGAATACTGTTTCATAGAACAAGAAATGACTTACGTTTCATAAAACCTATGATAGTCTTTGCCCTGACGCAAGGATATATGTACCCCCTAGGGATTGATTGGACCTGTGCTGTCCAGTAAGGTTGCCATTAGCCACGTGTGGCTGTTTAAATATAAATTAATTAAAAGTAAATAAAATTCAGTTCATTTGAACTAGCCACATTTTAAGTACTCATTAGCCATATATCACAAATAACTACTGTATTGGACAGTGATAATTCAGATAATTTCTATCATTGCAGATAGCTCTCTTGGACAGCGCTATATTAGACTGGCCATTTTTAAGAAAAAGAGGCGGGAATTCCATGGTGGTCCAGTGGTTAGGATTCTGTGCTTTCACTTCCGAGGGCCTGGGTTCAATCCCTGGTCAGGGAATTAAGATCCTGCAAGCCGTGCAGTGTGGCCAAAACAAAAAAAAGAGAAAGAGGCAAATGAAAGACCTGAATTTCTTCCTTCCACAATGCAACTTTTCCTGTCTCCTAGTACCCTTGACTAAAATTCAGGAAAAGGTCTATTGTTTTGTGTATCATCACTTTGGCCTTATTTTTTAATGTTTATTTCTGTTTCCAGGCTGGCAGTGATGGTGAAAGCATAGGAAACTGCCCCTTTTCCCAGAGGCTCTTCATGATTCTTTGGCTCAAAGGAGTTGTGTTTAGTGTCACAACTGTTGACCTGAAAAGGTAAGATTTGGTTGTAGTTGGGGATCAACTTGATGTTCTCAGTTTGATCCTCTCCTCATCCCTCACTTTGCTTGCATATGTTCTATAAAGAAATGTATTAAAGTTCAGCTGATTTATGGGCACATTTAACTTGTATAAGTATTATGGATAATTCACAATGTAAGTATATTGCTTGTGGCCTCTCAGTCTTTTTAGGGGCTTATTGTATGTTTACCTTATAATATCAAGAGCAGCACCAGGAGCTGTTTTAGGGTAGAAGCAGTGAAATCTTTGACTTTACAGATAAACATGTAACTATGCAGAACTTTCTAAGCAGACGACTCCTCAAATGTGCTCGTAGACACATGGCCTATACAATCTGGATCTTTAAAACCAAGAGTGGGATTTTTGGAGGCTGATTACTGCTGTGGTCTTTTTCATTTCATCTACTTTTCAAAACATAATGGGAGTTTTCTGTAATATGATTTTAACCATATTTGGTTAAACACAATTATAGAATAAGAGCAGTTATCTATGGCCCTGTGATTGTTCTTGCTAGGTGAAGGGTTGTTTCTGACTTTCTCTCTACAGGCCAAAGTGGAGAGGGCTGAGAAGAGCCCTGAGAGCAGTAAGCTTTTTTTACTCAGTAACTTCTATTCTCCCTTAGCAAACAGGTCTGAGGCGAAGAACATTCATACTTAAAAAAAAAAAAGATTTAACCCAAGGGTTGAGAACATTTTTACCAATAGAGAATCTGGGATTTGGCAGTGGAAATGTATTCCTCTTGACACAAATGCCACAAAGCAAAAAATGCTTTGCTACTTATTTTTTAAGCTTATTAGACATGTGCAGTGTCCAAGAAAAAATAATGACAGGCTATCACTGGATGGGGAGCAGAATTCATGAACATTCTCCTTCTGGGCATCACAATGTGAGAATTACCTGACAGCTGTAATCCCATTCCCTGTTCTAGGTTAGCATTCTCTGGGACCCCTGTCAGTTCTTTAAAATTTATTTTTTACTTCACTTAATTGAGATTTTGCAGACTTAAAATCTATTTATTGAAAATAAGCCATAAAGTCTTCCAGGAACCCCTTTGGTTATATATATGAATGTAGAAATAAGCCTTTGGGAATTGTAAGAACTACAGGCTCATTTGAAGACATACCTAGCTCATATTGGACAGAGCTATTGTAAGAATGAAATAATTTATATAGTTACCCTTCTATTACTGTTTTTTTCCTACATGCATTCACAAAGGGAGTTTCCCAATATAACTCCTAAAAATAGACCGTGCCGCCAAGAACACACCCTTAGTGTGTCTTAAAATACTTGGATTTCTCCTATTCCATTTTTGGCTTGGAGCAAGTGAGTTGACTAACATGCTTTGAAAAAGCCTTCTTTGAACAGCTCAATACAGTGCTTGATTGTGGTGCACACCAGTAATAGAACCATGGGAATGGGAATGGGAATCTGGTTCAGAAAAGGAAGTGAACTCATAACGGCTGTTTCTAAGTCATCTGTTTCACTTTTCGTTTACAAAGTTTTGATGGCGTTATTCTTGGAAGTTGATTGATATTTGGGGATTTGTATATGTTTAGGAGTAATGTGCCCTACATGTAAAAGGTGACACATGGGAAGTAGGATGAAAGATTCAGGGCCTCCTAATTAGAAAATTTGCTACTCAAAGAAGACGTGTGTTTATTTCCTAGAGCTTTGTGTAAAATCTACAGAGAACACTTAATACTGGAGCCTATATTCTTTAGCTTTCTTTAAAAGTCTTAGGTCTACAGTACATATAAAAAAATCCTTCTTAAGGTCAATTAAAAGTGTACAAGTAGTACATGATAATGAGTCCCCTTCATCCCTAACCTTGGTCATCAGGTTCCCCTTCACAGAGATAACTGCATTTAGGTTTGCTCTTTACCATCCTTCCAGACCTTTTCTATGAGTTTACATGCTTATATATATAGTCTTAAGTAAGATTTCAAAGAGAAGGTACCCCAAGAGAGTGAACGTTGGCTCAAAAAAAAACCCAGTATAAATAAAATAAAGTTGTCACAGAGGACTAAAACATGCTGTAGTAAAAAGTACCTTTCATAATATATTCTTAACTTTAAAACTTTAAATATGATTGTTTTTAGAAAGCTGTGGGGGAGAAAGATTTGGTGCCTATAGTGCTTATTTTCCTGCTTTTCCTGATAATTGCCTAATTTCTTAGTGAAATGTACTGATCCCAGAACAAACTGGCGGAGAGCAATAGAACTCTACTGAGAGCTTTTTAGAAGCCCACTCTCTGCTCTGAAAAAATTATTGTTAAATGACATTTCATCCATAAGAACAAGCCAGTTTCTAGTTCCGGCACTGTGTAACACGTTCTCTTTGAAGCTCAGTCGGTGTTAGTGACTATGCTGGTGGTATGCATATGCCCCTGTGAGGCTTGGAACAACCTCCCATTGCTTCCTGCGAGTGCTGCCTTCATACTTTTGTGGGAGTAATTTCTAAACCTAATTTTTTGTTTATGCTGCAGTCGTATTACAGAACTTTCAGATTAAAAAAAAAATAGTTCCCAGGCTTTAGGAATTCAGGTTTATATCAACTGCCATTTGAACAAAAGCTTCAGGTAAATATAAGTGAAAATATTAAAATATGGGACACATTTCAGGATGTTATCATGTGTCATCAAAAGGGGAGCAACCATGGCATAGCAGAAAGTGTTAAGGGTAGAGACCTGGTTCTGTGTGGAGAGAGCCCTTTCTCTGATTTCGCTGGGCAAGCTGTCTCATCTTCTTGGAGGTCAGTTACCTCATTTTTAATCTCAGTAAGAAAGAAGGGAAAAATAAACTAACGTTTCTTCATTGTCTATTACGTGCTAAACACTGTTCAGGGTACTTTTTACTACTGTTATCAGACCATTTTCAGACCTATTATTGAATATAATTTATTATTTTTATCACACTGGTGTTACAGGGCCTTTGTGGCTGACAGGTTCATGGCAGTGATCAAGAACTTTATTTGAAGACTTCCATTATCTTCATTATGCTCAGAAGTTCTTAAATCAGAGATCAGCATCATTAGAGCACAGATAAGCCTGAGAGGTAGGCTGGGGGAAGAGAAAGAAGGAAGCGTGAGAACAGTAATAAGAGAGAGTGACAGACACACATACATATATACACTGAGTCATTGACTTGGATATAGCTGAGTGTGGCCATATAGTTGTTACGGTAAACTCTTCTGGTTTTGGGAAATGAGAGTGGAAATGATAACTTTAAGAAATAAGCTTTTTATTGTAAAAGCAGTGATATCTGCTATATTACCAGTGAATAAAATTCTTCCTCCATGATATTCTCTGAGAAAATAGATAAATTGGAGAAGACCACTTTAAAAGTCTGGGAAATATTTGTTTTCATTTTTCCCATTCCCACCTTAAACATTGAAACTGTCTCATCCTTTGTGGTGTCACCAGTTCTTTCTGCTTCAGAAGTCAGCATACCATTTGTAACATTGTATGAGTCAGACCCACAAGTAAATTGCCATGATCATGGCATAAGGTTTTGCATTATTATTATAATAGTTTAAACTTTAACAATTTTGTTATAGTTTAAAATGTTACAGCAGAACTATAAAACTGATAGTTCTGTATATCTTAAAAGGAGTTATAAACTCAGAACAAAATCTGATTTCCAAATAGATTCTTCAGGTAATTTGCTTTCATTTTTATGTCTCTGTGGTTCTACCCTTCTGAAAATAGTCTTCAGCAAGTTGAGAGATCAGTTTTGAGTTCCAGGTACATCTTCAGTACACAGCAGCATGAATAACACATACAGAGAGACTAAGTGGAGTGGAACAGGCCAGCCTTTTAGAGAAATCATTTCCTGCTGCTGGTCAGTCAGGAAAGTACAGACTCTGTTCTTCCCCTTTGTAAAGTTGACTTGGGCTATGTGAAGACCTTGTTAGAATGGTCCTACAATTCAAGATATGGGTCTCATGAATGCATTTTGAATCACATGTATACATACCCTGTGTGTGTGTGTGTGAGAGAGAGACAGAGAGAGAGAGAGACAGAGAGAGATAGAGACAGAGACGGACAGAATTTCACTGCCACTGCCACATGTCTTTATGTTCTTTTTCAAGATAATTTCAAAGATGAAAAATCCTGTTGGGGCCACTAAGAGCTGAAATAGAAAAATGGATTGTTAGTGAAAGATTTTCTAAACCTGTTGTCAGTATAAACTCTGCTTATAAACTATAAATAAAATCTGTTGAGTATTATAAAAGCTGAATTTGATACCTTTCCATGGGTGCTATTTTGTTCTAAAATGATTGCTCCACAAGTTGACATTAAAGTAGACAGAGATCAGCAGTATACCACATTTAATCACAATAAATAAAATCCTTTAACTGGTTGAACAGGACACACAGACAAAATACTTAGTAACTGGGACCTTGGTGTGTGTGGTTTGATGTTCACAGTTCAGTCATTCAGTTAGTGACTTTAGTATTAGTCAGAATATAGCAAATCTAGTGAAGGATAATTAATAGGAGTAAAGTGATCTGAAACCAAAGATTTGTGTTGTTACCTTTTTTTGCTTATTTGCCATCTGGTGTCCAGCATTCTCTTGATTTGTATGAAATAATTCTATGCCTTGAAAATCAACACCTTTAAAGTTTTAAAAGGGAACTCAATTAACGTGTAAGTCTACATACTTCGTATTTTTTTCTCTCCATTTAGTGAGTCAACTAGTTACAGTAGGTCATTTTTAAGGACCAGCTCCAGTGTCCTGTGGCTGTGCTGTACTCATTTTATACCAAGCAGCTGGAACCGAGCCACCAGCCCGAGGGCCTCCAATTGTTTGTGCTGAATTAAATTTTAATTGCAATTAAGCCACTTAAGTTGCTTAAAGTATTAGCTCCTATAAGATGTCTCCTTTTCATTCCTGTCTTTCCCTTTCTTTCTGTATCTTATTTTAGTTTTTTCTTTTTTTTTTGATGAGTATTCACCATCCAGTTTTTTAATTTTTTTAAAATTAAAAAAAATTTTAAACATCTTCATTGGAGTATAGTTGCTTTACAATGTTGTGTTAGTTTCTGCTGTATAACAAAGTGAATCATCTATATGTATACATATATCCCCATATCCCCTCCCTCTTGCGTCTCCCTCCCACCCTCCCTATCCCACCCCTCTAGGTGGTCACAAAGCACTGAGCTGATCTCCCTGTACTATGCAGCTGCTTCCCACTAGCTATCTGTTTTACATTTGGTAGTGTATATATGTCAGTGCTACTCTCTCACTTCATCCCAGCTTACCCTTGCCCCTTCCCATGTCCTCAAGTCCATTCTCTACATCTGTGTCTTTATTCCTTTCCTGCCCTGCCCCTAGGTTCATCAGAACCATTTTTTTTTTTTTTTTAGATTCCCTATATATGTGTTAGCGTATGGTATTTGTTTTTCTCTTTCTGACTTACTTCACTCTGTATGACAGTCTCTAGGTCCATCCACCTCACTACAGATAACTCAATTTTGTTTCTTTTTATGGCTGAGTAATAATCCGTTGTATATATGTGCCACATCTTCTTTATCCATTCATCTCTTGATAGACATTTAGGTTGCTTCCATGTCTTGGCTATTGTAAATAGTGCTGCAATGAACATTGTGGTACATGACTCTTTTTGAATTATGGTTTTCTCAGGGTATATGCCCAGTAGTGGGATTGCTGGGTCATATGGTAGCTCTATTTTTAGTTTTTTAAGGAACCTCCATACTGTTCTCCATGGGAGCTGTGTCAATTTACATTCCCACCAACAGTGCAAGAGGGTTCTCTTTCCTCCACACCCTCTCCAGCGTTTATTGGTTGTAGATTTTTTGATGATGGCCATTCTGGCCAGTGTGAGGTGATACCTCATTGTAGTTTTGATTTGCATTTCTTTAATGATTAGTGATGTTGAACATCCTTTCATGTGTTTGTTGGCAATCTGTATATCTTCGACAGAGAAATGTCTGTTTAGGTCTTCTGCCCATTTTTGGACTGGGTTGTTTGTTTTTTTGAAATTGTGCTGCATGAGCTGCTTATGTATTTTGGAGATTAATCCTTTGTCAGTTGCTTTGTTTGCAAATATTTTCTCCTATTTTCGTCTTGTTTCTGGTTTCCTTTGCTGTGCAAAAGCTTTTAAGTTTCATTAGGTCCCATTTGTTTATTTTTGTTTTTATTTCCATTTCTCTAGGAGGTGGGTCAAAAAGGATTTTGCTGTGATTTATATCATAGAGTGTTCTGCCTATGTTTTCCTCTAAGAGTTTGATAGTGTCTGGCCTTACATTTAGGTCTTTAATCCATTTTGAGTTTATTTTTGTGTATGGTGTTAGGGAGTGTTCTGATTTCATTCTTTCACATGTAGCTGTCCAGTTTTCTCAACACCACTTATTGAAGAGGCTGTCTTTTCTCCATTGTATAGTCTTGCCTGCTTTATCAAAAGTAAGGTGACCATACGTGTGTGGGTTTATGTCTGGGCTTTCTATCCCATTCCATTGATCTGTATTTCTGTTTTTGTGTCAGCACCATATTGTCTTGATTACTGTAGCTCTGTAGTATAGTCTGAAGTCAGGGAGCCTGATGCCTCCAGCTCCGTTTTTCTTTCTCAAGATTGCTTTGGCTATTCGGGGTCTTTTGTGTTTCCATACAAATTGTGAAATTTTTTGTTCTAGTTCTGTGAAAAATGCCATTGCTAGTTTGATAGGGATTGCATTGAATCTGTAGATTGCTTTTTGTAGTATAGTCATTTTCACAATGTTGATTCTTCCAATCCAAGAACATGGTATATCTCTCCATCTGTTTGTATCATGTTTAATTTCTTTCATCATTGTCTTATAGTTTTCTGCATACAGGTCTTTTGTCTCCTTAGGTAGGTTTATCCCTAGGTATTTTATTCTTTTTGTTGCAATGGTAAATGGGAGTGTTTCCTTAATTTCTCTTTCAGATTTTTCGTTGTTAGTGTATAGGAATGCAAGAGATTTCTGTGCATTAATTTTGTATCTTGCTACTTTACCAGATTCATTGATTAGCTCTAGTAGTTTTCTGGTAGCATCTTTAGGATTCTTTGTGTATAGTATCATGTCATCTGCAAACAGTGACAGTTTTAATTCTTCTTTTCTGATTTGGTTTCCTTTTATTTCTTTTTCTTCTCTGACTGCTGTAGCTAAAACTTCCAAAACTATGTTGAATAATAGTGGTGAGAGTAGGCAATCTTGTCTTGTTCCTAATCTTAGCGGAAATGCTTTCAGTTTTTCACCATTGAGAATGATGTTGGCTGTGGGTTTGTCATATATGGCCTATATTATGTTGAGGTAGCTTCCCTCTATGCCTACTTTCTGGAGAGTTTTTATCATAAATGGGTGTTGAATTTTGCTGAAAGCTTTTTCTTCATCTGTTGAGATGATCATGTGGTTTTTATCTTTCAACTTGTTAATATGGTGTATCACATTGATTGATTTGTGTATATTGAAGCGTCCTTGCATTCCTAGGATAAGCCCCACTTGATCGTGGTGTATGATCCTTTTAATGTGCTGTTGGATTCTGTTTGCTAGTATTTTGTTGAGGATTTTTGCATCTATGTTCATCAGCGATATTGGCCTCTAGTTTTCTTTTTTTGTGACCTCTTTGTCTGGTTTTGGTATCAGGGTGATGGTGGCCTCGTAGAATGAGTTTGGGAGTGTTCCTCCCTCTGCTATATATTTTGGAAGAGTTTGAGAAGGATAGGTGTTAGCTCTTCTCTAAATGTTTGATAGAATTTGCCTGTGAAGCCATCTGGTCCTGGGCTTTTGTTTGTTGGAAGATTTTTAATCAGTTTCAATTTCACTGCTTGTGATTGGTCTGTTTATATTTTCTGTTTCTTCCTGGTTCAGTCTCAGAAGCTTGTGCTTTTCTAAGAATTTGTCCATTTCTTCCAGGTTGTCCATTTTATTGGCATATAGCTGCTTGTAGTAATCTCTCATGATCCTTTGTATTTCTGCAGTGTCAGCTGTTACTTCTTTTTCATTTCTAATTCTGTTCATTTGAGTCTTCTCCCTTTTTTTCTGGATGAGTCTGGCTAATGGTTTATCAATTTTGTTTATCTTCTCAAAGAACCAGCTTTTAGTTTTATTGATCTTTGATGTTGTTTCCTTCATTTCTTTTTCATTTATTTCTGATTTGATCTTTATGATTTCTTTCCTTCTGCTAACTTTGGGGGTTTTTTTGTCCTTCTTTCTCTAATTGCTTTCGGTATAAGGTTAGGTTGTTTATTTGAGATGTTTCTTGTTTTTTGAGGTAGGATTGTATTGCTATAAATGTCCCTCTTAGAACTGCTTTTGCTGCATCCCATAGGTTTTGGGTCATCATGTTTTCATTGTCATTTGTTTCTAGGTATTTTTTGATTTCCTCTTTGATTTCTTCAGTTATCTCCTGGTTATTTACTAGTGTATTGTTTAGCCTCCATGTGTTTGAATTTTTTACAGTTTTTTTCCTGTAACTGATATCTAGTCTCGTAGTGTTGTGGTCGGAAAAGATACTTGATACGATTTCAATTTTGTTAAATTTACCAAGGCTTGATTTGTGACCCAAGATATGATCTATTCTGGAGAATGTTCCATGAGCACTTGAGAAGAAAGTATATTCTATTGTTTTTGGTTGGAGTATCCTATAAATATCAGTTAAGTCCATCTTGTCTAATGTGTCATTTAAAGCTTGTGTTTCCTTATTTTCATTTTGGATGATCTGTCCATTGGGGAAAGTGGGGTGTTAAAGTCCCCTACTATTATTGTGTTGCTGTTGATTTCCCCTTTTATGGCTGTTAGCATTTGCCTTATGTATTGAGGTGCTCCTATATGTTGGGTGCATAAATATTTGCAATCTTCTTCTTGGATGGATCCCTTATAGTAGTCTTTATTTTAAAGTCTATTTTGTCTGATACGGGAATTGCTACTCCAGCTTTCTTTTGATTTCCATTTGCATGGAATATCTTTTTCCACCCCCTCACTTTCAGTCTGTATGTGTCCCTAGGTCTGAAGTGGGTCTCTTGTAGACAGCATATATACAGGTCTTGTTTTTGTATCCATTCAGCCAGTCTGTGTCTTTTGGTTGGAGCATTTAATCCATTTACATTTAAGGTAATTATCGATATGTATGTTCCTATTACCATTTTCTTAATTGTTTTGGGTTTGTTTTTGGAGGTCTTTTTCTCCTCTTGTGTTTCCTGCCTAGAGAAGTTCCTTCAGCATTTGTTGTAAAGCTAGTTTGGTGATGTTGAATTCTCTTAAGTTTTGCTTGTCTGTAAAGTTTTTAATTTCTCTGTCAAATCTGAGTGAGATCCTTGCTGGGTAGAGTAATCTTGGTTGTAGGTTTTGCCCTTTCATCACTTTAAATATGCCCTGCCACTTCCTTCTGGCTTATAGAGTTTCTGCTGAAAGATCATGTGTTAACCTTATGGGGATTCCCTTGTATGTTATTTGTTGCTTTTCCCTTGCTGCTTTTAATATTTTTTTCTTTTATAAAATTTATTTATTTATTTATTTATTTATGGCTGTGTTGGGTCTTCGTTTCTGTGTGAGGGCTTTCTCCAGTTGCGGCGAGCAGGGGCCACTCTTCATCGCAGTGCGTGGGCCTCTCACTATCGCGGCCTCTCGTTGTGGAGCACAGTCTCCAGATGTGCAGGGTCAGTAGTTGTGGCTCACAGGCCCAGTTGCTCCATGGCATGTGGGATCCTCCCAGACCAGGGCTCGAACCCGTGTCCCGTGCATCGACAGGCAGACTCTCAACCACTGCGCCACCAGGGAAGCCCAATATTTTTTCTTTGTATTTAATTTTTGATAGTTTGATTAATATGTGTCTTCGCATGTTTCTCCTTGGATTTATCCTGTATGGGACTCTCTGTGCTTCCTGGACTTGATTGACTATTTATTTTCCCATATTAGGGAAGTTTTCAACTATAATCTCTTCACATATTTTCTCAGTCCCTTTCTTTTTCTCTTCTTCTTCTGGGACCCCTATAATTCGAATGTTGGTGCGTTTAATGTTATCCCAGAGGTCTCTGAGACTGTCCTCAATTCTTTTCATTCTTTTTTCTTTATTCTGCTCTGCGGTAGTTATTTCCACTGTTTTATCTTCCACGTCACTTATTGTTCTTTTGCCTCAGTTATTCTGCTATTGATTCTTTCTAGAGATATTTTAATTTCATTTATTGTGTTGTTCATCGTTTGTTTGCTCTTTAGTTCTTCTAGGTCCTTGTTAAACGTTTCTTGTATTTTCTCCATTCTATTTCCAAGATTTTGCATCATCTTTACTATCATTACTCTGAATTCTTTTTCAGGTAGCCTATTTCCTCTTCATTTGTTTGGTCTGGTGGGTGTTTACCTTGCTCCTTCATCTGCTGCATATTTCTCTGTCTTCTCATTTTGTTTAACTTACTCTGTTTGGGGTCTCCTTTTCGCAGGCTGCAGGCGTAGTTCCCGTTGTTTTTGGTGTCTGCCCCCAGTGGGTGAGGTTGTTTCAGTGGCTTATGTAGGCTTCCTGGTGGAGGGGACTGGTGCCTGTGTTCTGGTGGGTGGGGCTAGATCTTGTCTCTCTGGTGGGCAGGGCTGCGTCTGGTGTTGAGGTGTCTGTTAACTTAGTATTAATTTAGGCAGCCTCTCTGCTAATGGGTGGGGTTGCGTTCCTGTGTTACTAGTTGTTTGGCATGGGGCATCCAGCACTGGAGCTTGCTGGCCGTTGGGTGGAGCTGGGTCTTAGCGTTGTGATGGAGATCTCTGGGAGAGCTCTTGCAGATTGATACTACGTGGGGCCAGGAGGTTTCTGTTGGTCCAGTTTCCTGAAGTTGGCTCTCACACCTCAGAGGCTCAGGCCTGATACCAGGCTGGAGCACCAAGATCCTGTCAGCCACACAGCTCAGCAGAAAAGGGAGAAAAAAAGAAAGAAAAATAAATTATTAACTTAAAAAAAAAATTAAAAAAGAAGAGAGCGACCAAACCAGTAAACAAATACACCGATGATAACAAGTGCTAAAAACTAAACTAAGATAAACATAAATATCAGAAACAAATCAGTCACAGACAGCAAACCCCAAGTCTACAGTTGCTCCTAAAGTCCACCGCCTCAATTTTGGGACGATGCGTTGTCCATTCAGGTATTCCACAGATGCAGGGTACCTCAGGTTGACTGTGGGGATTTAATCCGCGGCTCCTGAGGCTGCAGGGAGAAATTTCCCTTTCTCCTCTTTGTTTGCCCAGCTCCCGGGGTTCAGCTTTGGTTTTGGCCCCGCCTCTGCATGTAGGTTGCCCTCAGGCATCTGTTCCCTGCCCAGACAGGAGGGGGTTAAAGCAGCGGCTTATTAGGGGGCTCTGGCTCACTCGTGCCAGGGAGAGGGAGGGGTACGGTAGTCATAATTGGAATGCAAGGCGAGCCTGTGGCGGCAGAGGCCGGCGTAATGTTGCAACAGCCTGAGGCACCGTGTGTTCTCCCAGGGAAGTTGTGCCTGCATCACGGGACCCTGGCAGTGGCGTGCTGCACAGGCTCCGGGGGCTGTGGTATGGATAGTGACCTGTGCTTGCACACAGGATTCTTGTTGGCAGTGGCAGCAGCCTTAGCGTTTCATGCGCGTCTCCAGGGGTCCGAGCTGATAGCCATGGCTCGCGCCTGTCTCTGGAGCTCACTTAGGTGGTGCTCTGCCTACTGTGGGCACACGGGAAAGGAATCCCTTCTCCTTCCGCACCCCGGAACAATGGTCTCTTGCCTCTTCGGCAGGTTCAGACTTTTTCCCGGACTCCCTCCCGGCTAGCTGTGGCACACTAGCCCCCTTCAGGCTGTGTTCACGCAGCCAACCCCAGTCCTCTTCCTGGGATCCAACCTCCGAAGCCCAAGCCTCAGCTCCCAGCCCCCGCCCGGCCCAGCGGGTGAGCAGACAAGCCTCTCAGGCTGGTGAGAGCTGGTTGGCACCGATCCTCTGTGCGGGAATCTCTCTGCTTTGCCCTCTGCACCCCTGTTGCTGTGCTCTCCTCCGTGGCTTCAAAGCTTCCCCGCCGCCTACCCCTTGTTTCCACCAGTGAAGGGGCTTCCTAGGGTGTGGAGAGTTTTCCTCCTTCACAGCTCCGTCCCAGAGGTGCAGGTCCCATCCCTAGTCTTTTGTCTCTGTTTTTTCTTTTTTTTTGCCCTACGCAGGTACGTGGGTATTTTCTTGCCTTTTGGGAAGTCTGAGGTCTTCTGCTAGCGTTCAGTGGGTGTTCTTTAGGAGTTGTTCCACTTGTAGAAGTATTTTTGATGTGTTTGTGGGGAGGAAGGTGATCTCCACGTCTCACTCTTCTGCCATCTTGAAGGTCCCCCCTAGTTTTTTCTCTTTATATATTTCCTTTTCTTCATCTAGAAACAAACTTACTCTGGTAAGTAGTGGTGAAAATAAAAAGCCCCCAAAATATTGGAGAATATTCATGCTCTCATCTCAAGGCATGAATTCTATGCATTTTGTTTTTCCTAGATATCACTTAAGGGAAACATTTGAATGAATTCTTGAATATTTATTGAAGACCTTTTATGAAAAAAACCAAAGATGTCCTGAAAATTTTAGCCATTGCTTATTCAGTTTCATTTTTCTCACACTGCAGTTCTTGAAATGTTAAGTTTCTGCGAAGCATCTGTAAAAATGAGCCTTTGTGGGTCAGATGAAACACCTGAGACCTTAGAGTGCCAGTGAGGAATTGAAGTTGAAGAATCTTAGATTCTATCTGGTTGCAGACTTGATAACAACTTCTAAGTGAGTCACTTCAATGCGTACAGCTTGTCCATTTATTTGACGTCTACTGATCTGTTAGGGGCATTAAAGTTTCTTCTCAAATTTACTTTCACTTGGAGTAAGGACCTAACATGATTGTGCTTTATCTCAGCAGTTAATCCTGAAAATAGTTTTATCATCTATAAAAAAAAATCTTTATAGCCTTTTAGCAGAAACAAGAAAGACTATTCGCTAGTCATTAATATTAAGGAAAATTGGTAAACATACGCCTGGTTTCACTTTACTTACATATCTCTATATTAATCAGATTTCTTATTACCAGTTAATGCTAGATAACCAGTTTTGAACCATCAGACTCAAATAGAGTTTAAAACTGCAATTTCATCACTTGCATAAAGTTTAGTTCACTGTCACACCCATTATTTGATTTGATCTTTACAGGCAGAGCCAGTCTTATATCCATAGTACAAATGAGGAAATCTAGACCCAAAGAGGTTGTGATTTACGTAGTCACATAGCTGGTGAATGGCAGAACTGTTCAATTTGGGACTTTAACCAGGTCCTTTTTTATTCGGTCTTTGGTTCTTTCTTCTCTACCATGCTAACTTTATCCCTCCTCTAATAAATACTTTTGTTTTGAGATCTTGAAAGCTGTCATAATTTATTATAGAAGTAATAGCTGCTATTTATTTTGCTGCCCTCCCTTATGGGTTATTTTAAAGCATTGATTTCTTTCTTCTCCCTTACCTAAATCCACCCTGTTCATGAAAAAATTATTACCTTATATTTAGGCATTAATGGACAGTTTGTTAGTCATAAAAATGTTGGTGAATATATTTTATAACTTTGGAATGAGAAAAATGTCTTCCAGGTGATCACAGTTTGTGTATGATGAGATTAAAGAACATTCTTACTCATCACCGGCGTTGATGGGAAATGTGTGTATTCTCTTTCTCTTGTGTACTTTATAGAGTTTTATTAGCCCTACTTGCTGTGGTGAGATACTGTTGTTCTTGCTTACCTTTGTGCTACCTTTTTAAACTTTAAAGTGTTAGGATTAGAAAATAAATATATAAACCCTAAACTGTTAGGACTTCTAGACTCTTGATTATGTACAAGGTCTTCCTGAGTTGAGTAGGAAGTAAAATTATAAGTGGGAACAAATGTGAGTCTGAGTGAGAACATGAGTGGGTGACTTGAAGATTAGAGATGACTGTGGTCTTGGGCATGCTGGACCCTTTAGTGATCAAAGAACAGGTGGTTAAGATGATGAGTAAGAAGGAATAACAAAAAGAAACCAATGAAATGTGGAATTCCCTGGCAGTCCAGTGGTTAGAACTGCGCACTTTCCTTGCTGAGGGCCCAGGTTCAGTCCCCGATCAGGGAACTAAGATCCTGCAAGCCGCATGGTATGGCCAGAGGCAGGGAGAGAAAAACAGTGAAATGAAAAACAGAACAGGATTAGCTCTGACTTGGAGCTGAATACTTATAAAAGTTACTGAAACCTTATAGGCATACCTCACTACTTAAATAAATGTGCATCTGGAAGACTTACTCAAGTTTCATGTATTCCAATCATTTCGTGCTCAACTTTACCTTGTTCAACGAAGGAATGCTCAGTAAAAGAATCAAGAGTTGAAAATCAAATCAGATTTTGACTTTAAAAAGTTCTCTTTGGGAGCTTAGGTTTTTGTAGCAGTTGATAGTCTTATTTTTCTTTGGCTTGGGAAGGAGATAGGCTCTAGAACTTGAGTAGAGGGAGGCTCTGAGTTAGAACATTTGGACTAATTGGATAATTAATAAGTCTTTATATATTTGATTGGAATGTAGTAATAGATGAGGCACTTTCCAAACCTAAATTGAGAGAGAGAGACAAGGGGCTGTGTGCAGGGCAATGGGAGGGAAAGAAAGGGAGAAAGAGAGAGAATTGATATGAATAAGACCATAACTGAAAATCTGGGCTGAATATAGATTTTTAGGGTACACTATTTTAAAAATTCTTTTTAATGACAAAGTATTTCACCTTCGTGACACACTTAAAGATATCCTTTATTTATTCAAATTCCATGCATTTGTGGTAAGGATGGAAGGAAGGAAGGTCTATAGTAGGGGGAAAAGTTCTTTGAAGCAATATATTATATTATAATATTTTTTTAAGTTTAAGTTTTTTAAGTTCATCTTTTTAATTATGAAAGTATTCAAACATATACACAGAAAGAATAAACTTCCCCATAACTTCAGTTCTGTTAAGATTTTGCTCCCAGTTGCTTTGTCCCCTTTTTGCTTCTTGTTCTTTCTTTTCTTTTCTTTTTTTCCCTGAAATATTTTAAAGCACATCCCAGGAATCCTGTCATTTCACCTCTACTCATTTCAGTGTACATCTCCAAACAATAATGACAGGTCCTTAACTATCCACAATGCCATTATAACATCTAGTTCCCAGTATACAATCCAGTTTCCCCAGTTGTCTCCAAAATATCATATCTTTGGCTGGTTTGTTCAAATTAGGATTCAAACGAATTCTATTCATATTTTGTTGTTATGTCTCTTAAATTTTTCTTAATCCACAACAATCCCTTCAAACTCCCATTTGTGGCTTTTTGTCCCCATGCCATTGACTGGTAGAAATCTAATTAGTTGAACTGTACACTGCCCCAAATTCTGGAGTTGGCTCATTGCTTCCTTGTGGTATCATTTAACTTTGTTCTGTAACTCCTTGTGTTTCCTGTAAATGAACTTTTTGGTCCCAGGACCCGTTTATACACTTAAATTATTGAGGACCTCAAAGAGCTTTCAGTTATTATTGATTTTACATATTAGAAATCAAAACTGAGAAATTTAAAATATTTACTAATTCATTTAAGTAAAACAATCATGAACTCATTGTTATCACAAAATTTTTTAAGAATTAAAAATATCTGTATTTTCCAAAACAAAATTAGTGAGAAGAGTGGCATTGTTTTATATTTTTGTACCTATCTAATGTCTGCCTTGACAGAAAACAGATTCTCATATCTGCTTCTGTATATATTACCTTGTGATGACACACACCAAGTAGCCTATGGGAAACTCCACTGTACAGGCATGAGAGAATGAGAGTGGAAAAGTTAAACGATGTCAGTATTATGCGAATGGTTTTGACCTCATGGACCATCTGATGAAAGGGTCCCCTAGATCACAATTTTAGAGACAGCTGCCCAAGGAGACTTAATTTTAGAGTCAGGTTTGACTTATTTGGTAAGAATATTTCATAGGTGGTGATGTATGCCTCATATTTTATCATTAGGATGCACACTGTATCTGTCATGTTATTGACTCTAGGATTCATTGGTAGGCTTCGGTGAGCCATTTTGCTTTTTAATAGGGTAGCATACAGTTTCACCATTTTTATCAGTGTTCTGTGTATTTTCAGTTTCTCCTAATTCATAGGAGGAAAATTTCTTCATTATTTAATTTTGAATTTCTTTGATGATTGGGTTCTCGGACACTTTTCCACACGTTCACTTATCTATTGCTTATCAATTTATTTTCACCCATACCTACTTGAATTTTTGATGAATTTGGACAAAATCCTTCTTATTTACTATACTATTTTTTCCATTCTATGTTGCTTTTTACCTTTGTTTATGCTATTTTTTATATATTGAAGTAATTTTGATATTAGATAGTCAAATCTCATAATCTTTTTCATTGTTAAGTCTGGACTTATAGGAAAATGGAGAAGTAGCATTTGAATTTGAAATCTTATGGAAAAGGACTGTAGGAATCAGCTGCTTTTCTTCCTTATTAAAAAACAGAAAAGAAAAGGAAGGCCTAGGGAAGTAGAGAAGTTATAGTTTGCCCGTCTTTACACAGTGAGTTGGTGCCAGAGTTGAGACTAGAGACTGACTTTCCCAAGTCTTCTTCCCCTCATTCCACCTCCATTTCTAATAAGTACCTCAGTTACATTTGGAATGAGAATGAAGAACTTTGTCTTTGGTTAAAATCAAAGACTTTTAATTTTTTTATCCTAAATTATGTGCTTTGTGGATGTTTGCTTCTTACTAGAGTACTATTGTGGCTGTTATACTTAGTGGAAAAAATACTATTTCTTATTCATTTTTATATATTTTAAAATTTAGAATCACTCTGAGAATGTAAAGTATTGTTGCTTCTCAGTTAGAGTAAAAAATGACCTGATTTTGACCACTATTTTGTCTAACAGGAAGCCTGCAGACCTGCAGAACTTGGCTCCGGGGACCCACCCACCATTTATAACTTTCAACAATGAGGTCAAAACGGATGTAAATAAGATTGAAGAATTTCTTGAAGAAGTCTTATGCCCCCCCAAGTGAGTATTGAAGAAAATATGCATGGAAATATTGCCATCTCTTTAAAGTTTGTCTCATCTGGCCGTTAGAGACATTTCTCCTGATTGTACTTGAGTTAAATTGTCACAGCATTAAGTTGGAATGACTAGCACTTCTCTTCATACATTATAATGCTACACAAATGACAGAATTGGCTGCCAGGTAGGCCAGTAAGCCACACTAAGAAAGGTAGGAATCTGATTAAGCTATAGAATACCTTGTGAAAGTAGGTTTGAGACACATGATATAGGTCAGGAAAGACTGGTTATTTGAGGTCCCAAAATGAGAGAGAAGTTTAGGGAGAAGAAAAGATGGGGAAAGACTGAACTGAACCCAGCCAGAATATCTAAGCAGGAGTGTGGTACAGGTTGCTGGGAGATTTCCTATCAGGCCATTTTAAAGGTAACTTTCTGAAGCTACCACCCAAGGGAATTAACTTTTTAGATTGTGTCCCTGGGATTCCATTTTTATTTATGTATTTCTTTGAGGTATTCTGGATCCCCCAGTCTTGCATATTAGCCCACATGGTTAATGATTTTAAAGTACTCAACTATTTACTATATTGTGAGGTGTAGTTGAGGAATAGATGTACTGTAATGACAGTTACCTAAATTGCAACTATTCATCATAATGTAATCTTGGCATAGATTCAAAGCATCATTGGTTTCTTTTAGGCTTTTCCAGTTTCATTATCCTGAAAACTGGAATGTTTCTTCTGGCCCAAACCTTTTCTTGTTAGTTGTTTTTCACCCTCCATATATACAGATAAATTTCCCTGAATTGGGATTAATGGGTCAGAGAGTTCTAAAATAATAGTTAATCAGTATTCATTCCTTCATTCATTAGTTTATCCTGCAAACGGTTACTGGGCAACAAAGCCCTATGGATGTAATAGTTAATAAGATAGCTCCTGCTCTCAAGAAGTGCAGTCAAATACGTATGAAGAGATAGTGGTGCCATGGGAGAGTGAGTAGAATCAGAAAAGGCTTTATAGAAAGAGATAACACTTGAACTGAGCTTTAACTGAAAAAAAAAAAAATGTGGCCTTTAGCAGGTGAATGAAGGGATGACAGACGTTCCAAGCAGAAAAATAATTTTGAATAAATAGTGTTTCTTTGGGGGACCTAAAGCTGTGGCTGGAGCATAGCATGCAGGGTTGGGGATGGTAGGCAGGAAGGCTGCCAGGAGACATATGAATAATGACACCTCTGTCTACAACTAGCCCATCTTCAATTGTGAACAGAATTGCCCTCTGTTTAGCAATCTTATACTAAGCTTAAAATTCATTTTCTTTTATTTTTTTAAAGCATTGACTAATTTAATCCTCACATCCACGGTGGCATTGGTACTTTTGTTTTTAATTAATTAATTTATATTTGCTGTGTTGGGTCTTCGTTTCTGTGCGAGGGCTTTCTCTAGTTGTGGCAAGCGGGGGCCACTCTTCATTGCGGTGCACGGGCCTCTGACTATCGCGGCCTCTTTTGTTGCGGAGCACGGGCTCCAGACGCGCAGGCTCAGTAGTTGTGGCTCACGGGCCTAGTTGCTCCGCGGCATGTGGCCTAGTTGCTCTGCGGCATGTGGGATCTTCCCAGACCAGGGCTCGAACCCATGTCCCCTGCATTAGCAGGCAGATTCTCAACCACTGCGCCACCAGGGAAGCCCCAAAATTCATTTTCTTAATCGTGTATTCTAAAGCTTATTCTCTGCCTTCCTTCCTGTCTTTCTAAGACCCTCAAACTTCTTTTTTTTTTTAATTTTTATTTTTTTGGGTGTAGTTGCTTCACAATGTTGTGCTAGTTTCTGCTGTACAGTGAAATGACTCAGCCATATGTAAGCCTCAAAACTTTTTTATCTCTACTGTCCAGGAGTCCTAACCTTCCTTCCATCCCTAGTAAAGTTTCTCTAGACCAACATTAATAAAACCATATTTGTCTTTTCCTCCAGGCCATGTATATAGTTAGAATACTGATAAATTGAAACTGGGATCCTTGTAAAAATATAAATTGAAGCTGTATACACATAAGTAAGGAACTATTATGAACATGCACTCAGCTTAGTAGAAATAACTTTTCAGATATTGTTTTGCATCATAGAACCTACTGGATCTCTTTTACTCTTTTTATGTATGTATGTATATTTTACCCTTTTTATTCTTAAAGTCTGTCAGCTCTAAGGAAAGCTCCCACATTTGCCATCTTATCCTCAGACACTAATGGAAGTGATCGTCCTCTCATAACTGATGATCATTGTATCAACATTAAATTATAAATAGAGAAACAGGGCTTCCCTGGTGGCGCAGTGGTTGAGAGTCTGCCTGCCGATGCAGGGGACATGGCTTCGTGCCCTGGTCCGGGAAGATCCCACATGCCGCGGAGCGGCTGGGCCCGTGAGCCATGGCCGCTGAGCCTGCGCGTCCGGAGCCCGTGCTCCGCAACGGGAGAGGCCACAACATTGAGAGGCCCGCGTACCGCAAAAAAAAAAAAAAAAAAATAGAGAAACAGTTTGAATGACATTCATTCTCTGTGAAGGAAGTTGTATGTTGTTTTAAAGCATTGTCTAAAATGTTTGTTGTGTAAATCCTTCCAAGGATATTTACGTTTTTGAAATCAGTATGCTGATAACATTATATACCATTTCAGTAAAATGGGCATTTTCTCATATTCTCTCCTAGCCTTCTGCTTCAACAATAGCAGCAATAACAGCAACAAAAATAATTTTCATTATTCTTTCTTATTTTTCTCAGAGGGAATAAATATTAACAGAAGTAGTAGAACTAATATCAAAATATTCAATTTTTTTGGCATCCAGTACTCTGTAAGACACCATAGCTTTTTGAATTGGACCTTGAAAATAAACATTTTCCCATTGCTTTTTTTTGTTTTCTTTTTTTTTTTTTGGCTGTGCCGTGTGGCTTGTGGGATCTTAGTTTCCCAGCCAGGGACTGAACCCGGGCCCTTGGCATTGAGAGCGTGGAGTCCTAACCACTGGACCGCCAGGGAATTCCCTCATTTTGCTTTTCATATAGAGAAAATTTAGCTTCATTTCATTTGGGCATATTCATAGAGATACTCTAACCAGGAATGATCTTTTCTTTCGGTTTAAATAATTTAATTTAAAACTTGGAGATCTTTCTGTTATAAAGGGTTCATAATCCACTAAATTCTCTCTGTGGTTAATTTTCCTTGTTTTTATGTTGAAGTTTATATTCTGAAGAGTTTCTAAATAAAGTTTAAAATTTTACTTTATATAGAAGGGAGTATTTTTGATGTTACTAATGCCTCTGCTATTATTAACTAACATTCAAGTGCTGATTATGTGCCATGCACTGTGCATTGTGGATTATTTTGTGGATTATCTCAAAGACTTTATGAAAAAACTGAAGATGAGTAATCCAAATAATTTGTCCAAGATTTCACAGTTCATGGTGGCAGAGCTGGCATACTTACTTTCAAAGTCACGTAAAAACAAAAACCTATGTTTGACTTTTATAAAAGGTAAAATGTGAGTCTTTAATTGTAATTGTGCTTTAGTGAGTACAAAATTGAAGGCTAGCTCAAGTTTAGAGGAAGGGTAATATAGAAAGCAAAGGTAGTTTGTTCTACTGTGATGACCAAGTGGGACTGAAGGTGTTTTTCAAACTTAATTTAATGAATCCTTTTTTAAAAGTAGATGAGGTTTAACTTCTGTTGAGTTTTTATTTATATGCATTGGAACAGCATGTTTGGATTGAGAGTACCTTGCCCTTAGTGGGCTCTGTAACACATAATGTGAAATGCGGATCAAACAGCATGTTCTCTGTCATGCAGAATTGCTTCTAGAGGATGAGAGGAGGAAGTGTTTCTGGGACCACCACATACATTCTTCTTCCTTTCTTCTGTTCTAGGGCAGCCAGGGACTGTCTGCCTTTTCTCTGTAGGATAAGGAGGTCTTCAGGTCCTTAGCTGACCCTACTCACACTGATTGTAAGCCTTCTTGATTCCAGATAGGATGAGGACAAAAGGCAGAAGAGTTGTACAAGCTGGTGGACTAGAATCTAGCATTTCTAATAACATGTTTTTGGCATTTGATGATACTGAGAACAGAGGGGTTTTTATGTGAGCATTTCTGATTTAATCATGACAAGTACAAATACAGGCAACTGTCTATTCTAGAGTTGTTTAGAATTTAGAGACTAATGAAAAGATAAAATCAAGGAACTTTTGCTGGTCTAGGTAACTATAGGTTTTAAAGAAGAAACTATCTTTCTTCTCTTCTAGGGATATTTTTTTCAGTTCCCCTTGCTTGAAAGAAGGAACTACTTTACCCAAAAAAAGCTTTCAAAAAAACTTTGAAATTTGGGTTTTTAACTGAAGCAGGCTTGTATACTTGGCTAACTTACTGATAAAAGGATAGAGGAAGCTAGATAATTTTGGAGAAGAGTTCTATAAACTATTGTTAAGGCTTTTTTTTTTTTTTTTTTTTTTTTTTGTGGTATGCGGGCCTCTCACTGTTGTGGCCTCTCCCGTTCTGGAGCACAGGCTCCGGACGCACAGGCAGGCAGACTCTCAACCACTGCACCACCAGGGAAGCCCGCCTTTTTTTTTGTTTTTTAAAGAGAAATATAACGAAACTTGAGTTTACAGGGATAATTTAATAGACTGTGTAACCACACTTTATTCTTTCATTAACACAAGGAAGGAGAAAATGTTTGAGATCTTTCTTAAAGGATGGAAGTATTCTTAGCTAGTCTACCATTAATAGTCAGTGATATAATACAGGATGTGATAAAGGACTGATCTGAAAGTCTACCCTGGATGCGCATGTCTATTCTGTTGTTGACACATAGACTTTTATTAATTATTTGCCTTCCTTTTGTTAAATGTTTAAGTGAATGCTCATAATAATTGAAAAGTATTGCTTTGTCAAGCAGTTTGCTAAAACTACTAATAATGAATTATTAAAATCCAATGTTTGGGGGGAATGCAAAAAAAAGTTGACAGCTGATTTTGGACCTACCAGTTTAGCATTTGATTTATCTTTTAGAACTTGATCTTTAATAAAACAAAAACAAAACAACACTGGACCTGGGGACAGGAGATGTGAGTTTCAGTTTGACAATACTTTTAACTAGTCCAGTGATTTTGGGGCCAAATATGTAAGCTTTCTGGAATATTATTTCCTTTTAGGCAAAATGAGAGATTGAGGTGAGTGGTCTCTTGTAACTATAGTATTGTATGCATTAAATTAATAGTACAAATTTAATTGTCTTGGAGGAGGAGAATAGGGCATGTTTAACCTGCTTTAGAGAACACTGTTTTTCTTAAGAATTGTAACAGCATCTATTTCCATATGAATAAAGGATATGCTGATTGCAAGTCTTTGATTTTTACCTGTTCATTAAAACAGATCTCTAGTAAGCATGCTTCTGTGTGTTGATCATTACAACCCCAGTAGTTAGTACAATTCCTGACACATGGTAGATACTTAATAATTAGAATAAATGAATATATGCATGAATAATGAATATATAAATAATCTGTAATTCAACCCTATGAGAATTATGAAGTTAACTTCATTAGAAAAAGTTGGTACTGCTAAATATTGGTTGGGGAAAAGAAGAGTAAATCTGGAAACTTGGCTAGAGGAAGTCATAGATATATTGGAGAGGCACTTCAGTATATTTTGTTCCTTGCACTATTTTTTGTTTGGAATGAGTCAGTGAAGGTACTGTATTATAAGCGGTGGAAACATTTAAATTAGAGGCTGGTTGTTTTCATAGTCAAGGGAAATTCAGGAATGTTGAAGCTGGAATTAACTGTTTCAGCTCAGGCAGGGAAAATAAAAAGAGAAGGTAAAGTTTTCTATAGTTAGCAGGAAAAAAAATACATATATATACACATATACACATATATATAATATACATATACATACACACACAGGTGAAATTTACTATAATCATTCACTGAAAAGCTTGTTATGTAATTAATTTCATTTCTAATTATGAAGAACTCTTTAAGCTTAAAAATAGATATTAAACAGGAAAATAACTTGAGCATGTTGGTATTCAATAGATATTTTATATTCTCCTTACCAATATAGTACTATGTCTAATTTAGTATATCTTTTCTTGAATTTAAAATGGCAAACGTAAAAGTTACGAATATAAAAACTAACCTGAAACTACAGCTTACAACTGAACAAATTTTTTTCTAAAAATACCTCACTTTCATTTTTAATTTAAAGAAAAGTAGTAAGACAGCATCTTAAAATATATGAATAAATCTAAACTAGTTCAATGTAAGATTTTTTCCGTAGTCTTACCGGCCCCCAGCCCATTTTGCAGGGCTTTTAAGCTGATCAGTCTTCCCTAAAGTGGTGCTCAAGAGTCTGGACTTCTCTAGTCCTGACTCCCTGGAGCTGATACAAGCTCTGCTGAAGGGAGAAGTAAAGAATTGGGCTTTTTCATATGTATTTTCCAATTTGAGGAAGAAATAAACATTGGGTATGTGTGTTTGAAAATTTAAGTATATGACATACACATTTGTGTGTGTTTTTTTAAAAAAGCTGTTGTGTCATGAATGTCTTTTCTCAAAGTAGAAAGACTTTGTAACAACACAACAGAGCACTTGTTAGCAAAATTCCTGATGTCTTATTTTTCTGTTGCTCATTGTCACCCTTACAATATTTAATATATGGGAGGTTTTGGAAAATCCTGAGTGTAGGAAAGTGAATGATCGGCCTCCTGCTGTTTTTGTCCTTAATCTGTGCTTGGGCAGCTTAGACTCTTCCTCCTGTCAGGGTTCTGTGGTACTGCTTTACATGGCTGGCTCAGTGTGTGGCATACCCAAGATCTGTCTGTTTGGCATTCCTATTTGAGAAGGCTCTACAGTTGAAATGTGGCTAGTGTAACTGAGGAAATGAATTTTAACTTTATTATGATTAATTTAAATTCATATTCAGATAACCACAAGTCACTAATGGCTACCATCTTGGACAATTCAAATATATAACATTTCCATCATCACAGAACGTTCTCTTGGACAGCTCTGCTCTAGAGTTCTCTTTCTAAGACGCCCATGGGCTTGGCACAAGTCTGAACAAGTAGACTGTTTCCCCAGCATTCTAATTTATAAAATGGAGGTGGAGTGTGGATGAGCTTTGGTTGCCAAGAATATTAATATGTGAACAAAAACACTGTGTAGAACTTTGTTTCCTAAGGAAAAAACACATCTTAAAAATATCATGGAAAACAGATGATGGCATTTCTTAGAGTAATAACCGTTAAAAGATGTCTAGTAACTGCTAGCACAATGGTTTGATTGAGAGAATTTATGCTAATGTATCTTTGGAGGATCTATAATCCGTTATTACATTTTTCATTTAGGTACTTAAAGCTTTCACCAAAACACCCAGAATCAAATACCGCTGGAATGGACATCTTTGCCAAATTCTCTGCATATATCAAGAATTCAAGGCCAGAGGCTAATGAAGGTAAAAAAAACCCAAATGATTGAATTAGCACTGTAGAACCATTCCCCCCTCCCCGCAAAAATACCCCAAAACAAAACAAAAACAGGAACAAAGACCAAAACCCCCTATTATGACAGTGATTATAAATGATTACTTTGGAGGCCAGACATTCCCATAAGTATCAAAAACTGGCTTTCAGAGTTCATCAGAGATTTGAGGATAAACCAGGGTAAGTCCTTAAATTGCTTTTCTCTCTGTTTCTTGCTAGTGGGACCGTGCCTAGCATAAAGTAGATGTGTGATAAAATGTTTATTGAATAAATTTGTTCTCATATTCTTCTGAGAAGTTACCACTAAGGGAGCTATACAGAAAACTACGGCCTCAGGAACAGTGGCCTGGGTGGTTGAGGAGGTTGGAATAGGTGGATACAGTGCAATTTAAACTGTTTCCAAATCTTTGTTTATTATCTGTGCCAGCAACCTGAAGTCAGCCTGGGTGGATTTTTGTGCTAATTACCCTTAAGAGCAGTTTTTGGAGTTGCTCTAAGAGAGATTTGGACTCACCAGCCTTCCAAATTTCTCCATATCCTAAAATTAAGATTTTAGTTTCAAGTCATATTTTCATGGTGAGAATTGTTTAGGTAGTACAGATGCAACTTCCTTCTTTTATTTATTAAAAGACACTATCTTATTATTTCATTTACCAAACTTACATATAGTAAAGGGAAGCCTCTTAGAAAGAGGTCCCATTTAATGAACCTTGTCTTAATGACACCATTCAGTCATTTCCCCTTTTCTTCTCTTTAGGGTGTTAAGCATTGTTCTTCCTGGGGAAAACTATATAGAGAGAGCATTAGTGTTTAATTAAAAGTAACAATAATAACCAAAGAGCCAACTCCTGAAGACACTGTAATCCATCATAATTTTAGACTCTGGTAGCTTGGGTGGATTTCTTTGGGTAGAGTTTATGGCAGCAAATGAGCAAGAATACCAAAGAGGAAAAAATATCAGTGCTGGTTAAGCAAGAATAAACATTTTAAAAAATTGAAACATTTGCTGATTTCCTTATGTTATTTCAGTGGGTAGATTTCCAAGCTATTCAGGCTTTTATTTTTTCTATAGCGAAGGGAAAAAAGGGAAAACCTTAGTGCTCAGGCCTGGCTTATTAAGTGTGTTTCAGTAGCCGCCTTAGTTTGGGAGCAATTTTCCTTAGTAATTGGCTTTTCTTTCTGACTACTGTTTCTGTCTGAGAATTTTATATACTAGGTAAACAGTTATACTGGAGCCCCTCCTATCCACAGACAGTATCTTTTCTGTTCTACCCTCCTTCCTGCAGGTGACTGTTCTTTTTACACCCAGATGCTCTTGCTGCATAATTCTTTGAACTCTCTTAGTTAAAGTCATAATGTTTTTATTTCTCTGTGTGGCTTTTGGAAACTAGAGGGTGGTTGAATTTATTTTGACACTTGGTGGGGAGGAGAGGGAAATAAAATGTGTTTGCTTAAAAAAACCCAACAAAACCAATTGCTTTGAGGGATGGGATGGGGGTAGAGAATAGGGGAGAAAGTGACTCATTTAAGTATAACTTTGCATTCTATTTTTTCCTATCAATTTGTTACTGTCTTAAGTAGCCACCTACACTTACTGTCCTTAGAATGCTGTAACCAATAAGAACAAACAACATAATGGATTACACAGTGCAGAATTTAGAAGGCTTTTTACATTAAATTACCTATTGGTAAATAAGAATTCCAGTTACCAAGCAACTTCCCCCCACAGTGGCCTGTCACTGCCTTGGGACTTTAGAAAACAGTATTCCAAATCACTTTGGAGCTTAACGGGTCTCCCTTATGTATGTTTGTTGCAGGTCTCTTATCTGTCTGTTTAGTGCAATTAAATGCCTTAAATAAGCCTTAGTCATCCACCTCCTAATTCCCCCAAACAATAAACAACTTACATGAAGATGGATTTGTCATTTTACATGGTAAATCAGAGTAGGCAAGCCTTTGATTAGTTTTAAAAACCTATTAAATGTTTTACAAAATCCAATGTGTTTGGACAATTTTAAGACCTTTTAAGAGCTAATTCTATCTAAGTAAGGGATTAGCTGCCTAGATGCTATAGCAATTGGGCTAGTGAAAGTGAAAGAGAAGGGCCAATGCTTATATTGGGGTACAGAGTAAGCAAGTATGATTTAAAGAATAAAATAAATGAAAGGAAACATAGATAGATAGATAGATAGATAAAACATATAATTCTTTCGGTAACATGTCTGAGGTGATTGGGAGTAACAGCTTGTTTTTTTTGAAGCATTAAAAGAGAAATTAATGGGTAATTCCTTTTATGGGATGGGTTCATTATGACCTGTCCCAGATCTCCTAAGTTTTTTTCAGTTCTGTGATTTCATTCATTTATATAACTTATTAAGCTCCCAAATGTAACTAATAGATAATTTATTAGTCTGTTGATGTTTATAATATTCTTAAGAGATCAGTGAATTTAGCAGTGATGAAATCTGCCATTATAGCCTCCGAGACATATTTCATAATGTCCCAATTCACACTTTTAAATGGAGGCAAGGAATCTTTAGATTCTGATCGGTTCCTTTTTATTCAAGATTTATTCTCCCTCCCTACTTGCCTCCCTCTCTCCAACCATCTCTCTCTTTCTGTCTCTCTCCGGAAAAGTGTGTGGAATCAGAGGATGGTTGTTCATCATTGTAGCAATGAAACTGCGTTGGGTATTTAATCATGTTTAAATACTTATTACCTCTCCCTGTTTTCCACTGATGTGTTACCTGGCATTTAAAAATTGCTTGTGTAAGATTACCCTTTTATTAAAACTAGCAGTAGCTTTAAAATATAGTTTTGTCCATGTAAGTGCTCATAATTTTTTTCTTCACTGTAAATTATATTGTTTTTCTACAACAGTAACTGTCTTGTTACATTTAATGCTTTTTGCCTTGCGCTTTTACTCATTCAAATTATACAAGTAGTAGAATAATGCATGCTTTTTGAAGAAGTTAAAATAATACAGAAATTAATAAAATTTCAGTGCCCCTTCTTAGTCATATCATATAAACTCTTCCCCAGCAGCTAGTATGTATCCTTCTTTTTTTCTATGCACACATTGTACTTAAATGTGTATTTATGTGTGTATATATATATATATATATATATATATATATATACACACATTCCTCAGTTATCTTTATCATGTACTATATGGTAGAAATACTTTAATATCAAAATGTAGATCTACCTCATGTTTTAGAAATGCTGCTTAATATTCCATAATATGGATTTTTAGTTAACTATTTCCTTACTGATAGACATTTAGATTGCCTCAAGTTTTTTATTATGACAAACTGTGCTGCCAGTGTCCTTGTGCTAGATTTCAAATAGGTCAAAAGGTTTTGTTCTCCAAAGACTATAATAGTTTTTATTCCCACTAATGTGAAAGTATTCATTTCCCCACACTTCTGACCCTGGTGTGTTTGTGTGTGTCTGTGTAAGAGAGAGAGTATGTGTTAATATTTTGATTTTCACAGTTAATTTAAAAACTGATTGTATGGCCTCTGGGGTACTTAGTAATTTTTTTGAGAACTTTTGAAATACCTCCTTAGAGATACGGCATTACTACAGTAGGGGTATTAGAGAATAATAGTGCTACTTTTTAATTACAAAAGACAAGGAGCTAGCAAGAGGGAAGAGATATGGGAACATATGTATATGTATAACTGATTCACTTTGTTATAAAGCAGAAACGAACACACCATTGTAAAGCAATTATACTCCAAAAAAAAAAAAAAAGGAGCTAAAAAAAAAAAAGAGCTACTTTTTGATGGACTGCTACTGCCTTCTAGTGGTTAATCTTGACATTTTCTTTATTTTAACCAGTTTCACATTCCTTTGTGATGGTTTGTCTTTAAGACTTTGTTACCTCGTTTTTCTTTGTTTTGTTGTCCATTCCTTAGTTTGATACATAAAAATTGTATCAAACTAATTCAGCATTCTTTGTTTTCATTAATATACCCTTTACTCTGACATTCTTTTTTTTTTTCCTGACATTCTTAACTATGAAAAATCACTAACACTCTGGTCGAGTACAGCAGTTCAACTTCATTGCAGGTACTTTGCTACGTCCAAAATTATAGAGCAGTAATTGTAATGTTCTGCTAGCTTCTGAATTTTAGTCCATGCCTTACAGCTAGGATCATAAGCATTGTATGTTATAAACCTTGGAAATTTAGAATATTTTATTTCTCTATTGGATACTTTTGAGAATTAATTCAGGAAAAGGATTAATTTACAGTAGATCAGAGATCATAAACTTGCTTGCACTTGTTATACCACTCAAGTGCCATTTGAGACATTATTTCAGTGTTTGAATTCAGTATTGTCTTCCTTATAGGTCATGATCCTGTTCATTGTAATCTGATCAAAGAACAAGTCCTTATATCTAATATGTGTTTATTTTGTATTCACTGCTTTTGACGGGAAGCATATTGAATCTTTAAAAGTTTGTTCTTTTACAGTCCTGAGATTCTGCTGTCTCCTTTTTTTCTTTTTAAGTGCAACCGTGAAAATTTTCCATCATGCCCTGGACTCCTTACTAACGTAGCTGTTTCTCACATTGCATTTTCTTGTTAATTTATAAACTTTACATTTCAGCTGACTGCATGCATTATTAACAGCTTGTATGTAATTAATAAAAGGTTATATTTATTGTCTTTGTATTTTTGATCTTTTATCTTTAAATGGCTTGATTCCCTGTCACTTCCCCAGTTGCAGTTAAGCTCCCCTAACTCGTCAACTTTATTTTACTGGGTTCTATTGGCCTGTTTCTTAACTATTTTCTCTAAGAAATAAACTAGCTTGATCCTGGCTGTGGCTAGAGCGACTTTCTGTTAATAAAACAGGTAGTTCTTTGATCTTAATCTTGTTGTCTATCACTTGGCATAGCACATTCCAATTTGTTTGATATTTACCTAGGTAAAAAATATTACCAGTTCTTTTTTACATTTTTTAAATGGCTACGTGCTCTATAGCAATATGTAGTACCTACCTTATTCTCAGCTTCCCACGAAGATATAAAAGTCAAGTATAAATATCTTCAATCATCTGACTTGAAAAGTGTCTATTCTACATTTTCACCTAATTGCCTTTTGAACTTCATACATTTATGAAACTCAAAACTCTTATACTTAACTATTGGCCTTTCTCAGTCTGCTCCAGACATTGACCAAGTGTCCACCATATGCTGAGGTAAAGTGCCATGAATTTAAGGGGATATGCAGAAGAAGAAGCACAAGACACAGACTTTACCTTCAAAGAACATATAGTACGGTTGGGGAGCAAGAACGATGCATTAATTTTAACAAGAATATGAAGAAAAGTTCATGACTTAGTAGACTATCATTTTAATATAAACCAGCTCTGAGTTTAAAAATTTACCAGCTTTAAAAATCTAATAGTAATAGAAAGTACCCATATCAAGGACTGAATACAACTAATACATTTTATGAAACCATTTTAAAAACTACAAGGTATTCAGTTATCAGATACTTTAAAATAACTTATATATATTCAAAAGTAAAAGAACAAGGTGAAAATTACAGCAAAGGACTGGACATTATAAAAAAGAATCAAATGGAAGTTCTAGAATTTAAAAATACAATATCTGCTGAAATTATGAACTCAATAGATGAATTTAACAGAGTAGACAATGGTGAGAAAGTATTAGTGAACATGAAGATAGGTCAGAAGGAAATAGCTAATGGAAGCACAGAGAGATAAAAAGACAAATCCAGCAAAAAAAAACAAACCACAGAAAAGAGTGCAAGACATGTGGGGCACAATAAAAAAGTTTGACGTGTGTATAACTGGAATCCCAGAATAAGAGGAGAAAATGGAATTGAAGCTATAGCTAGATAATTGCCAAGAATTTTCCAAACTGATGAGAGATAACAAGCCATGGAGTCAAGCATTACAAAACCCAAGCAGGACAAATAAAACTATACCTGTATAGATCATAGTCAGATTGCTGAATACCAGAGGTAGAATCTTAAGAGTGGCAGAGAGAAAGAAAGCTCTTCAAGGTAAAAGCAATAAGACTGAGCACTGATTCTTAACAGAAACAGTGAATCCAGAAGACAATGTTATGAGATCTTCAAAGAGTTAAAAGAAAACGAATTAGAATTCTGTAAGCCATGAAATACCCTCCAAAAGTGAAAGCAAACACATCCAAATATTTTATTTTTGCCTCAAGATGTGACATTTATATTTACAGCCCTGGATCCGTATACTTGTTGACCAGTCAGCTTTCTCTTACTGCCTCTTCTGTGAGCCTCTAAAATTCACAGTTCAATTTATAATTTCAGGTAGTCGTAACAAGTCAAATTCCAACATGTCAGATCTCCTTTCTTTGATTTTGAGAAAAGGCAAAGTCTCTTCTTTATTTCAGTATCTATAAGATAGGATAATATCTACCCATCCTATGTCCCATGGCTGCTCTGAGAATCAGTTCTCTTAACATATGTTCACCAAGTTTTTCAACTGAAAATTACTATAAGAATGTAATGATTAATATATTAGTTTTTTATTTATGAATTTTAAATGGTAAAAGCAAAATAGACATTTTCAAATAAACAAAAACTGAACATTCATGTCAGCAGACTCACACTAAACAAAATACTAAAAATAGTTTTTCAGACAGAAGGAAAATGATTTCAGATGAACACCCAGAGGTGCAGGAAGGAAGGGAAAGCAAAGAGTAGTATAAATATAAAATATAAATGAATACTGTCTGTATAGAACAGTAGTGTCTTCTGGGATTTAAAATATATGTCCAGGGACTTCCCTGGTGGCACAGTGGTTAAGAATCTACCTGCCAGTGTAGGGGACATGGGTTCAATCCCTGGTCTGGGAAGATATCACATGCCACAGAGCAACTAAGCCCATGCGCCACAACTACTGAGCCTGCACTCTAGAGCCCACAAGCCGCAAGTACTGAGCCCGTGTGCTGCAACTGCTGAAGCCCGCGTGCCTAGAGCCCGTGCTCCGCAACAAGAGAAACCACCACAATGAGAAGCCTGCACACCACAACGAAGAGTAGCCCCCACTCACCGCAACTAGAGAAAGTCTGTGCACAGCAATGAAGACCCAACGCAGTCCAAAAAAAAAAGTCAAATTAATACACAAAACAATAGCATGTGAGACAGGAGGGAAATTAAATACAGTTAGAGTGTTCCAAGGTCCTTGCATTATCCTGGAAGTGGTAAAAGTTATAATTAAGCTTTAGTAAGTCAAGGAAACAAAGTCTAGCAAAAGAATGTGTGATACTATGATCCAGCAATCCCACTACTGGGTATATACCCAGAGAAAACCATAATTCAAAAAGACACATGCACCCCAATGTTCATTGTAACACTATTTACAATAGCCAGGTCATGGAAGCAACCTAAATGCCCATCGACAGATGAATGGATAAAGAAGATGTGGTACATATATAAAATGGAATATTACTTAGCCATAAAAAGGAACGAAATTGGGTCATTTGTTGAGATGTGGTTGGATCTAGAGACTGTCATACAGTGAATAAGTCAGAAAGAGAAAACAGATATCGTATATTAAGGCATATATGTGGAACCTAGAAAAATGGTACAGATGAACCGGTTTGCAGAGCAGAAATTGAGACACAGATGTAGAGAACAAATGTATGGACACCAAGGGGTAAAAGCTGCGGGGATGTGGGGATAGTGGTGTGATGAACTGGGCGATTGGAATTGACATGTATACACTGATGTGTATAAAATGATGACAAATAAGAACTTGCTGTATAAAAAAATAAATAAAATTCAAAAATTATATGAAAAAAATGTATGATACACAAGTAGAGGGGGAAATGAATAATAATTAAAAAAAACCTTAATCCAAAAGAAGGCAAGAAAGAAGAAGAGAACACAGAACAGGAGGGCAAATAGAAAACAAACGTATGATGGCAGTTCTAAACCAAAGTTTGTAGTCATTACGTTAAATGTAAATGATTCAAATACTCCAAGTAGAAAACAGAGTTTCCTAACTGCATTAAAAATGTGTTGCTTATGTACAAGAAGAAATTCTTTCTCCCTCCCTCCCTCCCTCCCTCCCTCCCTCCTACATTTGAAATACACACCAATAGATAAATAGACAGACAGATAGGCTGACCGACCCAGGAAAGTTGAATGTAAAATGGTGTAAATACTAACCAAAAGAAAGTTGGCAAAACTATGCTGACATTGCACAAAGTAGACTTTGAGGAAAGAATCATTGCAAGAGATAATGAAACATGTTTCAGACTGATTTAAAAAGATTAACCTACCAGGAAAATAAAATAATTCTGAATTTGTGTAACCAAATAACTACCCTCAAAATATATAAGCCAGATTGACAGAGCTAAAAGAGAAATAAACTAATCCACAATCTCGGTGGGAGATTTTAACTTACTCCCTTAGTAATTTAGAATCTGCCAAAAAGAAAAATTCAGTGAGAATACAGAATTGAATAATACAATGAAAAAATTAACCTCATTGATATATAAATTTAATCTCATTGTGCCCCACAACTGCAGAATATACCCTTGTTTTTCAAATGCACATGGAACACAAAATTGACTGTAAAGCTGAGCCATAAAGCAAATCTGAAAAATTTTCCAAAAAATGGAAATTGAAATCATATAGAATATTTTCCCTGACCACAAAGAAAAGCTAGATATCAGTAACAAAAGTACAGCTGGAAAATTTCTACATGTTTGAAAATTAAGCAGTGCATTTCTCAATAACCCATAGATTGAAGAATAACATGATGAAAATATAGCATGTCTAAATTTATATGCTACCACTAAAGCTGTGTTTAGAGGAAAATGTATAGCTCTAAATGCATATATTAGAAAAAAGAAGGGACTTCCCTGGTGGTCCAGTGGTTAAGACTCCGTGCTCCCAATGCAGGGGGCCTGGGTTCGACTCCTGGTCAGGGAACTAGATCCTGCATGCCGCAGCTAAAAGATTCCATGTGCTGCAACTAAAGATCCTGCCTGCTGCAACAAAGACCTGGTGCAGCCAAATGAATGAATGAATGAATGGCAAAAAGAAGAGCTAAAAATTGGTAACCTTAAAGTATCCACCGCAGGGGTTTAGTTAGATCAGCAAATCAAGAAGTTAGAAGGAATGAGATACTAAAAGTAGAATTTTATGAAAAGAAAACAAATGTGACAGGATTTGGAAAGCTAAAAGTTAGTTCTTCGAAAAGTCTAATAAGAAAATTGATAAATCCTTGACAAGAAAAATTAAGAAAAGTGAGAGAAGGCAGCAATAACCAATATTAGGAATAAAAGGGGATTACTACAGATCTTGCATTTAAATGACTTTTGGAAGATATTATGACAATGTTTATAAATTTTTTTTAAAAATTAATTTAATGTATTTTTATATTTGGCTGTGTTGGGTCTTTGTTGCTGCGCCTGGGCTTTCTTTAGTTGCGGTGAGCGGGGGTCACTCTTCATTGCAGTGTGTGGACTTCTCATTGAGGTGGCTTCTCTTGTTGCAGAGCACGGGCTTTAGGCACGTGGGCACAGTAGCTGTGGCTTGCGGGCTCTAGAGCCCAGGCTCAGTAGTTGCGGCGCACAGACTTAGTTGCTCCGTGGCATGTGGGATCTTCCCGGACCAGGGATCGAACCCATGTCCCCTGCATGGGCAGGCGGATTCTTAACCACTGTGCCACCAGGGAAGCCCTGTGCTTATAAATTTGAAAACACTATTGCATAAATTTACAGAAAGTACAGTGTAAGAAAATTGTTGCAAGAATGGATTCAAGATGTGAATCATCTTATATCTATAATTAAAAACCATTTCACAAAGATGGCTTCACTCTTCTAAGCATTTGGGAAAGATGTAACATCAGTCTTGCATATACTCTTCCAGGAAACAGAAAAGAGGAAATACTTTCCAACTTGCTTTTTGAGGTCAAACCACACAAAAACATCAAAAGAAAGTAACTTTCAGGCCAGTCTCTCTGAAACATAGATGTAAAAGTCTAAAACAAAATATGCCAAATCCAGCAATATGAGAAAAGATAATGCACGTAACCAAGTTGAGTTTAATTCAAGAATGGAAGATTGTTTGGACATTCACAAATCTATTCGAATTATCACAATAATAGAATAAAAGAAAAATTATGTGGTCATTTCAATTGATGCAGAAAAATGCTTGATAAAATTTAATGCTTATGATTAAGATGTTTATTTTTAAAAAATTTGCGAAAAAGATACAGCAAGAAATTTCCTTAATCTGACAGAATCTACAGAAAAGTTACAGCAAGCATCGTAATAGGGAAGTAGTGAAAGATGTCCTCTTGAAATTGAGAACTGAAGAAGGATGCTTACTGTCAGCACTTCTATTTAGCATTGTACTGGAGGTCTTGGCCAGTATAATAGACAAGAAAAAGCTATAATGCTATAATGAAAAAAGAAAAAGCTATAATGAAAGCTATGAGACTTATAAAAGAAGGGATAAATTTGTCATTATTCTTAATATAATTGTACATGTAGAAAATCTAAAATAATCTACTGATGAACCATAAGAATAAAAAAAGTGAATTAGCAGGGTGGTTGCATATGAGGCTATTATAAAAATCAATTGTATTTGTGCATGTTAGCAAGAAACAATAGAAAATGTGATAAAAATATTTATACAATAAAAAATGTCAAATATTTAGGAATAAATTTAACAAAAATGGGCAAGGCCTCTACATAGAAAACAAAAGAAATTGAAATTTCTTTCAATTTCATAAAATAAAAAGAAAAATTTAGAAGAAATAAATGATATTCATAGATTGGGAGACTCAAAATTATAAAGATGCCAGTTTTCAAGTTGGGGTTGTGTTGAATCTATAGATTATTCAAAAGTCCAACAGCATGTGCGTGTGTGTGTGTAAATTAACATGCTAATTGTACAGTTTATTAGGGAAATGTAAGGAGCCAAGAATAGCCAAGATGATCTTGAAGAAAGATGTGTTTGAAAACTTCCACTACCTGATATCAAGACTTGTTATAAAGGTACAATAGTTAAAACAGTGTGATATTAACAGAAGGGTAGGCAAATAGAACAGTGGAACAGAATATAGAGTCAAGAAAATATCCCTATCTCACACCATACACAATCAGTTCTAAGTGGATTGTAGATATAAATATGAATGGTAAATAATATATCTCCTAGAAGATAATGGGGAATAGCTTCATAATTTGGGAGTAGGTAAGGTTTCTTAAGCTGAACACAAAGTACTGATCATAAAAGAAAAAAAATAAATTGGACTACATTAGGTTTAGTAACTTACGTTCATCAAAAGTCACCATTAAGCAAGTGAAAAGGGGGAAGGTATGCATAATACATATAACCACAAAGGATTTGCATCTGCATATATAAAAAGACTGCAAGTCAGTACAACAGACAGTCCAAAGGAAAAATGAGCAAACAGCACTTTACAAAAAGAGGATGTCCAAAGAGTCAATAAATATGAAAATATGTTAAACCGAATTTGTCATACCCAAGAATGGTTAAAATTAAAGAGACCAACAATACCAAATGTTGTTGAAGATGTGAAGTAACTGGAACATCCATACACTGCTGCTTGCTGTGCTGAACTTGGAAAACTGATCACAGTTTCTACTAAACCTGAACACACACATACCCTATAACCTACATCTCCATTTAAAAAAATTGAAAAAAAATTTTATTGAGGTATCATTGACATTTATTAGTTTCAGATGTACTACATGGTTTGATATTTGTATACTATGTGAAATGATGACCACAATAAATCTAGTTAACATCAATCACCACATGTAGATACAAATTTTTTTTCTTGTGATGAGAACTTTTAAGATTTACAACTCTTAGCAACTTTCAAATATGCAGTACAGTATTATTAACTGTAGTCGCCATGCTATACATTACATCATTGTCACTCCATCCATTTTGCCCACCCCCTGCCTGTGGCAACCACAAATCTGTTCTCTATATCTATGAGCTTGTTTGTTTGTCTGTCTTTTACGAGTCTACATATAAGTGAGATCATATGGTATTTGTCTTTCTCTGTTTGACTGACTTGACTTAGCATAATGCCTTCAAGTTTCATCTGTGTTGTTGCAAATGGTAAGATTTCATTCTTTTTTGTAGCTTAATAATATTCCATTGTATGCATGTGATGTGTGTGTGTGTGTGTGTGTGTGTGTGTGTGTGTGTGTGTGTACACCACATTTTCTTTATCCATTCATTTGTCAGTGGGCACTTAGGTTGTTTCCATATTGGATAAATATCCAGAATTGATATTGCTGGATTACATGGTAGTGCTGTTTTTAATTTTTTGAGGAACCTCCATACTGTTCTCCACAGTGGCTGTACCAATTTACACTCCCATCAACAGTGCCTAAGGGTTCCCTTTTCTCCACATCCTCACCAACACTTGTTACTTCTTGTCTTTTTGATTATGACCATTCTAACAGGTATGAGATATCTCATCCACAACTCCATTTTTGATAGGAATATGAATAGATGCACACCAAGAGATTTGCACAAGAAGCCCCAACTGTAAACAACACAAATGTCATTAACAGTAGAATGGATACGTATTTATTCTATAATCATATAATGAAATGCCGAATAATGACAAAAATGTATTATCTGCCTCACACAACACCGTCAGTGATGTTCCTTAGGGTTCTGTCCTAGGCCCTCTGCTTCTCCTTCATTTCCATGGCTTCAGCGTTCATTTGTGCTTTCAGGACGTACAAATATATTGCCCCAGCCTAGTCTGTTCCAGACTAGAACTCAACTGTCTGTGGACATCGCCGCTCAGGTGTCTTACAGACATCTCAAAGTCAGCATATACTGAACTCATCTCCACACTTCCTGAATCTGCTTCTCCTCTAGGAAGGTACATGTCTCAGCAATGGTACCAGCATTCACCCTGGGAATCTTTTGTTGATGAGCTTCTCTATACTACTTTCATTCCCCAAAATATAAACTGAGAGTAGGAACCTTTTATGTTTTATTCAGTAGTGAATTTAACGATGCTTGGTACAAAACTTGGCATGCAGTAGGGCCTCCATTTGTATTTTGTTGAATACTTCTATCCTCCTTTTTCCATATTCAGTTTGGTTTCCAAGCTCGGTAGGTTTTTATCTCCTCAGTACTTTATAAAATCCTTGTAATGCCTACAGCCCCTACCTAGCTAAGACTACCATCTGTTGTCTGGACTACTTTGAAGGGATCAAGGGATGAGTCAGTGGGAGCAGTTTGGAAGAAGAGGTATAAGGTTAGGACATTTATGTTGCTGGTGAAATATCTAATATACAGCATGTAAAACTTTGCCTTTTTCTGTGATGGATCCAACTTTATTCAAAGTTATAACTAATATGGAGTGTCACCTCATGATTTTAACTTTCTTTTATGGCCAAGTACTGTACTCATCAGTGTGAACTCATCTATTCTGGGAGTGGGAGGTGAAGGTGGGTTGAGAGGATAAAAGACAAAAAGGGATAAGGGGGGATCTGTCTTTTTAGCGTTAGTTTCATATTCCTTTCTAATGATGTTCGCATCCCCTCTTTGCTAAGGGTCACTAACCTTGACTTTCTAGATATACAGGGTGGCTGCATCCTGCTTCTCTCTGAATTATAACATATAGTATCTTGATCTATTTTGCTAATGAGGCCTCCAATTCAGATTGTAAACTGAACTTTCTAATCTGACCTCTATTTTTCATGTTATTATAAGATAGTGCTATTTTTGGCTTCTTACGAATATTAAGGCAGTGCAAAAACTTCAGGCTTCTCTGCTTGGAGTGGAGTGCTTAGATTGGAGTTTCTTAACACAGTTCATGGATATAAATCCAAATATTTTTACGGGAGCAGGACTTAAAATTGAGGGCAAGAATCTGTCTTGGCAAGATTTTCTTTCCTAGATTTGAAATAATAGGTTTGCCTTTTCTCACCCATTTTTTCCCCCAGTTTAAATATCAACTGTATTGGGCCATGATGTGTTTGTATATGGGGCATTTAGTTACTAACAAATTTTTATAGATACCACTATCTGAAATTATCATGCTTTTTAAAATATTTATCTATAATTTTATCTATAAATTTGTTTGTCTTATCTTTCTCCCCCAAGTAAATAAGCTCCATGAGAGCAGGAACCTTGTCTGTTTCGTCCTCCTGTGTCAGAGAAACATTTGACAAATAGTTATTGACTGAAGGAGTAATGCTTCTACTTGGGGCTTGGGTGGTTTTTCTTCTTAGAGTATTTCCATTTTTCTTTCAGCATTGGAGAGGGGTCTCTTGAAAACACTGCAGAAACTGGATGAATATCTGAATTCTCCCCTCCCCGATGAAATTGATGAGAATAGTATGGAGGACATTAAGTTTTCCACACGTAAATTTCTGGATGGCAATGAAATGACACTAGCTGATTGCAACCTGCTGCCCAAACTGCACATTGTCAAGGTAGGCCTGCAGGATGTGGGGCACTATTACACCTAGTATCTGTTTACTAAGGCAGCACTTCCTCTGTGTAAAACTTGGCTGATCTTCTGACACGCACTATTTAGCACCCCCCAAATAGTGTAACGTAATGTTGTTCAGGCAATAGTTGAAACACCCTAGGGTTGATTAAATGGAAAATTATGTCTTAAAATCAAGGCATATGAGAAATAGGATTTTTTTTTCTGCGACTGCATAAAAATTCAGAGATGTAACAGGTAACTTTGAAGTGGTGGCTACACTGACTTATAGCATCAAACTTTGTTCTCTGATCACCTGGCTTTTTCTTTTCAAGGCAGAAAATATTTATTGAGCATTTATTGTGTGAAACACTATGCTGTATAGGATGGTTGTGCAGTAAAGATCAAAATCAAGAAAAACAGAGATCTAGTGTGTGTGTGTTTCAAGTATTTATCCAGTGATTATACTTGGCTGTTTCTCTGGATGGCCAAGGCAGGCATTTGCGATGACCATCACACTTCTCAATCTCTGGTGTAGCGTGCAGTCCTTGTTTAAAAGTCTAGTTAGAATGAAGGTGACAGACTTCAGGTAGAAGCAGTTTTCAGAGATTCACAGAATTAATTTGCCCTGAAATCAGATATATGTCTGGTTTATAAGACATGGCATATAAATGTTAATTTTTGATCTCTTTGTATTTCAGGTGGTGGCCAAAAAATATCGCAACTTTGATATTCCAAAAGGAATGACCGGCATCTGGAGATACTTAACTAACGCATATAGTAGGGATGAGTTCACCAATACCTGCCCCAGTGATAAGGAGGTTGAAATAGCATATAGTGATGTAGCCAAAAGACTTACCAAATAAAATAACACTTACGAGAGAGATGTCTTCACATCTTCCCCTAAGAACATGCTTTTCCTAACAGACTGCTCCTCTTCCTATAAAATAGAAACTTTATTTTGCACAAACATGCAGTTATTCCAGATTAGGATAAAGGATAGACAAGGTATAGTAGCTATCTTTAAATATATACTCCTAAGCAGTATTATTTGAAAATTCTTTTACCCTGCCTACCTCCCCTACCCCGTATCCTCCTAATTTGGAGACACTCCATAAAAACTTTTCACTTTAAAGGCAGTTTGCCATCTCTCTAGAGCCCTCACCACTGTCTCCATTCACTGTGTACAGATGGCAGAACTTTTGAGGTGCACTGTTTAACTGTTAAAATAGTAATCACAACCTCATCAGGCCCAAACTGGTGCATAATGCACGGTACAAGGAATATTTATGTATTTTTGGAATTTTATAATATTTAGTAAGAGTATATGAAAGGATTGCTACTGTATCAAAATATTGTTTCAATTTAGTCTATCCTGGATATGTACTAAAGGATGTTACCACCAGAGAAGAGAGCCTTCTCCAGAAAGTCACTACAGATATTGCTATGTTACTTTGTATGTGGATTTTTACTTTTGCCTAAACGCATTTATCCTTCATATCAATTATAATATCTGACACTACGTAGAAGCTAAAAGTCTAGAGGGAGGAACAATATTTGCAAGATCTTCTTCAAGCCTTTTATGCATATAAGAGAAACCAATGGGCACATGATACTCTCTGTCTAAATATGTTACTGGTTATATGTATTTTGCCCAGTGCCATTCATTTGGAACATTATTACTTTCTTCCTTTATTTTAAAAATGCTCCTTTTTTTAGGTAGGCATCGGCCTTGCTGTTTGTAGATCGTTTGAGCAACACTACGTACACTGATATTTAGTTGATTTAGCTGTAGCAGTACAATGGTTAGTAATGTAAAAACTAACCTAAGGAATGTAGTGTGGGTTTGTCAAAATATCAAGTAGAATTTTGTTTCTAAAGCACATTTAATGTGGATAATCTAAAGAATGCATTATCCATCCTATATTAAAAACAAGATAAAACACATAGATTACCACTCCACCCCCATTTACTGTTAGACTTTGGGTAGAGGATGGTTCACTTCTTTTGGACTAAACTATAGTTGTGATGGTGACTACACATTGACTGCAGTTTTGCCTAATCTCAATCATTGCACTTCCTTCAGTTAAATTTTCCTACAGCCACATTGAGGAGTAGCAGTCTTCATGTTTGTTTGTTTCTTAAATTGAAGTCCTAAACCAGGAATTGTGTTGTAACAAGGGAGGATGAACTTGGTGAAAATAAAACAAAAGTTTGCTATGTATTTATTCATTAAAAAAAAAAAAGACTTTCTATGTACTACTCCAAAGACTGTGATTGTGACTATAATAATGTTTTGGTAATTTTTATACCTAACCTGTTTAAGAAATGCTATTTCTCATAGGCTGCTTTTGGAAATTTTAAGTATATTGCTTTAAAATGGCAGTGTTTTCTTCCCTATGATATGCTAACGTTTAGTAAGCACTGGCTTTATGGAAGCAGCTTGATTTTTTAAGCATTCTGCATTTTTTAAACCTATCAGTGACTAGCTTGGTATAGAAAGATAAGAAAAACTCCATATTGTATCCATTTGGCTCAGGGAGATTTCTTTGCTTTACCTTTCTTAGAACTCCTTATTGCTGATCAAAAAAAGTTTGGGTACCCACCTTTTTGTAATAAAATGTTGGATGATGATTTATCTTGTTCCAGGAAGAAGCATTATCAGGTTATATATTGAGAAATTCTATAGCAGTAGCTTCCATGGGTGAATATGTCACCTCTGCACCAATACACAGACAGCCATCTTCACTTTTCACTTACTTTTACGATAGTGGTAACTTGGCATCAGGTGATACTGAATCTTGCCTCATAGCTTAAAGCATGGAAAAGATTCAAGAGAAGTGGGGGTGTCTATTTCAGGTGAACAGTGGACTAAGTGGTACAGAGTAGAAGGCTAATGAGGAAAGAGCTACAGTCCTCAAAACGGATGAAAAAACACATTCTGAAACTCAGTTGTGAAGTGTTTTCCACTTTGGATATTTATTCTCTTCTTCTTCTCCTTTTTAAAAATTTATCCCCTGATTGTACTTGGCTGTCTCTCTGGATGTCCAAGGAAGGCAAGGTCTATCTGTTATAATTTTGATGAAGGCAGAATTATTTTTCTGTTGAAAGACAAATCTTATTACTTTATCAGGGAAATTAGATGAGGTTGAGATTGGCAAATGAATGAAAGCTACTAAGAAGGATGATCCTAGAATATGCTTTTTACCCCATCTTACATTTGTGGAAAGATCATAGCTTCATGTCTTGGGAGATTTGGGACACGAAAGTTTTCATGGCAGTTCATGTAGTATATGGGTTGACACAGTAGAAATCATCTGTTATTATTTCTACAACTACTGAATCATTTTCCCCTTCATTTAAACCCCTTTTGTTCCATTTAAACAAGATTAGACTCTGAATGGAAGATCTTACTAATTTCCAAGGGATTCTGAGAAATTTTTGTGTTCAACATTTGGAAAGCTGTCTACTGTTTCAGTTGGTGTAACTTCCTTTTTTAAAAAATGTAGATGCAGATTTTCTATACAGTTCTGTTATTTTCTTTTACTAGGATTGTTGACTTTAGTGATAAAATTCATGTAAGATTTTATTTCTTGGTAACTTTGGTTTATACAACTACCTTTATTATTATTATTTTTTAATACAACTATCTTTAAACCCTTGAGCAATCTGTATACAATGAAGAGGTTTCTGACATTTATTCTTACACTCAGTTGATTGACTTTAGAATTTAGGCATATTTACTTCTGTTGTTTTGAATCTCTCCAGAGTTGCATGTAGATAGCTTTTGTTTCTGTGCATTTAAAATATCCATTTAGAAAATATCTACATGGTAAAAATGAGAAGAAATAGAAATGTATTTTTTCATGAACATTTTGATACACATTTCATCAAGTTTATTGATTAACCAATTTCTTACACTGGTTATAATCAGTATTTGATTCAAAGAGAGGGAAGCATTCATTATTGTTATAATATATGTTTTTTTTTATTCCATCCTTTACAAATTACTAAGGCTGGGGCTGTCAAAATTATATTTTTATCATGGAAAAAAATTTCAAATCCCCCAAATCATAATGTTGAACAGAATTGGAGTATTTTCTTTAAATTAGTTGAAAAGGAAAATGAAAGCTTATAGAATGCTTGTATTTTCTTTTCTGTCTCTGGAACCAGTTTATTGCTGGCAGCTATTGTATTAAAAAATAAAGTATATTTTCACTATCATAAAAGGTTCTTTTTTACCCCCTCATGAAAATAAATAACAATTTGGGGTAAAAGTGTTTTATTTGAGACTACTTTTTTTTCATGAGTGGCGATTCAGCACATTTAGTAGATTAAAGGAGGAAAACCATATGTTCATCTCAATAGGTGCATAAAATAATTTATAAAAACTTTCATGTTACCCATTCTTAGCGAAATAGGACCAGAGATTAACTTTTTTTAACCCAATAAAGACATCTGCCAAGAACCTACAGCAAATCTCATACATAAATATGAAACAGAAGCCCTCTCATTAAAGTCAGAAATAAAACAGGATTGCCTTCCGTCACAGCTATTCTTCAGCTATTTTCCATAGCTGCTTTATTAGAGGCATCCTACACCAATGCAGTAAAATCAGTAAAAAGAATAAGGAATGGAAAAGAATAGACCAAATGACTTCTTTGCAGATGATGCATATATAAAAAATTCAAAATAACCTACTATTAGAAATAATAAAATTCAGGGGCTTCCCTAGTGGCACAGTGGTTAAGAATCCGCCTGCCAATGCAGGGGACACGGGTTCGATCCCTGATCCGGGAAGATCCCACATGCTGCAGAGCAGCTAAGCCCGTGCGCCACGACTACTGAGCCTGTGCTCTAGAGCCCACAAGCCACAACTACTGAGCCTGCGTGCCACAACTACTGAAGCCCGTGCGCTCTAGGGCCTGTGTGCTGCAACTACTGAGGCCCGTGTGCCTAGAGCCCATGCTCTGCAACAAGAGAAGCCACTGCAATGAGAAGCCCGCGCACCGCAACGAAGAGTAGCCCTTGCTTGCCGCAGCTAGAGAAAGCCCGCACGCAGCAACGAAGACCCAATGCAGCCAAAATAATAATAATAAAATTCAGATGCTTACTAGATAAAAGATTTAGGAACAAAAATCAATGTAATTTCTATATACTAATATTAACTACATTAAAAATAAACTCGGGCTTCCCTGGTGGCGCAGTAGTTAGGAACCTGCCTGCCAATGCAGGGGACACGGGTTCAAGCCCTGGTCCGGGGAGATCCCACATGTGCGGAGCAACTGGGCCCGTGCGCCACGGCTACTGAGCCTGTACTCTGGAGCCCGTGAGCCACAACTACTGAAGCCTGCATGGCTAGACCCCGTGCTCTGCAACAAGAGAAGCCACCGCAATGAGAAGCCCATGCACAGAAACAAAGAGTAGCCCCCGCTTGATGCAACTAGAGAAAGCCCACACGCAGCAACGAAGACCCAATGCAGCCAAAAATAAATAAATAAAATTTAAAAAACGAAAGAAAGGACAAAAGGACTAAAGGAACAAAGGACAGGACAACTTGGAAAAACAGCAAAAGTTAGCTATAAACCCTACACCATTAATTATATTCAATATAAGTGTGCAAAACAATCCAGTTAAAAGGGAGTATGAAACTATTTAAAATAATCAAAGCCTAATATATGACATTCACAAGAAACAAACTTTATAAGGACATAGAAAGGTTGAAATTAAAGGATTTAATTCATTGACACAGCAAACACAAGAGAGCAGATGTAACTATTATAAAATGCAGGCTTTGAGGCAAGAAGTATTACTAGAGACAAAGGACATTTTATAATACAGCCATGTATAATGTACTTTTATAATGATGAAAGTTTTATTCATTAGGAAGATATAACAGTCCTAAATTTATATGCACCTGATAACACAGCCTTGGATACATACAGCAAAAGTTAATGACGCTGAAAGGAGGAATAGACAAATACACCATCATAACTGGAGTTTTTTTTTCTTTTTCTTTTTTTGCTGTACGCGGGCCTCTCACTGTTGTGGCCTCTCCAGTTGCGGAACACAGGCTCCGGAGGCGCAGGCTCAGCGGCCATGGCTCACGGGCCCAGCCGCTCTGCGGCATGTGGGATCCTCCCGGACTGGGGCACGAACCCGTGTCCCCTGAACCGGCAGGCGGACTCTCAACCACTGCGCCACCAGGGAAGCCCATAGCTGGAGATTTTTAACATAGCTCTCTTACTGACAGAATGAGCAGGAAATAAACTAGACCCACCCCCCCACCCCCACACACAGTAAGGAATAACTCAATTAAGTAATTTGACTTAATTGACATTGCAACACTACATCTAATAACTGTAGAATGCACATTCTTTTCAAGTGCACATGGAGCTTTTAGCAAAGTAGTCCATTCGCTGGCCCATAAAGCAAGCCTCGACAAATTTCAAAGGAGTGACATCATACAAAGTATGTTCTCTGACTGCAGTGGAATTGAACTAGAAATCAGTATGATTGAAAGACAGCAAGAAAATCCCCAGAATAAGGAATCAGTTACAGCATGTGCAACAAGCCTACACCCTACAGTGAAATTTAAACATTTTAATTTAACAGACATATGTTCGGTAAGCCAGGAACGATTCTAAGCACTTTACATATATTAACTCAGTCTTCCTAACAATCCTGTGAGATCTAGACTATGATTCCCACGTTATGAATGAGGAAACTGAGGCATAGGGAGGTTAAGAAACTTGCTCAAGGTCACACAGCTAGTGAGTGACAGCAAAATTAGAGGCCAAGAAATATAGCACTGTGCAGATCGTGCTCTGCAATCTTGAGACGTGCTTTTATTGATACTTTTCTCATTAGGGTGGACTTGGGTTGCCAGGTAAGCGGAGCCCATCTGGAGCAAACCTATTCTTGTGTTTCTTCTGTGGGGCAGGTTTCTTGCGAAGGTAGAGGATCCAGGCCCAGACAAGCCCCGCCTTCCCCTGGGGACTTACCATCCCAAGGGCGTTACCACCTCCTGCCCAGGAAGCAGTGGCCGCGCCGCGTCCCCAAGCCCTGCCGGCTTTCCTTGCCCGGGATGGTCGTTCTAAAACGACCGGCAGGGGGCGCAGGCTCCCCTCCTTTCTGCCCCGCGGCTGCAAGCAGGGCTGTGACAGCTGCAGGACCTCGTCCGTTTGGGGAGCCGGCAGCTCGGTTCAGCCACTTCGAGGGCTTCCTTCCTCTTTATCAGATCTGTCAGGGCTGCTGCGCTGTGAAGGCACCTCTGGCCTCTTCCCTCCTTCCTGTGGCGAACGGACGCTCCCCCCGAAGCCGCTAATCTACACCCCGGCGCCTGCAGCCCGCCGGAGGCCGGGCCGGCCCCCCTCGCACCTTTTTCGGGGGCGGGACCCTGCTTTGAGGTCAGATCGCCGGGGGCTCCGGCTTCCCCCCCTAACTGGCCAGGGCCGCGCGCGCCCGTTTTTCGCAGCCCTTTCGCACTTGTGCACGCGCTCGGCTCTCGCTGGCCCGCGAGGCGGCTGGAGAAAGCGCCTCCGAAGCAAAACTAACAGTTCTGGTGGCAGATGGCACGAGGGGGGAAGATGTGCTGCCGCGGTTAGTCCCGGGGCTCCTCCCCGCCTCGCCCGCGCCACAGCCGGCCGCGTGCCGCCACCGCGCCAGGTGCGGGGCCGCGGGGCCGAGCGCCCGAAGGCGCCCCGTGCGGCGCCCAGCTGACCGCCACCGGCGTGGAAGAGAACCGCCCGCACGCTTCCCCGAGAGGGGCCCTGCGCAGTGAGCTGAACGTGACAGCTAGGAGGGGGTTCCCCTCTGCAGACGGCCCTGGAGGGAGGAGTGGCCTCACGGGAGGCGAGCTGTCGTTGGGGGACAAAAAAGGGAAAGCCAGTGACTCGTTTCTGATCCCATTTCTTATAAGAAATGAATATACTTCCGTTTTTCCCTCGTTCTCTGATTTCCTCAATCAAGTAAAAATAAATGATTTTCCTTAAACACTATGCGCCAGTTATCGTACTGAGTTTATATACATATAGGTATAAATATGTTTAAAAAATATATAACTGTTTCAAGCCTTTTAATCTTGTCAATTGTATCTTGGGGTAGGGATGATTATTACCCCCATTTTAAAAATAAGGAACTTTAAGCGTCCAGAGGTTCAGTAACTTGCTCAAGCTCACGCAGCCAGGAATGCATGGAGGCCGTCTGGCTCCAGAGCTTAACCATCAGGGCGCTGGCTTCCGTGCTGTCACCTCTCCTGTGCTGGGAGGGGCTCAAGTTGGGGACTCAGGAAGGCTGGTTTCTTGGTCCAGCGGTGGAAGCAGCCCGGAGCTCCCCAAGCAGACTTTTCCAGTAGGAAGGCTGCACCATGCCCACTCCAGCCTCCCAAGCGCACAGGGAAGTCGGGACGAGGCAAGCAGAGCTAAGGGCTCTAACACCACGTACCAAGTGCAGGGACCGGCGCTCCATTTCTGTGTAATAAGGAGGGTCCTGCTTGGTGAGAGGGGGACTCTGGGAAGCCAGGGAGAGCAGAAGGGGCTCTCCACCTCCTTGGCTCAGAGACAGATGTGCAGCAACTCCCTGCTGTCTGCAGAGGTCACTGTAAGGTCACCCTTACAGAGGTCACCCTGCTGTGGATGAACGGGAGGTTTCCCCACCAAGGAAGGGGCTGGAGAAGAAAAGCCCAGGACCCTCTCCATTCCCTGCCTTCACTGGCACTTCAGCGATGTGATCTCATTCTCTGAAATCGTTTACTGTAGAGGAATTTTTCCTCATCTCTACAGATGCTCCAGGAATCCCATGGACCTTACCAGAAGCTTAAGGTTGCCTAATTTAATTATTTAAAAAATTGAAGATAAAGACAAAATGTACGTGAAGCGGAGCCCAGCTCATGGATGCACATCACTGACTTGATTATCAACAGAGGGTTATTGGTTTCTTTTTAAGAAGAATTCTGCCATGTTCTAAAGATACCTTTCACCTTGCTATTCCAAACCAACTTTCATTATCAGATGCATTTTAGAAATCATAGTGACAGCAGTGCTAGAAATACTCCAGCACCTTTGGTTCATCACTGAATGAACTAAGGATGAGTGACTTGCCCAAGACCCCATAGGTAGTTAATTGCGGCATGGGGACTCCTAGGACAGTGCTCTCAGGACTAGACAGCAGATTTGGCATAAACACATGATGGCTACCAGGTAGGGGCAGAGTTGCCACTAGAACCCCTTCTTGATCCCATTGTCCATGGCTTTCAGGGAGTCCCCTTACTTCATAAGACATGGGTTTAACATAGTTCTTGGCATCCAGAATCTTTATCTCATGTTAAAACACACTTAACTTATGAGTTGCTCCATTCATTAAAAAATAACACTTTGAGCTCCTCCTGGATGCAAGGCACTGGCTGGATGTGAATGAATGGAGACACGTGATTTCTACCTTCTGGGAACTTCCAGGATCACAAGGGAGAAAGACATAAACACAAATAACCAGGCAATAAAAGCAGAAGGTGAGAAACAATTCACAAGAGACTTAAAAGCACTATTCATTCATTCACTTTATTGAGCCTACCTCGTGCCGATTCATAAAGGGAACAATTGCTTTTCACTAGGAAAATCGAGAGTGTATCAAGAATAATTTTTTTTACAGGTTTTTAACTGCTTAAGTGATTGTCAAAGTAATTCTGCACATTGTAGAAATTTTGGAAAGTACAGAAAAGGGTAAAGAAGCACGTACACAAATTTCCCCCAAATTCACCACCCAGAGGCGGCGTGTTTTCCAGTCTATTGGCTAAAATTTTTTTCTTTAGGAAGTTTAGAGCTTGCTTCCCATTGCAAACCGATTACATCATAAGCATTTCCCCACGTCATCTGGAACCCTTGACTATTACATGGCTCTTTACCCAATGCTTTCAGTCATATGGACACACGGTAATTGACTCAACAGCTCCTGGACTGTAGGGCATTTAGGTTCTTTCCAGCTTTTCATTATTACACGTTCGCATTGCAGAAAACATCTCTTTACGTACATACATCTTCGGCTGAATTTCAACTTTTAGGTTTTGGAGAAAATAATCAGAAATGTGAGTCAAAAGTACAAACATCTGAAGAAGATTGATAAATTTCACCAAATTATTTGCTGAAAAGTTTCTAAAAAAAATGTGAACCAAAAGTAGGAACATTTTCCAGGCTTTTGATAATTACCAAGTGGCTTGCCAGAAATATCTCATGAATTTACACGCCGCCAGCGCCTGTGCACGAATGCCATCCCTCTGCGCTTCAGCTAGCAGGGAGCAGTGTCTTTGATAACTTAATCTATCTTATTTCTATTTTCATTTCTTTGACCTTTAGAGAGATTGAGTGTTCTTTTTTCCCCCAAAATGTTTATTGGCCACTTATATTTGCTTTTTATTACGTCCTTTGCCCTTTTATCTGTGAGCATCTTTGTATTTTTTTTATATTGATTTATGTTGGTTCTTTATAAAGTAAGGGTTCTAACCATCTGTCTGTGGTATTTGCTGCAAACATTTTCCCCCAGTTGTTTGTCTTTTAATTTTGCTTGAATTGTTTAATCACACCAGAATTTTTTGTTTTAATGTAGTGTGGGACTGTCAAGCATTTCCTTTGTGGTTTCTTCCACAGCTTTGAAGCTTAGAAAGCCCTTCCCCATGTAAAGATCAGTTGGTGAAGGGAGTTCCCAGGTGATGGATACAGTGGGCCCTTGGCCAGGTGGCAAGAGGTGACACAGTCTGGGGTGCATGGGTTGTCTTTGTCACTTGAGGCCAGATCAGGGACACCTTTTAAGGCTGGGCTTGTGGTTACAGGTGGGGAATCGATCCACTGACCGTTTTTGAGCTGGGAGATGGCATATGGGAGTAGTTTGCCAAACAGAGTCTGTGTCTTCAAGATGCTACCTGAATATTGGAATGTGTGATTTCTACCGAGAACAATGTGGAACCTATTCTGGAAAGCTGTTATGGGAAATCCAAAGTTTATAGCTCAGTGAAACTTGAGAATTTTCTGCACTGTCTTCTGAATCTACAGCTGTTTGGGGATTTGAGGGTGATGTTTCTGCTCTGATACTATCAGCATTAAGAGGGCTCCTCCAGGCCTGCACATTTCCTTACTTCCCAGCAAGTTAATACTTACCGCTCTGTTTGCACGTCGCTGACATGCCCTCTCTGCTTGGTGTGGCTTTCCTCCCAGCCCGGCTGGACCACGAACCTTGAGAGCAGGCCTCCACTCTTCTGCTTAATGAAAACGGCAGTTTCAATAACCCGATTCTGCTAGAGAAACCGCACTTGAACAATTTGTAAAATTTCTGGGAAGGAGTTATTCTGGGTGGCCAAATTTTTGGTGAATAAAAAGCTTACTCCTTAGAAGACCATGTTTTAGTTTCTGGTTAGACACCCTGTGAAAATGTATTATACCTCTCGGCCCTTTATTCATTCTCTTCAACAAGACAGTATAACCCATTCCTAAATGAAATACTTAGAAGATGTTTAAGTTACCCAGAATCCCTGCCTCCCAACACAAACATTTCGGTTTTTTTCCCATCCTGTCTTCCGCGTGTGTGCATTTTACAGGGCTGCAAATCATTGTACAGGCTCTCCTGAGGTTCTGCCCTTTCTGTGGACCAGAGCCTGATCATAGGTGTCTAGATGTCAAACAGTGCCCATAAAATGATCATTTAAGACATTTCGTATTGAAATATAGTGTGCATACAGACTCGAGCACAAATCATAAATGTACAGCTTGATGAAGTTTTGCAAACAAAACACACCCATGATCTAAACTCTACAGCTCCCAGATCGAGGAGTAGAACATTACCAGCACCTGGAGGCCCCCTCCTGCCTGGTCACCATCGCCAACCGCCTCCCAAAGAGAACTCTATTCGGATAGCATAGATTAACCTTGAGTGTTTTGGATCTCTGTGCCAATAAAATCACAGAGAATATCCTCTTTGGTATCTGGCTTCTTTTGCTTAACATCATGTTTGTGAAATTCATCCATACTGTGTGTGTAGCAGTAGTTCATTCACTTTTCACTTCCACTGCTGCATGGTATTCCATCGTGGGCGGCGTTGGTTGTCTATTGCTTTGGAACAAACTACTCCAAAACCTAGTGACTTAAAACAATGACATTTATTATCTCTCATAGTTTCTATGGGTTAAGAATATCAGGGGCAGCTTAGCTGGGCAGTACAGGCTCAGGATCTGTCATGAGGTTGCCCTTGAGACATTGGGTAGGGCTGCAGTCATCTGAACCCTTGACCAGGGCTGGACATCCATTCCCAAGATGGTGCAATTGCATGGGGTTGTCCTTGAGACATTGGGTAGGGCTGCAGTCATCTGAACCCTTGACCAGGGCTGGACATCTGTTCCCAAGATGGTGCACTTGCATGGGGTTGCCCTTGAGACATTGGGTAGGGCTGCAGTCATCTGAACCCTTGACCAGGGCTGGACATCTGTTCCCAAGATTGTGCACTTGCATGGCTGTTAGCCAGAGGCCTCAGTGCCTCTCTGGGGCTTGGGCTTCTTTATGACGTGGTGGCTGCCTTCCCCCAGAGTGAATGATCAAGAGACCAAGGCAGAAGCTACAACATCTTCTAGGCCGTCTCCTTGGAAGTCATACATGATCACTTCCACCCGACCCTACAGGTTACCAAGTCAGCTCTATTTAGCATTGAGAGGGAAATTTCACCAAGGCATGACTACCAGGAAGTGAGGATCATGAAGGGCTCCTTGGAAGCTGGCTACTACACACGGATAAACTATCCATTGTAAAAGGTCACTTTTCATAGCATCTCCCATCACATTGTTGTATTATAAGTTATTTGCTGTTGTAGTTAATATCGACACGAACATATTTATGCATGTCACTCGCTTTCTATTTTTTCTGCTGAAGTAGTTCTTAGAAATACATCCCTGGGAATGGAATTCCTGAGTCAAAAGATCTCAACCTGTTTATGACTCTTGCTCTACTGTCGCTCATAGCTTCCAAAAGGATTGTTCCGATTTTCAGTGCTACCGGCAACCAAACGGTAGACGGAGTCCACTGCAGCTTTATCTACATTAGGCATTAACACCACCAGACAAAACATTGTACATGGAACATAAAAAGACACTCTGTCATCAAGAAAATGGCAAACAATAGACACCGGTCACTGTTCTGGGATACAATACTGTGATGCCTGGAGGGGCAGCTGTATCGTGAAGAACTGGTGACTCTTTTCTAAGAAGCCCCAGATAATAGGTACTCTGAATGTCTGTAAATCAAACTGGTTTTGAAATTGCATTTTCTGCCACCTCGTGGAGAGGCAGCATGGTGAGTGGAAAGAGCAGTTGCTTTCACTCTCAGCGTCCCCATCTGTAAAATGGGGATCATGGCACCAAACTGCCAGGGTCGGTGTGAGGATTGAAGAGATAATAGAGGAGATGTTCCTAGCACCATGCTTGCAACATGCTAGGCACCCAACAGACATTGGTCGCCCCCTCTCTCCTGCTCCTATTTCCTCTTCTTGGTCTAACAAGGATGTGTTACCCTCACTGGCTGAAATACTTCGTGTGATATGTCCTTGGTTTCTCCTGGAGGGAAAAAAAGAAACATGGTAATTCTTTTCTAATTATAACAGTGATGTGTGTTCATCGAATAAAAATTTGGAAACTGTGGGAAAGTACAAAGAAGGAAATAAAAATTACCTGCAATTTCACGCCCCACATCTGCCACTGCTAACATCTGGGTGTGTCCTCAGGGGTGTTGGGCCACTTTTTTTTTTTATTATTTAATTTTATTTATTTATTTTCACAAAATCTTTTCTACTGGCCTTATTTTAGGAAGGCAAGAATCTTCATTCTTGTCTAAATAATAGTAATAATACTAGAAAGTGACTATTTCAAGTATATAAAGCCACTTTTTGAAATTAATATATAAAGATAAAAGTGCCAACATGGAAATACATAGTACTAAATTAGCCTGTATTACAGGTGGAGTAAGTTAATTTTGGCATTAATTTATTATGCATTTTTATTATAACATTTTTTCCGATGCCAATTATTTTATTTATTTTTTTATACAGCAGGTTCTTATTAGTTATCCATTTTATACATATTCATGTATATATGTCAATCTCAATCTCCCAATTCATCACACCACCACCCCACTGCTTTCCCACCTTGGTGTCCATAAGTTCGTTCTCTACATCTGTGTCTCAATTTCTGCCCTGCAAACCAGTTCATCTGTACCATTTTTCTAGGTTCCACATATATGTGTTAATATACGATATTTGTTTTTCTCTTTCTGACTTACTTCACTCTGTACGACAGTCTCTAGATTCATCCATGTCTCTACAAATGAGCCAATTTCGTTCCTTTTTATGGCTGAGTAATATTCCATTGTATATATGTACCACATCTTCTGTATCCATTCATCTGTTGATGGGCATTTAGGTTGCTTCCATGACCTGGCTGTTGTAAATAGTGCTGCAATGAACATTGGGGTGCATGTGTCTTTTTGAATTATGGTTTTCTCTGGGTATATGCCCAGTAGTGGGATTGCTGGATCATATGGTAATACTATTTTTAGTTTTTTAAGGAATCTCCATACTGTTCTCCATAGTGGCTGTATCAATTTACATTCCCACCAACAGTGCAAGAGCGTTCCCTTTTCTCCACACCCTCTCCAGCATTTGTTGTTTGTAGGTTTTCTGATGATGCCCATTCTAACTGGTGTGAGGTGATACCTCATTGTAGTTTTGATTTTCATTTCTCTAATAATTAGTGATGTTTAGCAGGTTTTCATGTGCTTCTTGGCCATCTGTATGTCTTCTTTGGAGAAATGTCTCTTTAGGTCTTCTGCCCACTTTTTGATTGGGTTGCTTGTTTCTTTAATATTGAGTTCCATGAGCTGTTTATATATTTTGGAGATTAATCCTTTGTCTGTTAATTTGTTTGCAAATATTTTCTCCCATTCTGAGGGTTGTCTTTTTGTCTTGTTTGTAGTTTCCTTTGCTTTGCAAAAGCTTTTAAGTTTCATTAGGTCCCATTTGTTTATTTTTGGTTTTATTTCCATTACTCTAGGAGGTGGATCAAAAAAGATCTTGCTGTGATTTATGTCAAGGAGTGTTCTTCCTATGTTTTCCTCTAAGAGTTTTATGGTGTCCGGTTTTACATTTAGGTCTCTAATCCATTTTGAGTTTATTTTTGTGTATGGTGTTAGGGAGTGTTCTAATTTCATTCTTTTACATGTAGCTGTCCAGTTTTCCCAGCGCCACTTACTGAAGAGACTGTCTTTTCTCCATTGTATATCCTTGCCTCCTTTGTCATAGATTAGTTGACCATAGGTGCGTGGGTTTATCTCTGGACTTTCTATCCTGTTCCACTGATCTATACTTCTGTTTTTGTGCCAGTACCATATTGTCTTGATTACTGTAGTTTTGTAGTATAGTCTGAAGTCAGGGAACCTGATTCCTCCAGCTCTGTTTTTTTTCCCTCAAGACTGCTTTGGCTATTCGGGGTCTTTTGTGTCTCCATACAAATTTTAAGATTTTTTGTTCTTGTTCTGTAAAAAATGCCATTGGTAATTTGATAGGGATTGCATTGAATATGTAGATTGCTTTGGGTAGTAGAGTTATTTTCACAATGTTATTTCACAATTTTCACAATATCAATTAAATCTATCTGGTCTATTGTGTCATTTAAAGCTCGTGTTTCCTTATTAATTTTCTGTCTGGATGATCTGTCCATTGGTGTAAGTGAGGTGTTAAAGTCCCCCACTATTATTGTGTTACTGTCAATTTCCTCTTTTATAGCTGTTAGCAGTTGCCTTATGTATTGAGGTGCTCCTATGTTGGGTGCATATATATTTATAATTGTTATATCTTCTTCTTGGATTGATCCTTTAATAATTATGTAGTGTCCTTCCTTGTCTCCTGTAACATTCTTTATTTTAAAGTCTATTTTATCTGATATGAGTATTGCTACTCCAGCTTTTTTTTTGATTTCCATTTGCATGGAATATCTTTTTCCATCCCCTCACTTTCAGTCTGTATGTGTCCCTAGGTCTGAAATGGGTCTCTGGTAGACAGCATATATATGGGTCTTATTTTTGTATCCATTCAGCGAGTCTGTATCTTTTGGTTGGAGCATTTAATCCATTCACGTTTAAGGTAACTATTGATATGTATGCTCCTATTACCATTTTCTTAATTGTTATGGGTTTGTTTTTGTAGGTCCTTTACTTCTCTTGTGTTTCCCACTTAGAGAAGTTCCTTTAGCATTTGTTGTAGAGCTGGTTTGGTGGTGCTGAATTCTCTTAGCTTTTGCTTGTCTGTAAAGCTTTTGATTTCTCCATCGAATCTGAATGAGATCCTTGCCAGGTAGAGTAAATTCGGTTGTAGGTTCTTCCCTTTCATCACTTTAAATATGTCATGTCACTCCTTTCTGGCCTGTAGAGTTTCTGCTGAGAAAGCAGCTGTTAACCTTATGGGTGTTCCTTTGTATGTTACTTGTCATTTTTCCATTGCTGCTTTCAATAATTTCTCTTTGTCTTTAATTTTTGCCAGCTTAATTACTATGTGTCTCTGTGTGTTTCTCCTTGGGTTTATCCTGTATGGGACTCCTTGCATTTCCTGGACTTGGGTGGCTATTTCCTTTCCCATGTTAGGGAAGTTTTTGACTATAATCTCTTCAAACATTTTCTCAGGTCCTTTCTCTTTTTCTTCTCCTTCTGGGACCCCTATAATGCAAATGTTGTTGCATTTAATATTGTCCCAGAGGTCTCTTAGGCTGTCTTCATTCTTTTTTCTTTATTCTGTTCCATAGCAGTGAATTCCACCATTCTGTCTTCCAGGTCACTTATCTGTTCTTCTGCTATTTATCCCTTCTAGTGTACTTTTCATTTCAGTTATTGTATTGTTCATCTCTGTTTGTTTGTTCTTTAATTCTTCTAGGTCTTTGTTAAACATTTCTTGCATCTTCTTGATCTTTGCCTCCATTCTTTTTCCGAGGTCCTGGATCATCTTCACTATCATTATTCTGAATTCTTTTTCTGGAAGGTTGCCTATCTCCACTTCATTTAGTTGTTTTTCTCGGGTTTTATCTTGTTCCTTCATCTGGTACATAGCGCTCTGACTTTTCATGTTGTCTATCTTTCTGTGAATGTGGTTTTTGTTCCACAGACTGCAGGATTGTAGTTATTCTTGCTTCTGCTGTCTGCCCTCTGGTGGATGAGGCTATATCTGGGCCACTTTTTATTTTCAGAATTCTAAGGTGTGGTTCCAGGACAGTGGACACCTCTGTCCAGGCCCCAGCGATGTCTTGGATAGGGTGCGTGCTGGAGCCATCGGGTCCCAGCTGTGATGGGGTCCCCAGGCGGCCGCACCTTTTGCTGCACGTGGGAAGCAGATAGAATTTCAAGACTTGTCCTCACTGACTATGGAGAGCAAGACCAGGAACCCTGCAGTGGGAAGGACTGTCTTCATTCTTCCCCTTTCCCTTGCAAGGCCCTGACCAAACTCATCCAGGCTTGGGCACTTCCTGTCTCTGGACCTCAGTTTCCTCATCTGTCAAATGAGCATCTGGGCTTCGATTTGCAGGATTAACACTGTGCGGCCCCAGAGTTTTCTTTAGAGTTTTCTTTATTTCTCAGGTGCCCTCACGTTCTCCTTCTTAGGATGGGATGAGCCTCCCACAGCTTCGGATCATGGTAGTACCCGGGCCATCTCGGGTCATGCTCCTTGGGAGTCTCGAGTCGGGCAAGGAGCCCCTCTGAGAGCTTCATGAGGAGGAAATGAAACAACACGTGTACAGGCCTCTGTGCGGATATAATCGAGTTGTTATGGCACCACCAGTGAAAAGGGACTGCACGGGTTCAAATCCCAGCTCTGCCACTAACTGGCTGTGTGACCTTGGGCAACTTCCTTAAAGCTCTGTGCCTCACTCACCTCTAAACTGGGAAAGATGAAGATGATAATGTGTGGACTAAATTGTATGTGGATTAACTGAGTTAAGCTGCATGACGTCCTTGGCACGTGGTAAGGGCTATGTGGGTAGTGGTATTATTACACCGTCCAGAAGGTAGTAAGTGCTCTGAGATGTGCGCTATGTCGAATTGTAAGCAGTTTCCAAAAATGCAAATGTGATTGACATGAAAAGTGAGCTTCTCCTCTGCCACCTATTCTCACACTCCAGAAGTAACCACTGAGAATAGTTCAGTGGGCCACCTTCCAGATCTTTCTCTGGAAGTACATGATGAACATATATAGGGAGTGTTTTCTCTTAAAAGCATGATACCTTGCATATTGCTCTGCAACTTGCTTTTTCACTCAGAATATCATGGACATACTTTCATGTCACAAGGTGCAGATATATGACTGTTAAATGTATACCTCCAACTCCCTGTGAGGGACAGTTAGGCTATTTCCATTTTTTTTGATTATGCAAATACAGCAAGGAGTATTGTCGCTACCCTGGGAGGGTCGAGTCAGAGATGGTGAGGGTTCTGAGTGGCTCTACCGTGTCACCCTGGGAGGACCCCCTAGATAGCCCCGAAGGAGGCAGGGGTCTGCCCAGGAGGTTCCCTCCTGGAGGTGAAGATAGCAGTGCACCTTGGAGACAGGAAAATGAGGACTCAGATGACCCTGAAGCCCCTTTCTCACCATTGCCTTTTAAAAGATATTGTTATTAAATATTTTTATTATAAAAAATTTCAATGAAAAGATGCAAGACTAGTCCAACGTATAGGTATATACCTACCATTAGATGTAATGGCTGTTGACACTTGGCCACGTGTGTTTTACCCATTTATATGATCTCTCTATCTCTCTATCTCTAGCCCTATATTTTGGCTAGAACATTTCAAAGTAAGTTGTAAACTTCATGACATATCCCTCATAAATAATTCAATAATTTCTTAGGCTCAACACCTAAGAAAATTAACACGCATTTCCTAATATCATCTGATAATAAATGGATTTTCAAATTTCCCAAGTTGTCCTCCATATATATATATAGTTTTTACAAACCAGGCTCCAGTGAGCTGGGGCTGGATGACAGTCCTTGACAAACGTTGATCCTGGTCCGTTGACGGGAAGTGGCCAGGGCTCTGTAAAACTCCTCACTGCCTGTGTGGTACTTCTGGGCAGATTAGAAAACGTGCCCCTTGTGGGCACAGCTCACATGCCAGTGCACCTGGCTTAGTGGAGTCAGGTTGGATTTCAACCCCAATGCCAATGACAGCACTTTGTGCAGTGCACAGACTAGGCAACCACATGTGGCAGCCCTGACTGGGAGGGGCAGTTTGGTCAGCAAGGCAGGGCAGAGAGAGATTCCAGCCTGAAAGCGAGCAAGGTAGTGGTTCACAGTGGGCTCCCTGTCACCCAGCAACAGCAATGACAATGGTGGCGTTTAGTGAGCATCACTCTGCTGAGTCCTGCACTGAGTGCTGTCTTGAATCCTCTTGTGTTTTATTCACGACCAGGTGAGATTGGTGCCAGTAGCATCCTCACTTTAGGGATGAGAACACAGGCTCGGAGAGGTTCAGTTATTTGCTCAAGGCTGCACTGCTCATAAGGGGCTGAATCAGGGCTCTGCCCTGAGTCTGTTGGTTCTTGGGACTGTACCTTGAGAACTGTGCCCCGCATGGCATTGTCAGGGGGCCTAGGAGCCCCATTCAGGGCCAGGGCATCAGGGATTTCGTTTAGTAGATCTGCAGTGGGGTCTGAGCAGTCAAATTTCAAATGAGTCCCCCCAGCCACCCTGGGGGATCCTGGTTCCTGATGTGTCACTCACCGCACACCCGTTAGTAACCACTGGGTGGCAAGAGCATCCGGGAATCCAGGGCCCCAGCCCTCTCTTGGTCACAGTTGATGGCTGTTTGCTGACCTGTAGGTCCCCAAGGCAGAAGTCCCGTCACCTGGAGGTGCAAAGAGCATCAGGAGGCATTGGGAATTCTGTGACTGCAGCCACCAAGGGCCCCAGTCTTGTCACTCCCCCTCCCTGGGGCGTCAGACATGGGGCAGGATTGGCAGGAAGGAGGCAAGGCTGGGTGTGACCCACAAAGGCACCCAGCTGTCCTGGCGACCCTGCCAGCTGAGCAGCCCCTGATGGTGAGACAAGCTGGAACCTGGAACCCTTTGCTTCAGCGCTGGCACCTGAACGCACCTCTCCTCCAGCAACAAAATACAAAGAAACTGCATGGGACTAAAAATAACTGTGTGCATGCGCAGTTGGGGCAAATTCTGGACAAAACATACAAAGAGACCAAAAAACCCATCTGCAACTTTTGAAGAGCCTGGAGCAAAAGCAGGGGGTCGGGAGCAAAAGCAGGGTACTGCGCATGCCCCCTGCACACACCACCACTAAACGGGTGGGCAAACCCCCTAGGCCACCCCTCCGGCCAGACCCCTGGACACACCCCTACCCTCACCCCATATAAGGAACAAGCTTGCCCCCCCCCCCCCCGCCCCCGCATCGGGGAGCCAGCAACCAAGGGAAACTGTTGTTTGTTCTCTCTCCCCGCCGCTGCTGCAGAGGCCCCAGTAAAGCCTTGCAGGAATTTCTTGTCTGGCTTCTGATCAATTTCTATTGATTAAGGAGGCCAAGAACCCTGGTCGATAACAATGGACTGGGGAACATGACTTGCCCTGGGCTCCCCCAGAAACGGGGTGATGTTGCTGGCTTCCCTAACCCTGGCCATGACCACAGCTGGGGTCTGGGGAGCCCTGGTGGAGCTGTGGGGGCGGATGGGAGGGCTTCCCGAAGCCTCCAGCTCACAACTCTTAAAGGAGCAGCAGAGCATGGAGGCGGGGCTGGTGCGGAGGTCTCCGGCCCTGGTACCACCCCCAAGCCGTCCTTCAGACAATGGACAATTTACCGCCCACCTGCCCAGAAGCTGGCCCCGGGGCTTCGGGCTCTGACCGGCACTCCCTCCTGGCAGAACCCGTTGTTAACCCGTAGCATTCACTACGGGCCCTCCACAGTTTGGGTATGTGCTTAGGGCTGGGGTGCGGCCTTGAATAATTTCAATTCTGCACTCACCAGTCTACGACTTGCCAGATTACCTGCTGTCCGCAACAAACATCAGAACCCAGTTCTCTTTCTCAATCGTCAGATAAAGTAGCATTTTGTATAACTGGGCCTCAAGGAAATCGGGCAGGGCTTCAGGAAGACCAGCAGCAGACCCAAAGCGCGCTTGGATCGTGACTCCTTCTGGTTTGTTTTGGAGGGAGAGACAGTTAGTAGAACTTCCTGGCCGCTACCTGAGCTACGGAGGCTCAGGGCGAGGCGGGGGGTGCAGGGAACACTCTTGGTGGGGCCAGTGGGCAGCGTCAGACTGAGCCATAAATCTGTGGGGAGGCGGGATCCTGAGATTCCCAGAGAGGAAACTGAGGCTCAGAATGGTCAGGGGTGAGCCCAGGGTCACACAGTTTGAGGCGAAGCTTCTATGTACAACTGAGTGGACACCAGGCATCTTTCCAGGACACCCCCTGTCCCTCCTCCTGGTGACAGAGCCCATATTCCCCCCTCCCCCGCCCACGCTCAGTGGTAGATGCTCAGACCCCATCCTCAGGGGACCCGCTTTGTCCCTGCTCTCATTCACATCCAGTTTTCCTTTCTGACTGCCAGTCTGGGTGACCTTCGGTGACTCTGGCCTCACACCAGCTCCCTAACCCTACTGCAGACCCTAGCTCGGGCCCTCGGGACAGGCCTGTTCTCTGGCGGGACACTGCTCGGCACCCTCCCCGACCACGCCTGCTCCAGCTTCCTTGGTCCTCTGCTTCTCTCCCCCTTACTCCCGACCCCCGACACAGGCTCTCCCAAGGTCCCTGCTAATGATAAAAACATGACATGAAAAATAATACCTCCCATTTACCAAGACTGTACGTAGCCCTGTGCTAAGCTCTTCCAAGCCTCATCGGGCCCTCATCCAACCCCACGTGGGGAAAAACTGTCTCTTCCTGCAGCGGTGGGGGGGGGGAGGGGGAGGGGGGAGGGGCGGTGGGGGCCGGGTGGGGGGAGGGGGAGGGGAGGGGGAGGGGGAAGGGAGGGACGCGCTGGCGATTTTGCCCCACTCGCACCCCCATGGAGGACCTTCTGATGGTCTTGATGGTTGGTCAAGATGTTTCCCCCAAGAGGAAAAGAAAGTGGTGTGTGTTTAAATGAGTGTGCGAGTGTGAAGGAGAGATGTGTCTTCAGCCAGGCCCAACACCTACGCCCTATGGGAGGGGCAGGAGGACGATAAAGTGAGACCCGGCGCTCCACGCAGGTGACCATGACCCTGGAGGGTTCTAACAAAGGGACTCTGCTGGGATGGTTCCAGAGTTCTAACCTTGCAGGTGTGTTTTCTCCCCAACCCCTTTTTTCTCGGAGCAGATACGTGTGTGTGGCACATGTGCATTTGTATTCACCGTGATCCGATTTCCTGCATCTCCCCCGACTCCCTGCATCTCCCCCCACTCCGTCCCCTAGACTTTCCGGAGTCGTCTTCTTAGCGGCTGCGTGCTTCATCGTGTGAGGGGATTTAATGCCGCTTGTAAAACACGATGTTTTCTTTCCCCCCCTGACTCTCTCTCAGCCCCTCCGCTCGGCAGCCCGGTTTCTCCCCTGCGTTTGGCCAGCTCCATAAAATAAATACATCTACTGCACAGGAGGAAATGACCTTCGGGTCTGGGGGCCTTTTTAATGGGGCCTGAGCTCCCGCTGACAGCTCCACGCTTCCCGGCTTTACCTGCTCAGCACCTAAGGCTTTGCTGGGAGCCCGGAGCTCTGGGGCGCCTCACGGAGTCCTCCAGTCACCCATTTCTCACCCGGCTTTACCCGCTGAACCTCTGTCACGACTTCCGCCCACTTTGTGCTTGCTTTTTTTTTTCAAGTAACGAAAGAAATGTGTGTTTGTCTTTAAGACTGTAAACGGCACAGACACGAAGGTCCTCGCCTCTTCTTGTCTGAATCGCCTGCACTGTCTCCGGAGCGGCTATGGATTTCTCACCCCTCATTTGGAGTGGAAATTGCTCGAGGCCCCTGTTGGAATCCCTACCCCAGCGGGAGGCCTGGCTTGTGTCAGGCCCTTGGTAAAGGCTGAATGAATGAATGAGTGAACGAATGAGTGAATGAAGATGTGCTGAGCAGTCTGTCCCCGCCTGGGTGGTTCATCTCAGGAGGCACCTGTTCAGCCTTCCTGCTTTGGGATGTGGCCCCACTCCTTCCTCCTGTGTGACCTGGGGCAATTGTCATTTACTTTTTGGAACTTCAGTTTTTTCATCTGCATAATGGGGATATTGCCTGCCCAGCTCCCATCACAGGCCTGTGAAGTTCAAGGTAGAAGGCGGGAGGGAAACACTCCATGAAAGATGAAGCATGAGGACATCTCTGAGACGAAGTGCTGATGGGAAAATCAAGTTCAGGCTGAGCCACACAGGATGGTGATGTTCATTATTTCAACTGTCCCCCCCCCCCACCCCGTCCCATCTCTCCAGGTGAGGAGAAAAGTGTCTGGAAATTTCTCACCAAACCAACAGCGGTTGCTAGGAGCTCTTTAGCTTTATTTACAATGTTTTAATATTCTTGTAACAGAAATGTACTGAGGTTCTACTTTTGTATTGAAAATATTTTAATATATTTGTATATGAATAAATAACAATAATAGTCTCCATTTATTGAACTCTGGCTCTGTAGCAGGCTGTGAGGATCATTAAGATGCCCATTTTACAGATGAGGAAACTGAAGCCCAGAGGAGTGGGTGACTGGCCCAGGCTCACACAGCCAGGAAAGGTTGAGGCCGATTCTGACCCCAAGCACAGCTGACCTGTGGGAGATTATTAGTCCCTTAGTAGATATTGATCACAACAGCCACTGGGCAACTGGCTCGGTAGGACAGGATGCAGAGCGGCCTCCTCACACAAGGGGAGAAACAGCCCAAAGAACATGTTACCAGGGACAGAATTTATGACATCGTGTTGAAGAGCAAGGGTTTTGGCGTCAGAAAGACATGCTTGTGTCCAAGCTCTGCCACTTCCTGGCTTTGTGACCTCAGGCAAATCCCTTCACCTCTTTGGGCCTCAGTTTGCTCATTTTCGAAAGGGGGTGAGAAACCACCTACCTGCCAGGCTCTTGTGGATTGAACGTATTGTGGACATGACAACACCGTGTAAACTGTAAAGTGCTGCTTATTCATTCCCAAGAAGTGCATTTATAATGCACCTGCTTTCATGCCAGGCAGGCCCTTCTCATGACAGACGAGGTCCTGGTCCCCCAAGGTGGCCTACAGGGCTGGAACCAGACAATCAACAGGGAAACCAGTGAGAGGATTCATGGGTGGTGGCGCGGCGGGGGGCGGAGGGCTGGTGCTGGTGGGATGGAGCCGCCTCAGAGGCTGGGCCCTGCGCGGGTGGCTGGTGGAGGCCTCTCTGGGGAGGTGACATCTGACAGCGGCCAAGACGTGGGAGGTCCATGTGTCACGCTCTTTAGGGGAAGTGCCCTGGGCAGAGGGACAGCCCCAAGGAAGGGAAGAGCTGGCGTGGCTGAGGGGTGAGGAAGGCCAGGGCGGCGAGAGCTGGGAAGGAGTCGGAAGGACTCCTGAAGACAGTAGGTGGCTTTCCCAGGGCTGTGCACGTGACTTCTCACGCCGCCCGGCCGGGGGCCCATCAGGTGGGGTCTGTGTACACGTCTCAGGAGGCGGGCACGTGTCAGAGGACATGTGTCCTTTCCTTGAAGCCGAGAGAGGCCTCCCCACTCAGAGAGGGGAGAAAGCAGGAGCCCTGGGCAGGGCCCCTGGGGAGGCGGGAGGAGGAGGCCCCTGCCCAGAGCCCCTGGTCCCCTGGAGCGGCTCCAGTGGGAAGATGAGAGGCCAGGCAGGATTAAATGTCAGAAATGGGGCCTGGGAGCAAAGCAGGGGGGATCAAGGCGCAAGAGGAGCCTGATGTCCCCAGATGTGGGGAGATGTGCACAGGCCCAGAGGGGAGCCCAGAGAGCAGAGCCCAAGGCGGTCCAGAGGCGGGTCCGGGGGGTGCCCAGGGAGGCTCTGGAACACATCTCCAAGGCAGGTTTCCAGGTGCCCTGGGCAGAGGCAGACGTCTAATGCCCAGCCACTGATCATGATCCTTAGCAAGATGGATCTTTCCAGAAATGTCATTTTCTCCCCAGGGCAATTGGTTTGATTAGGGGTGCCCGTGGGACGTCTCAGGAAGGTGGTTAGTGCCATCCACTGCCCTGCAGGGGTGGAGTCTGACAGTGTCACTCTGGCTCCCTGAGTCGTTTCCTCGTCTGGAAGACAGGAAAGCAGTAGCATCCCACCCGCAGCTTTGCTGTGAGGCTTGAGGCGCTAGTGTTTGCACAGCCCGCTGCTCAGCACTTGGGCCAAAGTGAGGAAGCAGCAAAGGGGGCTGTCCCGGCCCTGGGTCCTCCAGTCACAGGATCACGGACCCTCAGGGTGGAAGGAAGGTCGAAGAATCCACCCCTCCATCCTGTAATTGATCACTTCTGTGGTGTCCGGCTGGGCAGTGCCAACCTCAGCTTGATCTCCTCTGATGACAGGATGCTCACTCCCCACCCCTCAAAGTAGTGTATTCCATCTTAGGCAGGTCTGTTGGAAGTTCTTCCTGATGTGGAACCCAGCTCTATACCCTGGGGGGTCTCCTCCCATGGGTTCCAGTCCTTTCTCTTGGGACCGCATGGAGCACATCGCACGTCTAATCCACGTACGAGTTACAGTTATCTGGGTCTGCTCTCTGGTCCCCCCAGCCATTCTCCATCAGGATGCTCCAGGCCCCCCACTCTTCTTATCTCCCACCTCCCACCCTTCTCGTTTGTCCAGATCCTTCTTCCATGCAGGGCTGAGCACAAGACTCTGGCTGCAGAATGCAGAGAAGATACAGGGGCCTCCAGCATCCTCATATAAGGTGGGCTTACCTGACATCATGACCTTTGCCAGCTCTCTCTCGCTCTCATCCTTTTCTTTCTCTGGGCGTCCTAAAAGCACAGGCACAGCTGTCTGAGGCATGGAGGTCTTAGCCAGAGGAGGGTCAGGCTGAGTCAGCCTTGTGCCCAGAGACCAGAGGAGACCCTGGCAAACCACCGTCATTTTTAACTGAAAACATGTTTTCTTCCTCTCATCTTTATTTTTATTAATTTATTTATTTTTGGCTGCATTGGGTCTTCGTTGCTGCGCGCGGGCTTTCTCTAGTTGCGGCAAGCGGGGGCTACTCTTTGTTGTGGTGCGCGGGCTTCTCATTGCAGTGGCTTCTCTTGTTGCGGAGCATGGTCTCAAGGCATGCAGGCTTCAGTAACTGTGGCACGCAGGCTCAGTAGTTGTGGCTCGTGGGCTCTAGAGCACAGGCTCAGTAGTCGTGGCGCACGGGCTTAGCTGCTCCGCGGCATGTGGGATCTTCCCAGCCAGGGCTCGAACCCGTGTCCCCTGCATTGGCAGGTGGATTCTTAACCACTGCGCCACCAGGGAAGTCCTTCCTCTCATCTTTAAATGACAAAAATGAAACAGGCTCACTGTAAAAATGTGAAGCAATTCCAAAGTGTATAGAGTAAAAAGCAAAGCCCTTTTTCATTGCTCTCTCTCTCCCCAAATCTTAACCTCTGTCGACAGATTGGTGAGTCTCCTTCAAGGCATTTTTCTTTCCACATGGAGAACCTTTTTTCCTCCCAAAGGTAGCACTACACATAGTGATCGTTCATTTATCAGGGACAGGTTTCCATGTCGGCACATAGAGCGCAACCTCATTCTTTTTTATTTTTTAAACTAAATATGAAAAACAACTTTATTAACTCTTCTTAGAACAATGCTGTGCCTGAGGCAGCCACGTAAATAGCATGAAAGGTTTACTGTGAAAAACGAGTTATCTTCAGTCCCACCCCCCACACTGACCCCTGCTATGCGTTCTCTGAACCCCCAAACACACAGGGGAGGGCAGGTCATACTGCATTTGGTCTAACGGCTACCCCGGGGGGCTAAGTGTGGGCGTGCCATGCTCTGTGACCGACCTCCTACTAATGTCACTTAGCTTATCTTCAGCTTTTCACTTTTCAACAAGGCTTCAGTGACCCCACTGCACTGATACGCTTAGGCTGGCGTAGGAAACCTTCCCAAGGGTGGACTGGCCGGACCACAGCATCGCCAGTCACAATCAGGGTACCAGCAGACCTGAGACCCTGATTCCTGGGAGGTGGCTGGGAACAGGATGACGTAGGAGGGGAAAGAGTCCCGGGCCAGGAGTCAGGAGGCCTGGGCTCTTAGAGAGTCACTTCCCCTCTCTGAGCCTGTTTCCTCTACCTCAAAAGAGGATGCTGGCCAGAGGGCACAGGCAGCCTTTCTTGGCTTGCATCAGATGCCAGTCCACAAAACGTGGCAAGGACTCTTCTCCAGCGCCCTGCAATTCTTCCCTGCTGTCCGAAAGGACTCTCTCTGCTCTGGTGACAATGAAAGGCTACTGGACTTTTTGATGGCTTGGGGGTGGTTCAGTTTCTGCTCTAGGACCTCTCTGGGTGGAGCCAGCCTGTCCAATGCCCCATCAGAGGGAAGTGGGCACTGGGATGGGCAGGGGGCTGTGGACTCCTGGGTGAGAGTCGCAGGCTTACGAAGGACCTCCCGGCTCAGCCTCTGTCCATGACTTGTCAGGACAAGGCTCTTCCTGTGGCTTCAGGAAGGACTTGTGTCCTTTCAGACCAATCGAGTAACAGACACGCTCTAGGTATTTCAGATAGAGGGACTTAAAACAGGGAGTTGCTCACCCAGGTGTATAGGAGAGCCGAGAGGCCAGAGGGGTGATGAGTCAAACCAGAGGTCATCCACCGTGGGAAACTACCACCACCCAGGGGTGGAGGGACCAGGGGAGGCGGTGGGGTGGGCAGAAGCCAGGATCCTGGGCTACCTGGTGCCAGCTGGAACCTTGCTGGGTGGAGCACAGAGGAAAAGCAGCTGCCGCCAGTGACCCCACCTGGGGCAGACTTGAACGGGGGAGGAATAGTCCAGCTTCTCTCTTCACGCCCCCCTCCTCCAGGTCCTCACCCAACTGGAAACCGGCTGGCAGGACAGCCTGGGCAATGCAGCCCGCAGGCATCAGCCCCATGCAACACAGACAGGGAGGTATTTGAGAATGGAAGCCCAGGACTGGCCTGTGACTATCTGTGCTTAAATGCTTCAGGTGCTGGGGAGCTCACTCTCTAATCCTAGAGGGAGCAGCAACAGCTCATTTCACTGCCTGCTGAGTATGAACGTTGGCTCAGGATAAGGAAAAGACGTTTGCGACTCCCACCCTGAAGATGAGGGTTTGTCTTTGGAGCAGGAGCCCTTTGTGTAAGACAGTCGCCTCATGCCTCCCGGCGTTGCTCATGCTGTCATAGCTGCCAGGAATGCCCTTTCCACCCTCCACTGCTCAGCTGACTTTCGCCCACCTGATGAGATTCAGCTCTTCCAGGAAACCTCCCAGCACACCCATCTTGGGTGACGCTACCCTTGTGCCCGTTCAAAGCACCTCGTGCCTCCTTCTCTACTTAGCACTAATTGCATCACATCACACATGAATTTCCACGTTTGTCCACCTGATTCAGCGGAGCACAGAGCTTGATGGACACGACTTTGCCTCCCCAGTGCTAACCTACTAAATGCTTTGCATGCATTGTTTAATTCTCCCAATAACCTGAACTTAGGCACTATTATCCCCATGTCTCAGCTGGAGAATCTGAGGTTCAGAGAGGAGAGGGTCCAAGCCCACTCGGCTCTGGGGGGCAGACAGGGATTTGAACCCTCTTCCCTGGCTGTGAAGACCTGGGGCCAGTCCACATGGTCTTGGCACAGCATAGCTGGGCAGTGGGGCGGAAATGCATGGGATGCCTCCCTGGGAACGTTTTCAGTTCATCTCTGGTGCCTCATTCCCCGCCCTCTGTCCAAGCCCCTACGTCAGTCCCTTACAGACGAGGAGGCCGTTCCCATGGCCACTTCTCCATTCTGAAATGACCAAGAGACCAGGCTGGGACGGGAGGTCTAACCACAGATTGACAGATGTTTCCACATGTGGAAGTGAGTTTGAGCCTTGACGTGTGTTTTCACGGTTCCCTTTTCACTCTCTCCCTTGGGTGATGTGTTCCAGTCGTGGTCTTGATGCTCTGATGTGTTTCATGTCTATTGCACACACTCCTTAGACTGTTCTTAACAATCTTCCTCATTAGCAGAACACTTAGTTTGCATAGCACTTACATATGCAAGAGCTCAGGGGATCTTCCCAGCAAACCTGGGACTTGGGCCCATTTGATAGATGGAGGCTCAGAGAAGCTAAGAAATGACAATGACATCAATTTGCTGCCCTTTGTTGAGCTCTTTTATGCCTCACTAAAAGCATGAGGCTCAACCATGCTGCACACAGCATCTCCTTTAATCTTCCCAGCAGCTGGAAGAGGTAGACAATATTATCATCCCTGTTTTAGAAGTATGGAAACTGAAGCTTGGAGAGGATAACTGACTTGCCCAGGGTCACAGAGCAGCAAATCCAGACTTAGACCTCATCTCTTGATTCCTGGCCCAGTGCTCTAAACAGTTCTTGAGAACAGCTGTAAAACTGAAAAAAATACATTACTATATTTCAGTAAATCCACAACATCATTGAACATAGATACACCAGGATTTTATATACCCAAGAATATAAAAATGCTGTCAGTTAAACCAAGACACAATACGTTATCACTTAGGATGTTTTTGTTTCCTACTTAGTAAAAGAGCTCTTTTAGACTTAGATGCATATCATATATATGTATATATATACATATATATACATATCACTCTTGTGCATAATAAAAGGAAATTTATATGAAACTAAATTTATGTGAAAATAAACTTCTTCACATTCAAAATCTGACTCTGACTCAGAGTGGCCAAGGCTGGTGCTTTTTCACACGACATCATCCTCTGTGTCGGCCAGCGCTGGTGACGCAGACCTCACTCTCTCTTTCTATTTTTAAAAACATTTTACTGCACTAAAGCTTCCATATAATAACATGCACAAATCAGAAGTATATCTGATGAGGTTTTTTTTTTACATCGTTATTGGAGTATAATTGCTTTACAATGGTGTGTTAGTTTCTACTTTATAACAAAGTGAATCAGTTATACATATACATATGTTCCCATATCTCTTCCCTCTTGCGTCTCCCTCCCTCCCTCCCACCCTCTCTATCCCACCCCTCTAGGTGGTCACAAAGCACCGAGCTGATCTCCCTGTGCTATGCGGCTGCTTCCCACTAGCTATCTATTTTACGTTTGGTAGTGTATATATGTCCATGCCTCTCTCTCGCTTTGTCACAGCTCCCCCTCCCCCCTCCCTATATCCTCAAGTCCGTTCTCTAGTAGGTCTGTGTCTTTATTCCTGTCTTACCCCTAGGTTCTTCATGACTTTTTTTTTTCTTAAATTGCGTATATATGTGTTAGCATATGGTATTTGTCTTTCTCTTTCTGACTTACTTCACTCTGTATGACAGACTCTAGGTCCATCCACCTCATTACAAATAGCTCAATTTCGTTTCTTTTTATGGCTGAGTAATATTCCATTGTATATATGTGCCACATCTTCTTTATCCATTCATCTGATGATGGACACTTAGGTTGTTTCCATCTCCGAGCTATTGTAAATAGAGCTGCAATGAACATTGTGGGACATGACTCTTTTTGAGTTATGGTTTTCTCAGGGTAAATGCCCAGTAGTGGGATTGCTGGGTCGTATGGTAGTTCTATTTGTAGTTTTTTAAGGAACCTCCATACTGTTCTCCATAGTGGCTGTACCAATTCACATTCCCACCAGCAGTGCAAGAGTGTTCCCTTTTCTCCACACCCTCTCCAGCATTTATTGTTTCTAGATTTTTTGATGATGGCCATTCTGACTGGTGTGAGATGATATCTCATTGTAGTTTTGATTTGCATTTCTCTAATGATTAATGATGTTGAGCATTCTTTCATGTGTTTGTTGGCAGTCTGTATATCTTCTTTGGAGAAATGTCTATTTAGGTCTTCTGCCCATTTTTGGATTGGGTTGTTTGTTGTTTTGTTATTGAGCTGCATGAGCTGCTTATAAATTTTGGAGATTAATCCTTTGTCAGTTGCTTCATTTGCAAATATTTTCTCCCATTCTGAGGGTTGTCTTCTCGTTTTGTTTATGGTTTCCTTTGCTGTGCAAAAGCTTTTAAGTTTCATTAGGTCCCATTTGTTTATTTTTGTTTTAATTTCCATTTCTCTAGGAGGTGGGTCAAAAAGGATCTTGCTGTGATTTATGTCATAGAGTGTTCTGCCTATGTTTTCCTCTAAGAGTTTGATAGTTTCTGGCCTTACATTTAGGTCTTTAATCCATTTTGAGCTTATTTTTGTGTATGGTGTTAGGGAGTGATCTAATCTCATACTTTTACATGTACCTGTACAGTTTTCCCAGCACCATTTATTGAAGAGGCTGTCCTTTCTCCACTGTACATTCCTGCCTCCTTTATCAAAGATAAGGTGACCATATGTGTGTGAGTTTATGTCTGGGCTTTCTATCCTGTTCCTTTGATCTATCTTTCTGTTTTTGTGCCAGTACCATACTGTCTTGATTACTGTAGCTTTGTAGTATAGTCTGAAGTCAGGGAACCTGATTCCTCCAGCCCCGTTTTTCGTTCTCAAGATTGCTTTGGCTGTTCGGGGTCTTTTGTGTTTCCATACAAATTGTGAAATTTTTTGTTCTAGTTCTGTGAAAAATGCCAGTGGTAGTTTGATAGGGATTGCACTGAATCTGTAGATTGCTTTCGGGAGTAGAGTCATTTTCACAATGTTGATTCTTCCAATCCAAGAACATGGTATATCTCTCCATCTATTTGTATCATCTTTAATTTCTTTCATCAGTGTCTTATAATTTTCTGCATACAGGTCTTTTGTCTCCTTAGGTAGGTTTATTCCTAGATATTTTATTCTTTTTGTTGCAGTGGTAAATGGGAGTGTTTTCTTGATTTCCCTTTCAGATTTTTCATCATTAGTATATAGGAATGCCAGAGATTTCTGTGCATTAATTTTGTATCCTGCTACTTTACCAAATTCATTAATTAGCTCTAGTAGTTTTCTGGTAGCATTTTCAGGATTCTCTATTTATAGTATCATGTCATCTGCAAACAGTGACAGCTTTACTTCTTCTTTTCCGATTTGGATTCCTTTTATTTCCTTTTCTTCTCTGATTGCTGTGGCTAAAACTTCCAAAGCTATGTTGAATAAGAGTGGTGAGAGTGGGCAACCTTGTCTTGTTCCTGATCTTAGTGGGAATGCTTTCAGTTTTTCACCATTGAGGATGATGTTGGCTGTGGGTTTGTCATATATGGCCTTTATTATGTTGAGGAAAGTTCCCTCTATGCCTACCTTCTGCAGAGTTTTTATCATAAATGGGTGTTGAATTTTGTCGAAAGCTTTCTCTGCATCTATTGAGATGATCATGAGAGATTAATACAGTCAACTCTATGCCAATAAAATGGACAACCTGGAAGAAATGGACAAATTCTTAGAAATGCACAACCTGCCAAGACTGAATCAGGAAGAAATAGAAAATATGAACAGACCAATCACAAGCACTGAAATTGAAACTGTGATTAAAAATCTTCCAACAAACAAAAACCCAGGACCAGACGGCTTCACAGGCAAATTCTATCAAACATTTAGATAAGAGCTAACACCTATCCTTCTCAAACTCTTCCAAAATATAGCAGAGGGAACACTCCCAAACTCATTCTACGAGGCCACCATCACCTTGAAACCAAAACCAGACAAGGATGTCACAAAGAAAGAAAACTACAGGCCAATATCACTGATGAACATAGATGCAAAAATCCTCAACAAAATACTAGCAAAAGAATCCAAGAGCACATTAAAAGGATCATACACCATGATCAAGTGGGGTTTATTCCAGGAATACAAGGATTCTTCAATATACGCAAATCAATCAACGTGATACACCATATTAACAAATTGAAGAAGAAAAACCATATGATTATCTGATGAGTTTTTGTCCACGTATGTATACATCAGTGGTGGGCTCATGGTTAAATATCTAGGAATTTTGCACACTGGTTTTTAAACTCTTGGTCACTTAAAATGAGCCATGGTGAAAATATTTACACCATGGAAATTGGCAAGCGCTACAATTCAGGGTCTCCCTCCCCCCCTCAGAGATTGGTTTACGAGTACCTCATGGAGTGTGACCACTGTAGGGGTCAGGAGAGAGCTTTCCAGCAGCCTAGAAGGCCCCTTTGTTCTCTCCCTAGCCCACTTCCACCAAGGAGCCTCTCTGAAGCAGCATTTCTTACAAGAATTCACAGATAAATTGAAAGCCAAGGGTCCTTACACTGGCGTTGCCTTTTGTGGCTCTTCCCACATTTGATCCCCGCGTGAGGAATGCGGCTGAACACGTCTGCTTTACTGACTCCTCCACCCTCTACCCACAACCGGTTGGTTCCTAGAGGTTAAAAGAATACTCTTTTATTGTCTCTAGGGTTTTCTTCCAAGCCGCAGAAACCCATACCAGAGTGCTGGGCAGGCAATAATGACTCCATCCAGAGGGCCCCTGGCCAGCAGATACTGGGAGACGCACCCTCATTTCAGAGCTATTAAAATGTGGAAAACCATGCCTCTTAGAATGGCTGAGTTACAGTGTATTGTTACACTTTTGAACATCTTGCCTTGCTGAAGCAGTTTCCTTTGAGAAGCAGCTCGTCTTGATGATTAAGCTCCATAAAGCAGATGTGCCTCCGTTTCCTCACGGCCAGCAGTCTCACTGGTCATCCCATCCCTAAACAGGTGGCATCTGCCCATATCTTCAGGGTGTTACTACCTCTGGCCCTGACCTGGAAAGAGAGGGAAACCTTGGCTCTGACACCAGGCTGCTTCTGGACCATCTTTTCTGGGTGCAGACGAAGGTGGGGCTTGTGTTCTCTGGGGATGGTTCAAGGTGTTCTTTATGGGGTCTCACCTCAGACAGACCCCTCTAATGACTGTTTCGGGGTCAGTGTCGTCTTCCCAACCTGGCTGTGACCTTCTGCAACTTTGTGTTCCCTCAAAACCTAGCACCGGGCTTCCCTGGTGGCGCAGTGGTTGAGAGCCCACCTGCCGATGCAGGGGACACGGGTTCGTGCCCTGGTCCAGGAGGATCCCACATGCTGCGGAGTGGCTGGGCCCGAGAGCCATGGCCACTGAGCCTGCGCATCCGGAGCCTGTGCTCCGCAACGGGAGAGGCCACAACAGTGAGAGGCCCGTGTACCGCAAAAAAACAAAAACAAAAACAAACAAACAAACAAAAAAACCCAGCACACCCCTGACACGGAGCAGATGCCCCGGAAATATTTAAATGAATGAGCCAATGACAGACCCTGGTGGAGGGACGTCATCCTGCATCCTGTAGCCTGCCTGACTCCCTGCCCTTGAGAAAGTCCCTTTTTGTGAAATTGACAGGAGCGACTAGGATGGCATGCAACATGGCTTTGCAGGAACTCTGAGGGGTTCACTGAGAGCATCGTTATGTGACCCCTTTGGAGACCTCAGGACCACCCCTTCCTTCTGTGACTTGGTTCAGGCTGCCCTACCCCAACCCAGCCTGTTGGGACCGAGGACTGGGTCTCTGGTGGGTGGGGCAGGGAGGATAAGGCTGAGACCGGGTCTGGAGCTGGCGGAGGCGGTGGCCGGAAGCAGCATCCAGATTGAAGGGGATTGAGAGCAGAGGGTTTAGATAAAACCCCAGAATAGCAGGGAGATTGCAGTGAGTTTGCTGAAGATGGAGCGAGTGGATTGGATCACTGGGAGTCTGGAACGGACCTAGCATGTGCTTCAGGAACTGTGGGGAATTCAGAGGGAAGTACACGGACCAGAATATCTGGGCTCGAGTCCCAGTCCTGCCACCTCCAGTCCTCATGACTCCAGGTGGTTACTGCTTTCTCTAAGCCTCAATTTCACCACCACGATAATAGCCCTGATCCTGCAAACCTCCCAGTTATGGTTATGGGAATAATTAAAATGTGCTTACGTGATAGGGAGTCCTTGCTCAGAGGCCAGACCCGGAGCGCTTTACAGGAATTAATTCAGTGTTTCTCCAAGTGTGGTCCAGGGACAGCAGCAGCATCAGCATCACTTAAGAACTTGTTAGAAATCAAATCCTGGGGCTCCTTCGGAATCTGAAACCCTGGGAATGTGGCCAGCAGTTGGTATTTTAACAACCTCCCCAGGAGATTCTGCTAAAATGTAAAATTTGAGAATCACGGCATTAGCTTATCAGCCTGCCCATCCCTCCTGTGAGGTAGGTGCTGTTATCATGAAGAGTAGAAGCCTCAGTCATGCCAGATTGTCCCCAGTTTTTCCAGACTCAAAAGCATTTTTCTGAAAAAAGCTATGATTCATATATCATACAATTAACCCTTTTACAAAGTGTACAATTCAGTGGTTTTTAGTATAGTCATACAGTCATGCAGCCATTACCACTAATTCCAGAATATTTTCATTGCCCCCCATAGAAACGATGTACCTTCTAGCAGTCACTCCCCATCCCCCTTTCTTCTTAGCCCTTAGCAACCACTCATCTATTCTGTTTCTATGGATAGACATTTCTAAACATTGTGAACAATAGACAACGTTAATGTCAATGTCTCTTCTGGACATTTCAGATAAATGGAATCATATAGTATGTGCTGGTTTGTTTTACTTAGCGCATAATGTTTTCAAGCTTCTTCCATGTTGTACTTGATTCATTTTCATGGCCAAATAATACTCCATTGTATGGATACAGCACATTTTGTTTATCCTTTCAACCACTGATAGACAGTTGGATTGTTTCCATTTCTTGTTAATTTCATTGTTGGACCCCAATTCAGTGACATTTAGTTCATTTACAAGGTTGTGCCACCGTCACCTCTATCTAGTTCCAAACATTTAATCACTCCCAAAGGAGACCCTGTACCCGCTAAGCAGTCACTCCTCAGTCCTTCCCCCCCAAGCCCTGGCAACCACTCGTGTGCTTTCTGTCTCTATGGATTTAATTATTCTGGATATTTCATATAAAAGGAATCATATAATATGCGATCTTCTTTGTCGGACTTATTTGACTTAACATAACGTTTTCAGGTTCATCCATGTTGTAGCATGTGCCAGTCCTTCACTCTTTTTTATGGCTAATAATAGTTTATTGTATGGATAGACCACATTCTGTTTACCCATTCACCCACTGATGGACATTAGGGTTGTTTCTACCTTTTAGCTAATGTGAATAGTGCTACTATGAACATTCATGTACTTGTTTGAATACCTATTTTCAATTCTTTGAGGTATACATCTAGGAGCAGAAATGCTGGGGCATGTGGTAACTCTGTGTACAACTTTTAGAGGAAATGCCAGTCTGTTTTTTCAAAGTGGCTGCACCATTCTACATTCTCACCAGTAATGTATGAGGGTTCCAATTTCTTCACATCTTTGTCAACACTTGCCATTTTCTTTCTTTTTTAAACATTTTGGCCATTCTGGTGGATGTAAAGTAGTATCTCATTGTGGGTTGGATTTGCATTTCCCTAATGATTTTTTTTTTTTTTTTTTTTTTTGGCGGTACGCGGGCCTCTCACTGTTGCGGCCTCTCCCATTGCGGAGCACAGGCTCCGGACGTGCAGGCTCAGCGGCCATGGCTCACGGGCCCAGCCGCTCCGCGGCATGTGGGATCTTCCCGGACCGGGGCATGAACCCGTGTCCCCTGCATCGGCAGGAGGACTCTCAACCACTGCGCCACCAGGGAAGCCCTCCCTAATGATTTTTGATGTTGAGCATCTTTTCATGTGCTGGCTGGCCATCTGTATATCTTCTTTGAAGAATGTCTTTTAAGTCCTTTGCCCATTTTTGATTTGGTTTGTTTGTCTTTTTGTTGTTGAGTTTTAGGAGTTCTCTATATATTCTGGATATTAATCCCTTATGAGATATGTGATTTGCAAATATTTTCTCTCATTCTGTGGGTTGCTTTTTTATTCTCCTAGTAGTGTCTTTTGATGCACAACATTTTTTATTTTGAAGAAGTCCAATTTATCTACTTTTTTCTTTTGTTGCTTGTGCTTTGGTGTCATATGTCTAAGAAGTCATTGCTAAATTCAAGGTCATGAAGATTTAACCTCTATAAGCTTTAGTGCTTACATGTAGGTCTTTGATCCATTTTGAGTTGGTTTTTGTATATGATGTGAGGTAGGGGTCCAACTTCATTCTTTTGCATACGGATATCCAGTTGTCCCAGCACCATGTGTTGAAGAGACTAGAAAGAGGCAATATTTTATTTTATTTTTTATTTTTTTGTGATACGCGGGCCTCTGACTGCTGTGGCCTCTCCCATTGCGGAGCACAGGCTCCGGACGCGCAGGCTCAGCGGCCATGGCTCATGGGCCCAGCCGCTCCGTGGCATGTGGGATCTTCCCGAACTGGGGCACGAACCCGTGTCCCCTGCATCGGCAGGCGGACTCTCAACCACTGCGCCACCAGGGAAGCCCCAAGGCAATATTTTAAAGAAAAATGTTAAGTAAAACACCTGTGTAGCTGATATGGGCCAGATATGGGAAAAAGTGGAGAGACGATACTTGAGTGAGTGAAGTTTGGGAGATGCTGTTTCTAGTGGATTTTTGTTCCTTGAAGATTTCCTCTGGCCTGGGAAGATGCTCTGTTTAGTGAAAGATGCCAGGTCTGAGGTGATAGTGCTGTTGGTCTCCCACCCAGAGGGACAGCTTGGCAAGGTCCCAGCCAGGTTTCACCTCCCCTGCTCTTCCTAGACCTGCATTCATGGACAAGGGGTCTCCAGGAGCAACGAAGAGCCATCCCTCTTGCTTGCTCACCTGGTGCCCGTCTGCTCCCTCCTCTTCCGCCAACGGGGCCTTGGTCCAGCTGCCAGGCCCAGCACCTCTCCCATCTGGCCAATGTGGTTCCAAAAACAACCTCAGGAGCATTTGGATGTGTTTCCAGCCCAGACTAATGGTGCTCCTGTCCACAGCCCAGACCCAGGTTCCTGTCGGGTGGGGTGGCAGTTCCTCACCTCCTGGAAGGTGATGGAAGCGTGTGGTTTTTCCTTTGCTCGTTTTGCTTTTGGAACGTAAGTCTCTTTCCAAGTCTCTCTGGCCAGATGATGACAGTGCAGGCCCGCTGGCCTCCTCATCAAAGCCCCGGGCTTCCATGTGCTGCTTCTGCTGCCCGTCACCCAGGCGCTTCCAGGCGCATTCATTTCCTAGGGCCGCCGTAACAAAGGTCCACAAACTGGGTAGCTTAAAATGGCAGAACTGTGTTCTCTCACAGTTTTGAAGACTAAAAATTCGAAACCAGGTTGTTGGCAGAGTTCGTTCCTTCTGGAGGCTCTGAGGGAGAATCTGTTCCATGCTTCTCTTCTAGCTGCCGGTGGCTGCTGGCGAGCCTTGGTGTCCCTTGACTTGCAGATGCAACATCCCAATTTCCGCCTTCGTCTTCACCTGATCTTCTCCCTGTGTCCCTGTCTCTGTGTCTTTTCTCCTCTTATAAGGGCACCGGTCATAGTAGATGAAAAGCTCACCCTACTCATCTGATGATGATCTTACCATCTCGTCTTAACTAATTACATCTGCAGTGATCCTGTTTCCAAATAAGGTCTGAGGTTCCAGGAAGGACATGAATTTTGGAAGGGACACTGTGAAACCCAATGCTTGAGGTGAGAAGTTGTCGCTCTTGGGAAGCTGGCTAGAGCTGACACAGGGAAGGAGGCTGGAGCTGACATTCTGTTTCTGTGACCCTCCCGGGTGCCTTTGCTTCTAACAGCCTGCACCTGTGGCTCTCTTCAGGGGCCTCCCCTTGAGCTACTAGAGCTGTTTTGCTGACACACACGTGCACACACACACACACACACACCCAGAAGTGCCTGGGCATTTTTGTCCCCAGGGCAGCCTTAGCATGATAATGACTGGCTGGTCCTCATGCAGGAGTATGAAAGCCCAGTTCACTGGCCTCCAGTTGGGAACAAACTCTGAGGCGCAGCTGACACTTCAGAGGCCTCCATAGGTCAGGGTTGAGCTGACTAGTTCACTTTCCAGGTCCAGATACCCCCACTCTGTTCATGGCTTGTCCTGGGAGCACTTCCTTAAGAAATTCACTTTCACATAGAACCTCTTCTAAAAGCCTACTCTGGGCAGCCCAACCTGAGACAAGTACCCATACCTTGAGCCTGCTGTGGCCAGGACTGATGCAGGAACCCAGCCCAGGGGAGCCACGAAGGGACCCACCTCACAGGGACCCAAGATTCAGTGATTTGTGGCTGGTGATGCTTTGTAAATGGACTCACCCACTGGGCCCCCTGAGGAGTCTTCCACACATCCTGCTCAGGCCAGTCTTCCCAGCCGTGCCATCTGAGATCTTCTAATTTTGCAGTTTCAGGCTGCTGACCAACCAGCTTGGGAGTTAGTGCCAACGGGTAGTCCTTCTTCCTCCACATGAAGGGGACAACCACATGCATCACTCACTGCTGTGTGCCAGCCCATGACCCAGACTTGAGTCCTTGACTCCTCTGACAGTTGACCATAGGGAACTATGACCATGAAGTCACAGGAGTGTGTGGAGGGACAGGTATAGATGCAACACAAGTGGGCAGCATGGGCCTGGCACACCTCTTCATGGAACCTGCTTGGATCTTTGGGACATGATCAGTCCCAATTCCAGATATATCATTTCCATTCTATAATGGATTGATGCTGGGCCCTCCTAATATTATGACTTGGTGGATTTGATAATACCCAGCTCACAAGGGGAGCTCAGATGGTATAGTTGCTGGGTGTCTCATGGTCAGGCATGCAGTCTCTATTAGGATCCAGGAGAATGCCAGAAATTATCACAAAAAAAGAGTAGTTCTCTGCTGCAGAAAACCCAAGGAGTGTGCACCAGCACTCTTCTACTGGGGTTTGTCAAAGACTCTGCCCAATATCCTTATCTAGCACCGTGGAATCTTCTTAGTTACATGGCTTAAATAACAGGGCAGCTTGCATTGCAGACTGAACCTCCGCAGAGTTATCTCTCTTTTTGTCTCAAAAGTGATAGTTTTATTTTTTTTAATAACAAATGTTGGTGAGGATGTGAAGAAATTGGAACCTTTGTTCACTGTTGGTGAGAATGCAAAATGGTACAGCCACTGTGAAAAACAGTATGGCAGGCCAAAACAATCTTGAGAAAGGAGAACAGAGCTAGAGGTATCACATTCCCTGATTTCAGACTATACTACAAAGCTACAGTAATCAAAATAAATGGTACTGTCACAAAAATTGACATATAGATCAATGGAATAGACTAGACAGTCCAGAAATAAACCCACACAGTTATGGTCAACTAATCTACAACAAAGGAGGCAAGAATATACAATGGAGAAAGATAGTCTCTTCTATAAGTGGTGCTGGGAAAACTGGACAGCTACATGTAAAAGAATGAAATTAGAACATTTTCTCACACCATATACAAAAATAAACTAAAAATGGATTAAAGGCCTAAATGTAAGGCATAAAACTCCTGGAAGAAAACATAGGGATAACACTCTTTGACATAAATTGTAGCAATATTTTTTTGGATCTGTCTCCTAAGACAAAGAAAACAAAAGCAAAAGTAAACAAATGGGACCTAATTAAACTTAAAAGCTTTTGAACAGCAAAGGAAACCGTCGACAAAATGAAAAGACATCTTACTGAATGGAGGAACATATTTTCAAATGATATGGCTGCTAAGGGGTTAATACCTAAAATATATAAACAACTCACACAATTCAAACAAAACAAAACAAACAAAAAAAAACCCGATTGAAAAATGGGCAGAAGACCTGACTAGACATTTTCCCAAAGAAAATACAGATGGCCAACAGGAATATGAAAAAATGCTCAACATGGTAACCATCAGGGAAATGCAAATCAAAACCACAATGAGATATCACCTGACAGATGTCAGAATGGCTATAATCAAAAAGACCACAGATAACAAATATTGGCAAGGATGTGAAGAAAAGGGAACCCTTGGACACTGTTGGTGGGAATGTATATTGGTGCAGCCACTGTGTAAAACAGTATGGAGGCTCCTCAAAAAACTAAAAATAGAGCTACCATATGAGGCAGCAATTCCGCTCCTGGACATACATCTGAAGAAAATGAAAACACTAATTCGAAAAGATACATGCACCCCAATGTTCATGGCAGCATTATTTACAACAGCCAAGATATGGAAGCAACTTAAGTGCCCACCAACAGATGAATGGATAAAGAAGGCTTGGTGTATAGATACAAGGGAATACTACTCAGGCATAAAAAAGAATGAAATTTTGCCATTTACAACCACGTGGATGGACCTGGAGAGTATTATGCTTAGTGAAATAAGTCAGCTACAAGGATATATTGTACAACATAGGGAATATAGCCAATACTTTATAATAACTTTAAATGAAGTATAGCCTATAAAATTTTTGAAACACTATTTTGTACATCTAAAACTAATATAATATTGTAAATCAACTTAAAAAATACCCACCCCCTCCATCCCCACTATGGCAGCTTCTCAAAGAATTAATAATAGAATTACTATATGATCCAGCAATTCCACTTCTGGGAGTATACTCAAAAGAATAAAAAGTGGGGTTTTGAAGATATATTCTACACCCATGTTTATAGCAGCATTATTCACAATAGCTAAAACGTGGGAGCAATCCAAGTATTCATCGATGGATGAATGGATAAGCAAAACATAGTATATCCACACAATGGAACAATATTCAACCTTAAAAAAGAAGGCAATCCTGTCATATGCTGCAACATGGGTGAACCTTGAGGACCTAATGCTAAGTGAAATCAGCCGTCATATAAAGACAAATACTGCATGATTCCACGTATATGGGATACTTAGAGTAGTCAAAAATCGTAGGGACAGAAAGTACAGTGGTGGTTGTCAGGGGCTTGGGGGTTATCATTTAATAGATACAGAGTTTCTATTGTGCAAGATGAAAAGAGTTACGGGGCTGGATGATGGTGATGACTACACAACAATGTGAATACATTTAATACAACCGAACCGTATACTTAAAATGGTAAAGATGGTAAATTTATGTTATATGTATTTTAACACGCACACACACATACACACAAAGCTGGTAGCTTTCTGATCACCTAATAAATAGGTCAGAGTAGTATTGCCAAGTGTGGAATATGCTGCTTCAAAATTTAGAGAGGCCGAAGATGGTGGCTTAAAACAATAAGAATTTGCTCTCTCAAAGTTCTGGAGGTTAGAATCCTGAAATCAAAGTGTTGTCAGGGCCTTGCTCCCTCTGAAGGCTCCAGGGGACGAACCATTCCTTGCTTCCTCCAGCCTCTGGTGGTTCCAGACATGCCTTGGCCTGTGGCTTCTCTACTCCAGTCTCTTCCTCTGTGGTCACATTGCTTCCTCCTCTGTGTGTCACTTATAAGGACATTTGTCATTGGATTTAGGATCTGCTCGGATAACCCAAGATTATATTCTCACCTCGAGATCCTTAACTTAATTACATCTGTAAAGACCCATTTTCCAAATAAGGTAATAATCGCAGGTTTCGGGGATAAAGACGTGGATGCATCTTTTGGTGGGGGGACTTTTTTGCCTGCTGCGTGGTAGAAGGTGCAGAGTGCAGCGACTTCTCTTAGAGGTGAAGGCGTGGCATGCCTCAGCTCCCTTTCCCTTACTGTCTTCATTAACATGTCGGACCCCTGAATCCTCACGGGGTGTATCTTCCACCCTCTGGCACCCATGTTCTTGCCACTCCCTGCTCCTCAGGTTCACAGCGGCAGGGGAATGGGGCACCGGCCCAGGGAGGGGGGTATGGGTAATGTTCTGGAGGCATCGACACACTATGGTGTGTCTGATCCTCTAAACATTCCAGACACCACCCTGGGCCACCAGGTTGGCTCTAGCAGCTTATAGATGCCTCCTTCCCTGGAGAATTGCTCTCCTCCCAATAGTAGGGATCTTACCAGGGGGGTTACTCCCCTCTGGCGGGGGCAGGTCAGCCACACCGGCTGCCTGGGAGGCAACTCAGTGGTGCAATTCACACTTCAGAGGCCCCCGTGAGATCAGAAGGAGGCCAGTCTCCAGCCCAAAGACATCACGAATTAGCTTTCTTCCCCTGCTCTGTCCTACTTCCTTCATTCCACTTCTGAAAGCCCACCCCACAGAACTCCCTACCTCTGGAGCTGCTCCTAGGGAACCTGAGCTAAGACAGCCCCTGGCAGTGTTATTATGATGGGGCTCAGGCAGGGCCGGGAAGGGGGTTCTGCGGTCCCTGCCGTGTAAAGGCAAACTGCTTTGTCTCCTCTCTGCCGCGGGACATCATGAAGAGAGTTTGCCAGATCAGTAGCTGTCTGCCGGGCTCCAGACACGCTGACCTGCCCCAGGGAAGATGCCACCTGTAGCGGAGACTCAGCCACACCTGGCCGAGCTCCTGGCAGGCTGCGTCCCCTCCTCAGAGGGCCCTTCCCTGACTACGTTGTCTTCTAACACTCCGTCTTCCTCCATCATAGTCTCCCATTTTATTTTTTGTAGCCCTTATTCCTTTCTGAAATCATGGCATGTATTTGTTTGTTTACAGTCTTTCTCTCCTACTAAGGGCGTCAGCTCCATGGGGCTCAGGATTTTGGCTTATTCACGCTGCCTCCCAAGCCCCCATCACGGTAGTAGGTGCTGAACCAATATGTGTCGAATGAATAAAAGAGCGGGCCTGTGTTCTTTCCCTTGAAGTCGACAGAAGTCAAACGACAGGGTTTTCTACGGAGGTTTTAAAGTGGAGGCCACTTCTGGGGGTCACCGGGGTGGGAGAAAGCAGGTCTAGGTGGGCTGTCTTCCAGGTGGTGAAAATCCCCTTGGCCTGGTGAGCCCCTCCCTGGCTGGGCTTCTTGTTGGGTCTGGGGCAGACCTCAAGGAAACATAACATTTTTAATAAAACCTCAGGGTCAATAAAGCCAAATGGTCTCGGGTGCCCCTCCTGCTGGCCCCAGCTGTTGATGTTAGAAGTCAAGAGGTTGGGGAGTCGCCCAATTCCCGTGTAGTTCGGGGAGACGTAAGCTAGAAGGGCCTGGCCCATTTTGTATGAAAAAAACAAAACAAAACAAAACTCACTTGTCCTGGAAAGATTCCACCGCCAGCCAGAATCAAAGGTCCATTCAGAGTGACAGAACCGCTCACATTCGCCGCTAATGAAAACCAAATTTCTCGTCCCCCTGAGCGTTTCCAGGGGCTGCAACTGGAAGGGGCTGCTGTGGGCTCTTGGCCACCCCTCCTGCCACCCAGAGGGCCCCACCGTGTTAAAATAGTTTTATGATAATACCGGCCACGTATTTTTCTAATTTCGGGCGTTGGTGGTTTAGAACTGGGTTGTTTTCATGGAAAAAGAAATAGCACTTGTTTGAGGCAGGGAACACTGCCCCCTCGGCTGGTGGTCCCACTGGGTGTGCCTGTCCAGGGCGAGGGAGCCCTGCCACCAAGGGCCTGGGTCCCCCCAGGGAGGCCTCATTCACAGGGCGTCTGTCCCCTTGAGTATGCAGGACAGGCTGGGGGTCGCCAGAGGGTCCAGAGACGGTGATTTCTGTCTTTCGATTTCACACTTCTGTGAAATCTTAGGTTCACAACTCAGAAAGGCAGACACATCGCTCTCAGATGAGAAGAAAGGGCTGTAACGCCTGTGTCCTCCCTGCTTCTGTTTTTTTTTTTTTTTTAAAAGACATTTTCTCATGGCTTTTTCCTTTCTTTTTCCCTTTGATGGGCAATCTTTATGGCCAAGATGAGTCATGGGGCACAAACTCAGGTGTGCAAGAAATTACACCTTTTTCCTAAAGTGAACTTAACTCTTACTTTGAGCCCCCAATACGTTTAGCTAATGGGAAACTTAAGCTCAACTTTTTCAGGTATTGCTCTGTCCTTGTTAGAAATGGAAGGGAATTCTTTCCTTGTTCTTCAGTTTTCTTATCTGTAAAATGGGGATAATGATAATATAGACCTCAAAGAGCTGATTTAACATGGCAAAATATTTATAATAGTGCCTGGCATGCAGTGTTGGCTATTATTATCATTCCAAAGATAAACTCACAGAGAAGGCACCAAACCCAGCATGAGGTTATCAGGGAAGACTACCTGGAAGAGGTGACACCTCAGCTAATGTCAAAGAAGTTGGTCCAAGCATGATTTTGAACTCCTCTGCTTGGATATTCATCAAGGTCTAGAAGTTTAATACACTATACCCCTAACAAATGTGCTCACTTTAGAAAACTTGAAAAAACACTGAAAAATATGAAGAAGAAAACAGAAAACAGCTATAACCCACAACCTTCCAGTGAGTTCACTCTAGATTCCTTTTATTTCTATATTTTTAATTACATTAATTGATATACTGTATATACAGTGTGTACCTGGCTAGAAAAAATTTATTCCAGGAAAAATATTTATAGAAAGTAAAGATCTGGATGGGGGAAAATCCCTGAAAGTATTAACAATGGTTATCTTTGGAGAGGTGGGATTATGGGTAATTTTTCTTGTCCTCTTTTTGGTAATCTGTATAATCTATTTTTTCTCTGTAATTACTACTAATTACACTAGGATTATTTGGTGTCATTTTAAAATGTGATTTTACATCTGTGAGTCTGTTTCTGTTTTGCACATGCATTCATTTGTATTATTTTTTAAGATTCCACATATAAGTGATATCATACAGTATTTATCATTCTCTGTCTGATTATTTCACTAAGCATAATATTCTCTAACAAACTAGTGGTTACCAAAGGCGAGAGGGAAGGGGGATGGACAAATTAGGGGCATGGAATTGACAGATATAAACTACTGTGTAAAAAATAAGTAAGCAACAAGGATATATTATATAGCACAGGGAAACATAGCCTTTATCTTGTAATAACTTTTAATGGAGTATCATCAGCAAAAGTACTGAATTACTATGCTGTACACCTGAAACTAATATAATATTGTAAATCAACTATACTTCAATTTAAAAAATTTGATTTTAAAATTTAATACATAGAATTTGGGAACCTCAGGCTCAGGATCTTACAACCATTACATCTTTGGGCTACAGAGGAGAGTGGGGTGGCAGGACCAGACTCTGAGCCCTGGACCCTTTAGTCTGAGAGGCTCCACGTGGCCTCGGGGGTGGTGAGGGGGTTGTCACGAGCCAGGACATAAGGCTTCACTAAAACATGTGTGGGGGGTAGGGATCAGGGAGAGGGCAGGGTTGCTGTTATTACACACTTGGCATAACAAAAACTATTATCAAGACCTTGTCCCCAGTGGCCCCATCAAACGCCATGAACCCAAGACATTGAGAGACGCTTGAACCTGAGGTCTGGGGCACTGGATCCATCCTATGACTTTTGTGCTAAAGATGCCTTAGGGAACACTTAGCTCCTCCTCTGACCATTTTGCACAGGCTTCACCCTCCTTTGCCTGGACTAGTGCAGTAGCCTGTGAGCAGGTGTCTTCTCTGCACCCCCATGCAGTTCATATTCCAGGCTGCCATGGTGACTCCCCCCAACAGATGCACAACCATCTGAACCTGCCCCCACTCCGCAGTGCCTGCAGGACCAAATCCAAGCTTGACCTTCAGCCCCTGTGACCCCCTGGCCTGCTCGTCTCCCATATCCCCTCGCCATTCCTCTACCTTCCCCACTGTCCTCCCAGCTTAGACACACTCCTGTCCTCCAGGCCTCTGCACATGTGGTTCCCTCCACCTAGAGGCCCTCCTGCTGCTTCTCTGAGTAGAAGTTCTGCTGGTGAACTTCTACTCATCTTTCCATCTTGTCTCATCCGCACCGTGTATCCCACGGGTTAGCCCTCCTGTCTTCCTGTCTGTTCTCTGAGCTCCCCGGGAGCACAGCTGTGTCTTATTGGTCTTTTTTCTTGCTGGCTGGCACATGAGGGTGGATCGAGGCCTAGGTCTGTTTGGTGAATGAGTGAATGAACTCTGGCCAAGGCCTCGCAGACACCAGGCCCAAAGAGCAGAGTGGGGTATGTGGCCCAAACAGCTGCCACCCATTAGGACGACAACGAGGTCACAATGGTTTCCAGCAGCTGGCATGGGCACAAAGGAAGGGAGGCTCCAGAAAGCCAGCTCGGGGGCTGCTCCTCTCCCCTTCGCTCAAGGGCTTCCTCCGGGCTGGCTCAGGGCAGGCTCCCTCTGCGGGTGAGTATAAATATATAAAACAAACAGCGTGCCTTAACTGCAAACCTAAAAATAGGAAGCCTGGAATCCGGCTCCCCGGGCTCCTCTAGCTGCTGGACCGCATCGGTGTGGATGTGGGTGTTGAGGGGATGCGGCCCCTCACCCCCTCCCAGCTCCCCAGCCCTCGTGGGGAGGAACGGGGGGCACCCTGAGTTTCCGCAAGGAACAGTTCATTCTTTCACTCCGGTGCCCCCCCGCCCCCATCCTTTGGACAGCTCATTTCATTTACGACCCCAGAATGAACCGACCCACTGAGGTGCATTCCCCGGTGGCCAAGCTGCGTGTCTGCTGCAGCTGAGAGCTGCCCCCTGGGCCATGCTGGGGGGGCCTGGCTGGCTGTGTTTGTGGGGTGCAGTCTGGGGAAAGGGGGGAGCAAGGCAGGCCTGAGGCCCTTCCCCAGAGCACCGGTGCTGGCCCTGCGCCGGGCAGCTCCTCACCGCAGCCTCCTTCGGCCCTCACAGCTCTTCCCTTGGTCACACATCATCACCTGGGGCCTGTAGACCCCTGCCGGGACATCCACCTCTCACTACAAAAGCCAAAGCCATCCCCATGGCCAGACGCCCAGCACTTTCAAGTCTGTCTGGGACCACTTCACCCCTCAGGAGGTGCCAAGATCAGTCCAGTGCCCAGGGAGACCACCCCTTGGAGTCCCAAGGCCTGGACCACCTCTCTTGGCCTCTGGCCAGGCCGGACACAGGCTGTGGCCTGACACGGCTGGTGAACCTGTAGGCACTGCCCAAACTGCACCAGTTCCTCGAGCCTCAAAATGGAATTCTAGAGTCCAGGGGCTCCCAGACTCTGGAACAAAATGCCCTTTTACCCTTGATGGGAGGTGCAGGAGGTGGGGGGCTCGGGCCTGGGCTCCAGCAGGCTGGGGATGCTGGGCCAGGGATGTCAACCTTTCCTTCAAGCCGAGTAAACCCCTGTCCCAAAGCAGGGCCTTTGGGGATCATGGGACTTGATACTACATACCTGGCATACAGTAGGTGCTCGTGTAATATCTGAATAAAAAGGGAGGCTCAGAGAGGGACAGGGACCTCCCACAGGCACATAGCTAAAGAAGGAAAGAAAACCCTTCCTCCACATCAAGATATTTTCCAGGCCCTTCTGGGATGAACCCCCTGAGGTTAGGAAGTTCTTTCCAACACCTAACCTGAATTCTGGCCATAACTGAGGCAAGTCCCTTTTCCCCCTTCTCTGGAGGGGCATGTTCACTCTCCCCACCTGCTGCCACCTGCAGGCTGATATGGTTACTGCAGCTCTTCCCCCAGCAGCCTGTGTGACCTCAGGCAAGTCCTGGACTTCTCTGGGCCTCAGTTTCCCTTTGGGAACCTGGGTGTGCTGGTCTGTGCTTGCTAGGGTTAAGGTGATGGAGCTTTGAGTCAGGGGCTCTGGAGGCCACACCTCCTCTTGTATCAGCTGTGGCACCAAAGTGTGGCCAGCGGGGAGGAGCTTGAACTGTGCTCCCTCATAACCTCCATCATTCTCTACAAAGGGCCCCCAAATAAACACACATTACGGAAGCAGAGTGTTGACTTATAGATGCTGCTTCAGGACCATTCTTGCTCATCTGGGCGACGGCACTCAGAGCACACCCACAGAGCAGTTCTGCAGCTCTGGCCGGGATCCTGCCTAGAGAAGACTCTGCTGGCCCTGGGGCAGAAGCCGTGCTTCAGCGCAGAGGGGCGGGGATCAGGGTTTAGGCCGGGGAAAGGGGAACTTCCTGTTGGGTGTTGGGTTTCAGGCAGACCAACCTAACTGAACAGGGCAAAGTCTTGGGATTAGCTTTTGAAGTATTTTCACTCAAAACTAAGGTGTTTTATGAAATTTCCCGTCCCCAAGCCCCAGCTGGACAGGCACGGTGGGCCATGCCTCCTTGCTGGCAGGCTTGGGGAGGCTGTCAAGCCAGGGGCCCACACCCTCACACCCGTCGCCCTCACCATCAGCCACAAACTCCTCCGCGGAGCTGTGGGGCCAGGTGACACCCCCTCTTTGCACCTTAGTCGCCTCATCTGCAAAATGGGGGAGCTGACGTGGCTGATTGCTTTGCAGTGCTGACTGCTGCTAATTTATCAGCATGGCAGCGAACATTTCCCAGAGATGGGCTCTCACCAAGGCTGCTTCACGGTCCACCTGCCTATGCCCCCTTCCCAACTCAGAGCCTGGGGGATGAGCTGGAACAGGTGTTCCACCTATTCTGTTGACTTGTGAAAAGTCATGGGCCGCCTGCGAAGGGAGAAGGGACGGTGGCACCTTGAAGACCTGATATTCCTCTGGGGTTCCAGCCACACATGGGAGAGCCCTCGCCAGCTGTACTTACCCAGGGTGGTCTCTGCGGCCCTTCCGGATGGAGAGGCCAAGGCGCTGGGGAATCTCCAAAGCAGTGCGGTCAGTCCTGCTCCTGTCCCCAGGCCCGGCCCCATTCCTCCCTGGCCATGGCGGGAGGACTCCCATCCTCTCCCACCCCCATGCATACAGCTCTAGAAGTCTGGCACTGAGATCCTTCAACACATCTCAGAGTTATATTATTGTAACAAATCAGCCAAAATTCCATTTTACTGTTAAATAGTATAGAAGACAGTTTACTGTACATGGAAGTTGTGCATTAAAAACAAACACACCAAGCAAATTATAGTGCAAAGCAGTTTCCATCCCTCCCCACCTTCTTCCCAGCCCTGGGTCGGTTTTACGGAAGATATGAGTATAGCAGGTATTAACTCCTCAGCATGACAATATGTCACAACGTATCCGTACCCACCACCAAGAGGCTTACAGTAACATGGTGCCCAAACCCCTTCGTTTCCTTGTGCTTTCTAAATCAGTGTGTTTGCCTAGTACAACTTCAAAGCAGCCTTGTAAATAAGGACCCATCTTTACCAGCCCAAGCTGTCTGTACCCACTGTGGGCCTTAAAAAACTCAGCACGGCTGCCATCACTTTGAGTCAGGGAGTTTCGGGGAGGGGGTCGATTTATTTCCTGTCCCTGCCCCCACCGGGGCTTGGATGTCAGGAAGGGGTAGTAATCTGGGGAGGGGCTACAAAGTGCTGGGCACTGGGAACCCAAGGGTGCCTCCCACTGGGGCCTGGGGCCAGTCTACAACCAAAGAGAATAGGAGAGGAGGAGACACGAGGGCAATGGATTTGTAGCTGCTTCCTGAGAAGGGGTGGAGATATCCCCCCCGCCCCTCCCCCGGCTGAAGGGAGTCAGCAGGATACCCCCAGCAGCTATTTTGAAGAGATAAAAGCAGGGGACTGCTTTTTCCAGTGAGGGCAGGACAAGAGAAGCTGTAGCTCCTAACCTGTCTGAGCGTGCATCCCATGTGCCTATCTGGCGGTTGTCACAGGTGCGGTGGCAGACAGGTCACGTGCTATTCCAGAGACAACCGCTAAGGAGCATTTTGTAGGGGAGATTTCCACATCCACAGAGGATGGGGCTGAAACGATGGCTAAAAGCCACATGCTGCCCAATGCTTATAAGAGTTTTGTCCTTTTCCACTTACGCCTTTAGAGAACTAAAAAATTCAGACATGGGTTTTTTATGCCTTTCTAGAACGAAAAATACTCGGACATGCTTAAACCCTTGGGCAAGGCCTGCTTTCCCATTTGTAAACTGTAATACTTCCCCTGTGAGCAGAGCAGGGGCTGAGCTGAGGCTGCCAAGCCCTTCCCAGCTCTTGTGTTCTGCCATCATGCAGCCACCGTACTCCCCCACATCCTCCCACCTCTACCGGGACACCCACACGTCCTCTCGGACAAATGCCAGAGAGCCACAGACTTGAGATTCCAGCATCTCACCAGTGCTGCTTTGTTCTGCACCAGGTTGGCCTTTGGTGCAGGCTGGTGGGATGCTGCTGAAGGACTGTGACCCCTTGAGGAGGTTTTGGGATCCTAACAATTCCACACTCTCAGAGGGGTACCGTTCACTATCATGGGGGCTTTTTCTGTAAGAGATCGTGTGTCTGAAAATGTTTGACAAGCTTCTTTCTCTAAAATCAGCTTTAAAAACTGGTGTTTTGTTCAAGACTGCTTTGGAAGCAGACTGGTTAAAGACGGGGAGCTGTGTGTCAGAGACTGGAAGGTTAGGCTGGGCCTTCCCACGAGGCTGCGGGTCCGGGGCACAGCTTGGCTGTGCACAGCTTGGCTGGACCTAGATGGGCCAGGGATGCTGACATCTGACCCCATGACCCCTTACCCCAAGGCTTTCTGGTAGGACCTGTCTGGTTCTGGTGCTTTCTCCAAAACTGGCAATTTTGAGACCAGCCTAGGGGGAAAGGGACCCTTCCCAGCCCCCACTGAGAGAACAGAGGGCGAATGCCTTGGACTGGTAAAGTGCATGGAAGACCTGTCCGCAGGTGTCTTTCCTGGTTTTAGGGGCCTGCTGCCGCAGGCCAGTCTGCTCTGGGGCCTGGGACCCACGGACGGCTGGGATGGGGTCGGGGCCCTTAGCTGCCAGGAGTTGTAGGGAAACAGAGCTGAGGGGCGGGCCTGGGGGTATCCTCATTCCATCTCTGCTAGCGATTCCCTGGGGCCTCTGGAGGGGTTCCTTCCCCAACCAAACCATAAGTGAGCCCCTCTCAGGGCTGGGGGACCTTCCAGTTGTGACTCAACTTGTGTAAATGCAGAGGGAGGGCTGGGCCCACAGGGTGCGGGGTCTCTGAGGAAGGCAAGGGTGGGGAGGTCTTTCTAGGGTCCCGAGGATAAGAGGCCAAACCGTGTGGGCAAATGCCACCTCGCTCTAGAACAGAGATGGTCTCTGTCCCAGGAGGCCTGGGCCCCGTGACAGCAGTGGGCATAGCTGGGGACAGCCAGGTCATTCCAGGGGAGGTGGCAGGAGGAGGCTACTTCTCCCAAGGGGACGTGGGATGAGATGAGTAGGATCTGGGCTGGGGGTGGGGTCCTGGGGGAGGTCCCGACCCCTCTGTACAAAGACGTGGCTGGACCAGATGCTCTCAGAGCCAGCTACCAGCTCTGGGCCCCAGGACCACGGACCCTGGGCCCACAGCTGCCGTGAAGCGTTAAGTCCCATGAGTGCCCTGAGCCTTGGAGCTGGGCCCGCCACTTGTCTGGAAGGTTCTTGGGGTCCCCGCCACCAGCGGGAGCAGTCCACTTGGACCCGGGCTGTCAGTAGGGCCGCCACACGGCCTCGTCCATGCGGCCGGGCGTGCTCAGCGCGGTAGGCGAGTTGCTGTGGCTGCCATCGGCCTCCACGCCGTCACTCTGGCCACCCAGGCTGGGGTTCATGAGGTTGCCGGTGGCGACAGAGGCGGCGCTGCTGGGGCAGGAGGCCAACATGCGGGTGGGCGAGCGGTCGCCAGCGCTGCTGCTGCCGGCCACCATGGAGAACTGGTAGGAGCCGGAGGACGCGCCGTAGTAGAGGTGGTAGGGGGAAGGGCTGGCCTGGAAGGGCCCGCTCTGGTTCTGCGGGGCCCCCGGGTAGGGCGGTGGGAGGTAGGTGTGGTGGAAGCGGCTGGTGGCCGGCATGCTGGCCACGCTGAGGCTGCCGATGCTCGTGCCCGAGGGTGTGGCGCTGTAGGGGAAGGCGGCCGACATGGCCCCTGGGTAATGCATCCGGGGGTCGGGGAAGCGGCTCTCCGGGAGGGTCGGCAGCGCTGCGAAGGAGCGGTCAAACTGGCGGGGGTCGGAGAAAGGGTTCAGGTCGGAGGTGCCTGGGGGACAGCAAGGAGGATGGTCAGTCACCGCCCGACACCACTCCGGCGGCCTTTCTTCAAGAATGACCTCGGGCTCTGGTTTACAGGCCCATCTAGGGGGATCCCTGGTGCTACATGTGGCTCTGCTCCCACCGCCCTGAGCTGCTCGGGGGCTGGAGCCTGCTGATTCCCAATCCGGTCCCACCTGGGAAGCAGGTGCGAGCAGGGGTCTGGGCTGTGGGTGGCCCCGGGCTCTGCCGGGGCAGGCAGAGGAGGGGGAGGGCTTTTCTCTCCTCCCGGCATCCTCTTCCCAGCCTAGCCATGCAGAGGCCTGTAGAGGGGGCAGGTGGGCTCCCCGCTGGGCTGTGGGTGCATGGGGAGCCAAGGGCGGGGCCAGCACAGGCCGCCCAACAGCCTGGCCTGGCAGGTTCCCCTCCCTCTCTTGCTCTCGGTAAAGAGGGTCTCCAACGGTCCCGTGAGATTGGGAGTCAGGCCCTGCTCTCGCAGACGAGGAACCAGGCAGAGAGAGAAAGGTGGCTTCTCCTGATGCTGCACAGAAAGGACTGGAACTCATCACGAGGCCTCTGCTTTCTGCTCCCGCTGGGGTGTACGTGCGTGTGCGCCTGCACCTCTCCTGCCCAGGTGGGGCTCAGTTAGGTTACGGGAGCTTCCGCCTGTGCTGTGGCAGCTGGGTCCACGGCAGCTCTGTCCATCCCCCCCCCCCCACCCCGGCCTCAGCCTGGGCCTGTGTCTCCAGGGCTGCCCTGCAGGCTGGAGCTGACTGGTGGCCAGACAAGGATCAGATGCCACCCTCACCCGCCTCCACAGCAAAGCGAGACGGCAGCCAGAGGGGCTTGGTGGCCTGGACCCTGCCCTTGTCACAGAGAGACCCAGTGTCCAGCCCAGGCCTCACCCTGGCTCCCCCAGGAGTTTGCTCCAAGACAAAAGCATCCCAGCCTCTGCCCCGTACTTTTGTAATCACAGACCCCCGCAAACCTCAACACTCAAAGGGGTTCAGGATTGAGTCTAAACCCCTTGGTAGGAAGACTGAGACTCAGAGAGGGTGAGGCACTTGCCTAAGTGTCACACAGCACATTGGACCTACACAGAATCCTAGGGCTCTCAGTCCTGAGTTCTGACACGTGCCTGAAGGGTAACTGTCCCATCTTTGAGGCAGCACAACTGTGTGGTCTCTGAGGTTGGATACTTATCTTAGTTCTGACACTTACTAGCTGTGTGTCTTTGGGCAAGTCACTAAACCTCTCTGTGCATCAAGTTGTCCCACATGAAAAATGGAGACAATAACAGTTCCTAGGGATTAAATTAGTTAATACATGTAAAGTGCCTACACTGGGCACACAGCAGGGGCCTGATGAGGGTTTCTGCTGCCACTGCAGCTGTGACACCTCCTGTTCTGGGCACTCAGGAGAACCGGCTCATTCAGGGCCCTGCAAAGCTGAGCCCCTGACCCTGGGCCTTCCTTGTACCCTGGCCAAGGGGTGACTCTGGGCAGCAGTGGGGAGGTGGATGAGCCCCCAGCAGCAGTCTAAAGTCTGTCTGTTCCCAAGCCCTCTGTCTACCAAAGACTAGGGGCCAGAGAGGGCTGAGGAGGAGGCCAGCCTCTGCCCCTGGCCAGCTCCAGGTGTGCACCGCCTGCCGTGCCTGAGGCGTGGCTGAGCTGCAGGTGCCCTCAGGCCTCATTCCCCAGATCTGCTTGAGGTGCTGTGCGACCTCAGATAAGACTTGTAACTTCTCTGGACTTTGGGGTCTTCCCAGCTCAGCTGGGGGGGGTGTTTCCTCAGCAGCAGGCTCTGGTCCCGGATGTGGATGATACGGGATGAGGCTCCGGGCTCCAGGTGGGGAGATGTGGGGGCTAGGGGCCGGGAGACGGGGGCCTTCTGGCCCATCTGGACCCTCCCTAACAGATCCCTTGGCTGGTCAGTGCTGCCCTGAGGCCTAGGGGGTCGGAGGAGCCTGGCTCCTGCCCTCATCTCTGAACCCCAGGGGAGGACCCTTGTTGGCAGCGCCTGGCACCCCGAGCACAGCCAAGCATGAGGCTAACACTTGCCCTGAGCCCAGGGGAGCGAGCGCTGCCGCCTGACAGGAGGGAGCCCAAACAGGGAGCCCAGGATGCGATGGCAGGGCTGTAGCCTGGGCCTCCGTGCCAGGTGGGCCCTCGGGGGTCATGTGGGCTGCGGGCAGGCCTGCCCGGCCCTCTCACCGTCCTCTCCTGCCTCCCTCCCCGGGTGGGGGGAGTGTCTGCCCTCAGCACCCCCTCAGCTCCTGCCCCCAGCCCCGCCCCCTCCAGCCCAGTAGCCCCAAGAAACCCGAGCTGGCCAGGCCTCTGTCGAGCAGCCAATCCCAACACTGGAAGGAAATGTTTATTTTCTTCTCCAAATTGCCCCAGCTGCTGTGTGGTGGCTGAATGAGGCCTTTGAGCTGTGAGAAGCCCCCATTGTGGGCGGTCACAGCCAGGGGGCTGGGGGCTGGGGTACGGAGGGGTTGGGGCCTCGGCACTGCTTGCCAGTCACCAAAGCTGGGGGGTCAAAGCTATTAACGGGAACCAAGAGAAGTGGTGGTGGGGTATCCTGAGGGGGACCCCCAGGATGGAGTCTGAAAGTAGAGGCTTGTCCCACCAGGAGGGGAGGGCCAGTGAGAGGGACTCCCCAAGCCTGGCCCTGCCAACACCCCTGTGACAGATACCTCCTTCTTCCCACTTTACAGATGAGAAAACTGAGGCTCAGAGAGGTGAAGCGACTTGCCTAAGATCACACAGCCAGTGCCTGGCAGAGCCCGAATTCCTAGCCAGGTCCACCTGACTGCAAAGTTCACGTTCCTTCCTTGGTCTTGGTTGTCAAAAGCCCTTCCTCTCACTCCAAAGGGGACAGGCCTGAGGACGGGGAGGCCTGGCTGGTGTGAAGGGCCACAGAGGCTGCCTGAAGTCCAATGCTGTGGGTGGCTAGCGAGCACCCTGCCTCAGGATACAGCAGAAGGGGAAGGACTGGGTCAGCCACTATCCCACACAGGCCCGACCTCCTCTCCTCCCAGCCTCGGGGGAGGCAGGGGCTCTGCCTGCTGCTGGGCTAGGCCTGGCCCTCTGGGGCTGGACGGAGGGTGGGTAGGCCTGCCTCAGGCTCCAGCAGGTGCTGATTCCCAAGCTATGTCCACACAAATGGAAAGAGAGGTGGGTTCTCCTTCCACGGGAGCTGCTGGACAGGACGCCACTGTTAGCCCCCACCTGCTGGGTTCCAGGGCCCCCCGGCTGGGCCCCAGCTCTGCCCATGTCAGGGAAAGGCCTGGAGTGTTAGACCACTGTACCTGCGCAAAGGCTGGCCTGCCAGGAAGGGGAGCGTGGACAGCTTCTGGGCAGGGGTGGGCATGAACCCAGAGGACATCTTACTGCCTCTTGAGCTCAGACCCCTCTACCCTGCAGCCCCCCTGGCTCAAGAGTTGCTGAGTGTTTCAAACTCGACAGCCCGTGGCTAAGAGCCTGGACCTGGGGCCTCTCCCCACCTTGGGGGCTCAGCAGGGCCAAGGCCCAGCTTCCCAGGCCAGAAGGGAGGTACCGTCTCTTCACACCACGGGGCTGCATCAAGTTCCCCTGCCATGGCATTGTGCCTGGCACACATGGCCAGGGCTGGGGGCAGGGCCTCCCTTAATGGAGAGACCCAGCAGGGACCCCCTCGCTTGTGCCCTCAGAAGTACAGGAAGTTCCTGGGGGCAGGTGCTGTGGACACTTTGAACCTGGGCATTGATGTGCTGTGTGACCCAAGAGTGGCCCTTAACCTCTTAAGCCTCAATTCACTCATCTGCCAAATGGGTTCTAACCAGGACCTGGAGGACCAAGAAAGAACAGACACCCACGGTGCATGACGGCCGCAGCCAGCCCTCCCGGCCGCGTCCAGCACTGCTGCCGAGCACTCTCCACCCCTGCCTGGCCTGAGGGTCAGCTGCGCACTCAGCCTCCTGCACCCCAACCCACCGGCCAGGAGAACCTGGACAGCAGCGTAGATGTTCACCATCTGACCACCTACCGAGCACCTGCTATGTGCCAGGCCCTGTACACCCGGACGGCCTGCCCGAGACAGGCTCACACGTGCCTGCCGTGTCCATCTGGCCAAGGGGTAAAGACTCCATCCTGGGCCTCCGCCCACAGGCCTCCCTCCTCCTTCCTGTTTGGGAAGAGTCTCTGGGCCAGGCGGGGACCTTTCTCAGGAGATGCTCTGTCTCTCTCCAGGGACAAATTCACTTCACAGTTTACAAAGTTTGAGTGCAGTAATGTCATCTGAATGTCGCCCGAGGCCCAGGCAGAGGCATCCACCACCACCCCGCTTTCAGATGAGAAAGCTGAGGCCTGGGGGGCTGTGACGTCCTTGACAGACACGTGTCTGTCTCAGGCTCCTGGGGCGAGGCCTGCCCAACTGTAACGGGTGCACTGGGGGACTAATACCCATTTCCCGCCGGGCACAGGGAGCCCGTGGAGGGCAGGGACTGTGCCTGTCTATTCATCCCTGGGGCCAGGCACCACGACGGCACAGGGTGAGTGACAGTAAATGTTTGCTGAATGAATGAAGGAAGGGCTGAGCCCAGGACCGGGCAGAGCAGGCCCTCAGAGCAGGCCGCGTTCCTTTATACCAAACACCAGGGTGGTGCAGCCGGCGACCCTGGGATGAGCTTTGGGTCCGGAGCAGAGAGACTGCTTCCAGGCCGCCGTCCCCTTCTCCCACCGCAGCCCCCCTCCCTGCGCCGTACCTTGGATGGGGGTCTGGGCCTGGCTGCTGAAGGGGCCGGCGGTGCTGAGCGAGCCTCGGGGGCTGGGCGCGCTCGGCGTCACCCGCATGCGCAGGCGCTCCAGCTCCCCGAAGCGGTCGGGGAACGCCTTGGTCTGGTCCTCCAGCTTCTGTCGATGCCCTGCAGAGCATGAGAGCCCGTGAGAAGCTGGTCCCCGTGAGTCTCAGGAGGCAGAAATGCCTTGCTCTGCTGGGAAGTTCTCCCTGAGGTCTACCCTTAGGCCTCTGTAGGGAGAACCCAAAGGCCACTACCGATGTCTCTTCTGAACAGAGAATGGTCAGTATGTGCTGCCCTGGGGCTGCTATCATCTCACTCGTACCTTCTTATGCCACAGGTGAGGCTCAAAGAGGTTCCAGGCCACAGAGCCAGTAAGTTGTGGAGTCAAGATTTGAACTCAGCGTTCAAATCAAAGCCTGCGACCTACACCTGTACGTTACGCTTTTTGGCAGAAGGGGAATCTGAGGCAACAGGCACGGGAAAGGGGCTTAAGCAGGCTCCCATGGGAGGCAGGGAGAGAACCCAGGCATGCTGCCACTGTCTGCCCCCCAGCATCCATCCTGCCTGCCATTCACATCTGCAAGAGGAATGGGAGATGGCCCCGGAATGGGAATGCTGGCTCCTCCAGCCCAGAGCTACCCTGGGACCCCCAGCACATGCCTTCTCCCCTCTGGGTCTCAGACAGGAGGGGAAATTCACCACGATGCTGGGAAGTGGAGTGGGGCGCTGTGTGAGGGGCTGGACTCCCATCTCTGTCCCGAAGCTGGGAACAGGGGACCAGGGCACCTGCCTTGGGCATCACACTTGGAGAAACCGCCAGCATTTCCCAGTATCCCTCTGCCACGGCCCACACAGGAAGGACCCCAGCCTCGTCAAGATGGCCATGCCCCTGCCTTTAAGCAGCCAGCCGAGGCCACCCTCAAGGCTTCTCGAATGACATCAGGCTTGCAGGGACCACCACCTCTCTCTCTCTCTCTCTCTCTCACACACACACACACACACACACACACACAAACACACCACTTTTTCAATTACTCATTTTACATTTCACAAGCAAAGTATGAATAGCTACAAAAATAAAAGCATTACAGGTAAGGCTAATGGCCCCTCTGACCCACCCTAAATCCCTGCCCAGAAATCCCCACGTGATCAATTTGGAGGTCTTTCTTTCCAGCCGTTTTTTGGTTTCACGTGCATGCAAAACACAGAGCAAGTTTCTCACAGAACTTTCTTGAATGGTCTCAGCCTGGCTGTATCATTCTCTAACTTGCTCTTTCAGTAGCACACCTGGGGGCCACCTCAGTTTCCTTATCTGATAGATGGAGAGAGTAACCCAGCCCCAGAGAAACAACAGAGTTCCCGCAAAACCTTGGGAGCCCACCCCGGGGCACAGTGAGGGGCAACAGGTGGGGGGCGGGACGGCCTCACTAAGCCTGTGGGTGTCCCTCGTTCCTGCTCGTCACATCCCCCTGGAGGCTGCAGTCCCCTCAGCCGTTCCTCTCAGAGGGACACTTAGCTCACTTCCAAATGATCCCCCTGCATGCAGGACTCCCAGGAATATCTCTGTTCACACACCTCCTTGTGTCGGGGGATTTCTCCAGGGCAGACACTGTGTTATAACAGACTCCTCACTGAGAGGACCGGACATTCCTGGGCTCTCCTGATCAGCCTGTCAGCCGAGGTTGGCCCGTTCGGCTCCACCTGACCCTGAGGGAGGAGGCCAGGCAGACAGGTGGGCCTGGTCCTCTTTTTACAGACAAGGGAACTGCAGTTTAGAGGGGTGAAGAGGCTTGCCCGAGGTCACACAGCGAGGAAAGAGGGAGGATGTCTTAGACTTGGGATCCTTGGAAAAGAAGTGTGGGGAGGGGCTAAGGGAGAGGGGAAGGCTTGCCTGAGTCCTGGGGTCTTCAGTGACACGAGGAATCTTCTAGATTGACAGAGAAAGAAGAAGGAGAGAGAGGCAGCAGGAGGTAAAACAAAACTCCTCACCAGGCTTGGAAAATGGTGTCCTAGGGGCCTGGGAGGTGTGAGATGACTCTTCACTGCCACTGGGAGTGAGGGGACAGAGGTGGGGACTTCAGAATGGGCCTGACTTCTGATTTTCAAAAGGGGGATGCAATGCATTCTGGTACCCACAGGCCCCTAGTCTTGCTACACACCCCTGTCACAAGCTCAAACAGGCATGTGAGAGCCCTTAGAAATGGAACAGGTTGTCCCAGGAGCCTCAATGGGCTCAGCAAGTCACCAAGAACCAGGGACCCACTTTCCCCTCCGAGGAGGCCCCAGGCCCGAGCCCATGGGACATCCAGCTGCCAAAATGAGACCACCTGGCTCCCAGCCGGGCCCCCCACTGCGCCTCCCAGGACCCTTGGCAACAGGAAAAACGTGGGCTGGGGGTAGTTTGGCTGGAGCTGGGGCCACCAGGTTAGATGACTACGGGGGCTGGGCAAGTCACATAAATGAGGCACATGGGATGGGTAGGGCCTGGGGCAGACTGGAGAGGGAGGGCCTCGTAGAAGGGGCCGTTGCCATCCAGTCCAGCTGACTGGTGCCCTGGTGGGGGTGGACCCAGTGTTGCCAGAGCTTCCAGTTTACTGGAAGCCATAAACCTGCTTTTATGTGAAACCTCCCGTATTTTATGTGTTGGCAATTCAAATACTGAAAACAACAACAAAATAATTCGACCACTTTGTAGAACATGTCCTGTTCAGGGGCTGCCGGTTTGCATCCTCCAAGCTTGGGATTTCATTTGCTGGTTGGTTGTCTAACCTTAGCCATCGAGGACTGGCTCATGGATACCCCTCAGGACGTAGTCTCTAGGGAAGTGCCGGACGGCCTGGCCTCAGTCCTGATCGGCCTTGGAGGAAATGCCGTTGCCCTTGCTGCCGAGGCCACTGAAAATGGCAAGGCAATGTGGATGAGCTGGGGCATGAATGAAGTCAGAACAATCTCAACAGGCAGGAAGCCGGCTGGATAGATCTGGAGACCGCAGACTGACCTGACAGCAGCTCAGGTGCAGAGGATCTGGGTGTCTTAGTCAACCACAAGCTTGAAGTGAGCCAGTGGGGTTACACGAAAGCTGGTGCAAAACCTCAGGCCTTGTTATCGCCACTGGCTAATAAAGTCCCGTTTCTGAGTCACACTGTGCACTATGTGTCTAGAGATACTCCTGTGGGCCAGTGGAAGGAGGGAGGGGTTCGCAGCCAGCCTGGGTCTGAGGATGGGCTCTGCCGCCTGGTGGCCTCACCCCTTTCCCCCACCCACCCCAAGCCACGGTGTCTGCATCGTGGTGCCCTCGCAGGTCGTGGTGCTGGCCAAATAAGGTGACCGGACGCTCTCCACACACCTGGGGCCCCACCATCTGCACGGTCACTTCTACCCCAGCCTGTGCCAAGGGACGCAGGATCATCATCCCCACATAGAGACCAGGACATGGAGGCCAGGATGCTAAGTCCTGTCCGGGACACAAAGCCAGGACAGCGGAGCTGGCGTCGGCACCCAGACCCCGACTGCAAGTCCAGTGCTCTTTCTCCTGACACTTCCCTTTTGGTCCCATTGTACAGATGGGGCCACTGAGGCTTCAAGATGAGCCCTACACTAAGCGGTTGGTCTGGGATATAAATCGGGTAATGTGGTCCCAGAGCCCACGCTCCCACCACATGCTGCTCTGCCTTCACGCAGGGCAGACTTCCTGGAGGAGGAGTTTTAACAGCACTTGGGGAACTGCTTCCTTGTTGCTGTGGAATGCTGGAGCCACGGCCCAGGAGGGGCAAGGGGGAGCTGAGGTGACTCCACGTGGCCAGGGCGCCACAGAGTCTCAGAGCCACGGGGCCTGGGCCTTCACACTGGGAGCAGAGCGGAACTCCCTGTGCCTGAGGAAAGAAGATGTGCCTTCAGAATAGACCTCTTTCATTCGGCTGCCCACAGTGAGAGCTGGGTGGGGAGCCCTGGCCCAGCTCACTAGGTCACCAGGGGCCCAGCCCTTTCATGCTGGGACTCAGTTTCCCATCTGCACACACTGCTCACTGAGGCCCCTCTAGCTTTGAAAGTCCCTGACTTAAGACTGCAAGACTCAGCCACTGGCCAGGATGAGCCCCCCACGGGCACCCCCATCACCGCCTCCTGCTGCTGCTGCTCCCAGGGTTTCTCTAGTATTTATTCTCTGCCTCTTCCAGGAAGCCCCCTTCTCCCAGCACCTTGCAGGCTAAGAGCAGTAGCTAGCAGGAACGGAAAGAAAAACAGTGGCCGACACTTAGTGCTTCCTCCACTCCACTGTCTAAGCGGTTGACACGCTCTGCCTTGTTTCACCTGCATTATCCCCATGAGGGGGTCTACCACTGTCCCTAGTTCACAGGTGAGAAAACTGAGGCTCAGTGGAGGCCAGGGACATGCTCGAGGTCACATAGAGGCACCTGGCCACCTTGTCTTCCCGGAGCCCATCTTGTAGGAAAGGAGCCTGGGTTTGGAAAGTCAGGGGCTCCAAACAATGGGTGTTAGGACCCAGCCCGGGCCCAGGGCCCAGAGCAGGTGCAGGATTACAGGCCTGGAAAGAAGAAGATGAGAGGGTCTCAGTGGACTCCACCAGGAGCCCTGCCCTGCTCGGAAGCTCAGCGCTGAGCGTCCAACCCTCTAATCACACCCTGCTCTAACCCACCAAGTCCCTCTGCTCCTCTGGGCCTCAGTTTCCACAGCTGTCAAGTGGTTATCATAGTGTCTAACCCCTGAGTTGAGGATGAGCTAGAGGACAGGCCCCAAGTGTTTCAAGGCAGAGCACTTTGTGCAGAGGAGGGGGACTGCCTGGGGACGGCCCCACCTTGGCCCTCTGGACCTCGCTTGGGCTGCCTGTCCGCCTGCGGCGCCTGGGCTCAACTCACTGACAGCCCGTGGGACGGCACCTGCTCCGATCCTCACTTATGACCCTCCAGGACCCAGCGGCCCAGGCCTGTCCCAGGCAGCTCTTACCCACTGGGCCACAGCTGTGTCACCTGTGAAGTGGAGCTCACACTCTAACTCCTGAGTCTGGGGACAGGCCGGGAGAATTAAACAGCCCACCTGGCCGTGGCACTCAAGGAAGGCACTCTGGGTTTACAACCCCTCCTCAATGGATCTGGACAGTGGGAGGGCCCAGCCTCGCAGGTGTGTGAGAAGGATAAAAGTTGGGGGAGGAACGCTGGGGCCCAGCCAGGTGGGTGACTCACCCGGCATCTCTCAGCACCGGGCCAGCACCGGGTCCCCACACCTGCCAGGTACCTGGTGCTTCAGGGGGAAACCCAGGGGCCATCAGGGCCACGCCCTTGCCTTCACACTGGCCTGACACAAGCCCCCGTGATGAGAGTGGCAACCGCTTGAGCAGACATCTACGACGTGCCAAGCACTGTGCCAGGCAGGCCACGCGTGTCGTCTACAAGGGCTACGATCCTCTGAGAGGCCGCTATCATCACAACCATTTTACAGATGGGAAAGTGGAGGCACATGGTCAAGGTCAAACCTGGACTGGTCAGCGTGTTGCATGGAGCTCAGCTGCTAAGGTCTTGACTTCCCAAGACCTCCAAGAGAGCAGAGCTGGGTTCCTTGGCGGCGAGGCCCGACTGGCAGGAGGCCAGCTCAGTGTCCTGCCGCGGTGGGGTGAGGGGGGCAGGAGGCCAACGGGAGCAGGGAGCGGGGAGAAACAGAGCTGGGCGGGGCCCCAGGAGCAGCGTGGTCTGCAGGCAACAATGTGGGCTCCAGCCATGGGGCCCTTCTCCCATCGGAAGCCACTTGGCCACCTCCTCGGCTGCCCGGCCTGGCCCTGGTGCGGCCACATCCCATACACAGCAGCCACTGTCTGTCCAGCCGTGGGGTGGGGCACCCGGGCCCAAGGCCCGCTCTGCGGCCTGTCAGGAGATTTACCCCTGGTTCCTAACAGCCGAGCAGAGTCGTAGGTGGGGGCTGAGCCCCAGGTGGTCTGCCGTGAATTGGCCCCCTGTGAGCAGATGAAAGCCAGTCGGTGGCTAGGCAAGGAACCAGGCGGGTGGGGGGCCAGCGGCTCTCCCAGGGGCACAACTGGGGCTTCCAGTGGCCTGGGGTTGATTAGGGGAACCGGGGAGGTCCAAGGTTAACCCCTTCCCTCCTGCTGGGTGCACTCCCCCTGGGGGTGTGGGGTCCTGGGAGCCAGGGGCCAGGAGCAGTTGCCTCTCCTCAAGCTGGGCATCCCTCCAATCCCACCTGGAGCTGAGGACACAACTGTGGCAACTTTAGGACGGCCACAGTCCTAAAGTTGCAGGCTCAAGGTCACTTTTCCTGCCCACATCGTCTCCCGCCCCCAGCAGCCCCAGTGGCTGTCTGCTCACCTCCTTCAGGCCTCTGCTCAAATGTCACCTCTTCAGGAGGCCTCCCCTGTCCCCCTCCCACTGTGGGTCCCCGCCCTGCACTCTCCACCGCTCCCCCCCGACCCCCAGCTTAGATTTTCTTTGCAGGGCTTCTCACTACCTGAAATTAAACTAGCTAATCATCTGTTTACCTCGTTTATTTATTCAACAAATATTTACTGAGCACCTACTAAGTGCTCACGTCCGTGTTCCAGGGTCTACATCAATGTCTGGCAAAGCAAAGAACCCCCACCCCATGGAGCATATATAGTAGTCAGGGGAGATGAAAAATATGTGAAATAAATGAGTGAACTATATAGCATCTTAGGAGGTGATAAGTAAAATGAAAGCCGGGAAGTGTAAGGGCGAGAGGGGGATGCCTGTGTGTTTGATTAAAACAGCGTGGTCAGGGGAGGGCTCACTAAGAAGTGTGAGTAAAGACTTCAAGGTGGGAAGCAGCGAGCCACACGTCTGGGGTTGTTGGGGGAGGCATGTCCCAGGTAGAGGGAACAGCAGTGCAAAGGCCCTGAGGCAGAAGTGTGAAGCTGCCCAGTTTGAAGACTGGTCAGGCGGCCAGAGTTGGGTAAGTGAGGAGAAGGGTGTCAGAGAGGAAGGCAAGGGGTAAAGGGCACAGATCAGGTTGGGCCTCGTGGGCCATGGTGACAACAGCATGGTTTACCATTTCTCCCCACCCCTAGTGTGTGAGACCCAAGAGGGCCAGAGCCCATCTGTTGGTTCACTGCAGTGTCCCTAGCTTCTAGAATAGTGCCTGATACATGGTCGGTACCCAGAAAAATATTTGTTGAAATCATCCCATGTACACTTTGGGGAAGAAAGGGCCCTCAGGCAAGATGTCAGAACAGCCCCCCGCCCATGGCCTCAGGCAGCATGGAGAACCTGTGTCCTGCCCTCTCAGCTACGGCACCTGCTAAGCCTGGGAGACAGGGTGAGCAGTTCCCACGCTGCAGTCTACCCCAGGCTCGCCAGGCGCTACACCGCCTGCTGCCCCGTATATTGGATCCTGCTCCACTGCTTCTTTACCAGCCCCCGGTGACTCTGAGGGACACCAGCACCGAGAACCTCAGAAACCAAGGCCACACAGGCAGGAAGCCACCAAGCCAGCCTTCAAACCCAGCCGGCCACCTGGCTGCAGACTGGGCACGCTCTGCAGGGCAGCGGAGGGGAACGACCTGGCCACAGAACCCACAGCCGGGCCTCGGGGATCTGCAGGCGCCTCTCCCCGGCTCCCGGGACCAGCCTCTACTCCCACCCCTCCCCAAGGAAGGCTCAGCCCTCACATGGAGTCGGGGGTCACAAAGCAGAAGAAAAGCCCCGAAGGGAAGCCCTGTGACAATCCATCAGGGTTGTTGGGTACCTCCTGCAGGCCAGGCAGCTGTAATTCACGTAAAGCTCACAAGTCCCCGGAGCAGAAGCTAATATCATCCCCATCTTACAGACGAGCACACTGAGCTAGGAAGGCCCTTCTGAGCGGCCCTTGTTTCCCTGAGCCCCAGGCTGGAGCCCCTGCGGTGCACCGAAGCTCACCCTTGGGCAAGTGGCTCGGTCTCCTGGCCTGTCTCCTCCTGGGGTTGTCGAGGATCAATTAGGAGACTCTGGGGGACTTCCCTGGTGGTCCAGTGGTTAAGACTCTGCGCTTCCAATGCAGGGGACGCAGGTTCTATCCCTGGTTGGGGAACTCAGATCCCACATGCCGTGCAGCACGGCCAAAAAAAAAAAGAGACCCTGCACAGGGCCTGGCACACAGGGAGTGCTCGTTGACCAGCAGCAGCTGAGCTGCCCTCTGACCACTTATAGGTGGGGAAACGGAAGTTGGGAAAGGAGGAAGATTTGTCCAAGGTCGCAGAGTGAAGGGCAGGTTGGGGCTGGAACCCAGGGTGCAGGTGAGACCTGCCCTGGGGGCCGGGCAGGGGGAAGAGCAAGCAGGTGCTCAGATGGGAAACTGGGAGATGTGCCGCCTCCCACATCTACTCTTTTCTGTAAATGAGCCTCTGCTAAGACTTTGTTTCCAGTCACTGATCTGGCCCGTACCGCCTTGCTTCTGTCTCCAGCTTCTCTCCGCTCCTGATTTCTTTCCCTTCCTCTTGCTGCCTCGACCTATGCCACCCCTTCCCCTACCAGCTCACCCCGAGAAGGGGCTGTCTCATGTCTGGGGGACCTCAGGAGAGACGAGCAGGCAAGGACTTGACCGGGGGCTTCCAAGGGTAGGGCTGAGCCTCCAGCCTTAGCCAGTGGCCTCGGCTGGGGAGGGTGGGCAGCTGCTCTGGGCTGCGCAGGGCTGAACGTGGAGGGTTCTGAGGAATTCCAGGCATTGGCCGGTCCCTGGGTGCCTTCCCCCCAAGCTCCCAGCGCCCTCTGCCTCTACACAGTGGGTGCTCACTCTTTCATGGAGTGGCTCCTAACAGCTCATCATCACGGTGAGCCCAACCGCGGCTCCCATTCATCCTGATTCTGCCCCTGGAGACTTCGAGTACGATACCACCTCCCTCAACGGAGACCTGATACCTCTATTACTATGGCCTGCGTTTCTCAGCAGCCACCCTGCTGCCGACCAAGAAAGTTCACCATCGGCTGACGGTGCTAGTGGTGGGAGTACAGAGGGGATGCCAGGTACCAGGGATAAGAGAATACCACAGATACAGAGACTCACAAGGACCCTCTGCTACAGCCAGATGCTATCCACAAGCCATCACTGATCTCCAGGCCTGCAGGCTGGGTGGTATCATCCCACTTCCTGGAGGAGGCAGCTGAGGCCCAAGGTCAGACCTTGCCCAAGGTCTCCAAGCCAGGCAAGCTGGTTCAGAATCTGCTCTCTGCACCAAGGGCTTATGGCTCACAAGGGCTTCCCAGCCATCACCACCTTGAGACTCTTGGGGTCACTGACCCGGTTCACAGATGACAAAACTGAGGCCAAAAGGGAGCCACAAAGTCCAAGACCAGGGGCATGGACCCATCCACATCCAATCCCAGCAGGAAGGACTCAGCAGGAATCTGGCCAGGGCAGGTGCCAGCTGGGAGGTGAGTAACTTGGACCTGATCACAAGGTTCAGGAACCCGAGGCAGGGTGGAGGAGGTGTGGCCCTGAGAGGCCTACAGGGAAACTCTTCCAGGGCCACCGGGCCCAGCTCTGAGCCTTTCCCAAGTGGCCAGGTACTGGAGTGGGCCCAGGAACTGGACAGATGGGGAGCCAGGCCTGGGTGGCCCTCACTGGCGCTGCCCTGGTACAGCCACACCCCATTCTCAGCCTCCTGCCTCAGGCCCACTTAGCCCTGGAACTGGAATTGAAGGCTGCCTCTGGGAAGACTGGCACCTCCCTGCACCTGAGACAGTGTGACGCCCTGGTCAGGTTCTCAACATCCCCAGGGCTGGATTCTCTCCTCCCTGGAACTAGTGACCCTTTGGTTCTGGATCCCATGAGACAATAAATGTGAGAGGGTTTTCTAAACTGTAAAGGGCCACAGTTACAAAGAGAAGGACACGGCAGCTCTCAATACACCAGGCATGAGCATGCCGTGAGTGGGGGCCAGTCCACACAAGAGCTCTGCTCAGAGCTCAGGAAGCAGCCAGTCCAGCGATGACCAGCTGCTTCTTTGTTTCACTCATTCATTCAGGGAACACAGGCCTCAGGCCCACTGTGGCAGCTGCCCCTCCAGTTTCCCCAGTCTGAATCTGCAAACTCTAGGTCATTCAGCAGGCAGAAGCAATGAAACACAAACTTTCTTTGATGCTAAAGTGCATGGATCAGGGCTCCCTGCACAGAATATGTGCTCAATAAATATTTGCAGAATCAAATTTGCATTCCTGATCTCAAGATGTGGGTCCTGGGGTCAGAGTGTCTGGGCTCTATGTGACTTAAGTCACATGCTAAGACTCAAAGAACGTTTCCAAGGAGGGGATCTGGCCTTGCAGCCCGAGCAGCCCCTACTTCTGATGGCTCCCTCCCTCCGCCACTGGCAGAGGAAGCTGGGGTGGAGTAGAGCAAAGCTGGCCCAACCTCCACCCTCACACACACACACACCACACCACACACACCACACACACCACACACACCACACACACACCACACCACACACACCACACACACACACACACACCACACCACACACACCACACACACCACACACACACACACATACACCACACCACACACACCACACACACACACACACACCACACCACACACACCACACACACCACACACACACACACACCACACACACCACACACACACACACACCCCACACCACACACACCACACATACCACACACACACACACATCACACACCACACACACACCACACCACACACACCACACACACCACACACACACACATACACCACACCACACACACCACACCACACACACCACACACACACATCACACACACCACACAGACACACACACACCACACAGACACACACACACACAACACACACCCATCCTTTTCCTTTCCTTAAAGGTTGCAAATCCATACTCCCCCAGCCGGCCCCCAGTGGGCAGTCATCCCTTGGGGTACAGGGAGCCAAGGGCAGGTCAGGTTGGTTCAGTCATCTCCTCTTCCCAGAATGGCTTCCTACAGCCCGGGCTAAGCACAGGCACACGGTCGGGGCGGGGGTGTGGAGCGGAGGACTGCCGTCTGCCACCGCTCCCAGGATCCAGTGCCATCTGTCTGACCTTGGCGACTGCCCTTCCCCCGCTGGGCCCTCCTCCCCGACCCAGGGGGCTGAGTGGCTCCGGCACTTACGTCTGGGCTCCCGGGGTCCATCCACGGTCACCTTGATGGCTCGGTGGTAGGTGGCCACTTGTGTGGGGTTGGTGAACACGGTGATGGTCAGTGTGAAACTCTTCCCTGGGGGGAGTGGGGAATAAAGAAGAGGTTGGCACCTGGAGCTATTCACAACACCCTGAAGCCCTCATCTTCCAGAAGGGGCAGGTCTCTCTACTTTGAACCTGGGCAGAAGATAGGGTTCTGGGTAAAATTCAAGCTGCTGGAGTTGGCATTCAAGGCCCCAGGAGGTCTGGCACCAACTTTACCACATTCCCCTGCCCCACGCTCTGGCCACCCTGGCTTGCTTCCTTCCTGCTTCTTGGCCTTTGTTTGTGCTGTTCCTTCTACCTAGAGACCCTTGCGATTTGGGGGTGGGGAGCTCAGATGAGTACATATTTTTTTTTCATGAAAATAATTAGTGATCTTTATAGAAGACTTTGAGAACACAGAACATATAAAAAAGAAGAAAAAAGAATCACCCACAGTTCCACTAGCCAGAGATAAACACTATTAACATTTATTTGGGTGTTCTTTCCTGCAACCCTTTTTGGGCGAGTGTGTGTTTTTACATAGTTGCAATGACACTAAAATAAGTATTTCCGTACCCTCTTTTTTGTTCACTTAACATCACATCATAAGCACTTATGTCATTAAAAATTCTTCATAAACTTCATTTTTAATGGCTGCAAAACATTTCAACTCCTGGAAGCCTCACCTTTGACTTATCCACCTCCTTACTCTTGGGTGTTACCTTGCTGCTAATTTCTTATTGGCGTGTGCAGCTGGGGCTGAAAAAGGACTGATTTGGGAACTGCAGACATTTCATTTGTAGACACAACTGTTATTTCCAGAGCTCTGTTCTATTTTTAGATAGACATTTGGCTCCAAAGTCTCCATTCAAAATTCCTGAGAGGGGAGAAAACTTTTAAAATCATCATTTTTGTTTTACCATTTAAAATAAAACGAAAATGGCCTTCTGTTTATAAAAATCTTTGCCTACATCTCTGCTTACTTCCTTAGAATAGATTCCAAGAAGCGGTGAGTGATTTCATCGCGTCAGAGGGTTGGGAGGGATTCAGGGGCATTAATCTCTCCGGTGAGATGGCTCTCTGGAGAGGATCGTCGTGATTGGTGTGGGCCCGAGTCTACCGTGATGCTGTCAGCATCTTCGTGACCCCATCTATCAAGGTGGAAAGATCTCTTGAACACTCTTGACTTTGTCGCCTTTGTTCTATTACTAGTGAGACTGAAATTTTTTATATGTTTATCATCTATCCTAATCCAACACAAATCACTGCTTCATGGTCTTTCATACTTTTCTATTAAGGTTTCAATGCCTTAAGGAGAAATCACTCTATCAAGCTTGTTAACACTCTCCTGTCCTGTCTGTGGCAGTCGGTTTCCCACTCCACTGGCCTTTACATTTCGCTTTCTGACACAAGCTGATTTGCATTTTCAGTGCTACCTCTTGCTCGTGATTTCTCCTGTCATTTTGTGTTTAGAAAGGTTACCTTCAATCAACACCATCCTCTCTACCTTCCACGTTGAATTCTTTGATTCTTCTGGGGGTTTCCTGGTTGGGCTTTTCTTCAAAGGGCACCCCAATTTTCCCGGCACCTTTACTGAAGTGAGAGCCCCCTCTCCCGCCCTGTTCTCTACCAGCATCAAAGTCTCCATGCGTGTGAGGCTGGGGAGGGGTGTGGGGGGAGCTTCACTGCTCCTCAAGTCAGATTGGCCTCCTCCTGCCCTGCCCCCGAGCACCCCTGTCTCTGGTCCCCAGTTACAGGCCTGGGGACTCCCCGAGGGCAGGGGCTGATGGCCCTGTGCACCTGTGTCCCCCCAGGGCTGTCCCCGTCCTCCCAACACATCTCCAGGGCAGGCAGCCCTGATTCCATATTCCCACTTCACAAGTAGGAGACGAAAGCTCGGGCGGGGGGGGGGGGGGGGGGGCGGGGGCGGCGGGGTGTGAGAAACGGTAGCTTAGCATGGCTGGTACTTGTTGATCGGTGATGGAGGGAAAACTCCAGCCTCAGGAAGAGGACAACCCAGCACAAAAGAAAACCAGCCAGGCTCCCGGGGCCACACCCAGGAACCCAAGGGCTTCTGAGACTGGGGGGATGTAAGGGGGTAGGGGGACAGAAGGGGTTTAAATTGAGGTGTGACTCAAACTGGGGAAGAGTGGGGCCTCTCTGGAGGGATTTGCCAGAGCTGCCAGCTGGAGGCAGGGGTGGAAATGCAACCCACTCCCGACCTGGAGCTCTGGGCCAGACACCCACCTGGCCCTCACTCAGACCACAGGGGCGCTTTCCATGCTTTCTGGAAACAGGAAGTGCAGAGGCCTCCCGCTCCAGGCCCCACCCCTCCTGGGACCCTCCTTCCCCCCTACTGCTTCCCCTCACTCTGAGGTCTTTTCCCTCCTGGATCCTTCCCCCAACCAGTCAGGCCCTCTCCAGGGGTCCCTGAGCCTCTGACCCTTCCGTCACCTCCTTGGTACCGCAGGGTGCCAAGCCGCTGGGTAGTTGAGGTTGACAGCCCAGGGCTGGATGGGCCCCTGTGCCCGCACTTGCCCGCTCCCTGGAGTGCTCTATTTCTCACCTTCCTTCCTTCAGGTCATCACTGAAAAGTCACCTTTCCAGTGAGGCCCTCCCTGGTCACTTTATCTAAAGGAGGCTTTTTTTTTTTTTTTTAAGGAGGCATTTTTAACTTGGCATCCCTCTTAGAATTGAGCGGGCTCAGAAACTGGGACAGGAAAAGAAAAAAATGACAACTGTATTGTCCCTAGCCTCTAGCTGAAATTTAGCATCTCTCTTAAGTATGAACGTAGGCAACAAACCACAGAGGCATTACAGCGGTCCCTGTGACCTTGTCACCAACAGACGTCACACATATTTACATATCACATTACAGACGTTGCAGATTTCTTTAAATATCTTTCATGCTCGTCACAACTTCAAAGTCACGGTCGTCATCAAACCCGTTGCTAGATCTTGTTATTTAACAAGCTAACAAGGCAGCGCATTTATCACAATTTTTAAAAACGTTTTGCTATGTTTTAATATAATTGGTTTTCCTTGCCATCCTTTGTATTTTATTTCATTCTTTAAAAGCACAATTCTGAGACTTTCAAAGGGGTCCATGGGGTAATGAAAGGTTAAGAAGCTCACTCTGAAGCGACACAGACCTTCCCACTCCCACTCAATCTGCTTGAGTTTCCCCCTAATGCTTATTACTTCTAATAATCTACCTACTTATTTATTTTATTTTGTCTCCCTTTACTAGATTATAAGCTCCCTGGGGGCCAGAACTTTTGTCTTGTTCACTGCTATGTCCCCTAGGAGTTGACCAGGTCACACAGTATCCAGGCAGAGTGCCCAGGAAGGTTAAAATGTACTGGAGCCTGCCCCTTCACACCGACCCTAAGCATCTACTCCTGGGGAGTGAGGAGCCCCCACCAGGCAGCAAACCACAGGCTTGCCCTGAGGTCACCAGCCCACCTTAACAGCTTCCTCCCAGTTTCCAGGCCTGACACCACCCCTCCCAGGTACCCACAGAGACCAGGGAGGGAGGAAGGGAGGGGCTGGCACTTGGGAGCAGGAGTGGGAGGGAGGGGCACGTGTCAGGTGCCACAAGAGGCAGGGGCCCCACGAACCACAGGTGGGGAAAGCTGTCTCCCTGAGCGCCCATCACCTCTCTCTCCACCTGGCAGCAAACCCATCCGCCCACCTCTCCACTCTCTTAGAGCAGGAAGCTGAGAGGACAAAGGAGGTGGACAACTGTGCAGGAACCCCGGCAAACTCTCAATCAGCTGGGAGCCCAGGAATTGCAAATCAAGGTGCTCCCACCGGCCCTGGTAGGAGGTGGAGAAGTCCTGTCTGGAAATAGTTGCTCCTTGGGGCTGAGAGTGGCCGTAGGCGTCCCCGCAGGACCTGGGTCCCTGGATGGAGCAGCAGACACAGCGGGGTCTGGCAGTGCGCCCTTGGGCAAGTCCCTGTCTCTCTTTGCCTGGGTTCCTGTGGGACAAGCCCCACTCACTGGGGCCTCATGGACAGCTGGAGGGGACATCTCTGGGGGCCTCTGGATTTGTTCAATGTCGACCAGGAAGCCATCCACTCCTCCCCCACCAGTGGTCCCCCTAAGCCTGCACCTACACGTTGGCTCCCAAATCTGTCTCCACACACTACGGTTTCTTTTTCACCAGGTCATGACAGTTCAGGAAGTCACGTTGTTTTCATCTTTACCTAGGCCAGTGGCCCCCTCCTAGACAGCATTTTGGGGATGTGTGCTGCGTGGTCCTCAAGAGGTGGGATGTGGAAGGCAGGGGGGGATGCAAATGTCTAGCACTGCACAGGGCAATCAACTATTCACTCTTCCCGTGTGGGAAAAACTTGCTTATGTAGAGTCTCTGAGCCATGAGCCTAACTCAGTTTTAGATAAAACAAGGAAAAAGTTTTTACACTCTTTTGATATGTACTGAACTTTCTGGGAGGGAAGACAATTCTTTTTTTTAAAAAATTTTGCTCAGAATTTTGCCAAGAATTGCTCACAGCTTCAGCGAATCATGTCACTGACGGCAGTGCCACGTTCAGACTTTGAGTCATGTACACCTGGCCTGTCGGGTCGGCCGCAGGGGTCACGGGGCTTCAGCTAGAGGTGCAAACACCCATCCACCTCACAGTGTCTGTCATCTCGCCCCAACATTTACATATTCAAATAGATACATCATTATAAGTTACTTTTCCTTTTTCTCTCCATTATAGCTATGGAATTATATAGATTTTGAATATGCACACAGGTGGATAGATTAAGTTATCTTGCGCGTTTCAATTGTAGGATGGTAGAGGGCGTGCTGCAAAAATTTGGTGTAAGAAGGGGCACTGCGGCCGGCAGGGTGGGGACCTTGGCCCTAATCACTGCAGGAGAATGACTTGGTTTCCTTCCCTTCCTTCTCTTGGTTTACACCTTCAGGCTTATCGTGAGAGCTCTGGGGTGGTATTGTGCGTATGCCTTGTACGGAAAGCTATCTTCTTGGAATTAAGACAGATTCAAGGAGTAAAATGCAAGGAAACAAGCAGAAGTTTCCATCTGGTTTCTTAGCTCTGGCAGAAGTCAGAGAGCCAGGGAAAGGCTCTGAGTCCAAAACCCCAGCCTGTCCTGCCTCCTAAAGTGGCCCAGACTGTCTGTGTCAACCACCGATCTGTTCCTCAGAGGGAATTTCCCAGTGGGCAGGAGGGGCACGGCAGATGCGGAGCTGCATGCCACAGGACCCCTGTGTCCTCCTATCTCACTGCCAGCCGCCTCCACTTCTCCCACTCGACACTTCACACTTTCTGGGTTTCCCCCACCCCCGCCCAAACCACACCATAATCAGAAAATCAGTGACTGTCACCATTCAAAGGGACTGCAAAGATCTCCTCCAGTCCCAGGCATTTGAAGTAACAAAATCTCTGACCTGTATCCAGCTCTCAGCATGTGCCAACTGATATGCTAGTACCCGTCTCCTTGATGCTCACAAAAATCCCACGAGGTAGGTAACATTATCATCCCCATGTTACAGACGATGAAACAGAGACACAGAGAGGTTAAGCCATTTGCCCAATACCATCCAGCAAGTCACTGGCAGAGCTGGAACTGAAATCCAGGTCGGCTGGTTGTAGAGCCCAGGCTGTTGAAGACCATGAGCCTCCAAGGTCTGAAAGTCCCGTCAAGTTCCACGGGCATCGGAGCGCCCACTCAGGCCTCTTCTGCCTCCCAGGACCACTGAGACTGGCAAGAGAATGGCTGTGAGGATGCCTCATAGACCCAGCCTCCTGCATCTCCCAGAGCCATGACCCCAGCCTCAGCCTTGCCTGCTCCAGGAACACGCTGCTACACAATGCTTTGGAAACCTATCTCCCTCCCGGTGGGCCTTGCAGGGTGGGTGCGGGTCTGTGGGTATAAATACCACAAAGAAATCGTTTTCAGCAGCAGAAGGGCCAGGCAGGGTCTCAGTAACACAGAATCACCGTCTCTTCGCTTTCCGGAGTTCACCTCCCAGAAGAGGGTGTAGGTGCTTCACTGGGCTCCCAAGACCGACCTCCCCTTCTGCTGCAGCTGTAGGGGGCCTCCCTCGCCACCGCCATCTGGGCCTGCGGACCTGGCCACCACCCCGCCGTCCAACTGCATCCAAGCAAGCTACCACCAGCCAGCGGCGAGCGACTCTCCACTCAGGGCTGGGGCTGGGATTAAGTTGCAAAAGGCTTGAGAGATTGGGGATGACAAAAGGGGCTTGAAGACTAATTAGGAGCAGCAATGAAAGCTTAATTCATAAAAGCAAACATTTTCCATCCATCAACCTGCAACCAGTTAAGGGCAACGTCTGAAAGAAATCTGGGCGTGGGGAAGGGAGCCAACAGGAACAGGAAATGTTTGAAAGAATGTAAACTATTTCAGTTTCATAAAAAGTAACAAGTAAACAGTTATTACATGCAAATAATGCCCTGGTTTTAATTAATGCTGAAAAGTCAAAATATGTTTGACATTTGTATGTATACACTGAGCGGCTGGAGAGGAAAAAATGGTGCCCAGATGCCCTTTTCCGAGCAGGACTGGCGGCTCAGAGGGAACTAAAACCTTAAGCAGGTCTTGTTTATTGGTGATGAAAAGTACCATTCTGCCTCCGCCTCTGTCGCAACTGGAAGCAGAGGGAACCTAGCTCACTTTCTTAAGCGGGAGGGGCCGGCTGGTGCTTGGGAAGGACACTCCCCCCTTTTCAGCAGGCTGGTCTTAAAGGGCCAGCGAGCCCTCAAGTCTCCATTTCACCCCGACAGGGGTTCTAGAACTTCTCCACCCAGAAGTGATGACGGGTTTCAGGTCCCAGCAGCCTCCCACTCAACAGCCCCTGGCAGCAGCCACAGCGGCGTCTGGTCCCGCCTTCCTTCATATTGCCTGAGGAAGATCAGACAGGCAGGGTGGCACACCAGCCATGATTCTAGGGTGGGAGACGGCAGCCTTCAAGCTATGCTTTCCAACATTCAGCATCCTGCACTGCATTCGTTTCTTTTCTAAACCACCTTAAGGCTCGAAGAACTGGTGAAACTGTGGCTTCAGGAGACCGCAGCTGGGGAGAGGCAGCCTCAAAGTGTGGGGGAGATTCCACCCCAGTGGGGAGAGTGGCTGGGGCGCTGGGGACCTAAAGACCAAGGATTTGTCTAAATCAGCCTCGAAGCATCCTGCCAAAAAAGACTGACGAGGCCCCATTTTGAAGACAGTGATAGTCTACTATCTTCTCCCAGCACCTTTGTGAGACAAGGGTGCTTAACCGGGAAAGAGGGGAGGTGTGGAAGACTTCACAAGTTAGTAAACCCCAGAAATGGGAAGAAAGTTGTGTCTTTTCCGGCAAAAGACCCTAACGTTCTTCACATCCTCAAAAGGGTCTGTAACACCCTAAGGGGTTCCAAACCGCTGTTTTCGACAGAGCTGGCCCTGAAGACCTGTTTCTGGGGCTGCCACAGGGACCCCAAGACCTCGCTCTCAGCTTCCTTCTCCCCGCCTTTGCCATTGCCAAAGTTGGGCTGGCGCGGTCTCCCTCCCGCTCACCTCGCCCACTGCGGCCCACGAAGCGAAGGTCGTTGAACCTGGCCACCTGGTTCTTCATGACGGCTGAGGCGTTGCGCAGCTCAGCGGAGTAGTTCTCATCGTTGCCGGCCATCACGGTCACCACCGTTCCATCTGGCACGTCCCCCAGAGCCACCACCTGAGGGCATGGGGGCAGGGGGACAGCTTAGGAAGGTAGAGGAGGCCAAGGAAAGAAGGGGAGGAGCTGGGCGGGCAGCTCACCTAGGTCCCAGGCGCACTGCAGATTTTTCAAATGCGGGTTGGAGAAGAGGTTTAAAAACAAGAGCGACCTGCCCCCCAATACAACAAAAATCAAAGGACAAAATCTCTACCTTCCACACCCAAATCCTAGATCAACTGGCTAAGTCACGTCCTGAACAATTTATCCTTTCAATGAAATTTAATCTAGGCGAAAGCAGTGAATGAGCGCAGGCAGTATGTTGTGGGGTGCAGTTCCTCTCTTCCCTTCGGCTTGAGCAAAAGAGGAATCAACACGCTCCTAGCAACCAAGTCTCTAAGTGAAAATAATATCATCAATAATAATGGGACTGCTCCCCACATTCAATTAGTGCCAAAGCCCTTTGGGGTACAAAATGTGGCCCTGAAATGCAGCCCAGGCCCAGTTTATCTGCCTCTGCAGAGCCTGAATTCGTTATGCAGGGAAAATGCAAAATGCAAAACAAACTGGTGTTTTCAGAGGGGTTTGTCCAGAAAACCCCTTTAAAGTGAGAGAGGGGCTTTTGATAGCAGGAGGATGCACCTGCTGGGAATTGCAGGATGGGGGTGGAGATGCCCCCCTAATACAGTCTCCCCCACGCCCCCATCCCAAGGAGCATGGGGAGGCAGATGCCTTTTGAAAAGGAATCAGACTGCAAAGGCAGTCACAGCCATTTAAACGTGGCCACCGCGTGCAGGGACTAGGGATCCAGATGGTAAAAATTTCAAGGAGAAAATGTTTGGGGTCTGATTAAAAAGGCCAGATTTCCTGTCAACATCCTGTCTTCTTTTAATTTCAAAGATTCCTTTTAAGCTCCAAGTGACAGTAAAACCTCCGATCTGAGGATTAAAGTCACACGGGCTTCCCCCTCCCCCTTCTCCCCGGGAGATTTTCCCCACTGGTATTTTAAGATGTCACCCGGGAGACCTCAAAGAGCCACTCATCCCTTTTTCCAATTTGGAGTCGTCTTAATGGGACCAAGGGCGGCCTCAGCTGCCAGGAGCCGCTGTTTCCAGCCACCTCAGGCACCCGCCACCCCCAGCCGCTGGCCCTTCCTGCCTTGCCCTTTCTCACGGCAGCTGTGAGAGGTTTAGGGGAAAACCAAGGCGTTTTCGTTTCATCTCGCTGCCCCCTTAAAAAAATGAAAATGAAACAGTCGCCTACTCCCCAGCAAAGAGAAAAAGCTCCTCTGAATGACTGGGGGTTGCCAGGGGTGGGAGCGCCCCCAGTCTCTGCCTGACATTCGGGATCCCGGCCGCAACCGTTTAGGGTTCGTTTAGGCCCCCGATCCCGGCCTAGAGCCTCCCGGTGTAAAATTTCAGAAGCCGGGAGTTGACGGTGTGAGCAGGAAGTGTTTCTGAAGCAGTGCAGAAGGAGGGGTGCTGCTCCTCTGAGAGGAGGGTAGGCCCTCTCCACCCTCCGCACCCCGCCTCCGGTGTCCTCGCCCCGGTCCCGGGGCTCCTCTGCCCCGCTGCCCGCAGGGCTGTGTCCGAGGGATCCGGGCTGGGGAAGAGCGAAGCCCCATCCGCCCGTTTCCGCATCAACATCTCTCCGCAGGGCTCCCCAAGGGTGGAGGGGCCAAATCCTCTAAAAGTCGTCCGTGTCGGGTGCATCCAAGAAGGAACGCCGAAGTCCCCGGCCGGAGCGCGCAAAGAGACCGCAAGCGCCCGTGGCTCGGCTGCTGGGCTCTAGCCGCGGGGTCGCGGGCACGTCCCCGCCCCTCCCTTTCTGGGGCCCTGGCTCCAGCAGCTGAGACTCCCGAAGGCGCAGGGCCGGTGTCCTCCCGCCCAGGGCCCCGCACTCACCTTGAAGGCGACGGGCAGCGTCTTGTTACAGCGCCAGTGCGAGGGCAGCACGGAGCAGAGGAAGTTGGGGCTGTCGGTGCGCACGAGTTCGCCCGCGTGGTCCGCCAGCACGTCCACCATCGAGCGCACCTCGGGTCGGGCGCGCCCGCCGGGCCCCACGGCCGCCTGCGCGCCCAGCGCGCCGCTGTTCTCGCCCATCTTGCCGCCGCCGCCGCCGCCGCAGGGGAAGGCCGTGGAGGGAGGTGTGAAGCGGCGGCTGGTGCTCGGGTCTACAGGAATACGCATAACAGCGGCCGTCAGGGCACCGGGCGGGCGGCGGCGGCGCGGCTCCCCCGGGGGTGGCTGGCGCGGGCGCCTCCTCGGCAGCCGCTGCCGCGAGAATCGGGAAAGCAGAAGCAGCCGGGCCGAGGCCTCAGGGCGCAGGGGGCGGCGCCCGGGGACGCCTCCCCTGGGCCAGCCAGCCGCGAGGCCTCGCTGCCCCGACGGCCGCGCAGCCTGTCCGCTAGTCCCGCATCCTGGGCGAGCGGCCCGCGTGTGGCCGCCCTCGCGGCGATCCCGGTTGCCTTGAGCGCGGCGGGGCCCGCGCGGGCTGTGCAGCCACCGCCGCCGCCGCCTCCCGCCCCCGCAGCCCGCTAGCGGCCTCCCCACCGACTCCGCAGCCGCAGCCCCAGAGCAAATCCTCGAGAATCAAGTGGCGGTGCCGAAACCGCCCGCGAGGGGTTAGTACCCCGGGGCCCGAGGGGGCGGGGCCGGCCCGAGCGACGCGTCGTGCAGCCAATCGGAGCCCCCATCGCGGGCACCTCGGCAGCGCTCGCGGGGGAGGAACGGGGACCGCAGAAGGCCGCCCAACGGGGAGGGGCGGAAGGCTCCGCCCCGCCGAGGACGCCCGGGGTTGGGGGGCCCCCAGCGCGACGACCCGGGGCTCCTTGAGAGTTCTGGGGAGCCGGAGCCGAGGCTAAGAATTTGTTTAAAACGTCTAGTCCCTACAGAGGCTCATTTGCCGCCGCCTCCTGACCCGGGGGCTGCAGCTGCTCTTCTGTCGCCCTTCCCGGCCGCCCGCAGCCAGGCCTCCCCACTCCAGCTGCTTTCGGCCTGTGAAGCTTGCACTCTCAGCTGGGGGCCGTGGGGGCCTCAAGGCCGGCGACATCCAGCGGGGAGCTGCCCCAAAGTGGCTTCTCACTGCCCCTACCTGTCCCGCAAATTATTTTGACCCAAGAGCCTCCACCGCATACGAGATTACGCGCGAGCCAGAGGCCTCTGCAGCTCCCAGCTCTGCGCGACTTTCCTCCCGGCCCCGGTGGCCCCGGTGCCAACCTGGGGACAGAGGGAAGGGTGTCCCTTATGCGCCCTCATCGGCTTGGGGGCGAGTAACCCCATTTCTCTCCTCTCTCCCCTCAAAATAACTTTCAGCATCGCGCAGGCCTCGCTGTGTCGTTCTTCGTTGTGGCGGCCTGAGGGTCTTCGAAAAACGCGGTGCGGCCTGAAAAATGCGAGTGTTTACTCCCGCCCCCCGCCGACCCCGCGCGCATGTAAACACTGTCCTGCATCGTGGAAGAGGACGCGAGTCCCTGGTGAGAGGAAAACTGTGCAGATAACGCAGGAATGGCTGCAAAGCTAAGGGCCCCTTCTTCCAAAGGAGGGAATTTTCATCCACCATGTGGATGCAAACTGGCTCCCGCGGGTCCACGCCCACCTCTGCCCGGGCGGTGCGCTTGGGCCACGCGGGCAGGGACCAAAGACAGCTCTGCCGAGGCACTGCTCGCCGGCCCTGGGTCCTCGCTCCCACTCGCGGCCGCGTGGCCCAACCATTCCCCGGCGGCAAGCAGGCAAACAATCCCTTTCCCGCCTCCTAGGCCGGGCGAGCGGGCGTAGGGACAGGCTACATCGAGGAGGGGAACTGGAAAGATCAAGCCGCCATGCACACTGGATTATCGCCACAGATGCGCTCCCTGGAGTCTGGGGAACGAACGCGTGCAGAGCCTCCCCGCCGTTTTGCAGATCGGGTTGGATATTCGTTGTTTCCGGCACTCGACAGGTGCAAAACGACCGATTCCAAGCCTTGGGGCAAAGAAGCATAGGATCTGAAGGTGGCTGCAAGATCTCGCCCTGGATCTGACCCCGGCGCATCGCGTGCCATTTCGTCGTTGCCAAACGAAATCAAGCCCTGCGTCCGCTCCAGGAAGGACCGGCTCTGGCCCAACCTCGACCACCTGGAGAGCTGATCCCCACCCCTGTCGGAGCCTCACGTCAGTCCCTCGGGCCATTTAGAGAACAGGGACGACGAAGGTCCATCACTGGACCTTTTTATAGAGCCTACACGTCGGAGTTGCAGATCGCCGGGGCTCAGGCCCGCTCGCTCACGTGAGCACAGACACTAGCCGCAGAACTAGAAGAAAGTGAGGAATCGGGACCTTGGCGCATCCAACCTCTGGGAGCTTCCTGCCAGGTAGGGCCCGGGGCCAGGGAGGACGGGCGACGCCGCACTGCCCTGGAGCGGCCAGGACCCGCTGCCTCTGAGGTTCGTAAATCCGGTTTGTCGAATGGTTTTGGTTTGCAGCCATGCCCTTACTTGTCTCTCCGCCTGATTTCTCCCTCTCATCCTACGGCTGGTTTACAAATGGGTTTCCTGAGAATAGGACTCCTGTGGATCTTGGCACCTGGCATAGGACCCGTCATGGCTCCAGCCCTAAGGAAGGCGCTCGCTGCCAGTGGGCGCCAGAACCAGGGAACCTGGGTTATAGACGTAGGAGGTCGCCGGGGCCGCCGGGGGAGGAGCAGTTCCGAGATCCACCGCTAGTTGACGCCTGCACTCTGCCAGCCGCGGAGATGCCCCGACAGGCTCTGCGCACAGATGTGCGCCAGCTGCGGTCCCGCGTTCGGGCGCCGCCGGCCGCCTCCTGCAAGCTGCTCCTTCTGGACAGACCTCCCGCCCTATTCCTCACTATCTGTGCGCTACGTATCGGACAAACCAGTGGCCTTGTGGTAGACCAGAGGCTGCCCTCTCCGCCCCCAATGGACAAGGACGCTCTCTGCCTTCGCATCTCGGACACCGGAGGGCTCCTGCGCCCTCTGACCCGCTGCAGAACGTTCCCTCTGGCAGAAATGCACAGTACTTTCCTGTCCTGTTCCGGAGCACCGGGGTTGAGGAGCACTCACAGAGGAACAGACCAGCTCTTTCCCAATTTCAACCTAAGGCAAACCTGCTTTGTCCCCACCCCAGACTGACAGACTCAGGGTCACACCTCTCTCTCTCCTTCTCTTCCCACCCCATCTCTCCCCGTTTTTCGAAGGACAGTTACAGTTGGAAAGCTCCCAGTCCCCAAGCTGGGACACCCAGTTACCCTGTCCCTTCCCCATCTTATGTGGACAGTCATCTCCTCTCCTTCTTCTCTGGGACCGATGGACAAACAGCCCACCTAAGGGAACGCCAAGTTGTCCACAGCAGGGGGAGGAAGCCAAGAGGTCTGGACCTACCTTGGCCCAGAGCTGGGTAAACAGGGACACAACCTGGAGCCTGCAGAGTCTGGGTTCTGGGAGCCACTCCTCCCGCCAAGTGTCCTCCACCCCTGGAAGGGGATCCATGGGGTCAGAATGACCCTGTGTCGGGCACCCTCCTCCTGCTGCAGGAGAATGTCTAGGAGTGCGCTCCTAGCGCACTCCCGGTAGTGAGGAGCCTGCACGTCTCTCCCCTCCCACCAGAGAGAGCGCTTCTGAGGGCAGGTCTGATTCCTAGGGAGTCCCAGTGCTTGGGGAGGGGTGAGGACCCCCCAGCCGTGCCAGATAGTGGACGTATATGCTCTGGAAAACCTAAGAGGTCCATTGGCTGTGGAAGGAGCTTTGGTCTGAGGTTCCACTGCCTGAGTTCTTCCACCACCTACTGTGATCTAGGGAAAATTGCTTAAAACCTCTCTGAGCCTCATCTGTTTCATCTGTATAGTGGGGGTAATAACAGTGGCCTCCTCATAGAATTGTGTGTAAAGTGCTTAGCACAGGCCTGGCACATAGGTGGTGCTCCATCCATTCTAGCTGGCACTGTTGTTTATACTAAAAAAATAAGTCCTGATCATCCCTTGTCCGGGACCTTTGGCAAGTCCCTTCCCCTCTCTGGGCCTCACATTTCCCATTTGTGAAATACCCAGTTCCCAAATTCAAAGCTTCCCCAGACTCGGAACCTAGTCCTTGGCAATCCTGTCCCCCTTGGTTCTCCTGGGGGTGGCCTGGGGGAGCTAAGGAATGTCCAGGCAGAGACAGCTTGCAGGAGGGTTTTCCAGCAACCATCACAGGGCTGCCGGTGCCTGGACCTTGAGGACTCACCTTCCCCTGGGCTCTCAGACCCTCACTCTGGAAACCCACTCGCCTCACCCCCTACCTCCCCACAGACACTTTCCCAAGTAGAAACTGACCTCAGCCAGCACTGTCAGCCCTCACGCCCTCCCCAGGAGGCAGCTGTTCCCTTTATCCTGAGTCTCATGGGAGCCCCAGTCCAGTGAATAGACAGAGGACAGTCATGCAGAAGCTGTTGGTTTCTCCCAGCCCGACCTCCACACCCACTCCAGAGAGACCCATGGTGAAAGCTGTTTCTTTCCTAGTGCCCTGGAACCCAAGGTGGAACATTCCTGTCCCTCACTGAGCCTCAGTTTCCTCTTCTGTGAATGGAGGTCATTCTAATCGCTCCATTTCACAATCTGGCGGGGAGGGGCATTGTGTTTCACCATATGAAAAATACCATCAATTGTTCCATGTGAAAGAAAAAGAAAGAGAATGCTGCTGTTTAAACTAGGACTTGTCTGCATCCTTATTTCAGATATATATTTATATATATGTAAGTTTTATTATATATGCTACCTATATATCATATATTAAAACATACATATATAATTAGTGAGAAAGGGTCATGAAAAACAGTAATACGGTTGAGGGGTTGCTGCCTCCGGAGTTGGGAGCCTTCACCCCCGAGAATCCATCTCTGAGGCTGTCCCTCCTGGGCAGCCTCTCAGGAAGGCTCCTGCTGATGGGGCTGGAGGAGGAGGACAAGTGGCTTCTCAAATTGCAGGGTTTTTTTTTTTTTTCTCTTTTGGAAAGGACCAGACTCTGAGGGGCGGGAGAGGGAGCTGGGGAGAGCATGGTGAGTAGGACACAGCTACAGCCTCTGCCGTTAACTGGCTGTAACTTTTGCCCAGGGTCTGCACCTCTCTGAGCCTTGGTCCCCTGGACAATAAAGTAGGAAGAGAAGGAACAGCCATGTTGGCTGAGGTGTTATCACGTCCAGGCACTGTGTTTGGGCTTTAAGTGCGTCTTTCGATCCTCATGTGTACATGGTAGGTGTTACGCCCATTTAAATGAAAAGAAACATGGCTCAAGGTTTTCTGGGCTAAGGAGGACAAGCACCAGATTAAAAGCTCAATCTGACTCAAAATTCGGGTAGGAGGCACCTCAAATGGTTATATACGTTCCTCCTCCCTCCCGCCACCAGTGGTTAAATGAAGAAATGGGAAGAGCCCAGTGTACAGATATTGAAAGAGCTCAGTACGGTTAGCTGTGATGATGGTAGGGGAGCTAGAGGCAATACAATTTGTTAAACAACGGTGGACTTGGAAATCAGCAGACCCTTCAGACTCCGGGAAGCGGGTGCAGGGGTTGTCCGCTCCCACAGCCTGCTCTCTTTTCACCTCGGAACCGACTCTCCTGGGAGGAGGCTGACTCAGCTGTAGTCCCCAGTATACAGATAGGAACACTGAGGTCCAGAACGGGGAGAGACTTGACCTGAGTCACCAAGGAAGAAGGGAGACTTGGACGGAGCTCCTGCAAGGCCAGGGGGCAGCACCACAGCCGGGCGGCCTGACTTCCGCCCACCCTGCTGGAGCCCGCAGACGGAGCCGCGAGCCAGGGCTGCAGGGCATCCCTCCAGCGCCCCCTCCCGGCCAGGTGCGACCCATCGCTCCAGGGGAAGTGCCCCGTCTGGCTGCAGGCCTCACTTTCCCCAACCTTCTAGGCTTTGGGCCGGCTCCCCACAGTACCCCAGATGATTTTCACTGTGACCCCGGGTTGGAGCCTCAGGAGGTGCCGGCTCCCCTCTTGTCCCTGCAGCCGCGGAGCCCCCCACTCCCACTCCCACCCTGCTGTAGCTCCCCTGGGAGAGGGTGCCCAGTTTTGGGAATGCGAGAGGGAGGACGAAGGACAGAGGGGTGGTCTCAGCTCAAGTGTGGCCAGGGGAGGGGAGGCGGCCCCAGCAGTAGCCAGGGAAGTGGATTCTGGTTTGGCTCCCACCACTGGGTCTGGCCTTCCTACCACCCTCACCGTTCCTCACTTTGGTCATCTATAAAACGGAAATAATTCTGGCGGAGAGCTGTGGTCTATGACTAACAATTGCCCTAATTGCTTGGACTCCTGCTGTGTGCTGGGAGTGCTACCCCAATTATCACTAACCCTTATGAGGCTTCCGCAGGGTAGAGATTTTGTTTTCTCCACTTTACAGGTGGGAAAATTGAGGCTCAGAGAGTAAAGAGCTTCTTCCCTTTGGGCCTCAGAACCTGAGAGGTTCAAACAAGAAAGTCTCGAGGGCTCTTCTTTTTTTTTTTTTTTTTTTTTTTTTTTTTGCAGGCTCGTAGTTCCCCCACCAGGGATTGAACCTGGGGCCACAGCTGAGTCCTAGCCACTGGACCACCAGGGAAGTCCCTTGAGGGCCCTTCTTTTAAAATGACTCCTTGACACAGAGCAGGGCTCTGTCTCTGCTCTGCTGGCTGGTCACAGTGCATCCATCCACAACACTGGGTGGGTGCCAAGCTCCTTGCTGGCAGAGCCGTCAAATCAGAGGACTCCTCTGCTGGGGGGCAGGGAAGAGCAGGAGAATGGGGAGAGGGGCCTGGGTATCCTGGAGCCCAAGGGGGCTTCAGGGAAGGGCGTGGCCTTTCCCCAGGCCCTGGACGGAGCTCTCCGCTCTGGCAGTTAAGGAAAGGGCTCTTCTGAGTGGCTGTTGCCTCTTGCATCCCCTATAGTAGAGGAAAGACAGGAGGGCTTTCAGGTTCAAAATGCCTGCAAACCTTAATCAGGTGGCAAGAATAGGAGTCCAAGAGATTGGTGGTCCAAAAACCAATGTTCGAATAGGATTGGAACCACAGGGTTAGAACGCTAAGCTTTATTAATCATTACTGACAACAGTTAAAGTGCATCTAACCTCACAATATTTTTATGGGGGAGGTACAGTTATCACCCCCATTTTACAGGTGAGAAAACCGAAGACAGAGAGGTTAAGTAATTTGCCCAAGGACACACAGCTGGGAAACTGTGGAGCTAGGATTCCAACCAGGCAGCGTGGCCCCGGAGCCCACGTTCCTGACCACCACACTCTTGTTCTCATGGACCAGAATCAGTTGCCTGAAGTTACAGTCATGGAATAGAACTAGAATCCTGGCATGAGAACTGTGGGCAGGATTCAGAATTTTATAATGTCAGACTCCACAGGGCTCTGAGGTATCATATCCAAATCTCCTATTTATCGAATGGTGGAACCAAGGCCGAGGGAGGGGAAGGGTCTCACTCAAGGTCGCAGCTTTGGCCAGGGGCAGAGTCTGGAACCCCCTCTCACCGCCTCCCACTGACTGTGCTCCAGGGTGCCTTTCTCTCCATGCCACCTCCCCCCATGCCTGCCCACCCAGTGCCTCCAGGGCCCAGCCAGTCCCATTAGGGATTTTCCATCGCCCCAAATAGGTCCTAATGACTATCAGTCCTTGTGAAGCCTTAATTAATCTCAGAGGCGATGGCTCTGAGGAGACTGGGGGCTTTGGCCTTACGCAGATGAAGATTACGGCTCCATTTCATGTGGTAGTAGAGGAACGCCTCAGACATTCCTGACAGCAATAAAAGCCACATGGCTTTCCAGCGTCGCCCTTGGAAAAGAAAAAAAGCGCAGCCCTTTGCGGAAAGAAATCAACTATGTGCTGTATGCATGGCATGAGATAAAAACGGGGCAGAATGAGGTGGAGAACAGTTGGTCTTTTATGTGGCCTCCGATGGCCACCGAGAGTGGCAGGGCCCAGCGGTCGTGATCCCAGCTGCAACCCCGGGGGAGAGGGGTAGCCCTCTGCGCGGTGGTAGAAGCCACAGTGGCAGGGCCTCAGTCCCTCAACCTGAACTGAGTTTGAGCCGCCCCAGATGTCCCACAGGCAGGGCCAGCTTCCTTGGCCCGTGACCCATGCAGTCGCACAAAAGGGCCTTGCAACTGGATTCATGCTCTGCCGTCACTGCCTTGACATGCTTAATACTTTTTGAAGAAGGGGCATGCATTTTCATTTTACACCAGGCCCCTCAAATGATATGACTGGTCCTGCCCACAGGTCACCCCATCAGCCCATTGCCTCATGTCTCCTGGCCCCTTCCATGGGTCCAGGCCTGGGGAGAGTGTTTTGTGAGCAGCTATATTGTCTGAGGTGAACTTTAAAGCAACCTCGTGAATTGGGCAGATGTGGAAACTGAGGCTCAAAGAGGCTTCCATGCGGCAAGGAAGCCTAGATTTGGAGTCAGGTCCCTCTGATTCCAAAGCACGTGTCTGAACCACTCCCCATTCTGCAGTCTTTCATGTTCATCATGCCCAGTGGGGATGGTGACGCCCACGGTCAGGCTTTTTTATTTCCAAATAACAGAAGGGATAATTGAGGCCTGACAAGTGAAGGTACTCATGGTCATACCCAGTCAGTGGGGAATGGGTCCCTTGGTCCTGGACTGGGCAACAGTGGACCTGGGCCCGGACCCATAGGGCTGAGGGGGAGGGGTGTCCCAGTTTTATAGTTGTTTGTTGCACTTGTACATTTTTAGCTCTTCTGTGTGGGTCATTGCCTTGAGTCTGGCCTTGGATGTAGTGGGAGTCCTGGCCCCCCTCTCCCACTCTCCGTCCTAAACATCTAGAAGTCCTTCTTTGTGACTTCACTCTCTCATGCTCCAGTTTTCCTCTGCTACCCTCATTGGCTGGGGAAGCAGTTGTGCCTTATACCTTGATAAACTCAAAGGGCTTCCAATCCTCTATGAATCGTAGAAAGTTGGGGCTGAATGGAGCCTAAAGGTGGTCATGACTTATGACCTGGCTGCTGGCCCCAGGGGAGCCGTCCCCTTATTCCTTGCTGGGTAACCTCAGGCAAGCCCCTTCCCTCTCTGGGCCTCAGACACCCCATCAGGGAGAGAAATGTATTAGCCCACACTTGATCCCCAGGAGGACTGTCCATCTTCAATGTTCTAGCATTCCATGTTAATCTATGACTGGGGAAACTGAGGTCCAGGCAAGGTCATAGACTTGCTCAAGGTCACACAGGATGCTCACTGGCAGCCGGACCCAACTCTGAGGCTCCTGCCTGATAACCTAGCTTTTCTCTGCACAAACCTTTGGAGGGACCAACTCTGGACTTGTCCTCCACAGGTCACCATGGCCTGTCAGGCACCTTAAGTGCCCAGGTCTGGAAGCCTCAGCTAAGGGTCCTCTTTAGGAAAAAATGTGCCTGGTGATGGTAATGTCCTTTTTTCCCCACTCACGTTTAGGTTGTGTCATTGTTTCCATAATAGAGGCCTCTATTCCAGGTGTTATAATTTGGCTAGAAAATGGGGAGGAAGGGTCAAACTCTAGGACCCAAGGGGCAGGTGAGGGATAGAGCGCTGGAAAGCCAGGAGAAGAAAGATCTTACTGGACCCAAGGCACACAGGGTACGTGTGCGCACACACACACACACACACACACACCTCTTCTCATGGGCACACTCACACGCAACACACATGCTCATGCGCACACTCTCACACACACTCACTCGCAGCTCACACTCACACATCTATGTGGACAAGTCCTCATGGAGGCCAACACTGCTACGTCACAGCCACACATGTAAACAGTTAAGTGTATGTGTGTGTAAAGACGCTCCCAAGGAGACACATCTGTCTGTGTCAACACTCACAGACCCATTAATGTAGACGCAGATAGGCCTCCATAGGCACACGTCAAGTGCGTGTAGACACAGACCATCCTGTGGACAGAGCTACACGCAAACTTTGAGGCAGGTGTGGAGTGAGGGCTTAGAGCTTGAGTTTGTTCTCTAGCTCAGCTCTGGGAGGAGTTGAACCCTGGCTGTGGGAGTTTCTGCTGCTTCTTAGTTCAGGGGCATTGACTCTCTAGGTGTTTTGTGAGCCCAGGGCTTTCAGACGCTTGCCCAGTATCTGACTGTTAACCTCCTTCCCTCCCAAATGCTCCATGGAGGTGAGGGGAGCCTGCCCTCTTGGTCCAGAAAAAGGTGGCTGTTATATGAGGGTTGCAGGGAGGGTCCCTGAGGCAGCCTGGGCTGGAGGGCAGAGCATGAGCCTGGGGCCCCAAAGCCCTGGGGTCAGGTTTGGGCTGAGAGGCCCCGGACATGACACATCACCTTCCTGAGCTTCAGCCCCCTCACCTGTAAAACAGGCCAATTACTGCTTCTCAAGGGGTGTCGTGAAGGGGCTTCCGGCTCACATGGGAGCTCAGAGACAGCAGCTGCCACAGCCTGACCACCCCTGCAGGGTGCGTCACCCTGAGCCCCCTCTTTTAGGGCCTAGGTGACACCCCCAGGAACCTCAGCACGGGGAAGAGTATTGACGCCATGTCATTTGATGAACTGTTAAAGCAACTGGGAACTTTGTCCTGGGGAAGAGCAAGCCTGGGGCTGAGAGCTCTGCTTTCAGATCTCTGAAGAGCCCATGCGTGGCAGGGGACCATACGAGTGCTGGGGATGGAACTATGGCCAGTGGCTGTTGGGCTCCATATGAGGAAAAGAAGCAGAGACAGAATGAGACATTCCTCTAGAGGTAGAGAGCTCCCCGTCATGGGAGGTATTCAAGTTGAGGCCAGGATATTGTAGAGGGAATTTAAAAGTTGGATGGGGCTGGAGGCTGGACCAGGTATCAGTGTCTAGCCTAGGTTTGGCTCATAGTAAACATTTATTGAACAAATGATAGAGTGAAACCGAAGTTCCATTCGTGACCTGACAGTCTGTGATGCAGGGTCTACCAGCTCTGAGTTCTCACCCTGGCATCTTTACCTGCTAGTGTGTGACCTTGGGCCTCCTCCAGCCTCAGTCTCCTCATCTGTAAAATGGGGAGAATTGACCACCTTCCATGATCTTCCCTCCAAATACATTTTAGTAGTTCAATAGCTCACATCCTTTATTGCTGCCTTTCAGTTCATTCCAAAATGACTGCTCTTATAAATAGAAAATGACACTGAAAGCGGAAAGCATACAGACAAGCAAGATGATGGTTAACACAGGAGAGTGGTTCCCCTGCCCCGCCGTGGCAGGGACAGGGAGAAGGAGGGATGTGACTGGGAAGCGGACACTGGTGGGAGCCCTAAGGTCCACTTAGTGGGTTTTTTTTTTTAACATCTTTACTGGAGTATAATTGCTTCACAGTGTTGTGTTAGGTTCTGCAGTACAACAAAGCGAATCAGCCGTATGCATACATATGTCCCCATATCCCCTCCCTCTTGCGTCTCCCTCCCTCCCACCCTCCCTCTCCCACCCCTCTAGGTGGTCGCAAAGTACCGAGCTGATCTCCCTGTGGCACGCAGCTGCTTCCCACTAGCTGTCTGTTTTACATTTGGTAGTGTGTATATGTCAATACTGTCCTCTCACTTCGTCCCAGCTTACCCTTCCCCCGCCCTGTGCCCTCAAGTCCATTCTCTACATCTGTGTCTTTGTGCCTGTCCTGCCCCTAGGTTCATCAGAACCATTTATTTTTAGATTCCGTATATATGTGTTAGCATACGGTATTTGTTTTTCTCTATCTGACTTACTTCACTCTGTATGACAGACTCTAGGTCCATCCACCTTACTTAGTGGGGTTTTTTAAAAGCTAGGTGGTGGGTTTATGGATGTCTGTTTTATTATTATCATTTAAACAATATTTATATACACTCCCTGTTACTATATTTTACAATAAAATATTTTAGGAGAAAAGCAAAAGGTAAAAAAGCCCTCCCTCCCCGAAAAAGCCCTCCCTCCCCGAAACCTCTGAAAAAATGATTGACAAAAATGCTGAAATTTGCATAGAGTTGCAAAACTGCCCGTGGGGCATCAAAGTTGGAGGGTGTGTATTCTTGGCCAAATCACTGTTTCAACCAGATTGTCCTGTCCACCAGCTCACTCAGCTGAACCATCTGGTGGCCTTGAAGCCATCCTCACCATGGCAGCCCCCCATGTGGAGCATTTTGGGGTACCCAGCCCCTGCTGAGCATGCTCCCTACTGAGCTCCTTAAATCTTACCAACAGCTTTCTAGGTACATGTCATCGGGCCTGCTTTACAGACGAGGGACTGAAGTTCATTGAGTAAGTCTCCTGGACCCAGCTAGGAAGGGGCAGAGCTGGGATTTGAATCAAGATCTTTTGATGCTGAAATTGTGCCCTGCTGTATGCAGCAGCCCCACCCCAGGGGCCAGGCTCTTCAATATAATAACTAATGAGATCCACACTTCACATGTATTATTTCATTTATCCTCACAGCCACCTTATGTGTTAAGTACCCTTATTATTACTTCCATTATAGCACTAGGAAAACTGAGGCACAGAAAGGTTAATAAGTTGCCCCGATTCACACCTCAGATGAATGTCAGAGGTGAGCTTTGAACCTAGGCAGCCTGTGCTGCCCTGCCAGGCCCATGGGGAGCACAGACGCCATGGACACAAGACAGAGCTGTGGCCTGGGGTCCACAGATGACCCCCAGGAACCAAAGGCCAGCAGGAATGGATGGCTGGGGTTGGGGTATGCAGCAGGGAGATCTGCTCCCAGAGTGACACCAGCCCTATGCAATGAGCTGTGTCCGTCCCTCTTCGCCTAGCGGGCCTGTGGCCCTTGGGGAGGCGCTGAGGATGTGGGCAGAACCAAACAGAGGCTAGAGCAAGCTGGGCCACAGGCTCAGACACTGGGCACTCTTTGTCATTTGCTGTTGGCATGAGTTTGTCCCTGGCAAAAAGGTGATGTTCATCACCTGTGCATCTCTGGGTGCCCCTGAGTGACTTCTGGAATGGGATCATAAAATGTGCTCAGACCCTGGGTGGGGGCTGCACCCTCTTACTGCCCCATCTCTGAACCTCAGTCAGATCAGGGGTGGGCTTGATGCTCTGAAAGTCCTTAGCTCACAGAGGCCTGGTCCCATCCTAGGAGCGCAGGGGGAAATGTTCCCAGTCCTATCCTCGGGGAGCACTGCACTTGATGGGGGAAGAGCTGGGATGGAAAGGAAAAGGGGAAATAAGCAAAGGAAGGAGGAGGCTCTAGCTGGATTCATTCAGTCAACAAACATTTTTTGAGCACGTACTATGTGCCAGGGGTTATTTTAGGTGCTGAGGACACAGCAATGGACACGATAGCTTAGACTCCAGCAGGGAAGGCACAAGATAAACAAGGAGGCAAATACATAAACACGAAGATAGACAGTGGGTGGTCACTAATTCCTTAGACAGGCGGGTCAGTGAAGGTCTCTCGGACGAGGTGGCATCTGCGCCGAGACCTGAAGGTTGAGGAGACTCAGGTGGAGGAAAGGAGAGGGGAGCTGGTGGGAGGGCCCACAGCACGGCAGGAAGCAGCTTCTCCCACCTGCCTTCTCCCACCTCCTCTGCACCAGGCACGTCCATGATTCTAAAACTTGTTTCCCCTATTCTCCCTTTTTGCTTCTCCCACAATAGCCCTGAGAACCAGATGGGGCGAATTGAAGTAGCCTGACCTAGAGCTGAGGAAACTGAGGCTGGAGATGAGAGGGGCTTGTACTGCATTCCTTTGTGCCCCAGTGCCAGGACCCCACCAGGCCCCATACCCGGCCTGGTGCTCCTCAGGCCGGCCCCACTGTCCAGCGTGTTCTTCAACCTCCAAGTCCAGGCAGGCGACAGCCAGAGTGGAGTCAGGCCATGGGCACCGCTCCTCAGGGGTCACGGGGCTAGAAACGTGGGCTGCTGGGCAGGGCCTGGGAGGGACGGCGCTGGGGGCTATGCGCCCGGCCCTGATTGGAACAAGGTGGCGGCCCTGGGAGCCCAGCCGGGCTTCACTGATCTTGCCTGGTGTTCTAGCCACTGGGCGGGACCGGCACCGGGCAGGCTGCCGATTTTCCCAGGTGTGGGAACACCCTGGGGGAATGGCCTTTCATGTGGCTGTGGGGTAGGCATGCCACCCAGCACGTGGGGGAGGCCAGGGCACTGGGGGCACGCTGACAGTGTAGGGGCCTTCCGGAGACTTGGAACCCCACAGCCGGCCAATGTCAGGCTCCCAGGGACAGGGTCACGGACTCCAGACTCTGAGACACTGCAAGAATGGCGGAATCTTTGTCATCAGAACTCGCATTTATTGAGTGTTCGCTGTGTGCCAGGCACAGTGCTGAGCACTTTATATGGTTTAACTCCGTGCATCCTGGGTTCTATGATCCCCCCCACTTACAGGTGGGGAGACTGAGTCTCATCAGAGTTAAGTAACCTACCTAAGGTCACACAGTTCTGAGGCTTTTGTCCTAGAATATAAGATCCCTAGAATCAGAGGGTCTTGGAGTGCGGAAATCACAGCTGGTTGATATTGGGAAGGCCTTGAAGATCCTTGAGCCCAACTCCCTTGAATCCCTTTTCCTTCTCATCTTGCGATACTTCTGAGGGGAGTTTGGCCTTTGATGTGAGTGGGTGTCAGCTTAGCAGAACAGGGTGGTACTGGGGGCAGGGGTTGAGGGCAGTTGAGGGCCAGGAGTGGGAAGGGCCATCACTGATTTCCCCCTTCCAATCAGCCCTATGGGGTTCTGCACGACTGCCCCCCACTCTTCCATCTGTCTGTCCTCATCTCTTTCCACTCTTTCCTTCCCTCATCCCACTCCAGCCACACTGGCCTCCTCGCTGGTCCTCAAACACACAATTATACCCCCACCACAGTGCCCTTGCACATGCTGTTCCCTCTGCCTGGAAAGCCTTTACATTCAGTCTGCATGGCTCAACTCCCCACCTCAGTCAGGTCCCTGACACCCCAGTGAGAGGCCTTCTTGGAGCCCCAGCAATAGGCAGAGTAATGGCTCCAAAAATGCCCACATCCCAACCACTGAAACTGAATATGTCACCTCACATGGCAAGAGGGACTTTGCAGATATGATGAAGGTTAAGGACTTTGAGATGGGGAGATTACTCTGGATTACCTGGGTGGGCCTAATACATCGCAAGGGTCCTTACAAGTGGAAGAGGGAGGCAGAAGAGGACAGTCAGAGGGAGAGTTGAGACAGAAAACTGACTGGGGAACCAGAGAGATGGCAGCATGAGAAGGACTTGGCCCAGTGTTGCTGGTTGTGAAGACAGAGGAAGGGGCCCCTAACCAAGGAAAGCAGATGGCCTTTAGAAGCCGGACAAGACGAGGAAATGGATGCTCCAGTAGCCTCCAGAAAGAAACACAGCCCTGCCAGCACCTTGCTCTTAGTGAGACTCACGTAGGCCTTCTGACCCCCCGGATCTGTAAGATGATAAATGTATGTTGCTTTAAGCTACTGCATTTGTGATGATTCGTTACAGCAGCAATAGGAAACTAATACATCCTTCTTCCCCGATTTATACTTATTTAGCACAGTTATCATTGCCTGATAAATTACACTTTCACTTACGAATTGTCTTTTCCCTCCCCCAGCACCAGAATGCCAACTCCAGGAGGGCAGGGTATTTTTTTTTTCATTTGGTTTCGCAGTCCCAGTTAGAGTTGCCATATTTAGCAAATAAAAATACAGAACACCAAGTTAAATTGAATTTCAGATAAACAACAAATACTGTTTTAGTGTAAAGTTGTCCCAACGATTGCAGTCATTCATTGTTTATCTGAAATTCAACTAATTTGGGTGTCCTGTATTTTGTCTGGCAACTCTACTCCCAGTGCCTAAAAAAGTGCTTGAGATCATACTAGGATCTCAATAAATATCTGTTGAATGAGTGAAATAAATAAATGAATGAATAAACATTAAATTCTAGCTTAAAAATCCTTTTGGCTTCCAGAATTCCTACAGGATAAATAACAGCAAATAATGAAAGCAAACAGTTTCATGGCCCTTCCTATATACCAGGTACCGTTCTGAGTGCATTACAATTACTAACTTACTCAGTTCTTGCAGTAACCGAATGGGGTCATTAGCCCACTTTACAGATGAGGAAACTGAGGCCCACGAGTGGCAGAGCCAGGCAGTGCAGGGCCCTCGAAGACCCTGGCTCACAGAACATTCTAGCTTTATCTCCTAATTCACTTCCCTGCACATAGTGGATTCTTTCTCTCTAATAGACCATGGTGCCTCTCTGAGGGGTGGCTTCCCCCTTTGCTCTGACTGCAGAACTCCTGCTCATACACCAAAGCCATGTCCTAATTCCCCTTCATTGTGAGACTGTCTCTGATGCTCCCAGGAGGACTTGGTCCCTTGTCTGAATGCACTGTATGTAAGGACTTGCTGTTTTGTCCTTTACTCCCCCAGACTAGAACCTCCCTGAGGACAGAACTGAGTCATTTTCAGCTCTCTGGCCGAGGAACTTAGAACTGAGCATGGCTCTAAGGGGCTTTCCAGAAGCATTTAAGGACCAGTGAATGAATGAATGAATGAGTGGTGAATGAATGAACGAGGGAATGAACGAACATCTTTTCCACTCTGGGCCTCAGTTTTAGAGTCTATGAAAGGGGAAGAACAGTCTCTAATCCCTACCCCCTCATCTCTTGAAACAAAACACAGTTTTTGCTGATAATAAGAATAATACACATTCATTAAAGAAAAATTGGAAAATAATAAAATTATGCAGAAGAAAATTAAAACCACCCATAATCCTGCCACTCAGAACAATTGTTAATATTTTGGTTTTCGGCCTTCTGGTATTCTTACTATATGTATAGATTTTTTTTCTTCTCTCCCTCCCCCCTCCCTCTGTCTTTCCTTCTTTTCTTTTCTAACAGTGGGAACCTGTAGTCCATGTTTTGAACCTGCTTTTGAAACTCACCAACATACAGTGTGCATTTCCCCTTGATCTTAATCCTCTCCCTGACGGCAGGCAACAAAACTACACTGATCGGGCATGGTGGGGGTAAGTGTGTGGAGAGACCCCCCAGTCCCAGCTGGACCACCGTGGTATTCCCTCGTGGTGAGTCCTTTGAGGTGTTTCTAGATCTCAGTTATGCAGACACTGCTAGAACACCCCAGTGTGGACGTCTTAGCCTTGTCCCTGGTTCCTCCCTTGGAACGTGTTCCAGGGTGGGGACCCCCGTGTGGACACTCTTGGGCTCTCGACCCCACCTGCCTGCTTCTCCCCAGTCCCGCTCCTACCATTCGCCTTGGCTTTCTGGGCTTGGCAGGAAACTGTGGGAGTTATTTGACCTCCTCGGAAGAAAAACCCCCTCTACATCCAAGGCCTCACTGGTTCCATCCAGGCTGAAGATACCCATTTATTTAGCCATTTGTCCGCTTTATAGTCTAAGGCTCATGATTTCCATCTCAGACACTCGGTTCTAACTGAAACAGCCTCAGACATCTCTGAGGGTGCTCACGACCTCAGGCCTGCATAGACATCATGTGTTAATAGTTCAATGACTGAACTTACCTCATACCAGGCCCTGTGCATCTCTGTGCGTCCCCACAATCACCCTTGGAAGTAGGGATGACTATCTCCCATCTTACAGATGAGAACACTGAGGGTCTGAGAACGAAGTGGCTTGGCCGAGCTCACAGAGCAGGGAAACAGGGCATCTGGGATTCACCCTAGGTTGGCCTGACTCAGTGTAAAGCTGACTCTTCTGTCCTCCAGGGGCTGCACCTGTGTAGACCCCTGATTCTACGCTGAAGAGCTGTGAGCCTTGTAATCTGGGGGTGCAAAGACCTAGCCCGCCTGCCCCTGCTGCCTGCTACCTGACGGGGCAGGGTCCCAGCATCACTGGGAAGTAAGGAGAGAGCTTTGGCCTACAAGCTGGGTGGGCCAGATTCTGTCCGCTGTCCTGATGCTGTGTGTGCCCTCACCCTCTCCATCTGTAAGATGGGAGAGCAGGGACTCAGATGACAGCCTCCTGGGCATGCGGCTTCTCTGAGCACAGCCGTGGTGATACTCACCGCTGAGTCAAAGGAAGAGAGAACTCTTGTCAGACGGGCCACGTCATCAGAGGCAGCCAAGCCTGGTTCTTGCGGGGTTGGAGTGGGCAAGTCTCAGTCCTAGACCTGACAGCCCCAGATGGAGCCTACTCACCACACACCCCCCCAGCCCCGGCAGATGGGAGGCTATTTTTTAACCAACCCCACAGGAAGAAGAGGCCAGAAATGAGTTCAGGGGGTTAACCCAGGTCCCTGGGGACCCCTCCTATTTGCATCCTCTTTCCCCCACCAGCCAGGGAGCTGAGTGGACTTCACCTGGAGCTCCCTGGAGCCTTCCAGAGCTCCCAGCAGATCAGACTGTTGGAGCTGGAAGGTCCCCGTGTGATAGGCAGGGAAAGCGAAGCCCAGAGATGTTGGACTAGGCCTGCTTTCCTCACCGCCCCCTCTGCTGTGTGCTTCTACCTCCCCTGCCTCCACCTTCCTGGGGTGACCCAGGGCAAGCAAGACCCTCCTGTCTCGGCCTCAGTTTTCCCACTTGTCAGATCATGAGTCCCCTCTGGGCATCTCTGAAGCGTCTCCCAGCTGGAGAACCTCCTTCTGCGCTGGGGCCTCCACTCTGTCCCATCAGTCCTGGGTTTCCCGGGAGGCTCGAGAAGCGTCAGCCCTGTGGACAGGGGCCAGGGGCAGGTGTCTGGGGGCCCCCCAGGAGAGGAGGAAATTCCTGGCCGGAGAAGCGGGGACCAGCCTGGGTAGGGGCAAAGCCGCTTCCCTTGCGGCCTCCCTCAGACCACACCACCAGGTGTACCTGGTCCCCACAGACAGGGGTTCCTGAAAAGTCGGGTGTCTGTCACAGTGGGTGCGGCCACTGATGTGTGTTTGCCTCTGTGAGTGTTCACACGTACGTGGTGGGGGTGGGAGGAACATGGGGGCCAGTGGGCACACGGGCCTGGGGGGACCAGACTTTGGTTGCTGAACAGGGGCAGCTTGTGTCAGGCCCTACCACAACCACAGGTCCCCCCCAGAACCCCTTGGCTGGGGCTGGTCTAACCTGAAGGTGGAATGCACGTGGGGGAGGGGAGCATGCAGGGCAGGCGTATGGGGGGGAGGGGCACATGTGACGAGGGGGTATATGTGGGGGAGGTTTGCATGTGGGGGAGGGGATCATGTGGGGGAGCGGGGCACGCTGGGCCCAGCGCCCCGGTGCTGTCGGGGCCTCCAGGAGCTGGGACCCCAGTGAAGGTCTGAGGGGAGCTGACTCTGACTTGCCTCCTTTTTACTGTCTGTTTAAAACAACACTGTTACTAAATAACATTAATTGAGGGTCTCACATAACACACCCCTGGCCCCGTGATACAAGTAGAATGAGCACAATGAAAAAACTTGTACAAATACAGAAAAACACCTAAAAAATGTTGACGCCTGAAATCTTAGAGCCAGAGTGAATACCATGCGTCTCTGAGGAGGAAGGTGTCTCTAGAGCCTCTTGCTATAAATCATCTTAATTCTCATACCCTGAGCATTTCACTGGGGCCGGGGGCGGAGCTAAGCACTTGAAATACTGTCTTAGTTAATTGTCTGAACTGTTGCTCTCTCCCTTGTACAGATGAGGAAACTGAGGGAAAGGGAGCTTAAATATGACCCTCGGGGAGTAAGTAGTGGAGCTAAGATTCGAACCCAGGTCTGGCTAATTTGCAAGTGCAGATCCTCCCGGGGTCCAGGACTCGGCTCCCCTGGGAAAACTGTGTTCACTCATTCATTCCTCCAGCGGTATTTTCTGAGCACTCTGAGGAGTCAGATCTAGCTCAGCACTGGGGACTTGGCCTTGAACAAGACAGACAGGCCCTAATCGGAGCCCCCAAATGGTCACAGACTGAGCCCCAACCCTGACCACAGCTTGACCCCCTACGAGCTGCAGTCCCGCCTCCCCCAGTCAGCAGGGGCCTTTCCGAGCTTTTCATGGGCCACAATGTGTTCAAAAGCCAAGACCGGGTGCCTGCCTCACCAGGCCACTGTCTGCTCGGGCAGGGAGGCCCCCAGGAGCCCACTTACCGCCCCAGGCCCACCACTCTGGGCCAAGCCTCCTTGGGGCAGGGGGCTGCGTGCTGGCCTGGGGCCTGCCCAGGCAGGGGGCAGAGAAGCCCAGCTCCCCTCTTGCCTTGGCCGAAAGGCAAGCCTCCACTCAGAGCATGGGGCCACCCCGGAGTCTGAGCTGGTGTGCACCCCCCTGCAGCCCCTTTTTAGCCAAAGATAAAGGTATTAAGAATGTCGAGAGGCAACCGCAGAGCATTAAACGCGAGTGTGGGGACCTTCTGAGCTTGGAGCCCTGCAGCACCCCATGGGTTACAGCTCACGAAGCTGGCCTGCCTGAGGGAGGGACCCAGCTCAGATGGGAGGGTCAGTCACCCAACTTCCACCCCAGCAACAAAGCCCCTGACATGTAGGGGTGCAGGGGGAGTGTGGGGGTGTGTGCCCAGCACGTATACTTAGGAGCTGCCTTTTGTGCACTAGGCTGTGCCCATGGGGGACACCGTGGCAGTGGTGAGCAGAGCCTGGGATTGAACCCCAGCTCCACCACCTACAAACTTTGGGAACTTAGGCAAGTGACTTCACTTCTCCGGGCCTCACTTTCCTCCTCTGCAAAATGGGGACAAAAGTACCAACTGGTTGGGTTTGTCTGAGTTAGTAGTGATTATATCAAGTGCTGAGCCCAGTACTGGCACGAGTCAATTTCAGAGGTGACCCAGGGCAGAGGAATATACCCCCCGGTAAGCAGGGGGGTCCATGAATAGGGCCAGAGGCATGTCTGTGTGTGCCCCTCACTCCACATGGAGGATCCAAGAGGGGAATTCCAGAGGACTGCTGCAGGATGCCCAGGCAGTAGGCTTGGGGCGTGGGGCTGGATCACACAGAACCTACATTAGGTGGGAGGGACCCCTGGGAAAACTGGGCATCCCAGGGAGAGGAGCCCAGAGGGAGAGGCCCCCACCAAAGTGCTCAAAGTGCTGTTATGAGAGGGATAGCAGGGGACCCTCCCTGCCAAATGAGAAAGGATCCCTTTGCTTGTGCCATGCGTGGCCTGGGCCAGCTGTGGGATTTGGGCTTGGCTCCTTGGAGTGCTTTACGAGCTCAACTTTGGCTCAACTTACGCCCCCCACCCCACCCCTCCCCGCTCCCACTGCTCCATGCCTCAGTTTCCCCAACTGTGCACTGAGGAAGGAGAGGACCACCCTACATCAAGTGCTTTCTAAGTAGACTGTGCACTGTGTTTTACAAACCTCCCTCTCTTGGTCTTCAAATGGTTACTGGCCCATTTCTCAGAGGAGGAAACTGAAGCCCAGAAATGGCAATGACTCACCCAGCAAGAAAGCAGCAGAGCTGATCCTGACCGGCCAGGCTCGTGGAAGTGCCGCCAGCCCTTCCCAGGAAGGAGGCCAGTGGAAGCCAAGGGATGTTCCTTTATCTGGGAAAACCTCAGTTAACTCAGAGCTAATGTGCTGCGGTAAGGTGCACAGGCTCCGGATGCAGGTTTGAACCTCAGGCGGGTGATCCTGGGCAGGTGGTTTAACCTCTCTGGGCTTCAGTTTTCTCACGGATAAAACAGGCTTAATAATAGCACTCATTTTGTAGGGTTGTGAGGATCGAGTGAGCAAAGATGTGTAAGGAACTTAGTTTCTGGCATACAGTAAGAGCCATGTAAGTGTTGACTGCCAATGTGACTATTTAAGAGTTGAATTGTCATAATTTATATTTTCTAGATAATTATGCACTTATTAATTCCAATTTTGTACTTTTCCTTTTGCATTTAGGATCCAGCAAATTTCCCTTTCAAGTTTCATACAATTTCTGCTCCCACAGGCCTGCAGCTATGGTGGATTTAATAGCTTTCCCTAGAGCAGCTTTTCCCAAAGTGGGCTCTCAACACACCAGCTCCTTCAAGAAGCCAGTGTTCGTTAGCATATCAAAGGCTCTGAAAAGTCCTGCAGTAAAACCCTCTGTGGAACACTGCTTGATACCGTCATTCCTGATCTTATCTGGCCACGGAGCCCCCTTTATTTCTCTTTTTTAAATTAATTTTTATTGGAGTATAGCTACTTTACAATGTTGTGTTAGTTTCTGCTGTGCAGCAAAGTGAATCAGTTATACATATACATATATCCACTCTTTTTTAGATTCCCTTCCCATTTAGGTCACACCACAGAGCACTGAGTAGAGTTCTCTGTGCTATACAGTAGGTTCTCATTAGTTATCCATTTTTTTGTTTGTTTGTTTGTTTGTTTGTTTGTTTTGGGCGGGGTACACGGGCCTCTCACTGTTGTGGCCTCTCCCGTTGCGGAGCACAGGCTCCGGACGTGCAGGCTCAGCGGCCATGGCTCACGGGCCCAGCCACTCTGCGGCATGTGGGATCTTCCCGGACCGGGGCACAAACCCATGTCCCCTGCATCGGCAGGCAGACTCTCAACCACTGCGCCACCAGGGAAGCCCTAGTTATCCATTTTATATATAGTAGTGTGTATATGTCAATCCCAATCTCCCAATTCATTCCACCCTCCCTTCCCCGCTTGGTAACCTTAAGCTTGTTTTCTACATCTGTGACTCTATTTCTGCTTTGTAAATAAGTTCATCTGTTCCATTTTTCTAGATTCCACATATAAGCAATATTATATGATATTTGTCTCTCCCTTTCTGACTACTTCACTCTGTATGACAATCTCTAGGTCTATCTGTGTCGCTGCAAATGGCATTATTTCATTCCTTTTTATGAGCCCCCTTTATTTCTGCTCAACACCTGATAACATCTGCTGAACACACGTTGGGAGATGCCCCACTCATTTCCTGGTTTCTAGGAAATGGCAGAGCTGTGAGCGGCGCCCCTCACAGAGACGAGTGGTTCCACCTCTACAGAAATCATCTCCGGTAACTTGCTTCCATTGCTCAGCTGGTTCCCTGCGTTCTCATCATCACTGTCTGATTCAGTCCCCACAGCATCCTGGCGAGGTCAGTAGCGTCAATATCCCCATCTCATAGGTGAGAAAACTGAGGTCACGAGGTTAAGTGGCCACACAGCCAGTAAGTGGCAGATATGGGAGGCAAACCCACAACTTCTGATTCTAAACCCCACGTTCTTTCTTCTGTACGTTGATAAGAAAAATAAAAACAGATCTCATTCTGCCAGGATCAATCTTCCCTGGTGATATGCTTTTAAAAATCTAAAGCCTTTTTTTCCCCTATAGCATGGAATATATTACAAACTTAAATCTTCAGCAGCTTTTTTCTGCTTACGAAAGCAATCCGTGATGGTTGGGTATAAAACTTTTCGAACATTTTGAGTTGGAAAATGAAAAGCTCCGTAACCTCACGTTAAGAGATAACCTGGGTTAAACAGTTGGGCATACACTCTTCTAGATCTGCATGGTCCAACATGTCCTATTTAAATTAAAATAATTAAAATAAAATAATATTAAAAATTCAGTCTCTCAGTCACACTCGTTGTGGACCTGGGTGGGCACATTTCAAGTACTCAGTATTCACACGCAGTGAATGGCTACAGTATCGGGCAGTAGAGACAGAACATTTTCATCATCACAGCAAGTTCTATTGGACAGCATTGCTCCAGACTCTCCCAAGACATATCCTGACATATATGCCTAATGATTGTTAGTATTTTTGGTGAAGTTCCTGGATATGTCATAAGTCTCCGTATGGCCTCACCCATAAAGGGAAGAGACCCTCTAGAGGCAAAAACCAGACACAGGGAAAAACAGTCTAGGCAGAAATACACTGAGTGTTAGTGGTTTTCTCTGGGTGTTGAGATTACAGAGTTTATTTTTAAATTTCCTAGGTCCTTCAGGTGATCTACAACCTAAAATGCCGGTGGGGTGGGGATGTCGGGTGGATTTCTGTTTTCTCTAATGTTCTTGCTGGTTCTAAAAGCTTCAAGGTATGCTCTTGCCCAAGGCTTCATTTATTATCATTGTTTTTAAAATTGTGGACTTGTGAAGAATGGAGGCCTGCACAAGGCAAAGGAATGAAACACACAAGAAGGAGAGGCAGACAGAGGTTCATTTTCAGGCCAGGGGCCCCTCCAGCCTAGGGCTGCTTTAGGCAGGGCTGGCTTCACGGGCCTGCAGGCCAAGCAGTCACACAGGCTCCCTTGCTTAGAAGAGTCCCACGCTTGGTTTCATGCTCTGCAGTTGCCATCTTGAAATTCCTAATGATTTTTGACCAAGCGGCTCTGCATTTTCCTTTTGCACTGTGCCCTGCAAATTGTGTCGCCGGCACTAGTCCCGGGTTCTCCCGGGGATGGGTCTCGTTTCGGCTGCTCTGACTTGTCCTCGTCAGACCACAGACGATCCCATCCATGGCGCACTCTATGCGCCTGAGAAAAAGTTTGCTTTCGTTGCTGAGGTGTGTGTCTAGAGAGTGATAAAAATAGGGCTCGCAGGCAGGTGCGGGCAGGCCCCTGTGGTCTGTGTTCACACACTTACGTGCACTCAAGGCGCACGTCTACACTGGCCTGTTTCAGAGAGCGGCCTGGTTCGTCACAGGATGCTCTGCCCCACATCACTGCCCAGCTTGGATCCTGCCTGGACCCCCACTGCCTTGAAGGCCATGCTGAACCTCTAGGCCTGGCTCAACTGCCTTCCAGTCTCTTCTCCCTCAACGTCGCCACAGGACCCACAGGCCCTCCCATTTCTAAGCAATCCTCTCTACGTGGTCCTTCTTCCATACCTTTGTCCATGCTATTAATTCTGCTTGGACTCCCCAGTGTTCCTTCCTTCCCAGATCTACCTGTCTCAGATTCTACCTTTTCTGGGAAGCCTTCTGGAATTATTTGAGAAGGGCCTGAAGGTACTCTAATTGCATAGAAGAAAATATGAATCACCTTGCCTGGAGGAATCAGGGAGGGCTCCAAGGAGGTGGTGAGCCTGGGCCTTTAAGAAGAGATGTCTGCCAGGTAGAAAAAGGAGAGTTTTGTCAGGCTGGCTTTGATATCAGACAGATTCTGACATGAATTTGGGCTTCACCGGTTACTAGCTACATGACATTGGGTGAGTTACTTCCCTTTGCTGAGCCTCAGTTTCCTCATCTGTAAAATGGGGATAATATTGATAACACCTACTACATGGATTAGAGATTAACTGATTAACTGAAATTAGAACCACCACAGTGCCTGGCACACAGCAAGTCACCAACAAACATGATTCCCCTCTCCCTTCCTCAGTGTCTTCCTTCTGTGAAATGTTAGTGTCCATCGCCCATCGCTCTGGGTCTGTCTGTTTATTCATCTCTGCAATGGAGGTAGTGGTGCCCAGCACACGGAGCTGTGATGACGGTTCTATGGGGTGATGGGAAGTTACAGAAATCCCGGGAGCCTGAGATTCTACATCGATAGGAAGGGTAGAAGCCGAAGGGGTGCTGGCCTTTCTCACTGGGGCGTTTTCCTGAGGCAAACTTTCCGCACCTCACGAGGCTGTCAGCTCCAGGAGGTCAGGCACCTGTGTCTGTTTTGTCTGCTCCTGAATCCTCAGTGCCCAGGACATGGCATGCAGGGGATGCTCAATAAATGTCCACTGAGTGATCAGCAGCACCAGTTGGCCCACATCACACCCCAAGTCCTGGGCACTGGGAATGGGAGAATCCAGGAAAACCAGCCCTTTCCAGGGAAAACTGTCTTCAGATTGGGACCATGACACAGGCCACAAGCATTTCCCAAGCACCTGCTGTATGCATGGCTCTGCCCAGCCCAGGGCAGACCCTTACTCCACAGACAGATAGGGAGAGCTAGGGAGCGCCGGGGAGGAAGATGACTGACACAGCGATTTGGGAAGAGGAAGAGAGACGAGGGGCGGCCGGTGGGGCCCTGGCTGGGCAGGAGCAGGCCGACCCCTTGCTGCAGCCCCGGCTGATGGGAGGCCCAGCTCACCTGCTCCTGGGAGTGTGGGGCTGCCTCTTCCTCTTCCTTGTTTTGAAAAAAAAGTTTCCCCTAAATTTACAAGTAATACATGTTCAGTGTTTAGCAGTTTGGAAACCCTACAAAAATCACCAAGAGAATTAGAAATAAAGGCTCCCCGCCATCACCGCATCACGTAGCACTAACTACAACATTTTCGTGTTGTCCTTCCAGTCTTTTTCCTAAGGTGGCCTTGTTCCCAGAGGCGGCTTCCTCTGCCTGCCCCGAAAGGGATATGCCTGCGGTACAGGGGAGAGCCAGGCTCAATGCTGTGAGCCCCTCCCACCCCAACATGGGGCTCCAACCATGCTGGCCCTGATGCCTCTTCCTGAGATATGAGGGAGCCCAGAGCTGTGGGTGAGACCTCAGCAGGGCTTCCTCCATGGGGGTAACGGGGGGGCAGAACTAGGGTTCAGTGAGGGAGGATGGAATGGAAGTCCTCAAGGTGGGGGCACTTTTGGGAACATGCAGTGTTGGCCTTTAGCCACTGGGCACCTGGGCGAGTTGAGTCTGGGGCAGGGGCATGACCAGAATGGACCTCCCTTCTCCTCCCCATGCCCTTTCTTTTCAGCCCCTTTCATTTGAGTACCCCAAGTTTTCCTTCCCTTAACACCTTTTACTTGCTGTATACCCAGCCGCTGTTCTCTTAACAAAGGTGAGCAGATCAGTGAACTCACGGGCACTGGACCCTGCGTTCTAAAAAAAGCCCATCCGGCAACGCTTCACCCCAGAGGGGCCGAGTGCCGTGGTGGAATTTAAGTCCACCAGTGTCCACTTTCAGTGTCACACAGTGAAGGATGTTCTGGGGGGCTGACTTCGGTCACCCCTGCGAATCATAAGTTATGGCATCCGCCCTTTCCGCCCACACGTAAGTCTGAACCTTTTGCCAAAAACACTTTTCCCAGACGCGAAAGAAAACCCCAAAGAGGAACCTAACCCTTCACACGGCTGCACCAATTGGATGTGAGAGCTCAGGCATCCACCAGCAAGCGTTTCAAAGAACGAGCCAGACGGCAAAGGGGAAGTGAGGGGAGAAGCTGGAACCCTCCCTGGAGGTCAGTGTTGGTCCATCTATTCATTGGTCCTTTCACCCTCTGTCTCCTCCCTCCTCTTAGCAAGAAGCGCTGAGCCTGACCTGCTCCCAGGAGCACCCCACCCAACAGGAGGGGGTGGGGGGAGTGAGGATGGGGGCAGGGCTCTCCCGAGGCCTGGAGGGGAGAAGGGGGGAACCCGGGAAGGCTCCCCAGAGGGGGCGGCCTTTAGGCTGGGTCTTTTTTTTTTTTAAACATCTTTATTGGAGTATAATTGCTTTACAATGGTGTGTTAGTTTCTGCTTTATAACAAAGTGAATCAGTTGTACATATACCTATGTTCCCATATCTCTTCCCTCTTGCGTCTCCCTCCCTCCCACCCTCCCTATCCCACCCCTCTAGGTGGTCACAAAGCACCGAGCTGATCTCCCTGTGCTATGCGGCTGCTTCCCACTAGCTATTTTGCATTTGGTAGTGTATGTATGTCCATGCCACTCTCTCACTTTGTCCCAGCTTACCATTCCCCCTCCCCGTATCCTCAAGTCCATTCTCTAGTAGGTCTGCGTCTTTATTCGTGTCTTGCCCCTAGGTTCTTCATGACCATTTTTTGGTTTATTTTTTAGATTCCATATATATGTGTTAGCATACGGTATTTGTTTTTCTCTTTCTGACTTACTTCACTCTGTATGACAGACTCTAGGTCCATCCACCTCACTACAAATAACTCAATTTCGTTTCTTTTTATGGCTGAGTAATATTCCATTGTATATATGTTAGGCTGGGTCTTGAGAGGAGAGAGGCAGGTTTCTCACCTTCCCCATCCTGTTCAGAGTCAGACTCTTTTGCCCAGGAGGAGCGGGACCATGAAATAGTCATTATTTCCATAATTATGGAGGTCTTGCCTCTGCACCAAGCCCTATATTAAGTACGTAATATACATGATCTCATTAACCCACCCAACACATCTTGAGATGGCTACTGTTTGTTCTCCCGATTGTACAGATGAGAAAACTGAGTTCAGAGAGGCGAGGCACTTTGTCCGAGGCCACAGAGTGAGGGAATGATGGGGCCTGGCTGCAGCCTGGGCTTGTAACTAACTGCATTTCATGTGGCCTCTTCCCCAGAGGACACCCTCTTCTCCATCCCCATCTCTGGGAGCCATTGACAAGGGGCCTGACAGTCCCGCTACAGTCTCCCCCATGCTTACCTCTCTCCAGCACTGAGAACACCAGGTGGTTCGTGCTGGAGATGGAGCAATGGGGTGATACGTGGGAACATCTGCCAGGTGGCAAGTGAATGAACATGGGGAGGCGGCGGGGCCGAGGGGCTCAAAGAGGTGGCCGTGCTGAGTGAGCACTTGCTATAGACCAGTGCCGTGCACAGGGCTTCAGGGCAGGGTCACATTCTCCCCTGCAACCACCCTAGTCCCATCTTATAGAGGAGGAAAGAGACTCAAAGAGGTGAATTAACATGTTGGGTCACCCAGCTATCTCACAGCTTAAACCTGGCTTGATTCCTAAACTGTATGCGAGCCTGGTCCCCGAGCAGCTGAGAAAAGTTGGTGTTCCTGCTACGGAATTCGACTTCACACAAGACCACACATCTCTTTGGACCTCAGGTTCCCCATCTATAAACCGAGGCGGAGGCCCTCTGCCTGCCAGCTCCAGCATTCTCCTGGATTCACGCACTGCTCCTGCTTCTTGTGGAGTCTCCAGGCGTGACAAGTCTCGCTCCCAGCCCAGCTGTGTCCCTCCAGGAAGCGCTGTTTCAAGGCGGGTGATGGAGGGCTCATGTTCCAAATCCACTGAGGGATAAAGCCCTCCCTTCCTACCTCCCTCCGTCCCCTTCCAGCACGTAAGGGAGGCTACTGGGCACCAAGGCGGGAGTAACTGGCTGATCCCCCAGGCTGGCCTGGGCCCGGAAGGTCTCAGGAGGCCAGGGCTCCCTGGTGGCCACAGGTAGTCCCAGGGAAGACCCCTGGCAGAGGGGTGTTTGAGCTCAGTCTTGAAGATTGGGTGAGACCCCTCAGCTGCCAGCTGGGTACCCCCCCGGCTTGGTGGATTTGAGGAAGGGTCTGCAGATGAGGCGTCCCCAGGAGACGGAAGTAGGAGCTGGTGTTGCGGCCGCCCCACCGAAGCCTGAGCCCAGAGCACAGGTTCCCCGCCTTTGGAGGAGTCTGGACTGGCTCAGAGGCGAGGCTGGGGTCAGGGGGTGCTTCTGTCTCCCTTCCCTAGGAGGCTTCTCAAAGGTCAGGTTTGCAGGCCCTGTTGCTCAGGGGCATCTAACTCCTGGCCGCCCTCCGGTAGCCGAGCGGGCCTCAGCTTTGATGCAACCCCCTCAAGACTGAGGCGTCAATGGGCTGTCTATGTGACCAGTGGGGCCGCTGGGGGCCGCCGGCCGCCGTCGTGGGCGCGGGTGAGGCCTGGACACACAGTCCCACTGTGTGGGGCCGGCTCATGCCCGCCCAGACCCTGTGGCCAGTGGGGGACTCCCAGGAATGCCCTTCCTGCCTGGGGGGGCACTGTGGACTGGCAGGGTGGTCTGGGGAGATGGGCGTGTGCAGGGCGGCCTCAGGAGCCGCCGTCAAAGGGCACAGCAGAGGTGGCACCAGGCAAACGCCAGAGTGGCCGTGGGTGGCTGGAGGTCAGCACCTTCATCTCCCAGGGTCACGGGGCGGGGGGGAGGCGGCCAAGGGCGCTCTACCCAGGGTGACCAACCATCCTGGGGTGCCCGGGACTTGGGAGAGTCCCCTGTTGTTTAGCCACTGCCCAGAGCTGAGCACAGGACACGGTGAGTGACCTCTCTGGTCGTGGCAGCTCTCCCGCCATCCAGTGACCTCTGAGTCAGACCTTCCTGGCTAGACCCGCCCAGGGCCGTTCTGTGAGGCCACTTCCCATTCCTTCCAGGTGTCTTCAGCTGTGCAGCTGCCCACCACTGCTCAGAGAACTCTGGCCAGACAGGCCCGTCCCGGTCCCCTTCCAGCACCTCACCGCGCATGGTACCCCCAGCCATCACAGGAGGTGCCCACAGTCATCTCATCCTTTCCTGCCTCTGCATCTTTGCCCACCCAGGCCATTGCCTCTGCCTGGGACATCCTTTCCCCGTCTGTCACCCCCTCACCCTGCAAGGCCCCGCTCCAGGAGGACTGTCCTCCCCCAGGCTGACCAGTGCCCCCTCTCTGATCCCCCAGCCCCCTGTTCTTTGTGCTTTATAAATTTATCACACCCCAGTGCAATTTTCAGTTTACCCATCTCTTTCCACACCAGACTGTGACTTCAAGGGTGGAGAGCCTGACCTAGTCACCCTTGTACCTGAGCTCCCAGCACAAGGCCAGGCTCCTGATAATTTAAAAAAATGAAGGCATTTATTGAGCACTTACTCTATGCCAGGCACCCTGCTCATTTAATTCTCTCCAGAGCCCATGAACTTGGTGTAATCATCATTCCCATTTTACAGATGGGGAAACAGACGCACAGAGTGGTGAAGTGGCTCGCCCCGGGCTACAAAGTTAGCGAAGGGCAGAGCCAGGACTTGAGCCTGGAGAGTCTGATTCCAGAGTCCAGCTTGAATCTCAGTATCTACTCCTTGATAAGCTTTTGTGGAATTACTGAATAAAGGAAAACCTTTGTCTCCCTGAGTCTCCCAATTCCTGCATGTGGCAGCTTAGATCCATTTCCTCCAGTTCCCTCCCTGGAGGGGTGCCCACCCTCAGTGTCCTGGGGAGAGTACTTTTGTCCATGGGGGTGCAGTTTGAGGGTGCTGTGAGAGGGACCTGCTGCAAGGGGGACGCCCCCAAGGGGTTCAGAGAAGGGCCTCGTGGAGCTGGCCCTCCATGGGTTGTGGAGGGGCCCTTGGGCAGCATCAAGGCCATTGCCCACATTTGTCAGGTGGGGAAACTGAGGTCCAGAGACCGGAAGGGACTCGCCCATAGTCACACAGTGTACCATTAGGCCTCAGCTTCCGCATTTGTCAAAGAGAATATTCATACCCCTTCTCCTACCTGGGAGAGTCCCGGAGAAGAGATGGGAGAAGGTGGTGAATTGCTCAGGGCACAGGGCACCCCAGGAGCCCCCTTTGGCCTCTCAGTGCCTGGCATTCTGCCATCAGCCTGCAGCTCTGTGGGGTAGGCACCGCCCTCTTCTTGTCTCCTCCTCACCCTCTACTTCGTGTGGAAATCAAATGCCTCTTCACGCTCTCCCCAGACCTCTCTGTCACAGGGAACTGAGAGCAGTTCTGGAATCGGGAACCCAGCCTGAAAAGCTCTCGAGGGGCAGTGATGTTGTGAGACCTGCTGGCTCCACTGCCTCTGGCTAAGGAGCTGGGATCGCAGGCCTGCATTCAGGGGGGTCCGTGAACTCAGGCGGGAAACACGTGACAGCTCTCCTTTCACTGACCTCTAACTAAAATGTAGCATCTTTTGCCACAGTGATTTTGTCACCCATGGAAATCACAGATATCCTCCAGTCTCATCAGGGCTGTCACGATTCTCTTGAAATACCATGTATGCCCGTTCCTGCTGTATTATGACCATTACTACCTCCACTGAGAGGCCCATGGTCACGGAGTCACAGACTTGCTTTTTTATAGTTGGATAACTGTATTTCCATAGATTTGGGGTTTTTTCATAGCTCTTTGTATTTTGTTTTATGCATTTAAAAATTCGATTCTGCGGAGTCTGTAGGCTTCCTGAGACTCCAGAAAGGTCTGTGGTTCAGGGCAGGTTAAGGGCCCTGCATGGGACAGCATGTAGCCGAGCACTGCGGACCCAGAGGCTGGATCGCTTTGGGGACAGAATTGGCATCTGCAGCCCTTTGAGCCTCCGGAGACAGAATCCCCCGAAGTGAGCAGAATGTGGGGGACAGAACTGGGCAGGAGAGAGGGGACCAGACAATGGGACAGAACACGGAGCTGCAGGGAAAGCCTCAGACCCCAGACCCTGAGGCCTCCCCCGGACCCTGTCTTACAAGACACATCTGCATCCCTGCCCACCAGGCATCAGCCCGCTCTGTGCACACAGCCGGCCCAGAGCCACCAGCTCTCCTTTTCCTCTCCCTCTATGCCACCGTTTACCATCTCTCGGGCCCCATGGCATCAGGAGCCCATCCTAGGTGGGTGGCCCTTTAGTCCTGTCTCCCAAGTTTCCTTTGTTTTAAACTCGACATTTCTCCGTCTTGCTCACGGAGGGAGAAATACAGATTACAAAGACCCAGCAAATGGTTTTTATAAACTCTTATTTTCTTGCCACAGAACTGCCTTTAATTAGCTCCGAGGACTACAAAGGGAACAGCGTTATAATAGGAGCCGCTTGAAGGAAGGAGCCCATGGCGCTCGGCTCCCAGACCTCGGGCTGCTGCTGGTCACCAGCCACAGGCAGGTCTGACGGGAGCGCCCCCACCTCTCCCCACTCAGCCCCCACATGCGGCCACACAGCCTGCCTCAGCTTCTCTCCAGGGAGGAGGAATATGTCCTGCTCTCAGACAAGCCCTCGCAGAAACCTCTGGACAATAGGCACCCACATGTGCCTCAGTCCCTGCCCAGAGCTGGCTGCCCAAGGACTGGCGCAGAGTCATGTGTTAGCCCACAGCAGGACAGGCAGATGGGCAGAAGGGCAGATGGACAGTCAGACCGACTTCTGTGTCTCAGCCGATCACCTCAGCTGAGAAAAGGCAACGCCAGACCCCCAGACCCTGGAGTTCCGGATGCCACTCAGTCCTTCTATCCTGGAGGAGGACTCATCCCCGTGTATAACCCAGAGACACTGCCCTCATACACAGTCCGTTCCCAGCCTCAGGCAATTAGAATGTCACAGCCAGAGGGGCCTCCATTTGGGGCACAGAGAGGTTAAGTAACTTGTCTAAGGCCGCTCAGCAAGGTTGCCACTGAGCTGGGACTCAGACTCAGGGCCTCTTGACCTCCAGTCTCAGGGGCCACAGCCCCCCTCTGGGCTCCTGCTAGCGGGGAGGAAGGCAGCAGGGGGGCCAGACAGAGGCAGGAACAGTCTCCCCCCGAGTTCTAGCCTCAATCAGAGGTTTCAAGCGGGGGATCCCGGGACCCTATCCTTTCTGAGGCACGTAACTTCGACCTCCGGGTTCCTCTAGGCCACGAATAGAGGCAGAAGCCACCCAGAAACACTTATGTCTACCCGGGACCAAGTCCACAAGACTTCCCGAGGCCTGCTCCCTCAACTCCAATCCAGTTTCAAGGCCACACAGAGCTGCACGAGTTCCAACAAAAGCCTGTAGCCCCTTCTCCCTCTGCTTCCCTTACCCCAGGGATCACTCGGAAAATGCAATGCAGGAGAAGTCCTCGGGAAGGTCTCTAGATCCCAAGGTGTAGACTTGCCCCCTGCCTGCTCCACGGCTCTGCTCAGAAGCTGGCTGGGCTCTGGGGGATCAGAGTATCTGAGTGTCTGCCGGAGCACAGGTAGAGGGTCTGAGCTCTCTGGATGGCCCAGGGGCTGGGGCAGCTGGGCTCAGGAGCCCTGATGGTGAGGCGGGAAGCCTCGGGTCACAGGGACACCCCCGTGTCCGCTCCACCCCACGACCCTCCGAGGTCTGGCCTCTGAGGTCTTGAGGTCTTGTGGTATCCATGGCGCCCACCACGAACAGTCCCCACCAGCTGAGGATGAAAGTCCACAAGGGTGCTCCGCTGCAGGAGACCACGGAGGCCACCAAGCCCTCTTCCCACCTCAGGCTTTCAGAAGCCAGCGGATTTAGGTAGTCAGCCCGGGCACTTGAAAGCAGCCTGGGCTGGCGGTGGAGGGTCGCGGTCCGGGGACTGGCCACAGCTCCCCACCCGAAAGGGGGATCATTACTCACCGCGGATGAAGGTCGGCGAGTAGGTCGGGAAGGAATCGAAGATGCTGTTGGATGCCATGCCCCGCTCTGAGGAAGGCGAGGTTTCAGCCCTTCAGGGGGTTGGGTTGGGATTGACTTGGTTGGCTGTCGTTTTATTTTTTCCTAGCTACTTTTGAAAATAAAGGGGGGGGGGTGCTCCTGCTTTTTGTTTGTTTTTTTCGTTTTGTCCCTTTATTCCCCCTACTGCTATGAAAAAGAAAAAAGCAAAGAACGCGAGAGTGTGTGTGTGAGCGAGAGAGAAAAAAAATCCCCAAGGAAAGTAAGTTTCTGTTTGTACCCAAGAATTTGGATTCCAGGTCCCACAGGAATGTCTCGCCACAAATTTTCAACAGAAGCGTATGCAGAGTGTATCATTAGATGACGGGAAGGGGCCTTTGGCAGCCAGGGCAGGAGTCGCAGGGCAGTGAGAGCAGAGCCAGCCCAGCATCAAGTGCCACGGGAATGAATGAATGAGGCTCGCCCCCGGCACAGCTCAGCTCAGTGGGTGCGAGGGCGGCCCGGGGGTGGGAGAACGGGGAGCCAACCAGCTCCGGCGCAAGGCCTTGAAGGCGGCTGAGGGCCTGGCCTTGTGGTTCTGTGGTTGAGGGACCAGGCCTTCACGGTGTCAACCCGACCTCAGCTCACAGGATGCAAGAAGTCAGCTCGCGGCCTTGGCCCATTGGCTGGGCGGCGGTCACCTGGGCCGTGATGTCACAGCCTCTTAGAAGATCTTGTGGCTGCCTCTCTCTCTTTTTAGAAAAAAAAAAAAAAAAGAAGAAGAAGAAGAAAGAAAGAGAAAGAGAGAACAAAAAGGGATGGCTTTTATTTGTGGAGCTAGCCTCAGCACGCGGCCCAGAAGCAGAACTGGAAGCGGCTGGAGAGGGAGTGGCGTTGGGGGGGGGCCGTTTGGATCCTGTGGGAGATCCCTTTTTAATTAAGGCCAGTGTTGGCCCGGGCAGCCGGGAGCCCTGCAGGCCCTGCATTGGGTACCGGGAGCCCGGATCCCCTCCAGGCCCCCCCACCCTGGGCTGCGTGTGGCTCTCACGCTGTCATCGTCCACCACTGCAGCTGGGGAGAGGCGTCCACATGTGTGGCTGGGTAGCACTTGAGGGCGATTTTAGGGGAGTTGGGATTAAGTACAAAGGGAAACACATGAAGGGATGCCAGCGGCGCTCACGCCGAGGCCTGTCTGCCTTCAGAAAGGCCCTCCTAGGGAAAGCTGGTGGCATGGCCTCGCCGAGGGGCCCTGTGCAGAGCTCGGGTTCTGAGGCCTGCGCCAGTCGTTCAAGGCTCTTTGCTCATCTTGCCTACATGTGCATCTCCGTAGCGTCCTCTGTTCCAGCCTAACGTGCCTGGGCTTTCCTGCTTCTGGGTCTTTCCTCTCGCTCTCCCACTCCCCGCTCCCCCCACGCCCGGCTCCCAGTGCCCTTTGTCAGCCCCTGTTTGAAGGCTTCCATTCCCAGGGAGACTCCAAAGTAGGAGAGACATGGAGGATGATTCAACGCCACACTTCCGTGTTCCCAGAAACCAGGTCAGGCGTTGTGGGGGAGGGTGGCGGTTTTACCATTTCCCTCGTAAGTTCTACTCTCCCATTTCATGGGCCAGACCACTGAGGCCCAGAATACTGACGTCAGCTTGTGCAAGGCCACACAGTATTCGGAGTGGAATTAGAATGTCAGCCGCTGGCTCAGCAGCCTGGGCCTCAGCATTGACACCACAGTGCTCTGCAGCATCCTCTAAGCTAAATCCCAAGGTTTCCAAGAGTCCTCTGCAGACTGGGCACCACCACCTGGCCCCTCCCAGGAAGCCCAAGCTTGGGGCCAGACCCCGGCACCAGCCTTGGACTCACGCTCTTCTCTGTAAGCTAACGCGGAGCAGAAGGGGCATCCGGGGGAGGAGGGGCTCGTCCAAGGTCCCAGGGAGACTTGCTTCTGCCCCCAGCCTCACTGGGTCACCCGGGAGCGGGATGCCCTAGGAAATTTGTTGTCTGTGCCTCATCTAGATCCTCATGAAGGCTCAGTCTCCTCTTCCTGACTGGCAAGTTGGTGGAGGCAGGGGATGGGGGTGGAGGTTCTCATTTGTCCAGAGAGGAAGCAGGTTTACAATGAAAGCCACAGGGCTCTGGAGTCAGATTCAAGTTCCAGTCCAGCTCTGCTGGATCCCAGCTGCAAGACTATGGGCCAAGTCACTTGCCATCTCCAGGCCTCAGTTTCCTTTCCTGTAAAATGGGGACAACACATTTCTCAAAGAGACAGGCAACTGGGTGAGGGCACCATGAAGGCTGGTTTCCTTGTCTGAGGCTCGGTGATGTAATTTGGGCTCTGTTATGAGTAAGTGCAGGAAAAGAACCATCACAGTCACATAGGAGGATAGACTGCCCCTGCTGGAAACTCATCAGCTGGCCTGGCCCGAGGAGGGCCAGGGTGGGGGGTGGGGGGGGGAAGGAGGGGCGGTCAGCGGCACAAGTAGAGCCTGCCAAGGGGCCTTGGCCTCCTGACTAAATCTGGAGCGTTTTGGAGTCTGCCACGTTGTGAAATAGATCAGAGGTGAACACAACTGGAAAGACCCCCTTTAATAGAAGTGGAAACTGAGGCCCCCCAGAGGGGCAGAGACTCACCCTACCTCACCCGTGAGTCAGTGGAACCCGGGCCCCTGCTTCCCAGCCCAGGAGTTGTTTCCACTCTGCCGACACCACCTCTAGTTTCTAACGTACCACCCTACGCACTTGTCTGTTTTTTCCACACATAAGAGTGGGCCCCCCATAACACCTATACTTTGGTCACTCTGAGGGACTCCCCCTCCCTGGGAAGCTGAGTTCAGGCCCAGGAAGGGGGCCCAGGGGCACTTCTGTGCAGCAGGTGGTTTACTGCTTTCCTGGGACCACGTGGCAAATGCTTACTGGGTGACAAGTTTGGTTTTTCCCTCAAGAGGCTTATAATCTCCATGTGCCTCTTCAGAGGCATGTACCAGACTTTGCTCGAACGCCTGGAGGCTGCCTGGGGAAGCAGAAAGAACCTTCCCGAAGCCTGACTTTGTTCCTATGAGCTGTGAGATTGTGGGCAAAAGGCTTTTTTCTTCTCAGCCTGCTTCCTCGCCTGTGAGATGGGGCCAACAGCAGGACCCACTTCTCAAAATTTCAAAGAGGATTAAATGAAAACAAATATTGTGGGTGTGCCTGGCACATTGTAGGTGCCCAGTTCCTGAGATTCCCTTTCCTGCCGCTTCTGACCGTGCACCCTCTCGGCATGCTCTGGGCAGTCAGGTGTCCTCTTGTTCTCCACTGGAAAAAAAAAAATCCAATACCTTAGAAGCCTCTGAATCATTAGATCAGGTTAATCCAAAACTTTGGTTGAAGAAGGAAATCATTAAAAAAAATAGTAATGTTCCTTTATTTTACCTTTAAATTTATAAATGGCCTCCCTCTTGTTCTTCTGTCTCGAACCAGCCCAGAAGGCGTCTCCTACAATTTCCAGATTTGTCCTCTTTAAAGTGGAATGCAAATGTAAAGATGCTTACAAAGCAATTAGCACCCCGCAGCATCTAGACCTGACTCCTTCGCCCAATCTTTTACGTTTCACCCATACCCAATTCAGTTTATTTTTTAGCAACTTGCCTTCACCGAGTCTTTCCAAGGTGTTCAACCTTGGAAAGTTTTCACAGAGATAGACACTCCCGTTTTGCCTCATACCATGAACAACATCACATCACCACTAGTGAGGGTCCAATTAGGAAAACAGAAGCCACTTTGAGTGATGGACACCGAGGGAAGGAAGTTAGTTCAGGGATTATTGGCAACCCAGGTGATGGAAGAGCTGAGAAGCCAAACAGAGGTGGGGAGGAGCCCCAAGAGTAGCCACAGCAGGAAGCCACTGCCACCATTCTGCAAGAGGGACACAAGGAGGAGTGTTGCCGCTAGGGTCCCCAGCGGAAGCAGAAGCATGATGGCCAGTCTTGCATTTGCTGGAGCCGCAGAGGAGACTCAGCTGCCATGGAGGGCCCCTGAGACAAAGAATAAAGCAACCTCTCTTCCTGCCGTCCTTCAACATCCTTCTAGTGCCTTCCACCAGTCGAATGGAGCTGGAGCCGGCTGACGTAGTGGCATCAGACCTCTGCATTATAGAGCCAAAGAGGGGAGGGAGTAGATGGGTCTGAGGGCAAAGTGGCCCAACACTGGCATGGTATTCAGTGGAGTTCTGTAACCATGGAAACCCAGCTGGAACGAACGGGTTTGGGAACAAACCCAACAGATGTTTGGCAAGTTGACAGCTCAGTGGGTTGGTGGGACCAGAAGGTGTGGATACCAGCGAGGGATCTGCTGGCCAAGGGCATCCACTGGCATAATACACCAGAAGAACCAGTGAACCCCATGGGCCATTTACATTGGGGTCAGTTAAGAAAACACCTACTGTGAATGGTGATGAAATCCTTTTTCTTAACCTGCGTGCAGAGCTGATACTTTCACTACAACCTTGGGTGACTGTGATTGGGGAATTATGAGCATTGGCTGCCGGGCCTGTCGATGAACCTTACAGTTTACAAAGGTGGCACACTTCTGAACCCACTGGACCCTCCCAACAACCTGCGGGATAGGTGTGGCTCTCTTCACTTTTCTGATGAGGAAAAGACTAATCACAGGAATTAATCCCGAGTTTTAGCTTCTAGGAGTCAGCACAGCCAGCTTGGACAAAACAGGCAGCAGATTTGAGGTAAGGTCTTAGAGTTCAAATCCTGGCTTTCAACCAGCCAATCACAGCACTGGGTCCAAGGAAGGTACTGGAATGATATTTGATATCTACTGCAAGCTGCCCGGGGGTGGGGGTGTGTGGGGGGGTAGGGGATAGGGCAGAGAAGCGGGGGTGGGGGGCTCTACCTTCAGAGCTCAGCACAGAGACATCAAGATAAGATGTCTCTTCCCCCATCTCCCCTTATCCCCCCAGCCAGATCCACCCCCTGCTCTATCGGGAGCTCAGGTCAGAGGATGAGGCCTGCAAGCACACAGCCCACCCAGGGGCCAGGATACACAGGCCAAGCCAGGGATCATTAGCTAAGAAGGTACCAGGTGGGATGCACATGCCAGGAGCTGTATGCACAGGGTCTCCAATGGTGGGCTCTCAGGACAGCCAGCCATGCATACTGGTCTTCCTGCCATTTCCAGGGGTAGTCAGAGAGGTGAGGAGACCTGCCCAAGGGCATCCTGTTTGTGGATGGAGGAAGCAGGATCAAACTCAGCCTGCCCTCCGCCTGCTTTCTGGGCTTCTCCCCTCCCCGCCCCCCGCCTCTCTCTTTCCTGCTGTTTGTTTCAAAAAACTGCTCACGGTGCCCCCTTCAGAACCAAACCCCTCCCTCTCCTCCCCCTTCCTGCCTCAGCCCCCTTCTCCAGGCCCTCCCTTTGCTGGAACCCACGCTGCCATCTCTGTGTAGCTGCCATAGGCTTGGTGGCATTAAGGACAATCTTGCAACAATCTTCACTCTCAGCATCTGCTTTACCAGGGACCCTGATAGCTCCACTCACGGCCTTTCTTCCTGCCTGAAATTCCACCATCAGTACACGTTTGGATTTGGATACATTTCGGCCATAAGCCCTCTGTCAAAAAGGCAGGTAGAAGCGGGTGGAGGAGTAAACAGAGCCCCCTGCAGGGGAAGAACACAGGCTGGGTTCTACCCAGCTGCCCCCCAAATGGACTTGTTGCCTCTCTCTCTGGCCAGAGTTTCCCTGCTGCTTAAAATAATGATCCACGTGCTCCCCCATCCCACGGCCACCTGCACACGAACATCCCAGGCAGACAGAGCAGAGATGCTTCTCTCCATCTTTACAGCTGGGGAAACTGAGGCTCGCAGAGGCAAAGGGCCTCACGTGCAGTCGCAGGTGTGGTAAGAGGGAGTCAACTGCAGGTCTGCTGCCGCCACACCCAGCCATCCCCAGGGCGCCCCTTGACTTCCCTTTTCTCCCTCAAGTCCCCTCTAGGGAGGTTGACATGCTGGGGCCTTGGAGTCCGGAGAGCGCCCTCAGGCTCTTCCTGGCCACGCGATGTCAGCCAGTCCTGTCCCCACCTCGCTGCCCTCACCTGTAAGATGGGGAAGATCAAAAGCCCCTGTCTTCTCCCAGGGTGGGCGGGTGAGGAGGGAACCCCTGGGAAGAACACAGGTAGGCAGCTGGCTGGGGTAAGCTCTTCTTCTGTTGCTGTTTTGTGGCGGATGGTCTGAGAGCCCGGGCGGCAGCATGTAAGGGGTGAGGGTGTCCTGTATGGAGGGCAGGGCTGGTGGTAGGAGGGGGCGTGTGGCTGACTCACAACTCTCCCAGGCTCCTTGGTGCTCCCAGCAGCTTCCTGCCCTCCCATCCAGTCCCACCGAGGCCCTGCTTCCAGCAACGCTGACTCGATCCCAGTCGAGGGCCACCCGAACCCGAGTCCCAGGCTGCAGGACTGGTCACCCCGGCCAGAGTGCATCCCTCCCAAGCGGCCGGTCCAGCTCAGAGGCCTCTCCTGTGCTCCTTTGAGACCTGGAAAGACTGGCCCCTGACGCTTCCTCCCTCAGAGTCCCAGGCCCCTCAGAGAAAGCAAGAAAACTCCAAGCTGTAGCCCCTTTGGGCTCCTAAAACGAGCTCTCTCTGGGTTTTTTGGTGGAATAATCTATTTTTAGCATCAAAGAGTGCTGCCAGGGGCTTAGACCTTCTGAGGGACAGGCTTTGTCTGACCACAAACCCTGCTGGAGGTGGGCACTCCTCAGCGGGGCGGGGTGGGGAAGGAGGGCAGCAAGGAAGGGTGTCTCCAGCCCACCCTGCCCCGACCCCCAGGGCCACACGTGGCAGACGCAGGCTCAGGGCTCCGTCCTTTCCTGCTCAGGGAGCCCCCCCGCCCCCCATTTTCTCTCAGTGCTTTCTCCCCGCAAACGCAATACTAATAATCATAACAATGATCGTAAACTAGCACTCCCCGCATGCCAAGGACCCTTCCAAGAGCTTTAGGTAAATTAACTCAATTCTCACAAGAATCCAATCACTTAGACAAGGAGACTGAGTCTCAGAGAGGTTAACTGACCTACCCAAGTTTGGCTCAGGACGGATGGAGCCAGGATTTGAACCCAGACAGTCTATTTTATCATTAGTTAGTCTCATGTTCCAGCTGAGGAAGCAGAGCCTCAGAGAAAGGAATATATGTGCTCAAAATCACCTGGACAGCAAACGATGAGGCCAGGATTCACGACAGGGCTTCCAGGGCCTGGCACCTATGGCCTCGGTTCATTCTCCCAACAAATGGTGTTTGTGTGTGTGTGTGTGTGTGTGTGTGTGTGTGGTGGGTACTATTATTCTCCCCCCCTCCCATTTTCCTGAGGAAACTGAGGCTTCGACAAGAAAAGGGACCCACCTGAGTTTGCAGAGCTAGGAAGTGGTGGAGTCGGGATTTGAACCTCATCTGTTGGAATTCCTGAAGCCTTTGCTAGAAGCTGCCAGTCTCAATCCCCACCCCCACCCATCCCCCAATCCCTGCTGCTTTCTCTGAGGAGGCTGGGCCCCAGGAGGAGCCTGGATAGGGTTGTAATTTTTAAAAAATGATTTGGTCTTAATGTCTCCCCCACCAATCTCCATCCCTTTCTCTCTCCTTCAATCATAATGACCCCGTTTGCAAGGGTGTGCTGGCCAGCAAATTTGCTGACCCAGGCAAAAGGAAGGGGGTGTGTGTCATTATGTGGTTGGGAAATGGTGAGGCATTTCATATGCCACCGATCTAGTATCCCAGGAATTTCTGCAGCCCTCAAGGAAATTAAAGAATTAGCTACCATCCAGGGCTGTGGCTTCCTCCTCACTGTGTGTGTGCATTTTCTTGACTTTAAATAGGATGCTCTGAGCATCTGCAAGTAAGTGGCAGCATTGTAGGAAGAGGGGCTGCCTGGGGTAAGGAGAAAGTCCCGGCCAGTGAGGCTACAGGCCAAGGCTCAGAGAGGGGCAGGAACTTGCCCTAGGCCACACAGCTAATGCCCAAATCTGCACCACCCGACTTGTGGCCTGATGCTCTTTCCATGCTGTCAGGCTCTGCAAATAATTTGCTGTGTGAAATCAGACAAGTTCTTTTTCCCTCTCTGGGTCGTTTTTCCTTATATGTAAAAGGACAGGGTGAGATCATTGTCTTAGTCTGGGTTCCTCCAAAGACAAACCTTGAACCTAAGAACTAAGTGTAAGCAGTTTATTTGGGAAATGATCCCAGGAAGCAGGGGTGAAGGGGGGGCGGAAGTGGCACAGGGAAGGGAAGGTAGCCCATACAGGGCTCAGCTTGCCGCTCTGGCACCCGGAGCTCTACCCCCCGGGACCCCTCTGAGGAAGTGGGTGGAACCCGCACAGAACTGCTTCCCCAAGGGCCAGGGAGCTGGGGAGTGTATCCACCAACTCCCATCTCTCATTAGGTGAGGGTTATTCTAAGAGTAATGACTCTCCAACAATTCTTGCTGCTCCCCTTGGGCAAAGCTCACTCAAGACCAGAAGATGTCCTCAGGCCAACCTGTTCTTTAGGGGAACTGTCTATCTGGGGAGGGTGTATGATTTCTAAGGCATCCCTTGGCGCTGATAGATAAGGATTTCTTATTTCATAGGCATCTTCCTCAGTATCCTTCCTATCAACACTTCTGAGCTGTCATGACATTAGGGAAGTAATGTGTTAGCACAGTAGATGAGGTACCAAGTCATAGCCTCACTGCCTGTCCCAGAGCCTGAGCTTCCCCTATCCATGCTTCAGCATATTTAAACACTTTTTAAATAGTGTTTGTTGAAACCCCTCGGGGTCAGTGTCTCAGCGTACCCTCAAGGAGGAAGGTACCAGGGAGTAGGCTGAATGCGGGGAGAGGGACTCTGTCCTCCATCACTTTGGCCAAAGAAGTCTGCTTTGTCTTTTAATTTTTAGTTAAAATTTTTTTTTATTATTCCCTCAAAGTTATGCACGCTTATGATGTAAACAAATACTTCTATAAGGCGCTCCTTCCCACTCCTCAGAGAAAACCATGTTCAACACCTCTACCTGTTTCTTTTAGTACTTCCTCCAATTCTCTAAATAATATGTTTACCAAGTTCATTGTGATTTTTCAGTTTTAGATATTATCTATTGACTTTCCATATGAAAGAGGATTTAGCTCCTTTTACCTGGCCTTCTCCTAAACCATGTACCTTTCTATCCTCCTAGGATATTTTGGTTAGATGAGCTGTTAGCATTTCCTTTTTTCAACTGGGTAAATGCTTTCCCGGCTGGGTCATATAGTATGCTCTGATCACATTTCCTTGCTTGCATAGCCTTTTGTTTTCCCTGGAGTTATAGTTTGTTTAGCTTTTCATTTGCATAATTTTCTGTGTGCTTACCACAAATGTATTCCCAAACTCTCCACTAGTTGTCCAAATCTCCTATTATGAAATTCAATGGCATCGATTCCTTTATGGAGTCCTCTCTCCTGGAATATCCTAACCTGCTCCAGTCTAGACTGGTTGCTCTCCAGGTCTGCTACTCAGCTATTAACCTGTGATCTTTCTACACTGATATCCTGGGGTTCTCTTTGCCCCCTCTTACACCAGAAGCTCTGTTTTCTGGATCCTTTCTCTTTCTTGGTTTATTTCCTTGTTTTGATGGAGCACATCTTCCAGTAGCTTCCCAAGAAAGGATGCATGCAAGGTAGATTTATTGATGAGCATTTGATGACATCTTTAGTCATACTTCACAGGTAGTTTGGCTGGGCATAAAAATCATAGTTAAAATAATTTTCCCTCTTCAAAGGTATTTCTCCATTGTTTTCTTGCTTTTTGTGCTGCTACTGATAAGTCTGAAGACATTCTGATTCTTAATCTCTGAAAATAGCTTATTTTTTTTTCTCTCTGAAAACTTTGAAGATATGCTTTGTCCCAAGTGTCCTAAAATTCCACCATTATATGCCTTTGTGTGGTTCTATTTTCACCCGTTGTTCTGGACATTCCATTAATCCTATGACTTGGACTTTTATGGTGATCGATCCTGGCTAGTTTTCAAGAATTATTTCTTTGATTATTTTTTCCCCTTCCCTTTTCACTGTTCTATCTTTCTGTTGAGGCTTCTAAAGTTCTAAATAATTTAAGATTCTCATAATTTCTAAAATTCTTATCCTCTCTTCTGTTTCTTTGTGTTTTTGTAGTCTTTTGGGGGGAGATATCTTCATATTTTTCTTTCCATGTCTCTATTAAGTTTCTAATTTTTGTTATAATAATTTGAATTCATACTTTTTGATTTTCTAATTATTACATTTCATCTCTTTTCTTATTGCATAGATGCAGTACCTTCTCCTTATCCCTCTGAAGATATGAATGATAGACTTTCGAAAAAAGATTTCATCTCCCTGTCTAGTGTGTTTCTTTTCAGTTACTTTATTTTTTCCATTTTATTTTGTCTTGTCTTTCCTGGTAGAGTCTTTCTTCATATGGCTGATGTTCCTTGGCTGTCTGCCCTGTTTAATAGAGGGGCACTAAACTCTGATTGGAAGCTCCGTGTAATTGAGTCCAGCCGGACTCTGGACTTCATAGAGGGGTCTGAGTAGGTCAATTCCTTGGTCAGTATCTTTAGATCTTTCCCCTTGGTCTGCTCAGATTCCTTGGGGTAGACTCTCTTGATGTCTTTAGAGGGTATTGGACTGGCTGCCAATATTCTGGGCCAAGAGGGTTATAAATGCACATATGTAACATTCTCCTGATCCTTCATGATCCTTCATGCCATACATAACCTCTATCTTTTATGTGGCTGGTCCCCTCCTGTCCAGAGACCCTCTGATTTTTGTTCTCTCCAAAAAATAAACCTCAAATATCCTACTGAGGTGGGAGAGAGAATCTGGGGATCTAACTGCTTCCTACAGACTTTCGAACATTCCTCCTGTTCTCAGTCCCTTCCCCACCTGCATTTCTGGATGTATCTCTTGTGCCCAATCCCTGAGTCTTTGGCAGTTTTGCCATGTAAGAAGCTGAGTGCTTTCTGCTTTCCCACGGCATGTCTGTGGGGATTCAGGTCGCTCAGGTCTGCCAAGTCAGTGGCTTCTCCCACAGATGCTTTACAGCTTCCTACACTTTGCTGCTGTTATCTTTTCTCTGTTCTCTCTGACCTGGTAGTCAAAGAACCTAAAATAACCCCCCAAACCAAAAAACACACCGCCAACCACCTAGCCGACAACAACACTCTACAGATAGGAAGCAGAAGTAAACTAATGTCTTCAATCCACTCCTTTCTGTTTTCTAGAGTCTGGGGAAGATTTTGATTGAAATAAGAATTCCATATATATCTTGTTTGTGTTTGGGAAGACTCAACTTTAAAAGATGTGAGTTCTCCTCCAAATTCACTTATAAATTATATTAGCAATTCCAGTAAAAACTCCAACAGGAGTTTTCAGTAAAACTTGACAAACTATTTCTAAAGCTCATGTGGAAGAAGAATGGCCAAGAAAAGCCAAGACAATTCTGTAAGAGGGGAGCTAGAAGGGTCACCCTGCCCAATATCAGGATCTAGGATACGTTACAGTCATGAAGTCAGAGAGGTACTGGCACGAGATGACACGATTAAGCCAGTGAAATAGAATAAAGAACCCAGAAACCGATGCCCCTATAAGGGTGCATCTGTCAGGATCCTGGAGGAAACAGATGTTACCCTCAAAGCCTTGACTAAGGAGCATTGAGGAAGCAGCTCTTTATGGAGGTATGGGCAGGATCAAGGGAGCCAGCAAGGGATGCTGATGGTCCCAGATTCTAGCAGCAGTGGGAAACCATCACCCCAGCCTGTAGGGACGAGGGAGGGGAGATGGATCGGGAAGTCAACAGCTCTGGGACAGGAGGTGACTCACAGAAGGAACGCAGACACTGCCCAAACCATGGCCAGCCAGGCAGGGAAGGAGCACCTCCTGCAGTGCCAGAGGGCATGGAGACCAGGTGAGGCAGGCCATAGATGGTAGCCTCCGGGTACACAGAATAGTGCAGAGAAAGGTGACAAGCAGATCTGAGTGTGGGAAATGGAGAAAAACCAATACAAATGGAAATAGCCAACCATCTCCCAGGTAGTCCACTCAAAGGTCCCACAGACAAGGCAAATGCCACAGCTCCCAAAGGGACTTCATCAGAACCCCCTTCTCCTTCTTCCGTGAATGGCACGGTCATCCGCCCTGTCCCCAAGCTGGATCCTGGATCACTCTCCTCTCTGCATTTACTGTTGAATTTACCTGCAAAATAATCCCCATGCTGCTTCTTGCCTGGTGGGATGACAGCTCATCCTCCACCTATCAGCCAGGTAGGCGGAGAATCAGTCAGTACCCTGCCTACGCTTTCAACAACATCCCATTTTCTACAAGAAAACCCTGGTCTTTCCCTCCCCCTGTTCCTCCCAGTTCCAGCCTCCCAGGCCAGGTGTGGTGTCTTCACAAGTCTGTGGCTCTGCCCCTGCTGTAATCTCTCCCGAGAGGCCTGCCTGCTCCCTGCCCCTGCTTCCTGTCCACAGACAACTCACTCCTCTGTGAAACAGGCTTCTCAGCTTCTCCAAATTTCTAGCTGCTGTCATTCCTATGTCTGGTCCCCTCCACCTTCTGTGAGTTTTCAAAAATAGGAAGTGTGTCTCCAGATACTGGAAGAAGCACTCATGAATGTTTGTTGAATGAATCCATGATCGAATGACCAAATAAGGAATTGAATGAATGCCCCTCCTTTTCTGAAATACTGAAAAAGAGGGGGCTTGGGGAGCTGGGCTCGAATTTCATTTCATTTGCTCAACAGCTGTGCACTGTGCACTTACTACGTGTCACATCCTACGCTTAGTGCTGAGGACACAGCGGTTAAAACGACAGGCGTGACCTCTCCTCTTGTGGGACTTAGAGTCTGTTGGGGGAAATCGACATTTGACAAGTAAGTTCACAAATAATTACTGAATTTTAGTCATGGATGAAGTGACATTTTACAGAGTCAGGAGCCATTGTGACCCATGGGTGAGGGTGAGACCTGTGAGGAGTGGGCCTGGTGGAGGCCACAGCATGGGCAGTGACCGGAGGAGGACAGGAGGTCGGCCTGGTTTGGGAGCTGCAGAAGAAGGCCATGGGCCCGGGGAGAGGGGAGGCTGAACGGGTACACAGGGGCCAGCTCTGGAAGGATGTAAAGGTGACCAGAGGTGAGGATAGTGTTGGTGAGTCTTGAGGGTGTAATATGATCAGGTTTCCATGTTCTAAGTTTTCTCTAGAGAACAAGTTGAAGGGGGACTGAGGGCTGTGGTCAGGGGCGTCCTATACACACACACAGGCTACAATCCCTGTCACCAAGGGCAGAAGGGCAGGGTGACCCTCACCCTCCTTCCCTCCCCACGCAGTCTGTGGTGGCTTCCTGTTAAGGTTAGCCCTGGGGCCCCTGTCCCAACCTCCCTGAGATAAGCCTGCCTGCTCTGAACCTGCCCCCTCCAATACCCTTCATGAGGGTCTCCCCGGCAACCCCACATTTTTGGAGAAAGGGACAGCCTCTCCCAACATCCCACCCTTGGCCTGCCTGGCTCTCAGGAGTTGAGCGGTGAATCCCCAGAAGATTATGTCCACATCCTGGAACCTGTGAATGTTACTTTACACGGCAAAAGAGTGAACATTACCTTATATTGTAACAGGTGTGCTTAAATTAAGGATTTTGAGATGAGACTATCTGGGTTATCCAGGTTGGCCCCAAGTGCCGTCTCATGTGTCTTAGAGGCAAAGGGAGGCCACGCGGAAAAGAGGAGGCAGGGACCAAAGTGATGCAGCCACAAGTCAAGGAATGTTGGCCCCACTGGAAGCGGGAAGAGGCCAAGAAGGGACTGTCCTCTAGAGCCTTCGGAGGGAGCTCGGCCCTGCCCACAACCTGATCTGGGACTCCTGGGCCTCAGATCTGTGGGAGAATACGCTTCTGTTGTTTCAAGCTGCCCAGTGTGTGGTTGTGTGTTTCCGCAGACCTAGAAAACGAACATGCAGCTGAGATGCCCTCGCTGCCTGGAATCCTGGACTGGCGGCTTGGGGCACTGTCCAAGGGTCCGATAGCACAGGCCTCACGCGTGAGGCGTGACTGGGCCAATGTGCCCAGAAGGCCCAGCTTGGGCTTGCCACACGTTGTATTGTGCCCCAAACAGTCCTCAACTGAACCAAAGTGAATTTTGCACGTGGAAAGGCATGGACTTGCCAACCAGGCCAAGCTGGGTTCAAACCCCCTTCTGCCAGTTGCTTCATGGCATGAGACACAACTCTCATGTCTGTAAATGGGGGCAATGGCAGCACCCATCCAGGCAGAGTGGAAAGGACCCGGGTTAAACCTGCAGCTCTACCACAGGCTGCTGTGCACCCAGGGCCAGCGCCTCAACCTCTCGGAACTTTTACTACCAGTTGAGGGTCAAGAAGGCATCAGGGAACTGGATTGGGGCAACCAATTGGCAGGCAGTTTCCGCGGGTCCCCTTGGCCCCAGGGTCAGCCCCACAGGCTCAGATTTGCCCATCAGCCCACCGCAGGAGGCCCCTCCTTGGCCTGTGGCCCCTCACAGGGCCAAGGACCCTCAGAAATGGTCCTGTCCCTGGGGAGGGGGGAACGGGCCCTCCAGGTTTCTTGAGGGGCCGAGAGGAAGTTGCCCGCCCCCGTCCCCAGCTCCCACCCCACCCCTGCCCCTCATGCGTAGATGTTTGAGTTCCCTCTTTCAAGGAAACAGATCAAAGAGCCTGAAGTTGCCTCAGGATGGGGGCGGGCAGGAGGGGAGAGCTGACTGGGGGTTCATCTCTGCTGTGCCCTGCACTTCGCCTGTTACACGCTACCCCTCGTCTTCACCCTCACCTGCTGACCAAGGTGGCCCTCTGTCCTCATTTGAAGCGTGGGAAACTGAGGCTCAGGCCAGGCAAGTCCCTGACAGCTCTGAGTGGAGCCAGCCTCTGCCCCCCGGGGGGCCCCTCCAGGCCTACCTGCCTGCCCCGGATGGGGGCTGGACCCCTCCTCCTCCTGTCTTTCTCCCCTGCCTGTAGTTACGTTCATCTCCCTCTCTAATTACAAAAGCAACACACGTTCAGTGCTGAACACTTGAAAAGACCAAAGAAAAAAATTTAATAATTACCCCACACCTCTTACTTAGAATTAAACTCGGTCAATATTTTGGTGTGTGGACTAATATACACTATCAAACGTAAAATAGATAGCTAGTGGGAAGCAGCCGCATAGCACAGGGAGATCAGCTCGGTGCTGTGTGACCTCCTAGAGGGGTGGGATAGGGAGGGTGGGAGGGAGGGAGACACAAGAGGGAGGGGATATATGTACATGTATAGCTGATTCACTTTGTTATACAGCAGAAACTAACACACCATCGTAAAGCAATTATACTCCAATACAGATGTTAAAAATTTTATTTTTGGTGTGTATCTTTCTCTTGAGTCAGTGTCTGTCTTTTTCTTTCTCCTCCCAAGATGTCATCACCATACCTGAATTTTCATGAATCTTTCCCCACCTGGATAGATAATGTTCCACAGTGGGCATTCTTCCCCTGAGTACAGCAAGCTCCGGAGAGTCTGGGGGCCCCTCTTTGTGTGGAAAAAACCACACACAAAGTCACATACAATATGTCGTTTCTGGTGAGAGGGTCCCTAGCTTTCATAAAATTCCCAAAGGAAGCCAGGGCCCAAATAAAGGTTAAGACCCCCTCTTCTGCCCACTGGCCCAGGTCACAGGCGGGAGCTGTGACTGGGAAAGGCTAGCCATTTGGGTGCTCTGGGGGATGACCGTCCCCTCTCCGTGGGCTCTGCAGTGCCAGAGCTGTCTCTGCGGGAAGGAGCTCGATTACACGGGTGTTTGTGGGGAGAGGTCTATGGCCTACGTGCATCTGGGGTTTGTCAAAGTACAGATTCCCAGGCCTGCAGCCGCTTCCACCCAGTCCCACGCGACAACCCTCCAAAGAGCCCTCCGCTTCCACCTGCCTGTGCTGCAAAATGTTTGAAAAGTGCCCTCTGGTTTCTGAGGCACCATTGGCTTTGGGGAGCTCGGGAGGCGTGTCCAGAAGAAGGGTGTGAGATGGATTCAAGAGGCATTTAGGAAGCCGCCTAGAATGAGCTGAGAATGACTCTGGGTTTGTGGCCTGGAGGCTGGGTGGTTGGTGGTGAGGAACACCAGGCCGGAGCCTGTTTGGTGGGGGCCATGGGGTGGAGCCTTTAGGAACACGGGGCGGAGCTTGTGAGGTCCAGAGTTGGGAAGGCTCCAGGTGGGTCCTGCTACATCTGAGGAGGCCTCCTGGAGGAGGTGTCCAGCAGGCAGGTAGAGGGACAGCTCTGGAGCCCAAAAGGAATTTGGGCATCACCTGCTCACACATGGCCATGGAAGGGTGGGTGTGAAGAGATCCAGACAGAGGGCTGGAAGCTGGGACACACCAGTCTGAGGGATCAGGAGGGCGAGGTGAGCTCGTAAAGGTGACTGGGGAGGTGGAGCGGGTTCAGGCGAGGGTTTGGAAGGAAGGTGTTATTGATGGGCGCGAATGCTGCGGAGAGAACCTGAGACGTGACCGCGGATTCGGTGAGCAGGATGTTGCTGGTGATTAACCAGGTGTAATTTCAGGTGAGCGCGGTCGGGGGTTGCGGGGGCAGCAGAAGTCAGACCACATTCATTGATTCGCTCATCCATTCATCAATTCATTCACTGTTTCAGGCTTGGGGCAAAGAGGAAAATGGTCTTCCAGGGGCCTAGGGCTGAAGGGCTGTGGCCAGGGGACGGGGGAGGCGGGGGACAAAAAGGGTCCAGAGGACCAGAGGGTTCCGTGGGAGATGATGGGGGGACTCTCTGGGGTGGCACCTGGAAGCAGTGGGGAGGTGCACCCCCTTGACAGCGGGGAGAAGGTGGAGGGGCAGCCTCTCAGGGAGGGCTGCAGGGAGGCGGCATACTTTGGAAAGAGCCAGGTTCCGGGCAGGTGGGAGGTGAAAAGAAACTCCCTAAAGTGAACCATGGCCTGGGGGACCCCGGGGCTCCGTGGCGGGGTTTGGTGTGGTGGGGAGAGGATGGAGAGGCACAGAAAGCGCAAGTGACCAGCATAGGAGCTCTGGGCCAAAGAAGGCAGAGATGGGCTTCAGAAGTCCCAGGGCCCCCACCTGTCCCTTATCCTGCCTGATCCTTCCCGCCCCCACCAACCTCTAGAATCCCTGTGCTTCCCATCCTCCCCGCATCAGAATCCACTCCCAGAGAACAACCAAAATGCCTTCCCTCTGAGGCCTGGACCACTGAGCCACCTTCCTAGCTCCCCCTCCCCTGCATTCTGGTAAATGGATAGAGCAGGCATTAGGCCGGCAGGGAGGCAGCTGAGATGGTGGGATTTCAGGCAGTGGGATGCAGAAGAGAGAGAAAGCTCTTCCCAGCATCACCGGGCCAGTGACTATACTGGCACTAGGGGCCTGGCCTCAATGTAATCCTGGGCCCTGCCACTCCTGGTGGCCCAATAAGGACAGCCCAGGACACAACCCCCAGCTCCTACTGAAGCTACAATAGTATTTCCAAGGCAGAGCAACCAGAAGCAAGAGAGAAATCAAGACACTTCCCTTGCCTGCTCTGTCAGCTCTGCATTAAGGCACATCAGATAAGCCTCTTGTCTTGTATGTGGTCGAGGTGTCAGACGGGCCCGGCTGCTGTCTGCTTCCCTCGGTGGTTCTAACTGTTCAGATGGGCCTCCGGGAAGCTTAGGGAGGGCGTGGGCAGAGGCCGCTCACTCCTGGAGCCTGGGCTGGGGTAGATTCCTCAGCCCCGTGGCAGCCCCAGGGGATGCAAAATGCCTGGTCCTGTCCCTGTCTACAGCCTCCCATGGTTCCCTGGGATCCGCAGCAGCACCTCCACACTCCTCAGCCTGGAGTTTGAGGCCTTCCAGGTAAACTTCTTTCTGCTTCTAATCATGCATCTTGCACTAGCCCAGGATAGGGTATACTTTGCACTTAAAAAAAAAAATCCAGGTCACTGTCCACAGGGATTCTTCCTCCTGGAAGTCCCTCCCTTCCTTCTGCCACTGTCTAAATCCTGCTCCCCCTTCATGACCCGGCTTTCGTGCCCCTCTTCCAGGAAGTTCCCAGCTGCCAACCTCATGCTTCTATTCTTCTGTGTTTTTTGTAGCCAAGATGTCAGCTTCTGCTTCTGCTTGGCCCCTTAGTGCCTGGCACCGTGTGGTACGTGGCATGGGCATCAGTGATTGCATCCACTGGATTTTCTACCCCGTTCAGGTTTAGCTCACATATTTTAAGCACCTACTACACGCAGGCCTTAAGTTTCACAAACTCAGCCTCCTTAAATTTACTTAATGGTGTGGGGATGTTGGTACTACCTCCTCCATTTCCATGTTAGGAAACCGAGGCTCAGAGAGGCTAAGGAACACCCCATAGTCACACAGCCGGGAAGTATCAGAGTTGGGGTTGCACTGGGGCCTTCCTGAGTTCACAATCTGGGTGTTTCTACTCCATGCTTTATCTTTCCATCTGGAACATTTTCCATCAGATGGGGTTATGGAGGAAGCAGAGAGGACTGATCTGCTGTTTTCACCTTGACATTTATTTCAACCTTCTCTTTTTTCTTTATTACGTTTTTCCTTATAACAAAAGGTATTTGTGTTCAGGTCTGACTCTTAAATCCAGTGCTCTTTCTAAGACACTCTATTGCCTCTGTTCCAGGTGGAGTCCCTGAGCCAGAAAAAGACAGAAAGTTCACCTGGACCATTTTCCCCTGCCTCCGGTCAGGACTCTTTTGACCATAACAAGTGACAGAAACCCAACTGTGATGGGTTAATATTATGTGTCAACTTGGCTAAGTGCTAGTATCCAGATATTTGGTCAAACACCAGTCTAGATATTGCCAGGAAGGTATTTTTATTTATTTATTTATTTTTGATGGAAAAGAGAAGAGTTTTTATTTACTTTAATAAATAACCTACACATCTTAGTGATTCACAACAGCAAACAGTTATTGTTATACCTGTAAACTGAGGGCTGGTTGCCTCTGCTCTGTGTATCTTTGGATTCCGGGATGCAAACTTCAGAAGCAGCACATAGTGGAACACAAGCCACCGTGAGACTGCACAGGCGCAGACATTAAGGCAGGATGTTCACTGACGAGGAGGAACTGAAGCACAGTGTGCATATATATTTACAATCCACAGTGCAAGCCGTGTGCCTAGTAGGTTGTAAGTACCTCATTTCAGAATGAGGACTCAGTCATTTTCAACATTATTTTGTCATCACTATGGGCACTGCTGAACTTTATCTAAGCTCTGTCGTCCCAGAAAGCAGAAACAATTAAAAATCTTCCTACCCTGTGTTCTGGACTAAGGCTGATGGCAGAGAACACTCTGCCCTTGCATGTTCCCGCATAAGACAGCTTCCATCCTTTCCATCCTCCCTCATGGCTTCCATCAGACTCGTGGATGACTCTCTTGTTTACCTGCCTCTGTAAGACCCAGGCCCACTTCCTTTGCTTTGACAAGTTCTTCATTAATGAACGTTTTCGGGAAGGTATTTTTAGATGAGATTAACACTTAAATCCATAATCTTTGAGTAAAGCACATTGTCCTCCCTAATGTGGGTGGGCCTCGTCCAATCGGTTGAGGGCCTTCAGAGAAAAAAGACTGACCTTCCCCAAGGAAGAAGGACTTCTGCCAGCAGATGGGCCTTCAGACTGGAGCTGCCACACCAGTTCTTCTACAGGTCTCCAGCTGCTGGCCTCTCTGCAGACTGTGCACCTGCCAGTCTTCTCAACAGCGTGAGCCCGTTCCTTAAAATCTGTCTCTGTCTCTCTCTCTGTTCTGCTTTCCTCTGTGTTGGCTTCATTCCTGAGCAGGCTCTCCTCACAAGGTACAAAGAAACCTGCTCAAAGTTCTAACTTATTGTCTAAGCTTAGCAAAGCAAAGAAAGGGAGGGCTGCTTTTTTTTTTTTTTTTTTTTTGCGGTACGCGGGCCTCTCACCGTTGTGGTCTCTCCCGCTGCGGAGCACAGGCTCCGGACGCGCAGGCTCAGCGGCCATGGCTCACGGGCCCAGCCGCTCTGCGGCATGTGGGATCCTCCCAGACCGGGGCACGAACCCGCGTCCCCTGCATCGGCAGGCGGACTCCCAACCACCGCGCCACCAGGGAAGCCCTCCAGGACTGATCCTTATTGGCCTGGCTTGGATCACGTGCTCTCCCTCACACCGAGGGCTAGCTGCAGGATCCAGTGATCTGACTCGCTAGGCCTGGGCAACATACTAATCTCTGGCGCTGGGGAATAGTATCATTTCCACCCAAACCACATGGACTGAAATTATGTGTGTGTTTGGGGGCGGGGAGGTGGTGAGGGGAGTTCCTTGGAGGAGAATAAAGATGCTGCTTAAAGAAGAAGTAAGACGGGAGGGCAGCAGGCACAGACACAGATGTCCACTCATGAACCAAATCTTCCGTATTGCTGGGGACTTGTGAGGGATGTGTGAACCTTACAGGGGAGAAGGTGACTCATCTCCTTCCTCTGGGTGCCCTGCCTTCATTAATGCAGCCGAGAATCCCAGCATCAGTTTCAGCAGCCAGGTCACCCGGTCAATACATCTCCAAGTGCGAAGCCCCCAGCCCCACACTGTGGCTCAGGCCAGCTTCTTCCTGCCGTATTTTGGATCCAAGTCCAGCACTTTTACATGTATCCCTCTGACTGTCTTGCGACACTCGAATGAAAGCTCCACAGAGGCTGGGGCCTTTGCCTGTCTTCTCTGTTGTGTTCCCAGCACCTGGGACAGGGCCTGGCCCGTGTAGACACTCGATGAATGTTTGTTGAAACGAATGAATGAGATCAGCCTGTGGCTCCGGCCAGCTGAGACACCTTAGCCAGCCCCCAATCCCGCTGCTTCGGTATCTGGAAGCCTGGTCCCTCCCTGTTGGATCACACGTCACAGTTGAATATCAGCAACTACCGTGTGCTGAGAACAGGCCACATACTCCACACCCATCATTTTGCTCAATCTTCCATCTCCTCAAGAGCCCCATGAGGCGGTACTAATTTCTTATTTGTCAGATGCAGAGCACAGGGGCTCAGAGGGGTCATGCAACTTACCCAAGGTCACACAGCCAGAGCACGCAGAGCTACGATTTGAACCCACACAGAGAGACAAGGCTGGAGCTCTATCCCAAATGGCTTCCAGTAACAATCATGGCAAACTCATACTGAGCATTTATCAGGTGCCAAGCATCACGCTAAGGGTCTGACATGTGTCATCTTATTTCAGTCTTTACAGCAGCTCTGCAGGGTGGGTGCTATTACATCCCATTTAACTGATGAGGAAACTGAGGCTCAGGGAAGTTGAGTGATATGCCCAAGGTCACATGCTAGCGAGTGGCTCAGCTGGGATTTGAAGCCATGATTGATTCCGGGCTCTTTACAGCCACCCAGTGCTGACTCTCCCAGCAGTAACCCCTCTCCCCTCTGGCTAACCCTGATCTGATGATCTACATCAGGCATTGTTCTAGGCACTGGGGACACAGCCAAACAGAAGGGACAAAGATCCCTGCCCTTACAGACAACACTCTAGCGGGGGAGTCAGAGAGAGATAATAAACCACAAAGCACAATCAAAAATGGAATATATCAGATGGCAAAGAGCAGTAAGAAGGAAACCGTACGCAGGGTAAGAGGACTGAAAGCTACGTGGGTGTCAGGAAAGGCCTCTCTGATGAGGGGATATTTGAGCAGAGGCCTGAATGAAATGAGTGAGCCAGCTGCACCCTTATGTGGAGGAAGAGTATTCCAGGCAGAGCAACAGCAAGTGCAAAGGCCCTGCGGTGGTCGCAGGCTTGAAAGTGAAGAGACCAGTGTGAGTGGAGCAGGTGACTGAGGGGGAGGGTGTGAGAGGAGGAGTCGGAAAGTAACACAGGCCAGAGCTGTAGGGCCTGAAGCCCATTGCGAGGATTTTACCTTGTCTTTCCATGGCGGTGGGAGCCACGGGAGGATCTTGAGCAGAGGAGAGGCCTGATCTGACTGTGATCAGGTGATGCAGACCCACAAGGAAGGGGCATGAGGACGGGGGGTTCCTCACAGGGAAACACAGATATTGTTTTCAAAGGAAGAGAGGACAGATGCTGGGGGGGCCCCAAAACAAGGTGTCCATTGCAGCTGCCCAGCTCTGCAGAGGAGGGCTGGCATGTGGGACAGGGGCTGTCTGGAAGGCAGTGCTGGTGGAAGGGACCATGGTCTCTGGGGACACTCCTCCACCCTCCTCCTCTCTTTATTCTGCCAGTCCTTGGAAACAGTCCTGCCAGATGATGCAAAAAGGTCCTGTCTCAGGCACTCAAGGGACTGATTTCTCTTTCCAGCTCTCCTGCCCACCTCTCCAGGCACTCAGGCTTCTCACGGCTTCTGAGCATGTCCACCCAGTCCAGCCTCTGGGCCTCTGCTCGTGCCATTTCCTCTTCCTGGAATGTCCTCCTTACCATCTCCACATGTTGCAATCCTGCCAGCCTGCAAAGGGGACCACAACTCACTGAAATGGGCTGCATGTGGGTCTGCCTACCTGACTTGCCTGCAAGCCCCAGGAGGGCGGGAGGAAAGTGTCATTTTCCAGCGTCCTCGTCACCTCAGCTGGGCAGGTAGGCAGGAAATGCTGGCTGAATAATGAATGATGAACAAATAAATTATAATTGAATGATGAAAGGGAGGGGTGAGGGATGGAGGGAGGAAGGAAGGAGAGAAGGAAGAAAGGTAGGAAGGAAGGAAGGAAGGAGGGGAGGGAGGGAGGGAGGACAACGCTGTTCAAATGTGACCTTCCTTGGGAGCCTCCCCTGATCTCCATGTTTCAAAGCCACACATCATTTATCTCTTAGCATCAGTCATTTCGGGATATGCCACCTCATCTCTCCTTGTGATTCCAGGAAATACGTCTTAATCTCTATCTTTTCCTCTTGCCTCCCCATCCCCTTCCCACGCCCTCCCTGGCATGTGGGGCATACAAAGGGCTTAATAACTACTGAATTAAAACGACTAAAGGCCTGAGAAACATACCAGGGTCCTCCCCTACCAGGAAGATGAGTATTTTTCTACTGAAAGAGGGTAAGGCTTAAATCCATCTTTCTCTAGCAGGGGAACCTCAGACATAAAGGGGAAGTGAAGGTGAAGGAAAACAGGGTTCCAAGTTCTTCAAGGGAAGAAGGGGGTATATGCTGGGTGTCTGCTGTATGCAGGTGCTTCACACAGACTCTGAGTTTATTTCCCCAGCAGCCCTGGGAGCTGGGTACTAGTCTTCTAATTGCATAGGAAGAGAAACAGGATTAGAGAGTGACAAGACCACAGTTACACAGCTGTTAAGAGACATGGCTAGAATCGGACTCCAGGCACTGGTGTTCCGGTGTAAACTGGTTCTCAAAAAAAACAAAAACCAAAAAGCCCTGATTTGTAGTGCTGGCCAATTTCTATGGTGTAAATACTCCCACCAAGGTCAATTTCAAGTTACCAACAACTGGCCTGCAAAATTCCCAAATGTTTCACCATTGCCTCCTGCAAGCTCACGGCAGCCAGCGCCAGCTGGCTCCAGCGCCCCACTGATGGTCTGTCTGACCCCCAGGTGAGGCCCCCTCCCACTGCCCTGGATGGGCGGACAGGCTGCTGGAGCTGACATGAGGGTGAGGGTGGCCCTGGAGGTGGGGGTAGGGATCCTCCCCAGGCTCAAATTTCCCCTGTGCTTCTGTGGGCCTCGCTGGCTCCCTTGGCGCACTCTCCCTCCCTCTCCTCTCCCTTCCTCCATCACCTGCAGGCGCCTCCTGGTGCTTTTCCACACTGGGGTCCCTCCCAGATGCCCTCTCTGCTCCATCTCTCTTCCTTTCTGATTGTAGGTCCTTCTGACACATTTTCCCTCCCATTTCTACCTGCAGGTTTCTCTCTCTCTCCTTCTCTTGACTCTCCCTCCCTCTCAGGAAACTTTTCAAAGTCGGCTTAAAAAACAACACAGCGACTCACTTTACAGGTTTTTTTCCCCTGTTCTTGAGAACAGGACGTGAGAAGGCCAGGTTGAATTTCCTGTGTGAAATGATGTGTGGGGTTTCTGAGCAAAACAAGGGTCAGGCTGTGGTCCTGGAGGAGCTGATGCCAAGGTTGCCTGGAATCAAGCCTCAGACAGAGCAGCCCAGGGGGTACCCAGGCCACTTCCACCCTCTCTGGATACAGATTTTCCGGACATGCGCTGGGACAGGCACAGAACATTCCACTGCACACCGCCGTTGTGCCCCATTCATCCAGGCCCTCACCACAGGGCAAGAAGGGGCCCCGGCCAGTCCAGACCCTGCTTCAGCTCTTCCTGATGTGGGTGTGACCCCGGGCACGTCACTCTGCCTCTCTGAGCCTCAGTGTCCTCATCTGTAAAATGGGGATGATGAGGCCAGCTTTGGGGTCTTGGCAGTGAGAGACTAAATGTAGGTAATACACCCAGAAGAATGTCTGGCAAGTAGGTGGTGCTGAGGTAACATTAGTTATCTGTCCAGTGGGGAGGAAGCGGAAGGGAGGTGTTCTATACAGATGCTAACTGAAATCTCTATCCTGCATATGGTAAAACCATGGTTAATTGAAATTCTCTTGAAACTTCCAATAATTGGCTGTGGGACCCTAGGCAGGTTACCTAACCTACTCATGCCTCAGTTTCCTAATCTGTAAAGTGGAGTTTACAGATAAGACCTGCCACATAGGAGTATTACATGGGTTGGATGAGTTAACACATGGGAAGTGCCTAAAACAATGCCTGGCGTATAGTAAGTGCTTAATTAGAGTCAGCTGTTATTATTGTTGTTCATTTACACATTCCTAACAGCCATTTGACAGGAGAACACTGTGACATTTCTCAGTTATATTTAAGGAGGCCTCTGATCGGGACAGTCTCCGTAATTTTCCTCCTAGGCAGCATCATTCAGAGGCTCTTCAAGTCTCTGTGCTGCCCCAGCGTCCTCACACGCTACATGAGGTGATAACCGTCCCCACCTAATAGGACGGGTGTGCACGCCGGGTGGGCAGTGTTGGGAAATGATGGCGGTGAGCATGACTCTTTCTCTTCCTGGTGGCTCGGATCCCTCGTGCTCTGGACGTGAGGGCATTGCCTCTCTGTGTGGCATCATCACCCTGTGGTCCAGTTCCTGGTGTGCTGGTGGCCACGCCCCCATCTCCAGGACCGGTAAGGGACTCACCTGGCCACTCAGGGTTTCCCTGATTGGTTTGTGGCTGGGCATGTGACCCAGGATGGGCCAATGAGGGCCCAACCCTCAGTCCGGGCAGAGGAATCCCAGCCATCCCGATGGCCTTTGTCGTGTGCCCAGCACTGTCCCAAGCAAGTCTGTGCGTGCTTTCGTTGACCCTTCTCAACATTTCTCTACTCATTTTACAGATGGAAGCAGGAGTCAAAAAGCCTGGCGTCTGGTCCTAGTTCTGCCACTGATGCGCTGTGTGATCTTGGGGGAGGTCCTCTCATTTACTTACTCAACGGTTAAGTGTCAAGTGCTGGGAAATAAAACTGCTAACATTTACTGAACCCTTGTTATGCTCCCAGTGCTAGTCTAAATGCTTTACAGATGAGAGAAATGCTATTATTCCCATTTTAGAGGTAGGAAAACTGAGGCATCAACAGCTCACATAGGCGATTCGCGGGAGAGCTGCGATTTGAGTCCAGGAGTCTGATTCACGGTCCATGCCCTTAAACTACTAACTGTACCACTTGTGCTGAGCCAGGGGGAGTTGTCAGTTCTTCATGGAACAAGGGTAATGGCTCTTGGACCCTCTCTCCAGTTTCCTGTTTGGTTCTGGTTTCAAGGAGGCAGAATGGGCTATGTCCCTGATCTGGGACTCCCAGCTCTGACCTCACTCACCTGTGACAATGGGGTCTTGGCTCCTCTCGGAGCCTCACTTTTCCTCTGTCAATGAGGTGTGTTCTCAAAGAAGATGCTCCACACTCTTTCCACCTTCTGGGAATGCCTGGGCTCTTAGCACCTCTCTGCCTCCCACCTCTGCCCCATGCGGTCCATTCATTCCGCCCATCCCCAAACCCTGTTCGTCCTCTGGGAACTCACTCTTAGAAACAGTGTGTTGTAAATATATATCTCCTGGCCTCCCTCCCCTAACAGGGGGAGACAGACAGCTGGGGCAGGTGGGATTCAATGGTCCTGGGTTGGTATAGATCCCCTGCCCACCAGCCACGCAAGCCTGTCTGGCCTGGCACGTGCAGGGCTGTTTCTGCTGATCCGTGTTGTCAGCGCGGGGAAAGCAGCTGTTTTCCTCCAAATCTGAAATCGATGGGGGCAGAGGGTTTGGAGCCAGGAAATAGTTCTCCTTGAGTTTCGGAAACACTTTGCTTGGAGGATCAGCTGGCATGGGCAGGACTGCAGAGCATGCTGGGAAGCCCCAGCCTGTGGGGATGAAAAGGCCTAGCCCATGGGGTACCTCCTTCCAGGCTCTGGGTTAACCTCGCTACTTTCTGGTGCTTCAATTCATTGCTGTTTCCCTCTAGCCCTAGACTTTGAACCTGAACAATAACCTGGTGGTGCGTGTTTGACAGCTCTGGGCTGGAGTCATCAGTCTGGTTCTAGTCCCTGCTCTGACATTGACCTGCTGTGTAGCCTTGGGCAAGTTTCTGTCCCTCTCTGGGCCTCAGGTTCCCAGGGATCAAAGGAGGAGGTCAGACCAATGATCAGTAAGGACAGTCCAGCTCTGATCTCGCTGATGGTGGTGACGATATTCCCTGCTGTCTGGAAATGTTGCATTACCCAGGGAGGGCTCATGGAGTGGGCATGGTCCTTGTAAATGCATAACTGGCTCCCTTCACACCCTGGCCCCTGCCGTACTAGACGGAATGTCAATTACCGTTCCCTTTCCACCCTCCTACACTATCCTGGCAAGTTCCCTTCAAAAGCCCTCATGATACTCACGCCCACCTCCTGCCCCACCCCTGTCACTGTCTCCCAAGGAGGCCGTAGCTTCCCTGCGGTCAGGGAGTGGGCCCTGTGTTTTTGTTTCTCTATAGGGGTAGGGCTGGCCCCCAGGAAGGGGACCTCAGGAGCTGGGCCTGCAGACAGGGTCTTTATGATGGCTTCCAGAGCTGTGCTTCAGTATTTGCCGGTCAAGGAACACTGGGCTGATGGTCTAAGCCTTGGATACCCCCTGTTTTCTGGCCCTCGGTGCCCACACCTGCAAAAGGGGTGCACTGAGCTGGGGCAGCTCTGAGGCCCCTCCAGTCTGATCTCACACGCTGCTGTCTCTCTCTGTTCTCTCCACATTTTCTTGACTCTCCTCCCTTCCCCCCTTTCTCCCCTCCCTGCTGCCACTCCGCTTCTCCTGCACCCCACCTGTAGCATCCTCATGGCCTCCTCTCTCCCCTGTTCCACTCTATCCTTTAAGGTGAACCTTCAAAAGCACGTGTCTGATCAGACCCTGCTCAGCAACCTCCCTGGATCCTTGTTGCCCAAGACATAGAAGTCCACTCAGGGCGCTCTGTGCTCTCCTCCCAGCCCTCCCTTCTGTTCTCATCCCCCTCTCCCCACCGTGCCCCCAGCTCTCCAGCCATAACACACTGCTCCTGCTTGTCAAGTAAGACCAGAGCTTCCCCACCTCTGAGCCTTTGCTCGCGCCCTTCCCTGCCTTTTCCTTCTGTCAAAGCCCACCCGTTCTTCAGGACCCGTACATAGGTCATGTCAGCCGTGGTTCCTGGTGTTTAGAGCTCCCATGCCCTGGCTACAACCTCTACCACGCTGCAGGCCTGGCTCAGCTTTGAGGTGGCTCCCACAACAGGGGATCCCTCCATGCCATGGAGGCTACCTCCCAAATGCTGGGAGACTGTGAGGACCCTGCAGACAGGACCTACGTCTTCTCATCCCCGTCCTCAGGGGCTTGTTTAACTCCGAAGAAAAGTACCTTCTTAATACCAACGTGTTGCACGGAACTGGGCTGGGGTGGCCTTTGGAGGGAGACCATGGGTAGTCTGTCTGGACCTGGACTGCTTAAACAGAATGAGCTCGATTGGGAGGATTTATCCTAAACCAGGTGGATTTCAAATGAGTTAGATGGGCTACCCAGGCTGGGTGAAGCTGAGTTATTTTGGCTCAGTTGGATTAAACTGAGTTCATTGGATTGGGCCAGTTAGTAGAGTGGGGCTGGTTTTGTTAGACTGGACAGGTTTGGGAACATGACTGTTTAGTTGAATTGTGTCGGATTACTTGGATTGGGAGAGCTGGGGTGGCTTGATGTGGGTAAATTGAATTGGTTTAAGTTAGTTGAGCTGGGCTATTGTGTTGGCTTTGTTTGGGTTAGTTCATTTGGGTTGGGTGAGTTGTGTTGATTTAGTTGGATTTGGCTGGTTAGTTGGATTCAACTAGGTTAGCTGTGTTGGGCTGCTGAGTTGAATCTTAGTCAGTTGGGGCTGCTATAACAGAATGCCACAGACCGGGTGGCTTAAACAACAAATATTTATTTCTCACAGGTCTGAGGCTGGAAGCCCAAGACCACGGTGCCAGCATGGTTAGATTCTTGGTGAAGGCCCTCTTCCTGGTTTACAGATGGCCATTTTCTCTTTATAGCCTCACAATGTAGAGAGCGAGCTCTGCTCCCCTCATCCCTTTATAAGGGCACTAATCCCATCATGAGGGCTCCACCTTCATGACCTAATTATCCCTGGAAGGCCTCACCTCCAAATACCACCACATTGGGGATTTAGGCATCAAAATATGAATTCAGGGGGGACACAAACATTCAGTCCATAGCAAGTTGGGTTGGTTGACTTGGGATGGGTCAGCTGAGTTGGGCTAACCTGTTGAGTAAGATGGATTATGTGGGTGGAGCAGGGCTACTTGAGTTGGTCTGGTTGACTGAATTAGGCTTGTTGACATGGGTTGAGCTCATTACTTGGGTTGGGTTAGTTGGTTGGGTGATTGCTTTGGGTTGGTGCAGGCAAGGTTAGCTGGGTAGAGCTAGTGGGATGGGATAGGTTACTTGGATTTCTAGAACTGGGCTGCCTTAGACAGATTGGGTTGGTTGGCTTGTCTGGCTTGGGATAGGTTGGTGTGGTGGGCTGGGTTGTAGGCTGGCCTGGTCTTGCCTGGGTTCCAGCTGGCTGGGGTATAGCCACAGTGCTGTGAGTTCTGCTTCGTCTCCAGTTCTGAGCCAGCGCGGGATGGGGGCGGGTGGGCGCCTTGGCCACAAATAGCTGTGGGGAACACAAACAGTTTGGTCTTCAAAGACCTCAGTGGTGTCGGCTGTAACTTTCCACACGGCCCAACGAGCACACCTCTAGGCTTCGTGTTCAGGCCCAGCTGCTGCTTCCTCTGTGAGCAAACCGCAGTGTGGGGGGCGGGAGAGGTGGGGAGCATGGGGGCTCCGAGCCCCTCCTTGCCAGGCATCCCCCAGCTCACGTGCCAGCTGCTCTCTGCCAGGGAGATGGAGATTGGCCCCATGGTGGGCAGCATCCCCTCCCTACAGGGGGCCTGCACAGTGTGTGTCAGGCCTGGCAGGGGAGGGTGAGACCAAGAAGGACTGCAGGGAGGTAGGAGCCAAGATGGCGTGATGGTTAAACTACAGGCCTGGGAGATCTCAGGGGTGCCTGGGACTGGGTCCTGCACAGCCGTAGTGGGAGTTGGGCTGGAATTCATTCATTCATTCATTCAAAAAACTATTTCCTGAGCACTAGGTACAAAGACCTGGCAGGCAGGAGTCAAAGGAAGGAGTGTGGGTGATGGCTACGAAGACAGGCTTAGGCTTCCTGAATGACGGGGTCACCCCGCTGACCCCTGTTCTCTTACCCCCTCTGCTCAGCCCCCTCTGTTCTCCTTTGCAGACACCCACCGCGAGCACCTCAGAGCCCTCCTGTGCCCCGATGAGATGCGCCTGTGGGCAGACAGACACACGATGGTGGCCAAGCCCAGACAGCAGGGCTTGGCACTCACTGCCCGGTAACCACTCCTGCCCCCCAGCTTCCCTGCCCGTGCTCTTGCACCGCACCTCACCTCCCCACCCATGTCAGCTGAGCCAAAGGTAGAGCATCTAAACCCAAGGGGCCGCAGAGGCTGTCAAACCTAGAGATGAGGAAATTGGGGCCCAGAGTCAGGGAGAGCCTTGCCTGGGACACACAGCACATCAGAGGCAGAACGAAGGCCCCCGTCCAGATGTCCTGATTCCCCACGCCAGGAGCCGCCACATGGCTCAGTGCAAAGTCCACACGTTTGCGATTCCAACAGCCCTAGGCTTGCTGTTTACCACTGTGTGGCCTTGGATAAGTGTCTTTGTCTCTCAGCCTCTCTTTCCTCTAGGGTGATGGTTCTTAGCACTGGGGGATTTTGCCCCTCAGGGGAACATTTGGAAATGTCTAGAGACATTTTTGGTCATCACAACTGGAGGGTCACCACTAGCAGGCAGAGGCCAGGGACACTTACAGACATTCTCCGGAGCACAGGACAGCCCCTCACCAAGAGAAGCAGCTGGTCCCAAATGTCATTAGTGCTGATGTCGAGCAGCTCCGTTCTATGGTGACCAACTGTCCCAGTTTGCTTACCAGGCTCCTTCCTCCTGCGGGACTTTGCTCCGGCATTAACGCACTCTGTACCCGGCCCGTCCTCCCAAGGTGCCCAGGCTCAGCTCCTCCAGGAAGCCTCTCGGACGGGTCCCTCCATAGAGAACGCTCCCTCCTCAGGCTTCCCGCCAACTCACTGTCTGTCCCTTGCAGCAGAGCACTGTGCATCAGGTTAGCTGTCAGGTGTTCTGAGGGTCAAGGGTTTTCTTCTTTCCAGGTAGCTCAACTCATTGCCCTGGAATTAATGGATTCCCTGCTCACACCCCAACTAGAGAGAGCTCCCGCCCGTGCAGGGCTGTGTCGGGCATGTGTCTGCACCCCACGTCCAGCTCAGGACCTGGCACAGAGGGGACAAATGTCCACTGGAGATATTCCACCAGGTACCAGGCTCCACCGTCTGCAAGTCCTGGAGACTCTTCTCTCCCTGTCACCCCTTTCCCCGTCACGCCAAGCACAGGACTGGGACACAGCTGAGGCCCAGCCCAGACCTGGGTTCTCTCAGCCTTGAGAAATGTCAGGATTGAGGTCATCATGTGGTAAGAGGTTCTCAGTACACCGAGTGAAAAGGCTGATCACAGAGCAGTATGTGGGTGTGAACTCATCTTGGTAAATTACATTCATATGAAGGACATGTTTTCTTGATGTAAAAATGCACTTTGGGGCTTCCCTGGTGGCGCAGTGGTTGAGAGTCCGCCTGCCAATGCAGGGGACACGGGTTCGTGCCCCGGTCCGGGAAGATCCCACGTGCCGCGGAGCGGCTGGGCCCGTGAGCCATGGCGGCTGAGCCGGCACGTCCGGAGCCTGTGCTCCGCAATGGAAGAGGCCGCAACAGTGAGAGGCCTGCGTACTAAAAAAAAAAAAAAAAAAAAAAAATGTACTTTGGCTCTTGAGGGCAGAGGTGACATTGGCAGGGCCTGGCCACTTCTCTGCTGTGTAAACTTGGGGAAGTTTTTAAAGTTCTCTGGGCCTCAGTTTCCATATCTGTAAAATGGGCTATGAGAGTGTCTCCCTCCCTGGGGAGTCGGGAGGCTCCAATGAGCTAACGCTGCAAAGGGCCCGCACGCAGTCAGTGCCCAATGGGTGTCACCACTCTGTTCTTACAATTCTGAGGATAGGGTGCCAAACTTTCCTTTTCCATCTGCCCATCACCCCAAGCTCTCCGTAACAACAGAGGGAGACTCCCGCATCCCAGCAGAGGCCCGGCTCTAAGCCCTCGTGGTCCCTGGATCAGGATGGGGCTATAGGCTTGTCCTCCGGCACCTCGAAGAGGCCACCGAGGACATCCAGGACATCTGCCCTGGTTCTCCGTCCCTACACCCCACGATGGCCGCTGACTGTTGGGCCCACCAGGAGACAAGGCCAGCCTCTCTGCACAGGCTTGGACGGGGCAGGGTGGGTTTATTTACTCTTTGCCGATGCTGGTTTCTCTGTCCCCGAGGTGAAGTCCTGCTGGTTGACCATGTTTCCTGCCTGGGTTTTCCCTGTCTGGCATGTCTGCTAGCTGCCCCACCCCGGACCCCCTCCACCCTTGCCGTGAGCTCTCCTTCCAGGTCCTCTCCCTGGCCACTGGAAACCAGACTCAGGAGCCTCCAGAGCCCCTCAGGTTCTTCCTTAGCAGGAAGTTGGCACCCACGGGCAGCTGGCTCAGCCCAGGTCACCCTTTGGTCCCGGTTAGGACGGCCACAGACTACACATCAGTCAGCTTTACGGAACATAGCAGAGCCACTGTCCTGCCAGGTCCAGCCAGGCAACTCAATCCACAAAGATATGCTCTCTGCTTCTCTGCTTCTGCCATTGTTAGAGAAGAGCATCTTAACTTGGCTTGGTGGCAGGGACCCAACTTAAACTCCCTGACTTTTGGCTTGATGACTCAGGAAGAAACAGAGCCACACCCCGCTCTGTGGTGAACTGTCCTCCCAAACATGCTTTTTTTTCCAAACTTCAGTCATTCCGGTAACAACTTCAAGACATTTCTTGCTCTAAATTCATATTGCACATAATATTCCTTACTTCGTATGTTTTAAAAAATGTATTCACTGTTTTTACTTAATTACATTTAGCCTCATCCTGAGAAATCTTATCTGTGGAATCACAGGTTTGATTGACTACAGACTTTCCACCCTAAAATATATGAAATAACCATGAAAATAGCCAATACTGGTTGGTGCACCATCTATAACACGGTCCTCGGAGAGCAATGAGGACGGTTATCCCTATGGAGGATCCCCGAGCCCAGCTCTTATCAGACCCTTGAGATGGCGCAGCCCGGCCCCTTCTGGGCCACCCCCAGCACCAGGAACACTGAAAGCTACTTAACGTCATGAGAATTGATTGGGAGCCAAACTCCATTCTGCGCAGCCGCTGTGAGTACCCGGAACAGTTACAAAGCCCAGCTTGGCTTTGTTCAGGAAGCAGGACGAATAATAATAACCCGCTGTATTAGCACAGCACTTTACAGTTGGCAGAGCCCATTCTCAAGTCCTAGGCTCACTGTGGGCAGCCTAAGGCCACGTGACCAAAAAGGACGGGGCTGAGATGGATGGTCAAAGTCATAGAACGTTATTGCTGGAAAGGCCCAAGGGCTGTCTGGTCTCTGAGGTGTCTTCGGTGGCTGTTGATGGGCATGGACTCCAGAGTGAGCCTGGACTGCCCTTTTCTATTCATGTCGTTACCTCTGATTCCCATCAGTTAGGTGCCGGAGGGTCTTTAACAGTCTTGTTCTTGCCAGACTCCCATCTAGGCAGAGAGTCTCAGAGTCAGAGGCTTCAGCAGACTGTAGTATCCCGCTGGAGTTTCAGAACGGTTGTGGTAGGCAGCTTTCTCAGATGGCCCCCAAGAGTCCTGTACATGCCCCGTGTAATCCAGTCTTCTTGAGTGAGAGCAGAACCTGTGAATGTGACTTAATCAAAGGAAGTTTATGTTGGGTGGGCCTGACCTAATCAGAGGAAACTTTCAAAGAAGGTGAAGTACCAAGAAGTGACTTCTGCTGGCCTGGGAGACAGCACATGGGAGGCCCACAGTGAGGAACTGCGGGCAGCCTCTAGGAGCCGAGGGCTGTCTGCTAGCAAGAAAGCAGACAGCCCCACAGCTACGATGAACTGAATTCCGCCACAACCAGTGTGTTTGGAAGAGGAGCCTGGGCCCCAGTGTGATTTTAGTTCTGCCAACACCCTGAGCAGAGGATCCAGCTAACCTGTGCCTGGACTCCTGACCTACGGGAACCGTGAGATCGTAAATTGCAGCTGAGTTAAGCCGATATATTTATTAAACAGCAACAGGAAAGTAATACAATATTTTGCTTTCCTTATATTTATTTTTGCAGTTACTTGATGTTGGTTTTTATTTAGTGTGGAGATATAAGATATAATTTAAAATTAAATTAATTCAATTTAAAAAATCAGTGTGACAGATCAAAAAGTAGCCGAAATTCTTTGACACTCGTATCATCAAGCAGTGGGCTTTATGTCCCTTCCCCGTGAATCTGGGTAGGGCTGTGTCTGCTTCCATCAATAGGATATGATGAAAGTGACGTGATGTGACTGCAGTGTTAGGTGGTAAAAGGCCTTCCAGCTTCTGCCTGGTTCTCTTGGGACCCTGTTGCTTGAGAAGCCAACTTCCGTGGAAGGCATCTGACTACCCTGCGGCTGCCGTGTTGGAGAGGCCCCACGAAGACGCTCCAGTGGCCGCGGCACAGCTGAGCTCCGGGTCGACAGCTGTGAGAGGCAGCCCGCTTGGACGTCCAGCCCAGTCAAGCCCTCAGATGAATGCCGCCCCAGCTGGCACCAGACTGCAGCGGCATCAGAGACCCCAAGTGAGAGATGCCCGGCCCGGCCCAGCCCTTCCTGACCACAGCATCACGAGCAAAATAAAATTGCTGCTTTAAGCTCTTGCATTTTAGGCAATTTGTTATGCAGCAGTAGCAACTGGAACAATTAGTGACACATTCTTGCGGCTCCAAACTCAAAAAGTACAAGACTGTCTGGGATCAGCTGTGGACGAGGCCTGCGCAGAGGCGGGGGCTTTGATGAGAGGCAGCACAGCTTCTCCACCGCCCTCTTCACCCACAGCCTCACCAGGGATAGACGTTTGCTGAGAACCTGCTGCAGGCTGTCAGCGGGGCATTAATGGACCTTATCATTATTTAATAGCTAACGACTTAAGCACTTAATATATACCAGACACCATTCTAAGTATTGGAGAGTGTTGAAATCGCCTCAAAGCCACCAGATGCTATTACTATTACCTCTCTTTTCAGAATGGGAATTGAGGCTCAGAGAGGTGAGGTAACTTGCCGGAAGGTGGCAGAAGAAGCGCTGGAACCTAGGCTTTTCGGAGCCCAGAGACCAAATCCACCACCCTGTCCTGCCTGCCCAAGGGACAGCAAGGCTGAGGCAGCACAGAGGACACTCCAGATGGGGAAACTGCAGGAGCAAGGCTCGGAGGCTGGACGCTGCTTCCTGGAGCCTGGGGAAGGCGAAGAGGAGAAGTGGGAGGTGGAACAGGGCTTGAATGCCCAGTCAGGACGCCTGCGTGTGGCTGTCATGTGTGCGGAGATGCCCGAATCATCAGAGTCTGCTTCTCCTCTCCCCATACACCTCCCCTCCCTCCCGTTTCTCTCTTTCTCTCTATCTCTCCTGGAGGCTCCCTTTCTTTGTAGAAATGTATTTTCTCAATGTAAATAAGTATATTATATATATATAATACATGTAAAACTTCTTTTCTAAACCAATGTTAGTGTCTTTAGTCAAAGTTGCCCCCCACCCGCTCCCACCCCCCAGCAAAGGAGGTATTTCAGTTTGCCAAAGGTATAGAGAAGCGGGAGCCGTCTTTGGTTTCCAGTTCATCATCACTTTGGCCCAGGAACGCCTTTGCGACAGTCGGCCTTATGAATGACAGCCTCCCTGGCAGCCTGAGACACGCGGCCCCAGAGGAGAGGACTCAAGCACTGGGGCCAGGAGGCCAGGCGCTCAGGACAGGGCATAGTGGGGTCCCTTCTCCACCCCCGCAGTCCCAGTCCCCCCACCCCACCCCCCGCTCTGCTGGGAGGCACCAATATGCCTCACCTGTTAGAGCTGGAGGGGGTCCTCTGATTTCCTCTGATTTCCTGCGCAGGTGAGGCCCAAGGAGGGGGAGGGACTTGTCCAAGGTCGCACTGTCAGAGGATGTGACTTAGACCCTCCAACCCAGGGCTCTTTCTCTGCACTGGGGCTTCCTTCATGCCTAGGGATAAAGGGTCATCGGAGGAGAGAGACATGTGCTGAGCCCAGGAGCCGGGGAGATAACGGTAGGGTTTCAGGCTGCGCCACCCGGCTTTCCTCATTTGGGGGTTCACACCACGAGGCATTGGTCCCGATCAGGCCAGCCTTGAATGCGGTCTTCCTGATACCTCTGAGGAGGTTGGGTGGGCGGGAGGGAGGGAGGGAGAGAGAAAATGGAGGCTTATCTGGCCTGCGGACGCCACTAGAGAGCTGATGTTGGAGAGCCAGACTCCCAGAAAGACGTCTGAGGCTCCAGAGGAGCACTGGACAGGGAGTCAGGGGCCCAGGGTCCAGTGCGAGGAGGCCACTGTTTCCACTGTGAACTTGGACATTCATTTCACTTACTTGCTGAGTGTCTGCTGAGGATCTGTGTGCCTGGCCCCATGCTAGGAAAGGGCCAGCCTTCTGTGGCCAGCCTGTGGCCAGCCTTCTCAGTGACAGGAGCTCACAGCTCAGTAGGGAAGAGAACATATGGGAATATCAGTAAAAGATAAAGTCTGACCAGGACCAGGAGGGAAAATAGAGGGGGGGGTGCTGTAGGGCTTGGGGTGGGAGAGGAAGCTGAGCAGGCGAGACATGCGAGCATCCCAGGTACAGGCGCCACAGGGACAAAGGCCTGGCGGTGGGGCTATGACGTCGTGCGTGGCCTTGCTCAGCTGCAACACGCTGCTAGGGAGGGAAACGACATTTGGAAAGTGTCCTTGGGGTGGGTCTCGAATGACCAGCTAAAGATTTGGGACTTTATTCTTTAAGCAGCAGGAGCCAGTGAAGGGTTTTGAGCGAGGACACGGCGATAAGCCTGTGAAGCAGGAAGAAATGCCCCTTTTCTTCTTTAGAGCTCAGCTTCTTTATCAGTAGATTGAGGGAACTGGACTGGTTTAGAGACGGTAAATACCTGGCACACACAACATCACCTCCCTATCTGCATCCGTAGCAGGCATCAATAGTCAATCCCTGCACTTTCTCCCTTTGAGCTCAGTTTCAGCTCTGTAGCGCCCCAGCCAGTCTCTGGGATCACATGGAATTGGCCTAAAGGATGCACTGGTTGACTCTCTCTCAACAAGGTGATGACGGTGATGCTAATTGCAATGAAGACCGCAGCCCTTTTCACCTTGCAGAAGAGCTTTAGTCCCATCTTGCTTTCTGATTGCTCTTACTGGCTGCAGAGAGACAGGGAGGCTTTGCACAAGGCCACCCAGCTTTCTGCAAAAGCCTCTCGCAGGCTTCCGTCCCAGCACCAAGGGCTTGACCCCCCCTTCTCAGCTACATCCTACTGTCTTCCCAGCCCAGATGAAGGGGGCTGATTTAGGGGCACCTCCAGTCTTGCCACTGTCCCTAGAGCTGCTGGGAGCTCTCTCCCTGCCCCGGCCACAGCCCTGGTGGTCCTAGAGGCAAAGAATGAGGAGCTTCTGGAATTGCTGGCACAGGACAGTTGCCCAGTTAGTTAGAAAAACATGTGGCTTACTCTTCCCTCTCCAGCCCCCTCCAGCAGCCACCACCTTCTAATTCAATTTCCCTTGAAAAACAATGGTTTCAGTGAAGGGGGAAACAAGATTTTCCGAAGTAAAGTTTTGCAAAATAATTACCCCCTAAACTGGCAGACTCGCTCCCCCTCCCTCCTTGCATAAAGGCCTCTAGGACAGTTTCACAGACTCAGATCCCAGCTGGATCTGCCCCTCACCTCCCCCAGAAGTTGCCCACCTCAGATCAGATGCTGGGCATCAGCTGGGCATGGGGTCCACAGGGGTCATTTCCCTCCCTCTTGGTTGCCTACCTCCTGTTTCAGTGAGGACTGGCCTGGGAGGAGAGGAAGGAGAAGGGAGTCTTGTTGTGCCCCAGGCCTGGCCAAGGAAGAGGCAAAGCCTTGGTGGCAGCCCCCTGAGCTGGCTCCACCATCATGGTGCCCTGGCTATTCCCACAGAAGGGAACTGAGCACCAGACAGGGGAAGGAGTGTGCCGGAGGTCTCGGCACGGTGCTGCGGAGGACAGAGACCAGACTGGACCCTGGACCCTGGACTCTTCGTCCCAACAGCCTCGCCTGGAAGCTTTGGGTGGGCCTCTACTGATGGGCTTGATGCCTGGCAGGACTCCTGAGAATGCAGCCTCTAACCAGGAGGTCTCCTTCCACCCCGGGTCCTTGCCAGCCCATTGGGCAAGGTACGGATTCTCCTTCCTGCTCCACGACCTCAAGGGAGCCTTCCAAGGGGCCTGGCGTGGCCCAGCTGCAGTGTCTGCCTCTGCTGGTCGCTAGTGGGCTGTGGCCCACCCCTCAGTCAGACACACTGGCAGGCAGCCAGCCAATCACATCCTAACGGCCAGCCAGGGTCCACCCATCTGGGCCAGAAGCTTCTCTTTGCTGTGCCATTTCCCCCTGCATGCCTTCTGCCCTCTCCTGATGCCCTCACCTGGGCATTTGTTGATCCCCAGATGACCCTGAGCAGTGGGCACCAGCTCCCATCCCAAGTTCTTACCTCCCTGACCCCCTTCAGGGGTCCCACCCATGTGCTGCATGAGGTGTCCGCCTTCTAAGGCTTCCCCCAAGATGGTCCCTTCTGGCCCTCCCCAGAAAGGCTGCTCCCTGCCAGAGAATCCCTCCAAGTGCCCCTGGCTTACCTTCCCTACAACCTTGACTCTGCTTCCCACCAGCTCCCATCCCAAATCTCCTTCTTTTTCTCCTTCTACTCATTCATACCAAGGTGTGTCTGACTGACCAGCCTAGCTCTCCCAGAGAGGCTCCCAGAGAGGTCCTGGGCTGAGATTCTGGGATGGGAAGAGCAGCTTTTGCTCTCAAGACACAACTAGGTGCTACAATGACAGACTTTGATGCAGAGCCACCTGCCCCATGACCTTTGCTGTGTAGCAGCTTTAAGGAGCTGAATAGGAAGGGTCCTGGGCAGTCGGACAGCTGAAGGCAACTTCTGCTTGCTACCTGCACCAGCCGCATCCTCTGGCTGAAAGGACCCTAAGGGTGTCCAGCTGTGGATCCAGTTTCCAAGATGGCCACAATGATCCTCACCTTCTGGTACTTACCCCCTTGTGAAGTCCCCACCCACAACAGGCAGGGCTGACTTGTGTAGCCAGTAGCCTGTTGGAGAAATGTTGGAGTATGATTTCTTAACCTAGGTCATAAAAGACATTGCTACTTCTGCCTTACCCTCTGGGATCACTGAGGGAAGTTGGCCACCATATTGTGAGGGTACTCAAGCGACCATGGAGAGGCCTACATGACAAGCCCTGCCAACAGCCTGCACCAATTGTCCAGTCGTGAGTCACCTTGGGAGGGGATCCTGCAGCCCCAGTCAAGCCTTCAGGTCAGTGCAGCCCAAGGTGACATATGATCGCAACCTCATGAGAGACCCTGAGCCAGAAATGCCAGCTAAGCTGCTCTCCCGTTCCTGGTCCATAGAAATTGCAACATAATAAAAGCCAATTGTTTTAAGCCACTAAGTTTTGGGTAATATTTTATACCACAAAAGATAATATACCAGCCAACCCCTTGCCACCAGAACTCTCCTGCAGCCTTTCACTGGAGCCATTTGCACAGCTTTGTAAGAAAAATTACCCAAAACTTGAACATAGGCAAAGAGAGGGCAATATGTTTTTTCAACTTCATATTGGAGCACTGTTTAACTGGCCCACCAAGGGTATTTAATTATCTGGAGGATTTTACATTTGACTTGGTATGTGCTATCAAAAGACCTGACTTTAGAAGTTATATGTTAGCTGATAGATTTCTCTCTAGTAGAAAACCCCAAAAGGTTATGAATTTTTGGCCCTTTAGGACATTAATCAGTTTTGTATTTAACGGAGCCATTTTATTCCAATGTTCTTTCTCTAATATCTTGTAACTCTGTTCCTCTTGTTCTCCTTGGAATCAGCATTACCGTCTTACTGGTTCTCTCATTCATGATTTAAACGAATTTTTGACGTATGCTCAATCTATATTTGAATGAGTCATACTTCTTTTTTAAGATTAAACTCTGACAGCTTACATACCACCAGGAATGGGGAACTCACTACCCATCAAGGAACCAGGAATCTTAGAATATTTCCTAGAACAGGCTTAGGAACTCTTCCTTATCCTTATAGCTACATCCTATAGACCTGGTTTTCCATTTGATGAGAACCTCAGGAAGTAAGCTGAGCCCCTAATTCCCATGGAAGCCCTTTATATTTGCTAATTTCCCATTGTTCTGTGCTATAGAGTGCATATTTTGTAATCAGGAAAAGAAGTTATTAAATAAAAAAAAGACTGAGATCTAAATTTTGCTACTGTGAGTTGATGGAGAAGGATATGGGGGAAGAGCCATTTACTGATGCTGCTCTGTGCCCACACCTATGCAGCTAGAGGAACTGGAGATTGGCAGGGGTCCACTCTGACCCTCTACCTAATCTCTTCTCCCCAGGCTTTGGAGGGATCTTACTAGGTAAGACCTTCCCCCCTCTCCCCTGGTTTTCTTTCATGGCCTTGTGGTTTTCAGGGGTGAAGGCCAAATCCCCACCATGACCCCCCGCATGGCCCGGCCCTGCCCCCACTTCCCTCTTATTCGTACCAAGATTCATACCAAGCTCCGCTTTGCCCCCTTCATTCCAGGCACACTTTCACTCCCTTAGGCTCACTATGATCCTTTGTACTACCTGGTCTTTGCTTATGCTGTCCTCTCTCCCTGCAATACATCCTTTATCTTCTCCTTGCCTTGACCCTTCCCTGCCCCCACAGAGGCTCTCGGAGCACCTGTGCCCCACCTCTCCCCCAGCATGCATCAGGTGGCCATTGGACATTCGCTTGTGGGATGATCTGATAGTGCCGGCCTCTGCTGCTTGACTGCCGGTTACAGAAGGAGGGGGACCACCTCCGCCTTGTCCTATATTTTGTCCCCCAGGACTGATGCCAGGACTGGTGAGCAGTGGACCCTCAGAGCCCATGGGGCCCTGCACCTGGCACTGAGGAGGCACTAGGGAGAATTTGCTGAGCAAATAAGCAAAGGTTTCATCATACGTGGTGGCGGAATGCCAGGCTAACCCTAAGTCACTGGGCTCACGGTCCAGTGGTCCTTCTGCAGCCGCGAGTGTGCAGTGGGGGTGAAACTGTTTCTTGTTAAACTCGATGGGAATGCCTTGGCCTCCTGCACACCCACGAGCCGTGACTCAGGTTCTATGAAGTACAATCAGATGCTCCCTCTTTTTTTATCTAAAGAGAGCAACATACTAGCCACAAGAGACCTCTTGACGCCTACTCACACCTCAGCTGAGCCCGAGGTTTTTCTTTATTTAAAAAAGGTGTGTATATCAAAATAGAGGCTAAATGCTCATTGAAAAAAAAGTAAAATGCTACTGAAGTGTGGTGAGTACGAAGTGGAAATGCTGCCATCCCACTCCTAGAAGTAACCCCTGCTAACAGCTAAGTGCATACCATCTACACGGGTAAAATAATCGTAATGATCACAGCTTACGTGGCGCTGACTCTGCACCAGGCCGATTTATAAATTAAGTGTCACAGTAGCCCCATAAGGCGGGTACTTGGTTTCCATCCACATTTCATTGATGGGAAACTGAAACACACAGAGAGGTTGAGTAAGTTGCCCAAGGTCACACAGCCAGTAAGTGGCAGAGCTGGGATTTGATTCCAGGCGGTAGGCTGGAGAGTCTGGGTGCTTGATCCAGAGACCTCTTGAATTTATACAGGTGTCTACACTGAGGTCTTAAGGCATAGCTGTTCTCGTATGGAGTCTGGACCTGAGCCTCAACTCCGCTCCTTTCTAACTCGGTGACCGTGGGCACCTTACTCAACCTCTCTGCGCCTCAGCTTCTTTGTGAAACGGGGCCCATGGTGGTTCTACTTTTTGGATGGCTGTGAGTTAGTGGGTGGAAAGTGCTTGGAGCAGGGCTCGGCACACAGTACGTGCTCAGGCCATGTCGATATCATCACTGTCACCCACACCAGACCTGAGATGTTCTCTGGCCACAAGGATGCACACTTCCAGCTCTCCTGCCACAAGCCTTGGTCCAGCACAGGCAGTGAAGCCCCACCTCCTTCACTTTCCTGACAGCCAGGCCTGAGCCCAGGGGTACCACGCAACAATACGACAGCTGTCAGCATGTGGCACCCACCGCCTGCTAGGGCCTCTCTGCACATTTCAGTCGACTGGTTCAGAGCTGGGGAGCCTGCTGGTCCTGAGCTCAGATCCAGGCTTGGCACTTCTTGTTGCTGGACTTGGAGCAAGTGGCTTTACCATTCTGAGCCTTGCCTCGGGGCGGAGGCATGCAGGAACGGGGCAAGTATAGAGCAGGCCTTCAGTGAACGAAACAGGTCTCATTTCTCTTCTGTGAACGGGGACGGTGCGCACACTGGTGGAGCTCAGGGTGAGCTGAGCTGATGCTCCCCCATGCAGGGCCCGACGCCCGCCTTGTGATCTCCGAGATGTCCGCTGCGAGCGTGGCCTCATTTTCTCCTCGCCACAGCCTCACAGGTTAGGACTTATCAGCTACAGTTTGCAGGTGAGGAAACTGAGGCTTATCGCAGGCAGTGATTTGTCCAGAGCCCTATTTCTGGCATTCAGCGAGCTCAAGCAGGAGCCCAGGGCTGCTGGCTCTGAGGGGGCCCCAGCGCCAGCCCCGACCCCGGAGCGGCAGCCTCCTCCGCGCCCCCCGGACAGGTCCCGCCTCCAGCCCCCATCCTCTCCTCACACCAGGCACCTCCTGCCACGGCTAGAACACCCGGCCCACAAGGACACTGCGGGCAGTGGGGAGGGCATGGGGAGCCAGAGGCTGCAGCTGCAAGAGGGAGAGGCCCAGATGGGCCAAACGGGTTCTAGACTCCCCAGATCCTGGAACAGGAGAAGCAGACATTCTTGAGATGGTCGGACGCCCAGCTCTGTCCAACCCTCTTTGAATAGGCCCGAACCAGCTTGCTCCCCGTCAACCATGGGTCCTCCAGCCCCTGCTTACACCCCTACCGATAGGGAGCTCGCCACCTCCTGAGGCCCCCCGCTGCACCCCGGGGAGGCACTGGCTCAGGGGATCACACAAGAACACGGCCGCAGGGGCTTAGGCAGACTGGTAGAGAAGCATCCGTTCCGGGAAAGCCCACTGCACCTTCCCCTGCAACCCAGGGACACATGCCAGCTGAGGCCCTCTGCTCAGAACTGTCGTCCTACTCGTTCCACACCAGCTTACCCAGTCCTTCCTCTGCACATGGCAGAACTTTACACAACCAGGTTATTTAATCTTCCAACAACTTCATGCAGGGAAGGCTAGGACTAGCCCTCGATGGAGAAACTGAGGCATAGAGCAGCGAAGAGGCCCAGGCGCACACAGCGGTGCGTGGCAGAGCTGGACACCAAACCCTATGCTCTGGTGGAATGTCATAGCCAGAGGGCCCCTCACACACGACCTGGCAAGGGCCCTCAACCCTGGCTGTTCGGTTGAATCACCTGGGGTGGGCTTAAATGGTGACCACCCCAGAACCTTAACGAAGTGCATGTTCTAAAAGATCCCCAGTGCAGCCGGAGTCGAGCTGATGAACTCAAGCCCCTCGCTTTATAGGTGGGGGCGACAAAGCCTCAGAGAGGCCAAGTCACTTGTCTAAGGTCACACAGCAAATCAGTGGTGCTAGAACTGGGCCTTGGTATCCCTCAACCCAGCAGGACTCTGACACTGTTCAAGGTTAACGCTAAATGAACTAATTGCATTTGGTTGGTCAATGTACTGCCCACCCCCATCTACCCACACCCACCCCTGGCCACAGCTGCCTCGCCCAGAGCCTAATTTCTTCTCCAGGTTAGCTGGTTCCTCTGAATTCAGCGGCAGAGAAAAAATCCACCATGGGAAATGATGGCGGGTGTGGGGTCACTTCGCTGTGTCTGTGGGTTTGTCTTCCTCTTACCTCTCATGAGACAGGCTGGAGGGTAAAGAGAACAGTGTTCCTTGTGGAACGCAGAGGGCCTGGACTTCCGCAAAGATGCAGGGACGAGGAGGGCTGGGCATGAGGCTGCCACACCCTGGGCATCCCCTGGCCTGGGCTGCCGGGAGTGAGGCTGGCGGCACAGAGGGGACACATGGCTTGGTGCCTGGCAGCCAGGCTCAAATCTCACCTCTTTTACTTGCTGGTTGAGTGAACGTAGCCTTAAACTATCCCCCACCAGTGGACACCCCCCAACAAGATGGGGCTGGTGGTCGTATGGCCCTGACAGGATTAGATGAGACTGGAAGTGCAGGGGACGAGGGGTAGGGCTGCCCGCAGGCAAGCATAGCCCCGTTGAGGCACCTAGGCATGTGCTTGCACCTCACTGTACAACCCTGGCCAAGTCCCTTCCTAACCTGAAGCCTCAATTCTCTGCTCTGTAAAATGGGGAGAGGGTGATATGCAGGGTCCCTTCCTACCCAGTTCTTGGGGATTGTTTTCTCACTGTCTTCAGAGATGTGGTAGTCATGAGTAGATACGGTCGAGAGCAACACCTGGAATCTGACCCTGATCCTTTTGGCAAAGCCCAGGTCGGCGGTGCCGACTGCCCCCATGCAGGAAAGGCTGGAGGGGCCCCCTTCCCTTGGGACACAGGTTGGAGGCTCAGGCCGGCTTCTCCTTCCCCTGCTATGCAGTATCTCCCTGACCCGGAGCCTGGAGCTGAGCGTCTAAGACTCCTGTTTGTTGACCACCTACTACATGTCAGGCCCCATGATGTGAGGTGACTTGCTCAAAGTCTCGATGGCAGGATGGAGCCTGACACTCAGGCCCATGTGGCCCTGAGTTTCTGTCCTTTGCCCCACACTGCCCTGCTTTGCTAAAACAGTGTGCACGCGACCTTTTATAAATGCCTCACTAGGCTCTTGGAAGTTTATGGCATTTGATTGGAAGCATGGGCTAAGGAGCCAAACTGCCAGGGTTCAAATCCTGGCTCTGTCCTTTGCTGTGTGACCTGGGGCAAGTTACTTAACCTCTCTGGGCCCCAGTGTTTGCACCTGTAGAATGGGTTAATGACTTACTTCCAAGGAGAACAGTATGGAAAGGGAGAGGTTTGAGAGTGGGGAGAGTAACCTTACAGTAGAGAAACCTGAGAAATGCTACCTCAGCCAGTGGTCAAGGTCAACAACAACAGTGATAGGTCATATGGATAGCATGTACCCTTTGTATGATGTGATGGATACGCCACTCTACCTGCACGGCCTTTCTCCCCAAACCCTGTAACTCCAGTCTAATCATGACAAAAACATCAGAGAGATTCCAGCAGAGGGACATTCTACAAAACACCTGACCAGTACCAGCACTTCTTGAAACTGTCAAGATCATTTAAAAAAAAAAAAAGAAAAGGCAAGCCTGAGAATCTGTCAGAACCAAGAGGAGCCTAAGGAGACACGACAGCTAAATGTAACGTGGTTTCCCGGGTGGGATCCTGCAACAGAACAAGGGCATCAGGTGAAAATGATGGAAATCTGAATAAAGTATGAACATTAGTTAATAATATCAATTCGTTCACTGTAACAAAGGCACCAGACTAATGTCAGATGTGAATAACAGGGAAACGGGATATATGTGTAGGGTATACGGGAACACTGCATTAGCTTCTCAATTTTTCTGTAAATCTGAAACTGTTCTAAAAAACTAAAGCTTATTTTTAAAAATAGGATTAATAATAGTTCCTACTTCATGGGGTAGTTGGAAGGATAACATGAGTGAATGCATGGAAATTACTTTGAACGGTACCTGGTACGTACAAAGCCCTCAGGAAGTGCTGGCCCTTATTATTATCATTGCATTGGTGGGGCGACACCGGGCACAGAAACCCAAGGGAGGTAGATAAGCAGATCATATCAGCCGAGGTTTGCTCCCCACCGCCAGGGAAAACCATTTCTCCTGAAATTCTGAGAAGGCAGGTCTGGCGTCTCCATGGCTGGGTGTGCTTGCCTCGCCCTGTGCCGTTCAGCCCGGGAGTGCTTTCCTTGGGCCCAGGATGGGCAGAGGAGCTGGAGGAGGTCGTGTGACGAGTGGGTACGGCCCAGTCTCAGAGCTGGTGGGCCTGGCAAACCCTGCCCCATCCCTGTCAGCTGGTGACCTTGAGCAAGTGAAGGCACCTGTCTGAGCCTCCACTTACCCACCCATAAAATGGGGGTATTTGTCTCAACCTCATATGGCTTGGATGGGTGGTAAGTGCCCAGTAACAGGAATAGTTCAGGGGCAGGGGTGGGTTTAGGGATCAGAAGCGTCTTGAATTGGAACGATGCCCTCCACAGTCCCTTGCTCAGCATCCCCACACCCAGCCCTGCAGAACGGCCCTTCTGGCCTCCAGATGGTTCTTCTCCTGTCACGGGGGGCAAGATTGGGCTCTGAGCACAGGTGACCACAGAACTGAGGAGCAGTGGCTCTTCTGGTCCGATAGGAGGCAAATCAGGAGAGGGAAGAGGCCTGACTGCCAGCTGCTTCTCTCCAGAGGGAAGGGTGGCATTGTCTGGGGGAGGGTGGGGGTGGGGTAGCCAGGTGTGCCCGCCATCTGCACACACCTGGGGCCAGGCAGTGGTGGGTGTGAAGGGTAAGTGCATGGGGTGGAGAGCCCCCATCTCCTGCCCCCAGACACTCCAGAGCCCAGCGTCCCACCTCTGTCCCAGCCCATCACAGCCCCTGCAACTCCACCATTAGCAGCCCTGGTCTTTGGGGCTTGAAGTCCTTTGGTCTTCCACAGTCAGTTCATTGCCTCGGACTCCTCAGCCTTGACCCCAGCCACAGACCAAGCTCTGACTCCTGACACACAGCGCTGGCCACACAACATGCCCTGACCTTGGCCTCAGATGAACCCGTAGCCACAGCCACAGGGTCCTGACCCCAAACAGCCGTGTCAGAGACGTCGATGTGGGCTCTGGACCAGCCCAGGCTGCTCACCGCCTGAGGCTGGCCTGCTGAGCCAGGGTTGCCATCCCCGAAGGTGAAGGCCATCCACGCGGCTCCAGGACATGCACCACGAAGCCCCCAGCTGGTCCTCGGGAGACGTGGTTGTAACTGGGCCTGGCACCACGCCCCCTGTGACCCTGGACACGTCCCACCCTCCTTGGCCTCAGTTTCCCCTCTTCCCTACGAGGCAGGAATGGATAATCTTTGAGGGCTTTCCCAGCTCTGACGGTTGGCGATTCAGGAGACATAAAATGCTCTTGTGGGCGTGTTTCCAGACTTTTCCCAACTCTCACTTCCCTAGGCTGACTCCCCTCCACTCTGCCTTCCTGGCCTCAGTCTCACAGCCCAGTGGTTAGAAACAGCCCTCAGGGCCACCCAGACCTGGCCTCAAGACCCACTCACCACATCCTAACTGGGGAACCTCTGCAAGTTTCTTAACCTCTTGAAGCCTCAGTCTGTTCGTCTGTGAAATGGGGATTTCGGGTGTTGGGAAGACTCACGCAGGCGATGTGTGGAAAGCTTTCGGTGCAGAGCCTGGCATGAGAAAAGGGCCAGTAGGTCAGAGCCAAGCAGATCACCCTTGCCTGGGCCTCCTGGGCTTTACTCAGCTCCAGTGGTGATAAGATACTGTAACACCCTTTTCTTCCCTTTCTCAGTGGGGTAATGGAGGCCTAGAGAGGGCAAGCTCCTTGCCAACAGAGTGGGAGCAGCAGAGGCTCGTGGTCCCCCTACCCCACCTTTCTTCTGCCCTCCGTGGAAGCCACCAGAATCCATCATCAACCTCCCTGAGCCTCAGTTTCCTCCTCTGTAAGAGGAGGGAGGGGGACCAGTGGGACCCCCCTACCTTCCACTCCCACAGCTTTGCCCGCCCAACTACTGAAAGGGACAGGAGCCTGCTGGGGTGGGAGGTTATGGCTGGACGGCAGGCCTTGAGAAACCTCTGGAACGCCGGTTTGAAAGTTTGGGGCTCATTTTTGCTACAAGGGCCCCCCTTCTTTCTTTTCATGACTTGTCACCAACTGTTTCTTCCTTTAATCCAAACCATTGTCTTTCCAGGGTGAAATTTAAATCAAAGCCACATGGCTCCCCCGATACACACCCCCTTGACAAATGGAAGCGTGTTCTGGGGAAACAATAACGACCCTGTTGAAGGGGATTCTGATCTCTCCGTGGGGACCACCAGGCAATGGGAAGACTTGGGGTGCTTCAAGTCGGCCTGACTGGGGTGGGCTCAGAAGTTTCTAGGCCCAAACGTGGCTCAGACCAAGAGCTAGGGATGGGCCACAGTTCCACCATTGAGAGGACAAGAGCTCTTTCCTGAGTCCGGGGTCTCCATCTCCTAGGCTGTGGGCATATGAGATGGTGCCCAGGCCCCTGAGGCCCCTTTTGGAGGTGGGGGGAGGTCTGCAAGGTCAGCCCCGCAAGGCTTGGCCATTCAGGTGAATTGAAATGTGACAGCAGTGTGGCCTAGTGGGTAAGACATCTGGATGTGGACTCTGGTTCGTGTCTGACTCTCAGTCACTTGCTGTGTGACCCTGGACAAGTTCCTTAACTTCTCTGAGCTTCCATTTCCTCATTGGTAAAATGGGGCGCTTGCCAGACCTCTCTCTTGGTAAAGCGCCAAGTACCTGCTGCACGGTGCAGCTCGCAAAAGCAGTTCAGGGAGGTGCAGAAGTGAAAGGGAGGAAGGAGAGGAGATGCCACCTTCCTCGCAGAGGAAGGAAGGAGATGCCAGGCATAGTGTCAACAGAGGCAGAGAGCAGGACGGGTAGGGCCAGGGGGGCAGGGAAATCTAAGCACCCGGCTCCTGACGGGGTGAAGGCCCTGGAGCGGAGGGTCACAGGACTCTGGAAGGGGCAGGCTGCTCTGCTGCGGGTAGTGAGGGTGGTGGGGATGGAGAGAGTGTGGGGGGAGGGGGAGCCTAAGCAGGAGAGGAGGGCCAGCCAGTCCCCAGGGGCCGCTCTCCAGGGGCTTCCCCAAGCCTGGCCTCTGTTTTGCATAGTCTGGCCCTCGCAGGTGGGCCCGTAACTTGGAGTCTCTGGGGAAGGGCGAGGTCAGGAGAGCAAGGGGCACCCTCCCACCCCACGCCCCACAAAGAATTAACATATAGGCCTGAACACAAAGAATTAACCACATAAGGCCTGAACACCTGTGGGGTGAGCACACTCATACACATAGGTCCATGTGTCCAGGCACACAGCCTAAGACATACATGCAAATACACACACGCTAGACCCACATGCAAATTCAGACCCAGACAGGCCCATGCACAGACACACTTCCATGCTGGCTCACACCTGCACACCGAGTGTGCATGCATGCATACACATGTGCTGTGAGAGGGGGGCTCTCTCTCTAAGCCTTTATTCCCTCCAGAAACACAGGCAGGGCATCTACCATGCAGCAGGGACTGTGTCAGGCCCTGGACACAGAGACATAGTCCCCGCTCCTGGAACTCACACTTAGTCAGAAAAAAAAATCAGTAGTGCTTGTTGAAGTAATGATTGCTCTTCACACCGGTGATTTTGTTCATTTAATCCTCACAACGACCTTCTAGAGTTGGGGTATCTGCCCGACTGGAGGGGGCGTGGCCTGCCTAAGGTCCCGGAGTTTGTGAGCAGCAGCCTCCCTTGGGGAGGTTGGGACAGGGCCCTCTGCTTCCTCACGGTGACCTACACACAGACCAGAGAGGCTCTGGGGACACACCCCATCTGGGGGGCATCTGGGCTTGCAGAGGGGCCTGGCTCCTGCTGTTAGCTCAGCTGGGGGGCTGGACCAGCCACTCTTCCCACGCTGTCTGCACCTGCTGGAAGAAGTGATTCTGCCCATTGAACAAAGAGGACACAGTCTCTGAGAGGACAGGTGACCTTAGGAGGTGGCAGAGCTGGGCACTGTGTGCAGGACCAGGGCCCTTGAGGCCATAGGCTCAGAGAGGGGAGCAACTCCTGCTCACCCCAGGGCTCCAGATGCCCCAGACCCCCAGCCAGTCAAGGAGTCCTCCCTGACCCTGGCTGGACATAGTGCCGGGCACAGGGGTGGGACAAGGGGCAGACCTCAGCCCACTCCAGGGGTCCGGCCAGCCCCTAACCACCAGGCGGCCCAGCCTGTGAGCTTCTCCCTGCTTCCCAAATTACCTAGAGAGATGCCACCAAGTGCTACCAGGCCTGAGAAAACCAAGCTCCTTGAGCGCCAGATCAAGAGTTAGAAGACATTTGAGGCTGAGGCACTGGCCCCCACCTTTCCCCGCAGCAGGGAGGTGTGGGGGGCACCATTCATCCAGCTCCTCCCTCAGCGATGCATCATTTCTGGGGCCCCTTTGGGCTGGGCTTTGTGTGCAGGCTGAGGTTGGTGTGGGAGGGGAAGGCCGCAGGGTGAGCCTCCCATTAGAAGCCCTTGCAAATCACCCTCCTGGAGGAGTGGCACCTGCCCTGGAGCCACTCACAGTCTGTCCCAGAGCCTCTCAGTCATCTGCTCAAGCTGAGGAATCTTATAAAATGCAGATTCTTGGGCCTGTTCCCAATCTGCTGAATCATAGTCTCAGAGCTGGCGTCCTAGAATCTGTATTTTTGCAAAGCGTAGAGCTCTGTCCGAGAAGCCAGCACTGAGAACCCCTGGCCTAGGGCCCTGGTGACTGCTAGTTGTTATGTTTCGGACTCTAGCAGGATGTCATCTTATTTCATCCTGGGACCCTCCGAAGGACGCGCAATAAACGTGTGACGGTGATACCGGTGGGCTGCCCAGGGTTGTGGGCCCATGGAGGGGTGCACCTGGGGCTCCACGGGTCTGCTGTGTGACCTTGAGCAGGTCACTGCCCTCTCTGGGCCTTGGCTCTGATGGTCTCTAAGGGCTGACACTTAGTGAGCCACCACTGGCCCCCAAGGGCTGCTCAAACACCCCCTGAGAGGAGCTGTTACTCCCAGCCTGGGAGGGAACCAGACTGATTGCCCAGGCATCTTTGGATTTCCCCCATTGACCCTCTGAAAAATGGGCACAAGCCATGGGGGCACCCTGAGCTAAACTGATCTCAGCGTTCTTGCACACCTGAGGGGAGAAAACTTTGCCAGCCCCGGAGCCCCTGCGCCTGAGGGCTCAGCTGGAGAGAAGTGAGGACCCCCGGCCCCTCCCCCCACCACGGGGAAGCCGAGATGGTGGGCGAGGAGCAGGTGCAGAAGCTTCCACTTCTTAGAATCCCTGCGAGGCCTGGGTGGGGGAGCTCATTTACGGGAAAGGGGGATGGGGGGCTCGCTCTTTTCACCCGGCCCTGCCGGGGGGCGGCAAGTGCGTCAGCAGCCCGGCTCCTGGCCTGCCTCCGGAAACGCCGCCCAGGGCTCAGTCACGAACCGGGCGGGCAGGCGGGGCAGCCGGAGCGCGAGGGGGAGTCAGGTGACCTGCGAGGCAGCTTGGCTGTGGGCCTGGAGGCTGCACCGGGGTGCAGGGTGAGGTCAACTTCCCCCTTCCCGGGCCTGTACCCCACTCCTGCTGCCTGGTGGGATGTCTCTCCAGCTGTCTGTCTGTCCGCTACCTCCCGGCCCCCCGCGGGTTCTGGACCTCTGCTGGGTTCCCATGGTGCCCGTGAGGCCTGCGTTCCCAGCAATGACCAGCCTCCGAGGGGGCTTCAGCTTAGGGTCCTGTGCGGGCGGGGTGTGGAGACCCCTGCCAGGGCCTGGGAGGGGAGAACCCTGCCTCCCAACCCACCCTCCCCCACTTCTCTGCAGCTATTTAAAGCAAGTGGTGGCCGTGGGAAACTTCTTTAGATGTGTGGTTTCGTCTTCTCCAGCACAGAGACCGGGCGTCTGCTCTCTCGGTCTGGTGAGTCATCCAGAGTGAGAAAAGCCTTTTTGTTTGGTGCTCGCTCGAGGCTCTACGGTCTGAGAACCTGGCTCGCTGGGGCCTTCCCTTGCTGGGACTCCTGGAAGGCCTTGGAAGTGCCTGGAGGGGCCCCTTTGTCCTGTCACCAGACCCAAGAAGCCCAAGGGCTGAAACGTTCTGCTGCGGTCGGGGGGCGGGGGGCTGCCTGGCTGGGAGGGTGCCATCCTCAAAACTCATCACAGCCACCACCTCCTCCAAGAAGCCACCCCTGAGTCCTCCAGAACCTCGACCAATCTCCATCTTAGTGACTCGGTCCTCTGCCCTCAGTCTTCTCATCTCTGAAAAGGGTCAGTAAGTCCAAGCTTGCAGATCTGTGGGAAAATTACCTGCAGAGTGTGTAGCACAGTGCCTGACACACAGCAGGGGCTCCATGGGTGGGGTTTATAATGAATGAGAGTTGCTAATGTGTGTTGGGTGCTTATTTTACATGCATGATCGCATTTAGTTTTCCTAACAACTCCAGGAAGTGCTTACTAGTATTATTCCCATTTTACAGGTAAGGAAACTGAGGCACAGGGAGTCAAGTTACTTCCACATGATCTCACAGCCAGTAAGTGCAAAGTGAGATTCAAACCCATGTGACGTGGCACCAGAGCCCGAGCCGTTAATTGCCGCGCCAGCCTGTCCGAGGAGCTTGGCGGACGGTGGCTGATGGAGATCTGGACCACAGGAGCTATGAGGAGCACGCCCCTTCTGCTCAGAGCCCTTGCACACGCTGTTTCCTCTGCCTAAGCACTGACTGTTCGCCCATTTGCCTGACCATATCCTCCTCAAGCTTGAGACCTCAGCTGGAAGGTCACTTCCTCCTGGAACCTTCCAGGATTGGCTCTGTTACGTGCCCTCACGGCACACAGCCCCTCTCTGCATACTAATCATAACTGCTTAAATCATGATTTGTGCAGTTTTCTGCCCGGGTCCCTGCCCAGACTGTGACTGCCCCCGGGATAGGGACGGGTCTGGCCCCTCATGGCTGCATCCCCAGGCGAGCACAGTACCTGGCACACAGTAGGTTTCCAAGGCTGTGGACTGAAGGAGGGCCACCAAGGCAGCCAGAGGCTGAGAGAAGCACAGAAGGTTTTCCAGGAAGCTCCCTTCTTCCCTTTGGTGACCTCTGGGAAAGGCAGGCCCTGGGACCTGCTGCTCACTGAGGGTTTAGAGTTGACAGGAGGGTCCCAGAGGGGCCGTGCAGAGGACAACTTTCCCAGGACAGCAGGTGGCTACCCCTCCGTGGAATCCCTGGCTATTTGCTTACGGCACTGGAGCTTCGGGGGAGTAAGAGAGAGGGAGCGTGTGCTGTGCCCCCCACTCCCTGCCATTCTGGCAGTGGCTGAGGTCCCAAGAGAGAGGGGCATTCAGCTCTGTCGTTGGGGGCCCACAGGTCGCCAGGGCCACGGTGGACGGTGCTCATCACAGGGTGGCGTTGGGGACAGAGAGAGGTTCCAGGGCAGAGGGGAGCACACAACCTTGGGTCCCCAGGGCATGGGGGAGCTGAGGCCCCCTGGGGGATGGATCTGAAGGCAAGGCTGTCCTGCCCTGGTTGAAGGGGCAGCAGTTCCCGTCTGCAGATGTCTGGCAGGTGCTTTGAGTACTGCCGTGAATGCAGAAAGCCGTGGCCTCACACCCAGATCCAGCAGCCATGCCAGTGGGGTGGGGGCAGCTTACCTGACTACAGGAGTAGCTGTGCCGGCAAAGGGGCCCTCTTTCTGCTCGTGGAAGGAGCCACTGCCACAGCAGGCACACCGACAGGGGCAACGCAGTGATCAGGGGGTGTAGCCATGCCAGCAGGGAGCAGGGGAAGAAAGGACAGATGACCATGGAAGAGGTCATGCCGCCACCCACCAGGCAGGAATGGTTCAGAGGACCGGAGGGGCCACGCCAGCAAGAGCAGCACAGCTGACCACGGACGCAAATATTCCCTCTGACACCAAATGCTCTGAATACCTCTGCAGATGCTTGGGGCTTGGGTGCCCACTGCCTGCCGTCTCTGCCGCCTCCTTCCCTGGCTTTCCCGGCTGCCTTGGGGGCCTTGTGAGGGGCAGCACGAGCCTGTGGAGGCACCAGGAGAGCTGAAAGGAGGGACACCGCAGCCAGGAAGCTGGAGGATGGCAGGAGAGGGGCCTGGGCCACTGGTCAGGCCCCAGAGAGAGTGAGGCCATTTTGGACATTGGTGTCAGCCCTCTCCCCCCGTCACCCTCACTCTGCCCAGAGCACAGATGAGAACATGGGGGCTCAGGGACATCTGGGAACTTGAAAGCTGGGGCGTGGGGACCCAAAGCCCCAGCCGCCGCAGGCCTCTCCACTTGGGTGAGATTTACCCCATTACTCGGATGCTCTTGGAAGGGGAGGGAGAAAGGGTGTATGGGGAGCAAAACAGGGCATGAGGAATGGGTATGGCCGGCCTCTCCCCCTTGGGGCCTCAGTTTCCTGCATCTGTGAAACTAGGCACTCGGCCTCCACCATCCCCCAGGGTGCTCCTAGCTGGTTGGTCTCACAGGAGGGGTGGCATGTGGCCAGAACAGGCTGCTCCTCGCTGAGGACTTTGCAGCTCCATTACCCAAATGGAGGCCAGAGATGTGGAGTGACCGAGGCAAGGTCACACAGCAACTCAGGAAGGTGGGAGAGGGGAGCTTCACTTGATTGGGGTGGGGGTGTGTGTGCTGGGGGCCCAGGCACCATGAAAATGGACGGAAGACTGTGCAATTGAGCCGCCCCGCCCCCAGCCTGCCTTATTGCTGAAATGCTCAGACACAGGAAGAGCCGCCTTCCCTGAGGCCACAGCAGCCCACCTCATGCAGAAAGACACAAATTCATTGAAACCTCAGTCCCTCTCTCTGTCCGTTCCCAACTCCCTGCCCTGTCTTCAGGATCATAGGTATCTCCCCATTGTACAGAGAAGAAGGCTGAGGCCCAGCAAGGGCAAAGGACTCATCCCAGGTGCCCGCCGCCTGAGGAGGTCAGGCCAGAGCAGCGTCCAGAATCCAGGTGTCCTAACTCGTGGTCCCCTGCCCTGGTGTCCCACCCCACCACCAGAAACAAAAGGATTTATCGAGGGCCCTGGAAGTCAGCTCTGGTCTGTCTGGAGCTGCTCAGGTCTATCTCCAACCAGACCTGATTCCGGCTTCAATTCCACCCCTGCCTTAGGTTTAGCCCTGCCAGCCCCAGGCACTGCCCGCTACCACCCAAGCAGCCCCTAGGAGAGCCCTGGAGAGACCAGGCCAGAGCTGAGCGCCAGCGCCCTGTTAGGCCTTGGCAGGGCCAAGAGCTGCCCTGGATCAACCTAAGGATGGGCCACCTGCAGTTCTTTCCCAGCCCTTTGCCGTCTGCAGAGCCAGGCTTGCTCCTTCGAGAGCTCACTGCCTCATGCCAGCCCAGAGAGTGAACAGATGAGAAGCCAGAGGCACCTGCTTGGCTGAAAAGCCAGTTACCCCCAGCTCTTCTCTTGGTGCTGGGTTCAGCAGGCTGGGTCTTGTAAGAAAGGCAGAAATGCTTGAAAGAAAGCTCCCTGTGAATCGCTGAAGAGGAGTTTAGGAAAGATTTTGAGACAGCGAGGAGCTGGAGGTCGGTGGGGACAAGTCACCCGTCCTGGGTCGCACAGAAAGTTTGGGCTGAGCCAGCAGGGGAGGTCTGTCTGCTGTCCCCGACCCAGCACTGGCTCCGATCTGAGGCTGGAGCTGAGCTGACCAAGGCCCGGCTTGTGCATGACCCCAGGATGGTCTGTGCAGGTGAGGTCAGGAGCCTCTGTCCGCAGCTGGGAAGCTCTCCTGATTCAGAGCCACCCGCACCAGGCGAGGGAAATCCCGAGGCCAGACAGTTGTGGGAGTGTAACATGCCCTCCTACCCTGCTTACATACCCCCCGCCCTTTGCATATGACTGGAAACGTCTGACCTGGGGCTCTGGCCGGATTCTAGTCCAGCGCAGACAAAAATTTCCCCTGTGGTTTGGAATGGATCGTAGCCATCATTTCCTGTGCCCCAAGGGAGGTGAGGGCGGGGTCGGGCACGGTTCCGGAAAGGGGGTGACCCCACCGTCAGGCTGTACAGAGACATGTGTGGGGCACTGGCATGAGAGTCTGCCAACTGAGGGTCCAGTTCTGGCCAGACCGCAGACTCGCTGTGACTTCCAGCAAATTCCACTCCTCTCTGGTCCTCTAAAAGGAATGTCATTTTAGGGCACCTGTGGTTTTGAGTACTTTACTCTCCTGAAGGAACAGAAGGGGCACAAGAGAGACTGAGGCAGGGGGCACTGGGGGGGAGTGGGGCTTTGAGTCACAGAGATCTAAGATCAAATTCTGACTCTGCCACTTACTAGGTGGGTGGTCTTGGGCAAGTGACGTGGTCTCTCTGAGCCTCCGTCTCTGCATCCACAGTACTAATTATCACATGATTTGAGCTTTTCCTCTCTGCCGCGGTGCCCAGTGATCGCTCACAGACACGCCCCATCACCCAGAAGGTAGGGGCTCTTTGTAAATCTTGTGGGCGATGAGGGAACGAGGCTTGGTGGGCCAGGATCTGAACTCCAACTATTGACTCCAGATTCCATGGTCTTTAATGCCTGCCACACAAGAGGGCTCATTGTGAAGATTAGACAAGATAATCTGAGCAAATTTCCTCACTTGTGGTCCTTAACCTGTGACAGTTCTCATCATCATATTGTTATTACTGTTCATCTTGCTCCATGTTCCCTGGGTAATGCCAATGCCATTCCTAAGTCCAAATGACCTCCCACTGCTTCTCTGAGGAGTGCCCACCTGCCTTGATCTGGGATACTCCCTCTGCCCTCTCTGTCCCCCACTCCTCATGGCCATGACCATCACTGGGTGGGGGGCTGGGAGGGCCTCCTGAAGGCATTTGACTCAGCCACGTGCCCAGGACCACACAGCGGCTCTCAGCACGTGGAGACACCAGCCCCATTCCTACTGCACCTTCCATGTCAGCCGCCTCCAGATGCTGGGTAGCTGGGGCGCTGGGGACTGCTGAGCAGACCCGTTGCTTTGACACTCCCCTGAGGTGGGCTTTATCTGTAGGCGGAGCAGTTGGTTGCCTACAAGAGATTCTCTACCTTCCCTTGATGCCAAAAAGTCCCTCACTAGCCAGCCATCCTTTGGGGTCAAAGCATATATATCCGGGGTGCACTAGTAAATTCTCCCAGGAAAGGGGGTAGCTGGGATACTTAAGAGGGAATGAGGGGACTTCCCTGACTTCGCCTTCCAATGCAGGGGGTGCGGGTTTGATCCCTGGTCGGGGAGCTAGGATCCCACATGCCTCCCCGCCAAAAAAACCAAACATAAAACAGAAGCAATATTGTAACAGATTCAATAAAGACTTTAAAAATGGTCCACATCAAAAAAATCTTTTAAAAAAGGAGGGAATGGGGGGTGTCCTGTGAGGAATGAGGCAGTCCGAGCCCAGGGAGGGGTCACTGAGGGCGCTCTGAGGTCTGCACCTCACCAGCCTGCCGGGTCCTTCACGCACCCCTAGGCTCTGGGGTGAGCACTGGGGTTTGAAATTTGGGCAGAAAAGATAAAGATTTCTTTTCCCGCGATTGTTCCCAGTACCCACCCCCTCATCTGGCTGGTTCGCTCATTTACTGAGCACCTGCCGGCTGACAAGTGCTGCTGGCACCTGTGAGCCCACCTGAATCCCAGCGTGTCTCCCATGGGAGCGTGCCCCAGCTGAGCCCGGGGGTGTGGGGGAGCTGGAGTGAAACTCAGAGGGGTCGTGGTTGTCACCAAAAGGGAGACTGGCTGGTGGTCTTCAGCTGTGAAGTCAGCTTTGGTTTTTCGGTTGAGAATCACACCCACATTCACAACCCGCGGGAAGGAAGATGACTGGGGCCAGATTCTATGTTCTCTGGAAACACCACAGGGCGGTGAAAGGTTTTCCAGGCCCTGACCTCAAGCTGAACAGGTAAGATTTTAATCACTGAACTGTCATTAAGTGTCTCCCACGACCTGGATCCAGCTTTGTAACCCGAGAACATCAGGAAGAGAAATACCCCGGCTCAGAGGCCCCGCCGCCTACAGAGAACGTGACAGAACATTCGTCAAGCACGGACTTTGTGCCAAACATGCGTTGGCCTGTTTAGTTCTCAAACCTGTGCCGTGACAGGTGCTGTGATTCTCACTTTACAGGCGGGGAAGCCAAGCCTCAGAGATGTCAAGTGACGTAGCCATGGCCACACAGCCGGTGACCCAGATCTACCCCCTCGAAAGCTCAAGCTCAGAGCTGCTAAGCCACAGAGCGCCAGGCTCCCAGAGCCCACCTTCTCCTGCACCTGCAATGCCTCAGGAGCATTGCCCGGCCCAGCGGGACCTGGTAGCAAGACCAGAAGAGGAGCCCGTGGACCAGGAAGACCACACATCCCCTGCCCTCGGTGAGGGTTTAGGAAATGTCTGTTGACCAACGATCCCGTTTTTATAAAAACAAAACTGTGGGTACATGTGCATAAAATAGATACTGGAATAAAATGTACCCGAATGTTAGTATTGGAGGGGATAAAGAATGAATTTCCTTTTTCTTTTCTGCATAAATCTGTATTCTCCAAATTTGCTGCAAGACGTTGGAAGAAAAACGATAAAAGGGAAATCGGATGCCTACCCCAGAGCTGTCCAACCGACCTGGGGCTCGGGGATTTCGGGGAGGGGTGGTCTGTGATGACTGCAGATGGCCAGACAGGCTCTCCAGTGAGGTGGCCATTTGGCTTCACACCCAAGAGGGGACAAGGACCAGCGGCCGGCCTCCCAAGCGTGAGCATCTTGGGGTATGGGGAGGTGGGGGAACACGTGATAGTTTTGGGGGCTAGTGGGCAAGGAGGAGGACGTTGGGGCAGGCAGACCCCGGCTGCAGCTTCCCCTTTGGCTCAGGGCTTTAGCTGGGGCAAGTCATTGCCTCTGTTAGCCTCAGTTTCTGCATCTGCAAAATGAAGCTCTGGAGGGCTGGCATAAGGACTAAATGAGATCTGTAAACAGAGGGTCTGCCAGTCCCTGGCACACAGTAGGCGCTCAAGCACTGGCAGCTCTTGGTCATGGGTCTTTTCTTCCAGGCCTGAGCAGCTTTTGGGAAAAGCTCTGGCACCCAGCTGGGAGTTGGCTGCAGGGGAGTAGGGTCTAACCCTCTTGCTGAAGGTGAAGAATCTGAGGTTCAGGGAGGCGAGGAGGTAAAGACAGGATGGACTCCTCCCCCACCACACCCAGCTGCCTCTTCCAAGCCTCAGTTCCCCGTGCAGCTAGTGTGGGGCTCTGCTGCTCCAGGAGACCTGAAATCCATTCTGTGCGTCCTAACATCTTCCCTGCGCCGGGCCCCTCCCCTCCTCCCGCCCGGCCTGGCCCAGGACCCGTGGAAGCCAGGAGGACTGGCCAAGTTCTCCTTCTCGCTCTCCTTCTGAGTCAGCGCCCCTGCACCACGGAGGTGACTCAGCGGAGGCAAAGCCCCACACCGCACCCCAGCCATCCCTGAAGAGAGGAGCTTCGCCCCAGGGCTGGGTTTCCCAGCGGCCACCCTGCCCTGCCTGTGTCTCTCGGGCTCCCTGGGAAGAGGAGGTTGGAGGGATAGAGGAGGAGACAAGGAACGGGAGGGCGCCGCGTCTTCCAGATCTCTGTCTGCTGCAGCCCCACCTGCCAAGTCTAGCGTGGAGACAGCAAGAAATCCAGGGCGCCCCGTTATTTGACATTTGTTCAGGTGCTCATTTGTCCAACAAACATCTCCGAAGTGCCCACTCGGTGCCAGGTACTGGGCTGGGCTCGGGGGTGAGAGATGAATCAGACCGGGTGCCTGCTCCCCGGGGACCCCCAGGCTGCTAGAGGAGACATTCATGGAAACAAGTAATTAAAGACATAATGAAACTCTTTGAGATAAAAATACACGAGGTCTGTGAGCGAACACAGAGGGGCCACTGAGATGAGAAACTTAGCGTTTTACGTAAATTTAACTAGAGGGAGGACTCATGTATCCCCCAGAGTGGGGTGGGCGGTGGAAGGCCAGGGCAGGGTGTGACCCTGAGGGATGCCGAAGGCCCCACCCTCTGCCTGTGATCTTCCTTCCTGCCGCCAGCATTCCACTGTTCTTCTGGGAAGCGTTACCCCTATACAGTTCTGGACCAGGGAGAGGCCCCTCGCAATTCAGAAATCAGGTTTGGATTCAAGGATCCATTTGTAGGCCTTGATCTGTAGCCCTCTTACTTTGTGACTGTGTGCACGTCACTTGTCTCCTGAGCCTCAGTTTTCTCATCTGCCAAGTGGAGGACTGGATTTGAAGATAATTAAAATAGCTAGTATTTGCAGAACATTTGCTGTGTACCAGGCATTGCACCAAATTCTTTGCATGTGTTACCTCGTTCAGTTCTTACATCCGCCCCATGAGGTAAGTACTTTTAATAGAAGAAATCTCTTATCGAATGAAAGCAAAACCAGTGGTCTGTTACTAGAAAAAAAATATTTAAAGCGGGACATCTTATGATACATAAAATAGGCATTATATCAAACATAACTCATGTACAAGTTATATTTATTTATTAGATGATCTTTGGCTGAAGGGCCAAGGCTCTTTGAGACCTGGGCCTCTGGCCAAAGTCCTACCTTATTTTTCTTGCATGAAACAAACCTGTGCAGCAGAGTTGATGGTCCCCATTTGGGTTTCTTTCAAGTGGAGGGAGACTTAGAGATGCTTGTCAAGCGACCTGTGAGCAGAATCCTTCTGGATTTTTAAAAGCAGCCCCCACCAAGTTTTAACCTACGCCCAATTCAACATGTTTCCAGTGGATTTTTTTTTTTTGCTGTACGCGGGCCTCTCACTGTTGTGGCCTCTCCCATTGCGGAGCACAGGCTCCGGACGCGCAGGCTCAGCGGCCGTGGCTCACGGGCCCAGCCGCTCCGCGGCATGTGGGATCTTCCCGGGCCGGGGCACGAACCCGCGTCCCCTGCATCGGCAGGCGGACTCTCAACCACTGCGCCACCAGGGAAGCCCTCCAGTGGATTTTTAACGCTTGTTTTCTCCAGTCTTCTATGTGTCTTGCCCACACCTAACAGCGTTGTTCTCTTTTTAGGACAGCTCTCCTTTATTGGATCTTTCCAAGGCCCTTTCTTAGCTTTCAGAGACACACCAACTCTCTGTCCCACTCTCACTCATGTCGCATTGGTTTAGCAATTACAACTGGCAGCTACGGGTTCGGGGACGGGCCTCACCGGGCCAGCAGGAGGACCTTGATAGCACTGGGCAGTAGCCGGCCAGCCTGGGAACATTCGGAACATTGTGACACCCATTAGTCTGCCTTTCAAAGGAAAGGAGAATGTTTATAAGTCCAGAGAATTCGTTGAATGGAGGCCAGTCAAGGCAGTCTAAACTGTTTTGTTCCTAGTTTACAGGTGAGGAAACAGGTACAGGAAGTCATTTCCCCGAGGCCACCCTAGGCTTGGCAGAGCTCGCGTTTGAACCTGGGCCTCTCTGGCTCCATGTCCTTCATCCCTACATTCTGCTGCCTCTTTAACACTCTGAGGCCCTGTGACCCTCTGGCTTCCCTGCTAAAAGGATTAAAGGGTGTTGTGATCTCCCACATGGGATTTGAGGTGTATTTAAAAATCTCGAGCACCGTTCCTGTATAAGAGTCAGGGGATAAGGAGTAAGGCGCCGTGTCTCCCGCAGGTCCATGTCCCCAAGCCCAGGGCTCAGGCCTATCTATGCAGCTGGCTGGGAGCAGTTAGGGTGCGTTTGTCTTTTGGTGTGTCCCGAGGACCTGCTCTGGGGCAGGCGCGGGGCTCGTCCTGGGATATAACAGGACGCTGACCTCAGAGCTCAGTGTCTGGTGGGATCCTTCCAATGCCTCCCTTGTCCAAGCCTCCTCTGGCTCAGACTTCCTCTGGGGGCCGCTGGATGTTAAATGTGCAAAGGAGGCAGAGTTGGAGTCAGACACATCTGAGTTCTAATTCTCATTCTGCCACTTCCTAGCTGTGTGACCCTGGGCCACCAACAACCTCTCTGAGCCTCAGTGGGAGTGAGAAGGCCTCGCGGCAGACCCTCCGTAGGCAGCTCCCCCGAGGGCCCAGCACACAGCAGGGCCGGGAGGTGCTCAGCTGTGGACAGGGGACCGGGCGGGCAGCCCTGCGCAACTTCCGACCGTTGGTGGCTGTGGAGAGCGACGCGGTGAGCAGGGGAAATGAAAAGAGGCCAGACGCCGTCCAGGCCGCAGCACGCGAGGGGTGCCTCACTAGGCCGCCCGTCCCCTCCCAGGCTCAGAAAGGGGAAGGCGGCCCAGACCGGGAAGTGGTTGGCCTCTGATGACCACCCCACGGGGACCGCATCAGCCGGAGCAGGAAGTGGTCACCCCTTCCCACCCTCCACCCCAAGCCGGTCCTGCCTGAGCTCACACTTGGGAAACAGCTGGGCCCAAAAGTCCCTGTTCTCTGGTCTGTTCTGGGAGCCGGCTTTATTCTTAGAAACCCAGCTCGGCCTGGGGCCACTGACTCTGTGGCTGGGGGTCTGCAGACCTGGCTTCTCGTCCCAGCTCTGCCACTTCCTTGCGCTGAGGCCTTGGCCAAGTTGCTTCCCTGTCTGGACCTGTTCCCCATCTGTGAAATGGGGTGATAATCCCCCACCTGCTGCCTCGGAGAAGAAACATGGACAGTCCTAAAAGGCCAGGGCTGGAAAGTCCCCCAGGGCTCCTCTGGTCCAATATCTTTTCACGGACGAGGAAGCTGAGTCTGGAGAGGGAAGGGGATTGATCCTCTTCCCACAGCCAGGGAGTAGCAGGGGTTTCTGAGGTTTTGGAAAGAGCACTGGATTGGGAGCCAGGACGAGGTCCAAGGCTTCACTCAGCCCCTTCCTTGCGGTGGGACCTTGGTCAAGTCAATCAGCCTTTCTGAGCCGTTTTCTGCAGTGACGGAACTAGCCTTACTTCTCAGGGCTCTGGTGGGGCTCACCTATAACGATGCACGTGGGGATGCTTTGCAGAATGTAATGCCCTGCGACCGTGAACAGCTTTTTAACTAGGGTGGAATCAGACTGGAACCCAGATCTCATGTTTCCAGCTCTTTGCTGCCCCCTGCTCGAGGCTCCATGCACAGGGAGTGCAGTCTGGGCCCCAGGAAGCTGCCTGGGGAGAAGACTTCATTCCCTTTTCTCCCCTCACTTGGGTATAGGTAGCTAATCTCTTTCCCTGATTCCACTGAGTCACTGGAGGCCGTGCCCGGGAGGGGCCAGGTGTGAACTCACTTTGCCCACATCAGTAACCAGAGATGCTGTTACCACCAACATCCACCCCTTAGCTTGTGGCTTCTACCCACCAACTCCTCCTTTCCTGTAGGGCCCTCCTAGGACCCTGAGCCCAAGCAGATTCTGTGGTGGGGGCCAGAAGAATGGGCAGGCTGGATCAGACACGGGCAGCCCCCTGGTGCCGCCTAGCACAGGCCACCCAGGCCCGGCTTGGGCTTCAGGAGAGAGGGCCTCAGACCAGGGAGTCCTGGATGACGGGGCTGGCAGAGGGGTTAGAGATTAGCCTATCCAGGGGACAGAACTGGGGTCCACGGATCTGAAGAAGAGCTGGAAACCCCCAGATCACACAGAGACCTGTGGTTATGTGGGTGGTTGTGTGTGTATGCGTGTGTGTGGTTGTGTGTACGTGTGTGTGGAGCTTTGGTTGCGTGTGTGTGTGTGTCTGCATTTCCTGAGGGGGGTGGTCCAGATTTCATTAAATTTTCAAAGCAAAATTTTAAAGGTCAGGACCAATGTGCTTTCTCCCCTTTCCCATTTCACAGAAGAAGAAACTGAAGCAGAGAGACATAAAGTGTCTCACAGCCTTTATAAGCAGGATGAGGTGGGGTACTTAGTGCTTCGATTATGACCTCCTTTTTCCTGACTCAAAAATAGTTCCTAGGAAGTTCAGAGGCAATCTGTATCCCGTCCCCTTGTCCCAGGACTTTGAGGGTGGCTGAGGCTTGAGGAGATTGGGAGAGAGGAAAGTTAGGTCAGGTTCCCTGTGCCAAGCCCCAGAGCTCCTGCCAGCACCACCACCAGCAGCACCACCACCAATATCACCAGCAGCACCACCATCAGACCATCATCAGCACCACCGCCGTCAGCACCGTCATCAGTATTATTAACAGCGCTGCTATCAGCCTCACCACCAGCAGCACCATTTCAGCATCACCATCAGCATCACCATCAGACCATCATCAGCACCACCGCCGGCAGCACCGTCATCAGTATTATTGACAGCGCTGCTATCAGCATCTGATCTGCCTTACAGGCCGGGCCAGTCACCTGGTTTCCACCATCACCCTGCCTCTGTTGACGGCAGTTGGGATGCCCAGCTCAGGCCTCATCTAGAGCCATGCGGGGCCAGCCCAAGGGTGGGATGAAAACAAGGGTGGGGCCATTCTGAATTGAAGATGCCCATTGCAAAATGAGCTCAACTGATCTGACCCTCATATAAGACCCCCTTAGAGACAGGTTGTACAGGCAAGCTCTTATCCGATTAAGATTGGAAATATGTGTGTGTTGTTCCTTTCATCTTTCCACAAATATGTTTTCATTATTATTGTAGCTGACACCTATCCAGAACTGACTGGGCACTGCTCTGAGTACTTTAGATGTATGAATTACTTCAACCCTTTCAGCAACCCTATGAGGTGGGTAGTATTATTATCCCTATCTTATAGCTGGGGAAACAAAGGCACTGAAGAAGTCCAAGGTCAGACACCTAGTAAATGGCAAGGCCAAGGTTTGAATCCAAGCATCCTCACACACTCTTAGCCACTACATTACAGTATCAGATCAGAGAAGTACAGAGCAGGCCAAAGAAAACCCCGGATGTGCAACCCCTGCAAATGACTGTGATCTCTTTGAAGGCATGGGCCATATTGTTTTCAGTGCTGTGTTCTCAGGGCCTGACACTAGGCCTGGTATACAGAAGGAGCTCAGTAAATGTTGGCTAAGTGAGTCAATTGACAGTACTTGCCTCCCAAGCCTTCCCCAGCTTCTGCTTCTTCCTCCTCTGAACCACGCTTGAGGGCTGTCCCTGAAGCTGTAGTTCTTTTTCCAGCAAACAGAGGGCAGCATGTACAATAAGGCAAGACCCTCTTCCAGGTGTCAGGAAGAAGGAATTAGGAGGAAAAGGAAGAAATACTTTGTGGCCGGCAGGAACACACTTATTGATTAAAAACAAGTTGAGACAAACCCTGGGTCCCACAACATGATAGGATGCCACGGCTGGTGTTCTTAATTTGACAGCTGAGGAAACTGAGGTCCAGAGAGGGAGAGCTTCTTGCCCAAGATCACACAGCATGTGAGCAGCAGACCTTGAAATCCAGGTCTCCTGGCTCTTTCTCCACTAGAATGATAGAAATAGCTGACAGGTTGGGGTATGGACGAGGCCTCCCCTTGTCTGTCAGGAGAATAGCAGATGTTAAAAGTTACCAACCAGGGGCAGCTCTTTGTGCACATAGCCAGGCCGCCCCCTGCTGGCTGTAACTGTCATGTACCCAGAAGCGCAGTCACGATTTTGTCGATCCATCAGCCAATGGGATGCATCTCCACCTTACTGGCCCTCGGCCTGGGCTCAGGCTGTTGGGAAGACAAGAGACCAAGAGGATCAGGTTCTAGTCCCTTCGGGGACTTACAGTCCAACAAATGAGGCAGGATGGCCCATGGAACAGAGCAGAGAGCATGTGTGCCTGAGTCCCAGGGATCACAGCCATGGCCACCTGTGCACCCAGCACCGTGGATGCCCCATCCCTTAGAGTTCCACGTCATCCCATAGGGTAGCTACTCATAGTCTCCCATTGATTGTTAGGAAACTGAGGCTCAGAGACAGGACACAACTGTGTATGAAGCCACACAGCCAGGAATAGAGGAGCTGGGAAGTGAAGCCCAAACTGGCAGTTTCCAAGTCTAGGGCTTATTCAACTTCCCCCACGTGATAACCACGGCAGCTCTGAGCAAGTGCGGTCAGCTTGGACTGGAGTGGTCTTGGAAGACTCCTGTGAGGAGGCGAGGTCCACCATCCCAAAGGCCAGACCCAGTTCCTTATGGCTACATCACCCAACGATAATGATGAAAATCACCATGACAGAAAATATCATCAATTAAGTATTTAGTGCTGGGTGCTGTGGTTTAAGTGCTTTCCATGAGTCAGTTATTCATTCATTCATTCACTTAAATATTGATCAAACATCTTCTATGCTTCTATGTTTTAGGTACCAGGATCACAACAGTGAACAAAGCATAGAGAAATTCCTGCCCTTGTGAAACTTGTATTCCAGACAAGGGAGAAAGATATATTATAAATCATTATAATATATATATAATTAAAATATATAGTGTGGCAGGTGGTGATAACTTCTGGAGGAAAATTAAGTAGGGAATAAGGATAGAGAGCATTTTGGGAGGGAGGTGGAATCCCCCAAGATGAGATTCGAGCAGAAAGCTGAAGGAGAGGAGGAAGTGAGCCATGGGGGTGTCTGAGGGAAGGGTGTCCAGGCAGAGGGAACAGAGTGCCAAGGCTCTGAGGCAACTGTCTCGTTGATTCATCTCAATCAACCTTGAGTTATAAACCACCACTGTTCCCGTTTCATGGTTAGGGAACACTTTCTTAGTCTGGTAGGGAAGAGGCAGGACGGAGCAACTGAGGCCAGGAAGGTCATGCCCAACATCGCATAGTGAGTCAGTGCCAGAGCTGGGATCCAAACCCTGTCTTCTGCCTCCCATACCAAGGCTCTTTAGAGTGTCTCTAGCGTCTAAAGGGATACATCACATCCAGCACCCCCAAAGATCACAGCCCCCAAAGAACAAGGGCAGCATGCAGGCTCTGGAGGGGCTAATCAACCAACGGTAGGAGCTGGATCCCAGCCTGGTGGATGCGGAGTTGGTGGCCATGATCAGCGACAGTGGGACTCAGGGTCAGACAGGCCCCGCCTCCCTGCCACCCTTTCCGTTGTTTCTCCATCCTAAGGAGAGGCTCTCCTACTTGAATGCGGTTGTACCTCAAACCCACTTGACAGGGAGGGTAGCTGAGGAATATCAGTGACTAATCTTAGCCTGACCAGCCACTGCCCAGAAACCCGAGGTCAGTCTGTGGTTGGGATCAGAGTTCAGCCTGGGTCTGAAGTTTGTGGCTGGACCAGGGGTCGGTCAGTCTGTGGCTGAGATAAAAAGTCAGTCTGTGGCCAGGTCAAGAGTCAGTATACGGTTTGGCTCAGGGGTCAGACTGTGACAGGGACAGTGTCAGTCTGTGTTCAAATCAGGACTCCATTCATCACCAAGGTCAAAGACCAGATGGGCCAAGGTCAGGGCTCAGTCATGGCCAGAGCTGGGAGTGTAGGTCTGTGGGACAAAGGCTGCCAACTGAGCTGCACTGGGCCAAAGTCTGACCTCAGAGCCAGGCAGGGACAAATCATCAGGTGCTCTAACCACTGAACCCCAGCCCTGCCAAGTAGAGTGCTGGACAGAGGGGACAAACCAGTCCCCTCCATCCCCTATGTCAGCCTTAGCAAGTCTGCACAGTCTAGCCCAAAGCCTCCCCCTTTTCCAACAACTTGAGGGACTTGACTGATCTCACACACACACACACACACACACACACACACACACACACACACACACACACACACCATCCAACAGATGAAGAAATGAAACCCAGAGACAGCCAGGATCTGTCCAAAGTCATTCTGAGGCTGAGGGTACAAAAAGGACCAGACCCTGACACTCCTGACATCCCTGGGCTTTCCTCATCTGAGCCTGAGACAGGGTCACCACCTGCTCAGTCACTGCTCGGGGAGGGAGATTTGAGTCACTGCACGGGCCCTGTGGAGAGGCATCTGGGCAGAAAAGGGGAAAGCAAAAGCCACATCTAGGAATCAGGTGCTCTTGGGTTCTCTTCTTTTTTATTTTCTTTTTTTTTCTTTAACATCTTTATTGGAGTATAATTGCTTTACAATGGTGTGTTAGTTTCTTCTTTATAACAAAGTGAATCAGTTATACATATACATATGTTCCCATATCTCTTCCCTCTTGCATCTCCATCCCTCCCACCCTCCCTATCCCACCCCTCTAGGTGGTTACAAACACCTAGCTGATCTCCCTGTGCTATGCAGCTACCTCCCACTAGCTATCTATTTTACGTTTGGTAGTGTATATATGTCCATGCCACTCTCTCACTTTGTCACAGCTCACCCTTCCCCCTCCCCATATCCTCAAGTCCATGCTCTAGTAGGTCAGTGTATTTATTCCCATCTTACTCCTAGGTCCTTCATGATCTTTTCTTTTTTCTTAGATTCCATATATATGTGTTAGCATACAGTATTTGTTTTTCTCTTTCTGACTTACTTCACTCTGTATGACAGACTCTAGGTCCATCCACCTCACTACAAATAACTCAATTTCGTTTCTTTTTATGGCTGAGTAATATTCCACTGTATATATGTGTCACATCTTCTTTATCCATTCATCTGTTGATGGACACTTAGGTTCCTTCCATGTCCTGGCTATTGTAAGTAGAGCTGCATTGACATTTTGGTACATGACTCTTTGAATTATGGTTTTCTCAGGGTATATGCCCAGTAGTGGGATTGCTGGGTCGTATGGTAGCTCTATTTGTAGTTTTTTAAGGAACCTCCATACTGGCTGAATAGTGGCTGAATCAATTTACATTCCCACCAACAGTGCAAGAGGGTTCCCTTTTCTCCACACCCTCTCCAGCATTTATTGTTTCTAGATTTTGTGATGATGGCCATTCTGACCAGTGTGAGATGATATCTCATTGTAGTTTTGATTTGCATTTCTCTAATGATTAATAATGTTGAGCATTCTTTCATGTGTTTGTTGACAATCTGTATATCTTCTTTGAAGAAATGTCTATTTAGGTCTTCTGCCCATTCTTGGATTGGGTTGTTTGTTTTTTTGTTATTGAGCTGCATGAGCTGCTTGTAAATTTTGGAGATTAATCCTTTGTCTGTTGCTTCATTTGCAAATATTTTCTCCTATTCTGAGGGTTGTCTTTTCATCTTGTTTATGGTTTCCTTTGCTGTGCAAAAGCTTTTAAGTTTCATTAGGTCCCATTTTTTAATTTTTGTTTTTATTTCCATTTCTCTAGGAGGTGGGTCAAAAAGGATCTTGCTGTGATTTATGTCATAGAATGTTCTGCCTATGTTTTCCTCTAAGAGTTTGATAGTGTCTGTCCTTACCTTTAGGTCTCTAATCCATTTTGAGTTTATTTTTGTGTATGGTGTTAGGGATTGTTCTAATTTCATTCTTTTACATGTAACTGTCCGGTTTTCCCAGCACCACTTATTGAAGAGGCTGTCTTTCCTCCACTGTATATTTTTGCCTCCTTTATCAAAGATAAGGTGACCATCTGTGCGTGGGTTTATCTCTGGGCTTTCCATCGTGTTCCATTGATCTATATTTCTGTTTTTGTGCCAGTACCACACTGTCTTGATTACTGTAGCTTTGTAGTATAGTTTGAAGTCAGGGAGCCTGATGCCTCCAGCTCCATTTTTCATTCTCAAGATTGCTTTGGCTATTCGGGGTCTTTTGTGTTTCCATACAAATTGTGAAATTTTTTGTTCTAGTTCTGTAAAAAATGCCAGTGCTAGTTTGATAGGGATTGCATTGAATCTGTAGATTGCTTTGGGTAGTATAGTCATTTTCACGATATTGATTCTTCCAATCCAGGAACATGGTATATCTCTCCATCTATTTGTATCATCTTTAATTTCTTTCATCAGTATCTTATACTTTTCTGCATACAGGTCTTTTGTCTCCTTAGGTAGGTTTAGTCCTAGATATTTTATTCTTTTTGTTGCAATGGTAAATGGGAGTGTTTTCTTAATTTCACTTTCAGATTTTTCATCATTAGTGTATAAGAATGCCAGAGATTTCTGTGCATTAATTTTGTATCCTGCTACTTTACCAAATTCATTGATTAGCTCTAGTAGTTTTCTGGTAGCATCTTTAGGATTCTCTATGTATAGTATCATGTCATCTGCAAACAGTGACAGCTTTACTTCTTCTTTTCCGATTTGGATTCCTTTTATTTCTTTTTCTTCTCTGACTGCTGTGGCTAAAACTTCCAAAACTATGTTGAATAAGAGTGGTGAGAGTGGGCAACCTTGTCTTGTTCCTGATCTTAGTGGGAATGGTTTCAGTTTTTCACCATTGAGGACGATGTTGGCTGTGGGTTTGTCATATATGGCCTTTATTATGTTGAGGAAAGTTCCCTCTATGCCTACTTTCTGCAGGGTTTTTATCATAAATGGGTGTTGAATTTTGTCAAAAGCTTTCTCTGCATCTATTGAGATGATCATATGGCTTTTCTTCTTCTATTTGTTAATATGGTTTATCACGTTGATTGATTTGCATATATTGAAGAATCCTTGTATTCCTGGAATAAACCCCACTTGATCATGATGTATGATCCTTTTAATGTGCTGTTGGATTCTGTTTGCTAGTATTTGTTGAGGATTTTTGCATCTATGTTCATCAGTGATATTGGCCTGTAGTTTTCTTCCTTTGTGACATCTTTTTCTGGTTTTGGTATCAGGGTGATGGTGGCCTCATAGAAAGATTTTGGGAGTATTCCTCCCTCTGCTATATTTTGGAAGGGTTTGAGAAGGATAGGTGTTAGCTCTTCAGGTTTTCTTCTTATAGATTGACTTAGTCTGTGACTTCAGAGAGATCTGTTTATTTGCTTGTTCATTGATTGGCTTATTCAACAAATAAAAACTGCAGAGAACTTCCCTGGACCTCCATTTCCTCATCTGTAAAATGGGCAGAATGCCCTTTCCAGGACTGTTGTGGGAATCATATGAGAAAACAGGTGGGCAACACATAGTTACTGAGCACACAGTGTAGAAGTTGTGGCAGGTACCATCAGTGCCTCATCCGTTTCCCCACTCTCTGTGCACGCCAACCTGATAGTCTGGAAGTCCCCACCTGACACCTTTCCCCAAGTCACAAGTGTGGGGCAAGCCAGAGTGCCTGGCAGGTAGCATTCCCCTGGGAGTTGTTCTCAATCGATGATTGGCAGAATCATCTCCTGCCTCCTGGTGGGGTGAATCTAAGGCTTGTCATGCACTGTCCCCACACTCCCCATCACCCACACCAGTAACTTTCTGGATGATGCCTTCCTTGGTGACAATCCCTCGCTCTCACTTCCTGCCTCCCCTGAAAGATCTCCCTGGGTCATGGCTCACGGGAACCAACTCCACCTCACGTCCTAGTTTTAGAGCCCACTTTGGATCAGCCCAGCCTAAGGTGCAAGTACATCACATACACGGAGAGGTCAGTCTCACTGCCCCACTCTACAGAAACCAAGGCTCGGAAAGTTTAAGCACATAAATGGCAGATCTGGGATTCCTCCCCAGGACTGTCTGTCTCCAGAGCCAACACTCAATTCCAGTGTTACACAGGGACCTCCCTAATAGTGGAAGGAGGAGCACGGACTCAGTATAGATGGAGGTAAGTGCTGGTGACAGTGTTGTCATACCGCTAATGGCCCCTCAGCAAGCTGAGAACGCTTCACTGGGGGCATGAAACTTGAGCTGGATGTTGAAGGATACGTAGGAGTTTTCTAGGGGGTGATAAAAGAGAATGCACTCCAGGCAGAAGGAAGAGGATGCACAAAGGCTCAGAGGCACAGAGGAGGATGTCAGGTTTAGAGAATGCCAAAAAGCAACAGGGCTGTGTGCAATGTGATGCATTCAGGGGAGTGGTAGGAACATTTGCTGCAGGGTGGGGACCTGCACGACAGGTGGTGAACTGGGTGCCACAGTGCTCAGAAGGCACCAGAGGACCTGCAGAGGCTTGAATCAGGAGCATGGTCTGGTCAGGTGGGTGGCTCTGGTGGCAATATGAAGGGGCTAGTGCTCGATGCATAGTATATGCTCAACACAGGTGTGTTCTTAACTATTAATCTTTTATTTTACGATTTGAGCTTTTGTATGTTGTTTTGAAAACCTTTACCCAAAGTCATGAATAAACATTTTCTTCTAAAAATTTCAAATTTTGTTCTTTCATATTTAGGGCTTTAAATCATTTGAAATTTATGTTTCTGTTTGGCATGGGTAGGGATCTCACTTTACCTTTTCTATCTGAATAGCCAGTTGACCTAACACCATTTCCTTATTAAATAGCTTGCTCCATAAAGGCTGATTTCTGCCATATGCTAAGTCCCATTTGTAAGTGGATGTATTTATAGGCTCCCTCTTCCATTGTTTAATCCTTCTTCTTTAATTACTATAGCTTTATAATAAGTCATGGTATCTTAAAAAACAAGTCCTTCATTCTTCAAAATTGTGTTGGTGCATTAGTTTCCTATTGCTGATGTAACAAATTACCACAAATGTAGTGTCTTAAACAACACAAATTTCTTCTCTTACAGTCCTGGAGGTCAGAAGTCTGAAATCAGTTTCACTGGGCTGAAGGCAAGGTGTCAACAGGACTGCATTCCGTTTTGGAGGCTCTGAGGGAGAATCCGATCTCTTGCATTTTTCAGATTCTAATGACCACCTGTATTCCTTGGCTTGTGGCCCCTTTCTCCATCTTCAAAGTGCATCACTCCAATTTCTGCTTCTGTCATCACATCACCTTTTCCTCTAATTTGACTCCTCCTGTGTCCCTCTTGTAAGGATAATCTGGAATAATCTCCCCACCTTGAGATCCCTAATCATATCTGCAAAGTCTCAGGTATGGGTGAGACCCTGGACAGGATCCCTCCTGGGGCAAAATTCCCTCCATCTGTAAAACTAGAAAAGAAATCCTCTGCTTCCAAAACACAAAGGTGGTACAGGCATAAGATTCAGGTTACAGACGTTCCCATTCAGAACGGGAGAAGATGGAAGGGAATAAAGAATCAGCAGTCTCTAGCAATTTTGAAATCCAATGAGGCAAACTCCACTCGGTGTCAGGGCCTGGGAAAAACCTTCTACGGTTTGCAGTTCTGCCCTCCACATGCGAAACAACAAGAAGACAAACATAAAAACTTCAAACCTGACTTCACACCATATATAAAAATAACCTCAAGATGAATTATAGACCTAAAGAAGTATTGCTAAGTAAAAAAGCAGGCGCAGAAGAGTACATAGTGTGTGGTTCAACATATATGAGATTCCAGAAGGGACAAAGTTAGAGTGACAGAAAGCAGATCAATGATTGCCAGTGGGGGGGGAGGGGAGGAGGGATTTGATTGATAGCAGAGGGTGGGAGGTAACTTTGTGGGGTGATGGAAATATTCCATATCTTGTTTGTGATGATGGTTCACAACTGTAGAGAGAAAGAAAGAGAGAAAGAGAGAGAAAGAAAGAAAGAAAAAGAAAGGAAGGAAGAAAGGGAGAAAGAAAGAAAGAATAAGAAAGAAAGAAGGAAAGAGGGAGGGAGGGAGGAAAAAAAAGAAAGAGAAGAAAGAAAGAGGGGAGAGGGAGAAGGGAAGAGGGAAGAGAGGAGGGAGCAGAGGTAGGGAAGGGGAGGGAGGGATGGGGAAATGAAGGAGGGAAGAGTTAGATCTAACAGGCCTAGGGTGGGGTGTGACCGCCATCAGTCAGAGGGGCCAGCAGAGCTCCCTGGACAGGTCTACTGGAGTTTTGGCCCCTAAACTGCTGGGGAAGTCATATCCTGCCCTCACCTTTCTAGAACAGAAAAGTGATCAGGACACCTGGATTTGTATCCCGGACGTTTCATCAAGCAGTCGAGTCCCTTAGCAAAGCTCTTCCCTCCTGCTTTGTCTCGGTTTCCTCAAGGGCAGGGATTTTAGTCTGTGCTCAACTCCAGCAGTGCCTGGCACGTAGCACACACTCCATATACGTAAGCGTCTGTGTTCTTCTCATTTTGTTTCTAAGCAAATGGAGGGTAGGGCGCATAGCCCAGCTCACTCAGCAGAGGGGCAGAACCACAGTCCAGCCCCACACAATTTGGCCCCAAAGCCCAGCTGTTCAACCACCACAGGGACTGCCCGGCGTGGGGTCCCTGGGGGCTCAGCTCAGGTCACCACCTTCAGAGAGGCAGGCCTTCGGTGGGCACTAATCCACATTGGTCTCGGGTGGCTTCTGGTGGCTTCTCTTTTTTTTTTTGTTTCTTTGCGGTACGTGGGCCTCTCACTGTTGTGGCCTCTCGCGTTGCGGAGCACAGGCTCCAGACGCACAGGCTCAGCAGCCATGGCTCATGGGCCCAGCCGCTCCCTGGCATGTGGGATCCTTCAGGACCGGGGGCACGAACCCATGTCCCCTGCATCGGCAGGCGGACTCTCAACCACTGCGCCATTCTGGTGGCTTCTGATTCTCTCTGGTCAAGAAGCTGCCTCTGCTCACCACACACAGGCCTCTAGTGGGCCCTCATTTCCCCATTACAGTAGGCATGAATAGCTCAGGCTCTGGAGACCGGCAGCCTGGGTTCAAATCCTGGCTCTGCTGTTGCTTCTCTGTGTGTCCTTGGGCAGGGCCCTCAATCCATGCCTCAGTTTCTTCACCTGTAAAGAAGGGAGGATGGTATTACCTAGTCCAAGAATTGTGGGGATTCAATAAGGGAACCCGGGTGAAATGCGGAGAGCAGTGTGTGGGCCTGATGAGTGTTGGCCATTGTCACTGTTAACCACCGGCACAGGGCACCTGGCCCGTTGCTTCCTCTTGTCCTTCCAAAGCCCCAGGCCCCTGCGCACCCGACAGCAGGGCTCAGCGGAGACTGACTGCTTTCCCAGAGGGCCGGCCCAGCCCCTCCCACCCCATCTCAGAGCCCTGCCCACCCAGGGGGCTCAGGCACTGTCCCCAATCAATACGCCCAGCTGATTGTGGCTTTGGGGTCTCGACCACAGGTCCAGCCGGGACTGGGAGCCGGTGGAGGTGACAGTGGGGGGAGAGTGTGAGCCGGGTTCCCAGGTACCCCAGGGCCACTGCTGTGGGCCCAGAGCAGGCTTTGCTCTGCTGACACCAGCCCTCGCCCCCAGGGGTGAGGGTAGAGACGGGTCAGGGATGGGGGCAGGCAGAGGGCAGGGGTCCCATGACCAGTCTCAGCTGTACCAATGCCTTGCTGGGTGATCTTTGCCAGGCCACTTCTCTCTGTGCCTCCTTTCCTTTTGTACAATGGAGGGAATGGGAGTGGCGGCAAGCCCGGGCCCCTCTGCCTCAAGCGCTATTATAAGAGAAAAGGATCGGGGTTCTGTCTGGTGCTGAGAGCTGGGCCCTGTGATACGTGCTCACGACGGCCCATTTTGCAGATGAGGAGAGTGAGGCTAAGATGTTCCTAAGAGCTTTCTCTTTGGGGAGGTCAGTTTCACCATGAAGCTCATTTCAGAAGGCTTGGGAAAGTGATCAGCCTGGCCTACAGGCTCCCTGGAGGAGGCCAGTTCCCAGTTTTAGGAAGAAATTATTTTCTTCTTAGGCCAACCTCAGCAAAGACTTTGCCCTGCCCAAGCCCCTTTCTTTACCTGGAAATCAATGTGGGGTTACTTTTTTTCTACTTCCTGTTTTTCACAACTGACACCAGAGGGGCAATCCAGGATGCTTTCTGGAGAGTGCTGGCTCCCACTCTCAGCCCACCTCTGCTGCAGCCGCCACAGCTCGGCTCCGATCTGCCCATCCGCCTCCCATGGTATCAGGGGGGTGTTTATAGAAACCCTTGCCCAGTTTGGGTATCCCCCAGGGCAGCCGCATCTTGGCAAAGGCTTGACCCCAGCGCATTCTTTGGGGAAGGGGCTGTAGAGCCCGCTGACTCCAGGGCTGGAACAGGAGCTTCGACTTCACAGCCTTGGCCCCTGAGCAAGGCTTGCCCTCATCCCGACCCCCATCCAGCTACTTCCTGCAGTCCCACTACTGCACACACCACCGAACCTCGTCCAGGGTGAGGCCGGCGGGGCCCAGACCCAAACCCACAGCAGCGCAGCTTCCTGGGAAGGCAGCATTTCCAGAGCACCAGCTCTTTAGAGGACGCTTTCAAAGCCCCCATCCAGTCCCCGCTCAGCATGAAACCCTGTCACCCCAGCCTAGCCCTCTGTGTGGTCATCTGAGACACTGAACCCATAATACTAACATGGTTAGGGAGTTGGGGTGGGAGAGGCTCCAACCCTCAGTAAATATCACTGCTGCACTAAGCACTTTAAATGCATCATCTCATTTTAATCCCAAACAAGCCTGTGAGAGAGGTGCTGCTATTAACCCCATTTTACAGATGATGGAAACTGAGGCTCAGAAAGGTTAAGTAACTTACCCAACATCATCCAGCTAGAAAGTGGAGGGGCCAGGATTAGAACCCACTTATTACAAGACATTGGCCCCTCCAGGCAGAGCCAAGTGGCCCCCGCCCCCTGCTGCCCCCCTCTGATTTCTCCCTGGATGCATTTCATCCTACCCCTGGAGACCTGTCCTGAGCAGCAGTGGCAGCACTGGGCTGCACACATGGCCAGAGCTTATGTGTGTGGAGTGCTGTCACCCCTCCACCCAGCCCTGCAAGACCTTCCTTCCTGCCCTTGCCCTGCTCAGACCAGGGCTCCCCACTCCTAGAGGAGCCCTATCTGGGTTCCCTCTTCACCCTCACATCCCCAGCTTCCATCCTGCCCTCCAGAGCTGGGCTGTCCATCCCAAGGTGCCCTCGGGATTCTGTTTGCTTCCAATTCCCAGGCCACCAGCAGATCTATTACTCCTCTCATTCCTATGATTCATTTATTCAGTGGGTTTAGGGGCAGTCAGGACGCCCTAGGGACTTGGGAGTGAATGGATTGGCCAAGGGCCAGGCCCAGCCTCTCTGTGCACGTTAATGCCTCATCAGGTCTCTGGAAAGGTCAGCACTGTGGAGGCCTTGGGCTGCACGTGGTTGCTGTGGTCAGTCCTGGGGCAGGAGCCAGTGTCCAAGGCCACATCTACCTGCCTTGGCATCAGCCCCTGGTCACCAGAAGAGGCTGGGAGAGGAGGAGGAGGAACTGGGGGTAGGTAAGCCCCTTGGGGGTCCTCTAGTTACCCAGAAACCCCAGGGACAGGCAGGATCAGTCCTCTGGAGAAACCCCCACCTACACATAGTCTCCCACACCCCTCCTTTCCTGGCCCCTGAGACATGGAGGCAGCAGGAAGGGTGGCAGAAGGACCCAAGATGTGAAGTTCAAATATGAACGGTCAGCCACAAGCACCCCTCCCCCCATGACCATGACCATCACCGAGGCCCATGGGCACCCACACCCCTCCTTGCTGCCCTTGCTGTTTTCATTTGCCACTCACCACCCACTCTCAAGGTCCCTATGTTGTGAAGGCAACCCAAGCCTTGGGAGGTAAGAGTAACAGCCCCCTTCATACCCTCCCTACAAGTCCTTTTGCTCCTCCTTGGAGGTGACCCCTATGAACAGCTCGGCATCTACTCTACAGACCCTTTTTTGTGCATTTATAAAACCTATGTAGATATTATTTAGCTCTTCACATACCATACATAGTTTTCTGACTTGCTTTTTTTTTTTTTTATGCGGTACGCGGGCCTCTCACTGTTGTGGCCTCTCCCGTTGCGGAGCACAGGCTCCGGACGCACAGGCTCAGCGGCCATGGCTCACGGGCCCAGCCGCTCCGCGGCAAGCGGGATCTTCCCGGACCGGGGCACGAACCCGTGTCCCCCGCATCGGCAGGTGGACTCTCAACCACTGTGCCACCAGGGAAGCCCTGACTTGCCTTTTTTGAAGTTGCGTGGATATCTTTCCATATTTGTGTCTACAGATCTGTCACCATCATGATTGGCCGCTGCAGATTTTATGCTGAAAACAAGACAAAACAGAAAAGCAAAAGCATCCATGTGCCATAGCTTTTTTCTTAAGTACATAAATTCAGAAGTAAAAGCCCCCAGATACGCTGTGCCCTTGGTATCCTCTCCCTAAGATTGTGGAGTCTGTGCCGTATAGGAGGCGTCTGTGCCGTATAGGAGGCGTCTGCCCCGTCAGACATGCACAAGCACTTCCTTACACGTCAGAACCACGCTGCTCCAGTTGCCCTCTGATTAGCTTTTCTATTTAGCAGTGTGTCTTGCAGGTTTCTCCAGATCCATATATTTTGATGTTACTTGATCCTGTTCAACTGCTGAATATTACTCCATTGTATGGACATACCATGTCATACCCACTATTCCCACTCTGATGGGCACTTCAGTTAGTTCCAAGCCTTTGCTATTGCTGAAATGAAAACCTTCCATATATGTTGTCTCTGTGTCCTCCTTCTGAGGTCTGAAGTCTGAGCAGCTGGGGATGATTTGGTGGCGGGGGATGGTCAGTTCGTAAGGCAGCATTTCCCATAGCACACACACCCACAACCCCGCCTCCTCAGCCGGCGGGGACTCAGCAAGCCTCCGGGGTCTACAGATAAACAGGCGAGCTCCTTGGTCCGCATTTAGCAAGCATGTTACAGAGCTGCATCGCCCACGGTGACAACAGCCCTGATTTGGGGGCGGCAGAAGCAGCTTCTGTGTCCCTCCCCTGGCATCCCCTTGCCCAGCTGCCCCTCACCATCCTTCCTCCAGCAATGTGGTCACCTGGAGTGGGAGGGGGGACCACAGCCCTTCTGGATAGCCCTGGCGAGGCCTTAGAGGCCAACCTGACAAGGGGTTTGCTCCCAGGCACGGTCTCTGGGGTCCGGGTAGCTGTTCAGCTGCTTTTCTGTCCAATTGCGTCAAACTGCTGCAAAGCTAAAACGCTCTAAAACCGAAGCAGGAAAATTGGGTCCACTATTGATCCTCATTGCTGTGTGACCTCTGTGACCCCTGTTAGCCACAACCCAGCCAATAGCAACGGACCTAAAAACAAAGAGTTTTTAAAGCGGGAGAAAAGGAGATGAAGACCGGGCCGAGGTGGGGGACAAGGGGACCTTTCCTTTGCCCCCAGAAAACTTTGCAGGAAAAAGATTGGCAGGAAAAAAGCAGTGGGAGGAGGGCAGCCGTGGGAACCTCTGGGACCTCCGTTTCCACGGGTCTTGGGAAACGACCTCAGGCCATTTTTGTGCCACATCTGCAGTTCCAACAACCAGCCTACTATGTGCAGGGCCCAGGGTGTTCGTTAAAGTGTATAATGTCCTGTGCACGTTAAAACTCATGTTCCAGAAACAGAATCCGGCGTAGTCAGGGCCAGGGCCTTGGAGAGTAAACAGACTGGCAGCAACCAAGCTGGCTCGGAGAAATATGGGTTCCTGAGTCACCCTGGAGACCCTGATTTGGCATGTCTGGGGTGGGGCCTGAGCACGTGTATTGTAAAAAAGTTTCCAAGCTCAAGACCCTTACTTTCCAACACAACTGTGTCCTCTGGAGTCTTGGGAGCAGCAGAGGGACCCAGGGTTCCTTCAGGGGTGAGGGTCCTGAGCGGGTGGAACTCCAGGCTCCTTAGCTCTTCAACAGGGGTGCCGTCTTTCTCGTCTTTTCTTGTGCATTCCCCTGGGTGGATGACATCTTCAATGGACCGTAAGACACACCATGGTTTTATGTCCCTCGAAGAAAAGCATTGCCAGTTAAACGAAGACAAACTGTGGATTGTAAAATGCATCTCAACTTCTGAAATGTGAATTCCAGAATCCACAAAATAGTGGTATGGTGGTCATGCCCTTCAGTGACATTTTACTCTTAGGGACGTGTTCTTACCTCTCCCAGGTGACCCTTAAGGCCCCAGGTACTCTGGCCCCACTCACATCTCCAGCCAACTCCCCCCCAAATTCTCCCCTTCTCTGTGCTCCTGTCCCTCAGGTGATCCACCTTCTTTCAGGCCCTTGTATCCTCCTTGTTCCCTCCTACCAGAGGGCCTTTGCACAGGCTGTACACTCTTCCTTTTCCTTCTTTTATTTTTTTTTGTGGTACGCGGGCCTCTCACTGCTGTGGCCTCCCCCGTTGCGGAGCACAGGCTCTGGACGCTCAGGCTCAGCGGCCATGGCTCACGGGCCCAGCCGCTCCGCGGCATGTGGGATCTTCCCGGACCGGGGCACGAACCCGTGTCCCCTGCATCGGCAGGCGGACTCTCAACCACTGCGCCACCAGGGAAACCCTCCTTTTCCTTCTTAACCTGCTCATTCTGAAAACAAACCTCAATGGCCACTTCCTTAGGAAGACCCTCCCTGATCATCTTTGTTAGCTCACAGCCTCCCCCCACCACACACCACCACCATCGTACAGTCTCGTGGCCTCTCCACAGTGCTGGTCGCAGCTGTAATCTCACCTTGTTGTGTGTGATTGGGTGGTGAATGCTGGACTCCCCTGTCCGACTGTGAATCCCATGCAGGTAGGGACTGCCCTGGCTTGACCTGCTACTGAATCCCTTGCATCTAACACTCTGCCTGGCACATGGTAGGTTCACAGTAATCTACACGGGCTGGTACCTGTCCCCTCCTGCGTGGGGCTCCAGGTTTCAGTGCCTTGAAGGGGCAAAGTCTTAGGGGCAGCCTGGGAGAGAGGCCTCACTGTCGCGTGCTGGCCTCATCGACGTGGCCGTGGGGATGGGAAGCTGACAGCTGTTGCAGATGCCTGAGTGACGGTTGCCCCAGCTCCTCCGCCCCGGCTTCCTCGCTGGGTCTCAGCCCAGCAACCTGTGCTCAGCTGCCCTGTGGAGCTCAGTTCTGCTTTCCTGCCCCTCCTCACCCCCACCTCCACCTGCTGTTCACTCAGGAAATCAAACCAGAGTCAGACAAAGGAGAGGGGCAAGGACCACCTGCCCGTCTGTCCACCAAGCTAGCTGGACAAGGAGGAATCTAGGACATGACCGAGGAGAGACGAATCTGGAAAACCGCATTATCAAGAGCCTGGGGTTTGGAGTCAGGCTCTCTGGGTTTGAATTGCTGCCCCACAGGGGCAAATTCTTTCAACTTCTCTGAGCCTCAGTTTCTTTATCTGTCAAATGGGGATTATAGGAGCAGCTTTCCAGGGTGGTTTTGAGGGCTACATAGGGCAATGGACTTGACTGAGTGCCTCCTCAGTAAGCACCCGTGGCAGGGAAGTGCTTAGCACACGGTCTCACACTGTGACGGTGCTGTTGTTTCCCTGTCTGGGAGCCAAGGTCAAGCCCCCAGGGCCTGCTGTGTTCTCATCGACCCGGCTGCCCTCATTGACCTGGCCAGGGCCCCCTTGGGAGCCCTTTCTATGTGGACCCGCCGCCCTCTGCCCTTGGGTGCTGCCCTTTGCCAAGTTCACGGTCTGGAGCAGCTGGCCAGCTGGACCTCCTGCTAATGAGCCCCTCGCCCTGCCCAGACCAGCTTCCCCCACTCTGCGTCCATCCCTGACCTTCCCGGGAAGTTCCCTCCTCCACTCCTGCCTCTACTCTAACTGCTGCTGCCTGCCCTGTGCGCTCCTGTCTCTGGCTAGACCTCATCTGCAGACCCTGAACCCCAGCCTCTCCCCCTCTGACAGGTGTGTTTCAGGGCCAGGGCTGTGGACTGGACAGGTGGTCTGGGTTCAAATCTTGGCCACTTCCTAGCTGTTATGGACCTAATGTTTGTGTCCCCCGCCCCCCAAAATTCATATGTTGAAGCCCTAACCCCTAATACGGCTGTATTTGGAGAGGGGACAGCTAAGGAAGTAATGAAGGTTAATTGAGGTCATAAGGTCTCACTGTCCTATAGGATTAGTGTCCTTATGAGGAAAGACACCAGAGAGCTCGTTCTCTCCTCCCTCTCTTTCTCTTTCTTTCTCTCTGTTTCCCTTTCTCTCTCCCCACCCCCTCCCCAAATACCCACAAAGAAGAGGCTGCGTGAACACACACAAGATGGCAGAGGCCTGCAAGCCAAGACAAGAGGCCTTAGAATGAAACCCACCTCGCCAGCCCCATGATCTTGGACTTCCCAGCCTCCAGGGCTGTGAGAAATAAATCTGTTAGAGCAGCCGGAGCAGACTAAGACACTCGCTTTGTGACCTTGGGTACGTTTCTCAGCCTCCCTGTGCCTCCGTTTCCTCAAAGGTAGAGTGGAGATGGGCTGCTGCCTCCACAGGGCAGCCGTGCGGACCGGACGCATTGACTGTAAGGTGTGTGACAGCGCTCGGCCTGGACGGGGATGACACCAGTGCGTGCTCCCATGCATCCCCTGGACACACTCTCTGCTCCTCCTGGGACCCCAAGCCTCCCCTCCTTCCTAGCCCATCACTGGGGCCCCTAACTGGCCTCCCGCCCTGTCCATCTCTCCGCAGAACAGCTTGAGGTCCCCACCTACTATTTGCATCAGAGCCTGAGCCCTCGGCCTGAAGAACCTGGGATTTCTCTCTTCCTAGATGGGTACCTCCTGTCCCTCCCTGACACGCACACGTGTGCACCTGCACACACACACACACGTGCGCGTGCACACACACACACAAGCATTCTAAGCATGCCCGGGCTGGGCTGTGCCTCAGTTTACTCCCTTCCCAGGAAACCAAGTGCAGGAGGGCAAGGGGCACAGCAGGCGCTGAAAAACAAAAACACCTCAGATTCCCCCACGAGAAACGCGCCCCAGGCCTTTCCACCCCACACACAGCTGTCCTCCACAGGGTCTCTGTCCTTGGTGAAAGCCTCTGGCTTTGGCTCCGGGCACCTTGAATCCTAGCGCTGCTGACGAGTGCTGATGGCTATTTGACTCTACTGTGTGCATCCCTTGACGTACACTGCCGTGTTCAATCCTGCCAACATCCTTCTGAGGGTGGTACTGGGACGATCCCCAGGGGATGAAGGAGGAAGGGTTGTAGGCTCAGCGAGGTGAGGTGACTGGTGGAAAGTGGCGGAGCTGGGATAGGTGTGCAAGGGAGGCTGACTCCAGAGCCCACCCTCCACCACCTTATCCCACCCTGCAGCCGCTTTCCCAGGCCAGAGCATGGGCGACGTTTCTGCCTGGAGTACTGCCTAGGATATTCCAAGAGCCAAGCTTTGCCCAAGAGCCAGATGAGGAACTGGGTGCCCAGGGTAGGTGACAGCACTGATCCCATGGACTGAGCACTTTGCAGTGTCAGCGTAGGCCGGTGGGGACGCCCTGCCACCCCCCCCCGGGCGAGCCCTGGCCCACCCCTAGGCTCTCTGCAGAAGCATCACCTCCCAGCTGCTTTCCAATGTCCCTTCCTTGGCTTTTGCCCACACGTGGCATGAAAAACCGTCTTGGGAACTCCTTTAGGGCACACGGGCAGGGATGCTGAGGACACCAGCCGCCATCACTGAGCGCCCCTCCCCCAGACTGCCCCTGAGGAGCCGGTGGGTTTCCTCCTTTTTGACACCAATGCTGATGTAACTGACCACATCTTCGTTTTTGCCTTGGCTTCTGGGAAGCTCAAACTCAAATTTGGAGCTCAACCTGAGCAACTATCTTGCCCTTCTCTGTGAGTTTGACTGTCTATTTCTGTTCCTATGTTCTTATTTCCCAACTCTCTGTTTCTACCTTTCCCTCTCTCCCTCCCTCCTCCCTCCCACCCTCCCTCCTCCCTCCCACCCTCCCTCCCACCCTTCTCCCTCCCTCAATCCCTCCCTCCCTCCTTTCCCTCTGTCCCTCCCTCCTCCCTCCCTCCCTCCCTTCTTTCCTTCTTCCCTTCCTTCCTCATTGTGTGCTAGGTCCCTGCCCTTGGAGCCCGCTCTGGACCAGGGAGGATAAACACATGAAATGAAGAATCCCAAACATAATTATATAATTATAATAAGATTAGCAGGATCAGGTGGCAGGACCACCTGCCAGGGGCTTCACAGCGTCAGGGTTTGGGGAAGGCTTTCCCAGAGGCACAGCCCTGGAGCTGAGGTCTGAGGGGTATGTAGAAACGTGTGGGTAAGGCACAGGGCGCGGAGGGTGGCAGCCAGCCCTGTGCTGAGAAGATGCTCTTTGAGCTGGAGGACTGAGGAGCTCGGGCCCGGGGCCCGGAGCACAGAGATCCAGGGCAGAGTGGCTGCAGAGAGGGAGGTCAGAGATGTGGGTAGGGCCAACTTCGCAGGGCCTGGAAGGCTGTGGCTTATCCAGAGAGCAGAGGCTAAAATGATATCCTTACATGACGTGCAACAAGGTGTGTGCTCTAGTGGTAAGTATAAAGCCCGTGTTGAAACGCGGAATCTAGACTGGCAGAACTGTGCTGGTGGGAGTGAGTCTCCTAGATCGCTTTCTTCCTGGGAAAAGCAGAAACCTTGCCTCCTTTGGGGGATAATGAAGACAGTTTGTCTGGGTTTGGTGAAGGCATGGGAGGAAATCAGAGGCTGAGAAGGGTTGGGGGAGGGGTGGGGGAGGCATCACTGGAAGGAGAAAGCAGTCTGGAAGATTCGAGTGTTGGTTCGGCTTGTGGCCTTGAGAAAGTCCCGTCGCCCTTCTGAGCCTCTGTTTCCCTCTGTGGATGGTGGAAGGGGCTCCACAAGGGCCCCGCCAGTCAAAGCTTTATGCCTTGACAGTGAACTGCGAAGCTGGTCAGCCAGTGCCCCCTGACAAAAGGCCTCCTCGCCAAGTCCAAGATCAAGGTCCCCAGAGTGCTTCCACCCCAGCCGTAGCCCAGCCCCTGAGCCGCCCTCCACAGAAGTGGGGAGTGGCGACAGAGAGTCTTGGTAAGCCATTAGGGCCTGGGCTCTGTCACAGATCTAATGACGTTGTGTTGCTTTAATAGCCAGCACGGCAATCCTGCCCTCATGCTCCCTGGAGAAAATCCCCGCACCACTGGGGGCAGGAGGCCTCTCAGCCTGCCCCAGTCCCCAGGCCAGGTCTCTCCAGATGTGGCTTAAGGATCTCTTCCGGGTCAAACACCTCCAGAGTCAGCATCGCTTCTTGGGAGGGAGGCTGTCCAGGCATTTGACCTCAAGGTTGGATCAAGGGGGTGAAGCGGAGGTAGGAAGCGATGGAAGGCAGAAGTCTGCGTTCTGGAACTGGCTCTGGCTGTAATTTGCTGTGTGCCTTTGGGTAGGTCACTTCCCACTTCTAAGCCTCAGTTTTCCCATCTGTAAAATGAGCGTGTTAGCTTGACCCTGTGATAAGCAGAGGCCAGGGTGGGATTAGATATACAAGAGATTCACTGGGGGAAACAGCTGGGAAGCCTAACATGGAGAGGGAGCAGTGGGCAGGAAGGCCTCCCAGAGCAGGACACAGGCCTGACACCTCCGCTGTGCTCAAGTATCGTGTAGGGGGACCGGGGGAGCTGGCCTGAGTGCCAACATGGCGGTGGGTCCAGAGCGGTGGGTCCAGAGCGGTGGCAGCTGGGTCCTCAGCCGCTGTGCTCCGTGTGGTAGGCCCTCCTGAAGGAGAGCTGGGGGACACATCTCCACGGTCCCCGCAGCAGGGACCCAGTCCCCACCCGGCTGTGCTGTGGGACTCTGGCTGAGTTGCTGTGTAAACTGGGAAGTGCTGTCTCCACGTGACCGTGTGCTGATTATGTCGCAGGAGCCAGTGTAGACCCAGCCCAGGGGAGAATCTGACAGTGAGTCTGGGGCAGGGCTGGGGTGAGAGGACGGCCCCATCACCAGCCTGGGACAACTCCAGGGCCAGGCCGGCCTCACACTGCCCATCAGGCCATACCGTGAAGGCTGAGGGCAAGTGGAGGTGGGACCGAGGCAGGCCTGGAAGGTCAGTGTGAGGAGCTGGATGAGGCCTCACTCTGTGGACAGGAGGGAGCCGTGGACAGGCCAGGTCGGCAGAGCGGCTGGTGGCGCTGGGCCTCAGGAAGGTTAACTTGGCTTCGGTTGACCCGCGGATCCGGCCGGAAACCCAGAGGCCCAGGGCTGTCAGGGCTCGGGTGGCCAGGCCTGGGGCCCGCACTTCCCACCCCCAGGGCCCCGCTGACCACAGGGATTTTCCACCTTGGGCTGAGCCTCTCTGGCCCTTCCCTGGAGACGCCTCTTACTTCTCTATTCACGGCCGGCAGGAGAGCGGCTCCCAGGCTGGGCTGTGGGACTCACCATAGGGGCCACACTCCCCATGCCAAACCCCAAGCCTGGTTCCCCTTCTGGAAGTCACGGCAGAAAGAAGGCCCAACTTCCTGAGTGTTCGCCCTCCTCCTGGGCCTTTGTTCCCCAAACACCCTATGAGCCCTCTTGGGCCCCACTGAGCCCAGCACCCCAGGAAGCTCCTTGGTCCTTCTTCCTCATCACGACAACCCTTTAAGGTGTCCTCGCTGTGGGCCAGGGACCAGGTTGAAGGCTTTCCTGAATTAGCTCCTTGAATTTCTATGCAACCCTGTGAATAGTGTACTTTCCTTTCTATTTTGCAGATGAAGAAACTGAGGCCAGAGAAGTTCACCCCCTTGTCCACAACTGGTCAGTGGGGGAACTAGAATTCAAATCCAGATCTCTTCAGTCCAAAAGGTTACCAGTAAAGAAAAATAACTATCCCTCAACTCTTTCCCCTCTTGACAGTTCTCAAGTACATTTTATTTCAAACCTAGACCAAGCTGGAGAAGTATATTTTTCCCATTTTGCTGGTGAGAAAACTGAGGCCGGAGAAAAGCAGTAGCCCAAACTCACACACGTGGTCAGGGTTGGACAGGAGGGGTCTGGCCCACTGCCCCTTGCCTCCACAGGCCAGAAACAGAAGATGGGGCACCATGACCCCAACTCCTCGGCTGCAGCAGCCCGAAGGGTGCTCAGAGCAGGACAAAAAGCAGAGATGTTTCCTTGTGACACTTTTGCCTTGCCCTCTGGGTAGGGACAGACCTGAGTCAGCCAGTCTGTCAAGGCAGAGATGTCCCTTATAAGAGTCCGGGAGCCAAAACCTGGGGAGAGGCCCTCAGGACACCTTTTGAAGGTTCTTCATATCTTTTCTTTTAAGAAACGTGTTTCCTGTTTAATTACAAAAATAACACATGCTCGTTGTAACAGTTTCCTACTCTTGGCCAAGCTGGTTCTCCATCCCGCCTCCCATCCTTCCTCTGAGAAGCAACCTAGCTGCACGCAGCGGTTTGATCTGGAATCCTCCAGCCCTTTCAATACTTCGTGAGACGAGTGGAATTTGGTTTTTTCTCTATTATAAAAACGGGCTCAGGCACAGTGGCAAATTACTTTTTTCGGTTACTATATAATTTCCATACGAAGCCTGCAGTTACAGCATACCGTCTGACCTCGTTCTGTTCAGCCGCCGGAGGTCTCGTTGGAATGTTCTGCAGTGGCGGCTGTTCCGTCGATGGGCAGTGACATGACCCCTTCTGGTTGTGCTGCTCTTACAAGCAAAGCGTCTGTGAATTTTCCAATACGTCTCATCATCGTCAGATAATGCTCCCAAAGGTAGAGGCAGAATGTCACAGCGGTTACGAGCGTGGACACAGGAGCTGGCTCTGTCACTTAGCAGCTGGGTAACCTTGGACAGGGTAGTCTCTCTGAGGCTCAGTTTCCTCATCTGGAAAATGGGGATAAGAACAGTGCACCTACCTCAGAGGTCCTTGTCAGAATTCAGTGAGTTCATACACATAAAGCACTTAAAACTGCCTGGCACAGAGAAAGCGCCGCTGGCTCTTCTTATTACTTCTAGGAGGGGGACGGCTGGGTCTCAGGGTTTGTGCGTTTTTCAGTTTGACCAGGTTTTGCCAAAGAGGACTCTGCCCCTGGGGGCCTCTTGCTCTCACAGCCGCAAGGATACTGGTTCCCCCCAGACACCAGTAACCCCCACGCAGGGCAGTCCCTACCCTCTGGAAGTTAATCATTAGAATTGCACCCCCCTTCACTGGGCCCCATGCTGCAGTTTAAGCTCCCCCATTCTCCGGGCAGAGCTGCAGACTCCCGTGTACTTCTAAGGCCCTGCAGTTTACCTTTAACCAAGACCCACAGACCCCCGTCTTCCATCTTCTAGGACCATTTTCCCACTAACAAGCCCTCCATTTAAAAAGGCTCTCTTGCCATGATGAAAAGGAAAAAACCCCTGGCCCAGAGGTCAGGGGAGACTGACCTCGGTGACGAACTCAGCCCTCCCCGCTGAGAGATGAGGGCAGGGCCGGTAGCCCCTCCAGCCTGGCTTCAGGGCCAGGACCGGGGTGGGCCAAGCCAGGGCCACAGGGCTCCTGACCCTCCACTTTCTGTAAGTGTCAGGTTGATGCCAAACAGCGAGGGCCTCCTCAAACTTTACATCTGGGGCACCTTGCCAACCTCACCCTAGTCCTGGCCCTGCTCAGTTTTCTTATCTGAAAAATGGGAGTCCTAACTGCAGCCTAGAACCTCAGGGGCTGACTCAGAGTAGCCAGTGAGAGAGAGCTGAGAGTACAAAGGGCTTTGCAAATTCTCAAGTGCTGGGTTTAGGGTTATCGAGCAAGGTGGGTGTGAAGCAGGAGAGGGTGATTCCGGCTGCGGTAACTCGGAAACCCCAATTCAGGAAAACTACCCCCGGAGGTAGGTGCGTGATTCAGAGAGGAGGCCCCGGGGATGTGTGCGTGGGATACAGGATGTGCTCCTGATTGAGGGCAAAAGAGATCCACTTGGAACCTCACTCCTTAAGACTTTGGGGAGCACCCTAACCCCCTTATCTCTGGGGGAGCAGCATCTCTTTGGGCATAAAGACCCTGCAGCCACCATAGCCCCTGGGGCTTTGTGTGAGGTTTGAGGCCAAAGGCAGGGAAGTCAGAGATGGTGCTGGGGCTCCACCCCCAGCTCCAGACCACAGCAGGGGCAGCGAGAGAGGGGCAGGCAGAGGTCCGGGCAGTGGGAGGAGGCCATATGCCCTTTCTTAGGCAGGAAGCTTGCTCACTCTTCTCCTTCTCCGGCCGAACTTTACTTTTACTGACGCTTCAAAACAACCCTAGGAAGTCATATTATCATTAGCTCCATTTTTAAGGACGAGGAAACAGGTTCAGAGCGGGGAAGTGTCTTGCCCAAGGTCCTGGCTCTAGAACCTACCAGAATCTGGGCAGGTTGAAGACTTGTATTTGATATTCCAAGGAGACAGCTTAGGGCATCCCAGCCTCCCCCCCACCCCCACCCCGGAAGCATCCTGAGCTGAGGGAAGCAGACTCGGCCTCTCCGGAGCACTGGGTGAGTGGGTGCTGGGCAGGCCAGGCTGCAGGACCCCCCTCACCCACCCTACACCTGCCCCTCCCCTGAGCCTCACCCCGCCCCCTCCCCCTTGATGGCAATGGTCACAGCTGGGCCTGGCCGCATTAGCACCATTTTCACTAACCACTCCGAGGCCTGGGGGGGGCAGATGGGCTCCCCCGGGGCCCAACCCTCTTTGCTACACAGACTCCACCCTCCCCACCATGGAAGTCACAGTCTTCCCTGCCCTTCCACCCTGAGCCCTCAGTCCATCCCGGAGGCCCTGCTGGGGTAGCCGGGCTTCCACCTCCAAGCTGCCCTAAAGGTCCTGGCCTTGGGACTGGGGGTCAGCCCCAATATCACAATGATATCATCAGTGATAACAAAAGCCACCTCCTATCGAGGGAAGGTTTTCAGGCTGATGGCTGCTGGGCATATTATGTGTGGGGGAAATTGTTTGCCCTCACAGCACTTCCAGAGATATTAACTGGACCCATTTGACAGCTGAGTAAACTGAGGTTCTTTGTTTAGTTTCCTCCAGAAGCAGACCTCGAGACAAGAGCTTACCGTGAATAGTGTATTTAGGAGGTGACACCAGGGAACACTGGTAAGGAAGAGGGGAGATGAGGCAGGGGAGGGCAGAAAGCCCTGAAGGGCGAGTCATCCAGCTAATTACTGCTGCAGCAACTGGAGGTGATCCCCTTGGGGAACGTGGGAGATGGTGCGACATATGCCTCAGAAGTATCCCAACTGAAGGGTGAAGGAGCTGGGATATTTGTCCTCCGGTGCCCTGTGTTTCATTGCCTGAGGGGGGCTTCACGGCCATTCTTGCTCCAGGACTCACAGCCTGGCCCGTGAGCACCTATCTTGCTCCACAGCCAGGGAAGGCCCTCTGGAAGTCTTGGAGTTTGCAGTAAGCAGCCCTGAGTGTGAAGAAATGAGTGCCAACGGGACACAGCCAGGCATCCGCAATGTCTTCTTTACAGAGGCTCAGAGAGGGTAACCACTTGCTCAAGGTCACACAGCTTGTCCGTGGCAGAGCCAGGATTTGAACCCAGGTCTGTCTGATCCAGAATTTTAATCCTCAGCGTAGGAGTGGGACCAGGACTAGGGGCTGAGTGTCTGATGGAGGGTCTGCAGCTCAGTTCAACCTTCTGCCACACCAAGGAAGCCTTGCCCCTTGCCCAGGAAGATGGGGGGAGAGGCAGCAGCAGGCTCCTATGTTCTCCGAAATCCTTCCTTGCCCCCATCCTTGCCGCTGGGATGTTGGGAAGCTCAGATAGGTTCATTCTGCCCTGGGACAAAGCAGATAGACAGTAATGCCCAGGCCACAAGGGTGAAGGAGTGAATGAATGACTGCAATAAGGCAACGACAGAGTCTCAAAGCTCAAGTCCTCTTACAGGACCCAGCCTTTCACCTCTTCCTGCAATCCTAGCCACCAAGTCCCGAGAAAGCCCCAAAGCCACCACCTGCAGCCCACGGGCAGCAAACGTGTCATTTTGCTTTGCAATTCACCGTGCTGTTAAATTTTTTGAGTTCTGCCAACATTTCACAATTGTAGAACTTCACATAAAAGCTCAAAGTTTTAGCTTCGCTTGAGAAAGCAGAAGTTCTGACAAAATGAGGTGCGCCTTCCTGCACAGTACGGGCTGAGTGCTGGTTGCCTCTTGGGACCAGGCATGGGCTCTCCAGGTTGTCACAGTCTCCAGCACTCCCTCTGCTTCCCTGACACTGAAGCCAATGTCAGCTTCCCGCTTTGCAGCTTGAGCTGTGGTTTTAATGCCACATACATAACCCCTGGAAGCCTGGAAGTTTCAGAGGAAAATACCTTCAACTGCAACCCTGGAGAGCTGGGTTTTGACTTGCTGTGTGACCTCAAGCAAATCCCTCCCCCTCTCTGTGCCTCAGTTGCTTCCTATATGAACTGAGGGGCAGACAGATGATCTAAGAGCCCGTCTTGCCCACAGTGTCCCAGGCTTGATAAAGAGGCCTGGGGAGCCAAGCAGGCCTTCCTTGGCTCAGAGCGCTGGGTGAGATGTAGGACACAGCTGCGAAGAGCTCACTCGTTCCTGACACTCCAAAGCTGCTTCCAGGTGCTCAGGCCGTGGGCTCCACTGAACATTCCCCCAGCAGGGGAGGAGCCCCCTCAGATCCACAGCTCTCTGCGCCCGGGGTTCCACAAGCATGTCCAGCAGGCCGGCGGTAGGTGGAGGAGTTGGACGTGGTCTCTGCTTCCACGGGCCATTAGCGTCAGAGCAGCAGCTACAGCAGAAGGAAAGCCACTCACCAGAGTAAAATTTAATACCCGAAGTTGGCTTGAACATGCGGGAAGCTATGGAGGGGCTGGGGTCCCCCCAACCCAGCCTCCTTCAGGTCAGCCCCTGAGAAGCCATCGGCGGTGCGGGGGGCGCAGGGGAGAGGGCAGGGCCTGGGCCAGGCGCAAGAGGTGGCTGGCTGTCCAGGGAGTCAGTTCTGAGTCCAGGAAAATTCATCTCAACCCAAATTCTTCACACGCCTCCTCTGTGCCTGGCGCTGCGCTCTACGTCCAAGCGGCCACTTCCTAAATAGGAACAGACATCACCATCATCTTTGCAGTTACTGCTGCCACTGTGGTCGGTGCCTTCCCTAGCGACCTGGTAGGAGCACATCTGTGAGCCTCCCCCTCCTTTGTGGAATCACCCCCCTCTTGCTAGAGCGACTGTGAAAAGTAGTAACAACAAATTGGTGTCGAGAGCATTGGAGGTACCAAGCGGTTTGATCTTTTCTCATGAGACACTGGGCATGACAGGGTCCACCCACCACGCTCCGGTGCACCCCACGCTCACACCCGTTTCCACACTCCCGCACACCCGCCCCTCGCTCCCTCCCGGCCCGCCCTGCCCCCCTCCTCCCGTCCCTGCGGCCAGCCGCCTCCCAGCATTCCCTGCGGCCAGCCCCCATGGCGCTGGGTTGGACTCCCTGAAGCCCTGACTCCCACAGCCAAATCAAGTCAAAGACCAATTAATGTTCTGATACCTGTGGCCGGCTGAAGTGATGCAGAGCTGATGATTTCTTTTTCCATTTTACTCCAACTGTGGTTTCATTTTTTTCCCAGCCCTCCTTTGGTCAGTGGTTTTAGGGGCACTAAAGTTCACTTTTGTGGGTAACCTGCACTGTTAGCTGCTGATTTAATTAACTCAGCCTTTCTCTTCCTTGACCAGAACAAGGCCAGCCGGGCTGCTTTGCAGACACCCATCTGGACAGCCAACGGCCAGAGGCGTCTGGCGGGAGAGCGTGTGGTCCCTGGCAGACACTCGCCAGCCCTGGCCGTCATCCGCTCCATGTTTTCTGAAGCACTTCCGAGCCACTATCTCATGAGACTCCAAGGGGTTTGGTTCCCATGTGACAGGTGGAGAAACTAAGGCTCAGAGATGTGAACCCGATGACCTGGGGCCGCAAAGCCGAGCTGGGCTTGCAAGACAACTTTGTCTATTTCCATGGTCCTCTATTTCAGAGAGACAGTTTACTCCTGCAAAAGGTCCCCCATTGAAGGAGAGGAAGGAAAAGGCTGCAAGACACATAGGGATGATAAAGAGGAACAGGAGGAAGGGAGGGAGATGCTAGTTGAAATCACAGCCTCCTGGCTTCACTCCTGAGGTTCTTCCCCACGATGGAGCAGGCCAGAGTCTTTCATCCTCTGAGAAGTTTCCAGAATCCTAGCATGAATCTCTTAGTGGCCAGGTGAGGGGAACATTCAGCCCTCAGCATTCAGTCCTCAAAGGCCTCTGTCCAGTGGACACCTGGTGCCACAGAGGACCCTCAGGGGAAGAGAAGCCCGGAGCAGGAGGGAGCAGGAAAGACCAGAGCAGACATCTGAAGAGGCTTTAGGAGGAAAGCTTTCAACCAGGGACGTGCAAACAGCCGAGGCCAGGGAGGTGCTGAGAATTGTGGGGAGACTCGCTGTGTGACCTGACCTGAGTCCTTCCCCGTCCCTGGCCCTCAGATGCATTTGCAGATGCTCACAGCCAGCAATGATGGCCCTTTCTGTCTGTGCAGCTAATGTTTTAGGGAACTCTGGCTGCTAGACTAGAGAAGGAAGGGCCCTCGGCTTGGAGACAGACCCTCCTCTGCTCACCTTCTCACTCCACCTCCTCCAGGAAACACCCCACACCTCACCCACACCCATTCCTCAGTCTCTATTCAGGGCTCTGTGGACTCTTTCTTCTCTTTTCTTTTCTTTTTTTCTTTTCTTTTTTTTTTTGGCCACCAGGGTGAATCGTCAATTGATTTGTTATTTATCCCACTGACAACAAAGAGAGTGAAAAGGTAATAATTCTGGGCCCTGGGGTAATTCAATTCCTGTAGCACCGTCAGCTACATTAACTTACTTCCTGGATCTCAATTCAATTAGAGCAACATTCCCCAGCATTAATAAATCAATACTCATGCCATTTGGATATATTTTGAATGTCTTTCATTATACATTGCAGGTCGGGGATGGCTGTTGAATTGGAAGTTAATGGGACAGGACAAGGCAGGTGGGGCTGCCTGGGGAGAAGCTTCCAGCCGTTGACTCTAATTGCCTCTGCTGCAGAAGAGACCGTTAGTAAAACAGGGGCCTGGTTAACTGAGTGAGCCCACTGGAGTTACCATGAGCTGCAGCTCCGGTCTGGGTGGATGGAGGTACAGAGGTTGGAGAGACTGTGTTCACCCACTCTTGTATTCATTCATTCATTCATTCATCCACTCATCCATTCTCCCATCCATCCTCCCAGTCTTCCTCCATCCTCCTCTCATCATCCTTCCTCCCACATGTCCTCTCACTGTCCTGCAATCCCTCTTCACACCTCCTGCAAGCCTTCTTTTCATCTTCCTCCCATCCCTCCTCCTGGTTCCTCCTTTTATCCCTCCTCCTACCCCTTCTCCCATCCTTCCTCTCATCCTTCTTCCAAGTCATCTTCCCATCCCTCCCTGCCGTCTTCTTCCCATCCTTCTTCCTACCCTTTCTTCCAATTTTCTTTCCATCTTTTCACCCTTCTATCAGCCAGAACATTTTGCTGAGGGCCTCCTAGACAATAGGCTGCAGAAGAGAATGTAGTGAGCTTTACTGACTTCTGGGCTTATATAGATGTATATCATACATGTTCGTCAACTTCAGAGACTCAGAATCTAAACAAATAGTTACAACACAATGTTCGAGAGCCACAGCATGAGCAATCAAGACACTTCTGTGCCAGAGAAGCCAAAGCAAGGCTCAGAGGAGAGCCAGGGGCAGAAACGTCTGAATCTAGGGGTTGGAGGAGAGTAAGGGGAGGGCTCCCCCGAGGAGGTGAAGCCTGGGGTAGGCTTTGCGGATGAGAAGGTCTTGGCCAGTTGGATTGAGGGAGATCAGGAAGTGCAGAGAGCCTGAGGAAACTGAGGACTGCAGCGCAGGGGCTCGCAAACATGTGTATGGGTCCAAATCACCCAGGAGGTAAATAAAAATATGGCTCCCAGGATCCTCTCTGGGAAGTCTCACCCAGGAGGTCTAGGAAGGGGTCAGAAATCATGGTCAGCAGGCACGGCCCGCATCTCAGGCTGGCCCTATCTGGTTGTGTGGCTGAGTGAGACCCAGCCCTCTCTGAGCCTTCCTAGGTGTGCAGTCGAATTTCTCACTGAATAATGTCCCTTGAGATAGCAAAATTGGTACCGTTTCCTGCCTTTGACAAATGAAGAAACTTAAAACCAAACAGGCAAGGGCTGAGCCACCAGTGGAGTCTCTGCCTTCCTCTCATGGAGGCTCAGGGCCTTTGCACCTGCTGCCCCTCTGCTTGGATCACACTCCCCACCAGGTATCCATGGGTTGGCCCCTCCTCTTCTGTATTTGTTATTTATTGCTGCATAACAAATTACCCACAAATTTGGTGGCTTAAAATGACAAACATTTATTATCACACAGTTCCTCTGGGTCAAGAATCCAGGAGTGGCTGGTTCTAGCTCAGGCTTTCTGAGGAGGCTGCAGTCAGAATGTCAGCAGGGGCTGCAGTCGTCTGGAGGCTTGACTGGGCCTGAAGGGCTCACTTTCCAAATGGCTCACGCTAGCTGTTGGCAGGAGGGGTCAGTTCCTCACTAGGTGGGCCTCGCCACAGAGCTGCTTGAGCGTGCTCACGATGTGGCCGCTGCTCTCCCTGGAGCAGGTGATCTGAGAGAGCAAGCTGGAAACTGCATTGTAGCTTATAACTTACCCGGAAGTCATATGCTATCATTTCTGGCACATTCCACTTGTTAAAAGGGAGTCACCAGGTCCAGTCCACACTCCAAGAGAGGACAATTAAGCTCTATCTCTTGAAGGGAGGAATACCAGAGAATTTGTGGACATCTTTTAAAGCCCCCACATCTTCTCTCAGATCTCACTCAAATGTCACCTTATCAGAGATGCTTTCCCTGACACATCTGTCTGTAAGAATCCCCAGCTTCTTGTTCTCTCTCACCCCTCTTGCCCTGCATTTTTTTGTTTTTCTCCATGGCATTTGTCATCACATGATACCTTATTTTTTTTAACATCTTTGTTGCAGTATAATTGCTTTACAATAGTGTGTTAGTTTCTGTTATATAACAAAGTGAATCAGCTATACCTATACATATATCCCCATATCTCCTCCCTCTTGCGTCTCCCTCCACCCTCCCTATCCCACCCCTCCAGGTGGACACAAAGCACCGAGCTGATCTCCCTGTGCTATGCGGCTGCTTCTCACTAGCTATCTATTTTACATTTGGTAGTGTATATATGTCCATGCCACTCTCTCACTTTGTCCCAGCTTACCCTTCCCCCTCCCCATGTTCTCAAGTCCATTCTCTACGTCTTCATCTTTATTCCTGTCCTGCCCCTAGGTTCTTCAGAACCATTTTTTTTTTTAGATTCCATATATATGTGTTAGCATACGGTATTTGTTTTACTCTTTCTGACTTACTTCACTCTGTATGACAGACTCTAGGTCCATCCACCTCACTACAAATAGCTCAATTTCATTTCTTTTTATGGCTGAGTAATATTCCATTGTATATATGTGCCACATCTTCTTTATCCATTCATCTGTCGATGGACATTTAGGTTGATTCCATGTCCTGGCTATTGTAAATAGAGCTTCAGTGAACATTGTGGTACATGACTCTTTTTGAATTATGGTTCTCTCAGGGTATATGCCCAGTAGTGGGATTGCTGGGTCGTATGGTAGTTCTATTTTTAGTTTTTTAAGGAACCTCCATACTGTTCTCCATAGTGGCTGTATCAATTTACATTCCCACCAACAGTGCAAGAGGGTTCCCTTTTCTCCACACCCTCTCCAGCATTTATTGTTTGTCGATTTTTTGATGATGGCCATTCTGACCAGTGTGAGGTGATACCTCATTGTAGTTTTGATTTGCATTTCTCTAATGATTAGTGATGTTGAGCATCCTTTCCTGTGTTTGTGGGCAATCTGTATATCTTCTTTGGAGAAATGTCTATTTAGGTCTTCTGCCCATTTTTGGATTGGGTTGTTTGTTTCTTTGATATTGAGCTGCATGAGCTGCTTGTAAATTTTGGAGATTAATCCTTTGTCAGTTTCTTTGTTTGCAAATATTTTCTCCTATTCTGAGGGTTGTCTTTTGGTCTTGTTTATGGTTTCCTTTGCTGTGCAAAAGCTTTTAAGTTTCATTGGGTCCCATTTGTTTATTTTTGTTTTTATTTCCATTTCTCTAGGAGATGGGTCAAAAAGGATCTTGCTATGATTTATGTCATAGAATGTTCTGCCTATGTTTTCCTCTAAGAGTTTGATAGTGTCTGTCTTTACATTTAGGTCTTTAATCCATTTTGAGTTTATTTTTGTGTATGGTGTTAGGGATTGTTCTAATTTCATTCTTTTACATGTAGCTGTCCAGTTTTCCTATCTATTTTAATTATTCATCTTTTCAGCCTCTCTCCGCTAGTATAGACTCCATGAAATCAGACACTGTGTCAGTTTTGTTCACTGCTGCATCCCCAGCACAAGAATGGTCCCTGGCACATAGTAGGTACTTAATAAGTAATTGCTGAATGCAAGGATGAAGATGAAGATGAAGGAAGAGAGAGCAGTGCTGGCACACTCTGGGTCTTCCCTGTCTCTGGAACCTGACCTTGTCAGGTGACTTCCCTGTCACCTGAGACCTCATCCTGTGCCCGATTGGGGCAGCCTGGTCTGAGGGTCAGTTCTGGTCCCAGATTGGTCATTAGCCTTCATTGTGATGCCGGACATGTCCTCTATCCTGGCTCAGCCTCAGCTTCTCCCTCCGATAGAAGTATGCTGGATTCCTTCTTCCATTTAACGAGTATGGCCCCAGCACCTACTAGGTACCACACAGTGTTCTGGGCACCAGACAGACACAGCAACTGCCTTCACAAGGCTGAGCCTCTAGAATAAAACCACTGAGGGTCCTTCCAGCTCCCATGTGCTCCTGTTCTGCCCTCAGCCCACTGGCAGATGCTGATGTGTATTGAATTGTGTCCCCACAAGTTCATATGTTGAAGTCCTAATACCCTACAGTGATAGGGCCTTGGGGAGGTAATTAGGGTTAGATGAAGTCATGTGGGTGGAGCCCTCATGATGGGATTAATGGTTTCATAAGAAGAGGAAGAGAGGGAAAGATCACTCACTCTCTCAGTCTCTCCACCATGTGAGGACTCAGCAAGAAGGTGGCAGTCTGCAAGCCAGGAAGACAGCCCTCACCAGGGACCTCATCAGCCAGCACCGTGATCTTGCACTTCCCAGCCTCCAGAATTGTGAGAAGTAAACGTCTGTGATATTTTCTTAGAGCGGCCCAAGCTAACTTACACAGATGTGGATGGCCGATTGCCTGAGTTCAGAGGTCCACAGGAACCATATTATGTTGGGATATTTTAAAATCCTGGTTTTTAAACATACCTTCCTGGGAAGGGGTGGAAGGCCCTGAAGGGAGGGGTGTCTTTAAAGCCAGTATGAGGGGGCTGTGGAGAACAGGCACTTGCTCATCTCTGGGCCTTTGTATATGCTATTCTTCCTGGTCTTGGCTTCAATGCCATCTCTACCGGGAAGCTCTCTTTAACCCAGAATCTGGGTTAGGGCCCTCTGCTGGTTCCCACAGTGCCCCCGGGCATCCTGTATGAGTGCACTCTCCTCGCTGGGCTGTAATTCTTCCTTCTTCACCTGTCTCCACACAGCATCTTTTGTGAGCACCCCAAGGCTAACCCTCCAAGCCAGGATCCTCAATACCGGCCCCATTTCTGCATGTGGACCCAGCTTCAGCGAGGTTGATGTCTTTGCCCAGATCACACATCTGGTGATTCTCCCAAGTCATGGTACAAACGCAGGCCTGTCTGACTCCTCAATGTGTGAAGCATTTCCCCAAATGCTCTCTCCTGTATCTTCATACAAAATGAGTCTGCTCATGTCTCAGATGCAGGAACTGAGGTCCAGAGCTCACCTACACCCAGCCTGCCATGACCCAGGCCCCACTCACCCGGAGGAAATCTTTGGCCCAGAGATACATCAGCTACCTTGCCGGGAGCTCTTACTGTGTGAGACGCTCACCTCTGCGCTCTTGTTTACGCCACTCAAATATCCTGGAGAACATTGTGATTAGTCCCACTTTCCAGATGAGAAAACAGAGACCCAGAGAACTGAGATTGCTTGTTTAGCATCCTCAACTAGTAAGTGGCAGAACAGGGATTTACACCCAGGTCCAGTTTGTCTCTAACCACTAAGCCACAGAACCCCTCCAAAGCACTGAGTGAGAGGCAGGTGACCATTCATTCATCCACTCATTCACTCACACATTCATTCATTCATTTAATCAATAATAAATGAGATGCCCTGGGTGGGGGGAGATGGTTAAAACATAAATTAAACAGATATGTAAACAAGGTGATTTCAGAGAGGTAAGTGCTTAAAGGGGATGAGGTGGGGGGAGCACATCTTCTGTTTGGGGCTCCTCTCTGCGGAGGTGATGCTTGGGCTACACCTGAGAGTCCAAGAGCGGGTCCCTCAAAGATTTGGGGAAAGGTGCCAGGGTGAGAAATTATGCAGCACTTTGAGGAAGAGTAACAGAAGCTTGGAGGGGCAGAGACTGGGGAGGGATGAAAGCCTCAGACCACCTGTCTCTTGGGTGGGGCACACCAACCAACCACTGTTCCCACTGGGCAGTGGGTCCTGCCAGGTCCTATTAATGCTGGAGAGGTCTTGATTCAGGGCTGGATGGCTCAAGGAGGCAGGAAGAGAAGGGGTCTCTGGGCCACCACGCTGGGTGAGGCTGCCAGGGTGAGGTTCACTGAACGAAGGCAGCATGTCCCCAAGATGCAGCTGGGCCCTGCGACTGTGCCAGGAGCCCGTGCTGCTTCTGGATGCCTCTCCGGGCCTGAGGAGGGGGCGAGAAGCGGCAGCACATAGCTCTGCTGGCCCCGGTGTCTTCATGGGCCACCGGGATGGTGTCACTCACGGGGCAGGGGCTTGATCCCAAGGCCACACAGCTCAGGCATGAGGCCTGGGATGAACTGCAGGGGTGAGAGGCCTGACTGCCTCTTCCCTGTATCAGGACTGGGCCAGACCAAGGCCTCTTAGGTCCTCAGCAGGTCCTGGGGAGAGAGGCCTGCCCAGGGAGGAACGAGAGATCCAGAGCTGAGGCAGGACACTGGGAAGCACATGGGCTTTGAAATTTTATTAGAAAACCTGGGTTCAAATCCTGGTCCACCTTGTGTGACCTTGGGCAAGTCACCTCACCACTAAGTCCTCAGTTTCCCTCGCAAAATGGGGTGCATGGTGTACCAGCAAGGCCGGTTAGAGATTAAAGGAGAAAATGCAAATAAAGAGCCCATTGCCCTGGGAGCTCATCAAGTTTTATGAGTGGGCTCCTCCCACCACCCACTTTTTCTCTCTTAAATTTATTTTTATGCCCCCACTCCCCATCTACCTGTGTCACTACTTAGGTGTGTGTGATCCAACATAAGACTTCTATTCTCTCTGGGCTTCATAGAGTTTGGTAGCTGGAGGGATTTCAAGTTTCATGTAATGAACCCATGTTTGTGTGTAATAACAAACCAAAGCCCAAGGTCAATGCCAAAGTGGAACTTTGGTCTCCATGAGGCCACAGATGGATTGTTGGAATCTCCGCCTGGGGCACCCCCAGGGTGTTGGACCTCTTCCCCATTACCCAGCTGTGAGACCTGAGCAAGTCCCTTCCTTTCTCAGGGATGGTGGCCCAGTGGTTGCCAAATCACGAGGGGCTGAGCCAGGTGTGTTTTTCTTTTTTTAAAACATCTTTATTGGAGTATAATTGCTTTACAATGGTGTGTTAGTTTCTCCTGTTTCACAAAGTGAATCAGCTATACATATACATATATCCCCATATCGCCTCCCTCTTGCATCTCCCTCCCACCTTCCCTATCCCACCCCTTTGGGTGGTCACAAAGCACCGAGCTGATCTCCCTGTGCTATGTGGCTGCTTCCCACTAGCTATCTATTTTACATTTGGTAGTGTATATATGTCCATGCCACTCTCTCACTTCATCCCAGCTTACCCTTGCCCCTCCCCGTGTCCTCAAGTCCATTCTCTATGTCTGCGTCTTTATTCCTGTCCTGCCCCTAGGTTCTTCAGAACTTTTTCTTTTTAGATTCCATATATATGTGTTAGCATACGGTATTTGTTTTTCTCTTTCTGACTTACTTCACTCTGTATGACAGTCTCTAGGTCCATCCACCTCACTACAAATAGCTCAATTTTGTTTCTTTTTATGGCTGAGTAATATTCCATTGTATATATGTGCCACATCTTCTTTATCCATTCATCTGTTGATGGACATTTAGGTTGATTCCGTGTCCTGGCTATTGTAAATAGAGCTTCAATGAACATTGTGGTACATGACTCTTTTTGAATTATGGTTCTCTCAGGGTATATATATGCCCAGTAGTGGAATTGCTGGGTCGTATGGTAGTTCTATTTTTAGTTTTTTAAGGAACCTCCATACTGTTCTCCATAGTGGCTGTATCAATTTACATTCCCTCAACAGTGCAAGAGGGTTCCCTTTTCTCCACACCCTCTCCAGCATTTATTGTTTGTCGATTTTGTGATGATGGTCATTCTGACCGGTGTGAGGTGATACCTCATTGTAGTTTTGATTTGCATTTCTCTAATGATTAGTGACGTTGAGCATCCTTTCCTGTGTTTGTGGGCAATCTGCATATCTTCTTTGGAGAAATGTCTGTTTAGGTCTTCTGCCAATTTTTGGATTGGGTTGTTTGTTTCTTTGATATTGAGCTGCATGAGCTGCTTGTATATTTTGGAGATTAATCCTTTGTCAGTTTCTTTGTTTGCAAATATTTTCTCCTGTTCTGAGGGTTGTCTTTTGGTCTTGTTTATGGTTTCCTTTGCTGTGCAAAAGCTTTTAAGTTTCATTGGGTCCCATTTGTTTATTTTTGTTTTTATTTCCATTTCTCTAGGAGATGGGTCAAAAAAGATCTTGCTGTGATTTATGTCATAGAATGTTCTGCCTATGTTTTCCTCTAAGAGTTTGATAGTGTCTGTCCTTACCTTTAGGTCTCTAATCCATTTTGAGTTTATTTTTGTGTATGGTGTTAGGGATTGTTCTAATTTCATTCTTTTACATGTAGCTGTCCAGTTTTCCCAGCACCACTTATTGAAGAGGCTGTCTTTTCTCCATTTTGTATTCTTGCCTCCTTTATCAAAGATAAGCTGACCATATGTGCGTGGGTTTATCTCTGGGTTTTCTATCCTGTTCCATTGATCTATATTTCTGTTTTTGTGCCAGTACCATACTGTCTTGATTACTGTAGCTTTGTAGTATAGTCTGAAGTAAGGGAGCCTGATGCCTCCAGCTCTGTTTTTCTTTCTCAAGTTTGCTTTGGCTATTTGGGGTCTTCTGTGTTTCCATACAAACTGTGAAATTTTTTGTTCTATTTTTGTGAAAAATGTCATTGGTAGTTTGATAGGGATTGCATTGAATCTGTAGAGTGCTTTTTGTAGTATAGTCATTTTCACAATGTTGATTCTTCCAATCCAAGAGCATGGTTTATCTCTCCCTCTGTTTGTATCATCTTTTATTTCTTTAGTCAGTGTCTTATAGCTTTCTGCATAAGGTCTTTTGTCTTCTTAAGGAGGTTTATTCCTAGGTATTTTATTCTTTTTGTTGCAATGGTAAATGGGAGTGTTTCGTTAATTTCACTTTCAGATTTTTCATCATTAGTGTGCAGGAAGGCAAGAGATTTCTGTGCATTAATTTTGTATCCAGCTACTTTATGAGATTCATTGATTAGCTCTAGTAGTTTTCTGGTAGCATCCTTAGGATTCTCTATGTATAGTGTCATGTCATCTGCAAACAGTGACAGCTTTACTTCTTCTTTTCTGATTTGGATTCCTTTTATTTCTTTTTCTTCTCTGATTGCTGTGGCTAAAACTTCCAAAACTCTGTTTAATAATAGTGGTGAGAGTGGGCAACCTTGACTTGTTCTTGATCTTAGTGGAAATGGTTTCAGTTTTCACCATTGAGAACGATGTTGGCTGTGGGTTTGTCATATATGGCCTTTATTATGTTGAGATAAGTTCCCTTTATGCCTACTTTCTGCAGGGTTTTTATCATAAATGGGTGTTGAATTTTGTCAAAAGCTTTTTCTGCATCTGTCAAGATTATCATATGGTTTTTATTCTTCAATTTGTTAATATGGTGTATCACATTGATTGATTTGCGCATGTTGAAGAATCCTTGCATTCCTGGGATAAACCCCACTTGATCATGGTGTATGATCCTTTTAATGTGCTGTTGGATTCTGTTTACTAGTATTTTGTTGAGGATTTTTGCATCTATGTTCATCAGTGATATTGGCCTGTAGTTTTCTTTTTTGTGTGACATCTTTTTCTGGGTTTGGTATCAGGGTGATGGTGGCCTGGTAGAATTAGTTTTGGAGTGTTCCTCCCTCTGCTATATTTTACAAGAGCTTGAGAAGGATAGGTGTTAGCTCTTCTCTAAATGTTTGATAGAATTTGCCTGTGAAGCCATCTGGTCCTGGGCTTTTGTTTGTTGGAAGATTTTAAATCACAATTTCAATTTTGGTGCTTGTGATTGGTCTGTTTATATTTTCTATTTCTTCCTGGTTCAGTCTTGGAAGGTTGTGTTTTTCTAAGAATTTGTCCATTTCTTCCAGGTTGTTCATTTTATTGGCATATGGTTGCTTGTAGTAATCTCTCATGATCCTTTGTATTTCTGCAGTGTCAGTTTTTACTTCTTTTTTATTTCTAATTCTGTTGCTTTGAGTCTTCTCCTTTTATTTCTTGATGAGTCTGGCTAATGGTTTATCAATTTTGTGTATCTTCTCAAAGAACCAGCTTTTAGTTTTATTGATCTTTGCTATTGTTTCCTTCATTTCTTTTTCATTTATTTCTGATCTGATCTTTATGATTTCTTTCCTTCTGCTAACTTTGGGGGTTTTTGTTCTTCTTTCTCTAATTGCTTTAGGTGTAAGGTTAGGTTGTTGTTTTGAGATTTTTCTGCTTCTTGAGGTAGGGTTGTATTGCTATAAACTTCCCTCTTAGAACTGCTTTTGCTGTATCCCATAGGTTTTGGGTCACCGTGTTTTCATTGTCATTTGTTTCTAGGTATTTTTTTATTTCCTCTTTGATTTCTTCAGTGATCTCTTGGTTATTTAGTAGTGTATTGTTTAGCCTCCATGTGTTTGTATTTTTTATAGTTTTTTTCTTGTAATTGATATGTAGTCTCATAGCATTGTGGTCGGAAAAGATACTTGATATGATTTCAATTTTCTTAAATATACCAAGCTTGATTTGTAACCCAAGATGTGATCTACCCTAGAGAATGTTCCATGAGCACTTGAGAAGAAAGTGTATTCTTTTGTTTTTGGATGGAATGTCCTGTAAATATCAATTAAGTCCATCTTGTTTAATGTGTCATTTAAAGCTTGTGTTTCCTTATTTATTTTCATTTTGGATGATCTGTCCATTGGTGAAAGCGGGGTGTTAAAATCCCCCACTATTATTGTGTTACTGTCAATTTCCCCTTTTATGGTTGTTAGCATTTGCCTTATGTATTGAGGTGCTCCCCTTTTGGGTGCATATTTACAATTTTTATATCTTCTTCTTGAATTGATCCCTTGATCATTATATAGTGTCCTTCTTTATCTCTTGTAATAGTCTTTATTTTAAAATCTATTTTATCTGATATGAGTATTGCTACTCCAGCTTTCTTTTGATTTCCATTTGCATGGAATATCTTTTTCCATCCCCTCACTTTCAGTCTGTATGTGTCCCTAGGTCTGAAGTGGGTCTCTTGTAGACAGCATATATACATGTCCTGTTTTTGTATCCATTCAGCCAGTCTATGTCTTTTGGCTGGAGCTTTTAATCCATTTACATTTAAGGTAATTATCAATATGTATGTTCCTATTACCATTTTCTTAATTGTTTTGGGTTTGTTATTGTAAATCTTTTCCTTCTCTTGTGTTTCCTGCCTAGAGAAGTTCCTTTAGCATTTATTGTAAAGCTGGTTTGGTGGTGCTGAATTCTCTTAGCTTTTGCTTGTCTGTAAAGGTTTTAATTTCTCCATCGAATCTGAATGAGATCCTTGCCGGGTAGAGTAATCTTGGTTGTAGGTTTTTCCCTTTCATCACTTAAATATGTCTTGCTCCCTTCTGGCTTGCACAGTTTCTGCTGAAAGATCAGCTGTTAACCTTATGGGGATTCACTTGTATGTTATTTGTTGCTTTTCCTTTGCTGCTTTTAATATTTTTTCTTTGTATTTAATTTTTGATAGTTTGATTAATATGTGTCTGGGCATGTTTCTCCTTGGATATATCCTGTATGGGACTCTCTACGCTTCTTGGATTTGATTGACTATTTCCCTTTCCATATTAGGGAAGTTTTCAACTATAATCTCTTCAAATATTTTCTCAGTCCCTTTCTTTTTCTCTTCTTCTTCTGGGACCCCTGTAATTTGAATGTTGGTGTGCTTAATGTTGTCCCAGAGGTCTCTGAGACTGTCGTCAATTCTTTTCATTCTTTTTTCTTTATTCTGCTCTGTGGTAGTTATTTCTACTATTTTATCTTCCAGGTCACTTACCTGTTCTTCTGCCTCAGTTATTCTGCTATTGATTCCTTCTAGAGATATTTTAATTTCATTTATTGTGTTGTTCATCATTGTTTGTTTGCTCTTTAGTTCTTCTAGGTCCTTGTTAAACGTTTCTTGTATTTTCTCCATTCTATTTCCAAGATTTTGGATCATCTTTACTATCATTACTCTGAATTCTTTTTCAGGCAGGCTGCCTATTTCCTCTTCATTTGTTTGGTCTGATGGGTTTTTACTTTGCTCCTTCATCTGCTGCTTATTTCTCTCCTCATTTTGCTTAACTTACTGTGTTTGGGGTCTCCTTTTCGCAGGCTGCAGGTTCGTAGTTCCCGTTGTTTTTGGTGTCTGTCCCCAGTGGGTAAGGTTGGTTCAGTGGGTTGTGTAGGCTTCCTGGTGGAGGGGACTGGTGCCTGTGTTCTGGTGGATGAGGCTGGATCTTGTCTTTCTGGTGGGCAGGACCACGTCCAGTGGTGTGTTTTGGGTTGTTGTGAACTTAGTATGATTTTAAGCATCCTCTCTGCTTTTGGGTGGGGTTGTGTTGCTAGTTGTTTGGCATGGGGTGTCCAGCTCTGGAGCTTTCTGGTCATTGAGTGGAGCTGGGTCTTAGCATTGAGACGGAGATCTCTGGGAGAGCACACGCTGATTGATATTACATGGGACCGAGAGGTCTCTGGTGGTCCAATGTCCTGAACTCGGCTCTCCCTCCTCAGATGCTCAGGCCTGACACCCAGCTGGAGCACCAAGACCTTGTGAGCCACGTGGCTTACATGTATATGGGTTAAATTCTCCAATCCAAAGGCACAGGGTGGCCGGCCTGCTCTCTGTTCGATCCTGCAGCCAGGCGTTGTCATCTGGGCCTGTCTATATGGTGAGCCTGCTTTGGATCCAGGTTCAGCTGCATACCCTAGCATCTGGAAGAAGCAGCCAATGCCCCCATCCTCCCCTATCCCTGCCGCAATTCGTCATGATCCTGGAGTGCCCGAGGCTCCGCCCCTCATGCTGAGCCAGGTGTTTTTGAGGATCCTTTTTATTCTGTCTTTTTAGTCAGTTCCAGGACTCTGTAAGTTGGATCAGTAGGGTTACAGCTTTGGCCACTTCTGAAGCCACCAGGGTGACTCATCTAAGAAGTCAAGTGGCTCAGTTTCTTGCTCCAGGTGGGTCACACTTCCATGCCTTTGCCTATGTTGGTGTCTGTGCCAGGAACACCCTTCCCACCCTGGCAATTGTCTTTGTTCACACTTCAAACATTTACTGGACACCACTAAAATGTCACTTCTGATATCAAGCTTTTCCTGCCTGCCAACTCCCCATGGAAAACTAACCTCCCCCTCATGCTCCCCAGGCCCTGAACACACTCCCAGCTTCAGACACATACCACTCACTCTATTGCCCTTATTTTTTGTGTGTGTCCTGGGAGTTCCTTGAGGACAGGGGCGGGTCTGATCCATTTCTGTGTCCAGCATCAGGGCTGGCACACAGTGGGCAAAGTAAGAATCTATTGAGTGAATGAGTGAGTGAATGAATGAATGATAAGTCACAGTCCAAGGTGAATGGCAGCCAACAGGCCTTGCCCCTGTCTCTTGCTGAGAGCCTTTCCCCTGCCTAGCCTATCTACCCAAGTGATCAGCCCTGGCCCACCTGGCCACCAGAGTCACTAATGAGCATTGATCCCGATCGGTCCCATTTATCACGCCGCTCAAGCTCCTTTCCTTAAAGAACATTAGGGAGCAAATGTATCATCAGTGACTGGAGGCCCAATAAAGCAGGCACCTCGCGAAATTTAGTATTCAACTCGTAAAGGCCTTAAAAGCATTTTTCAATTATGAATGGCCTGGGGGGAGTCGTTCTTTCTTCGCCAGGGGATGAATAAAGATGGAAAATAATAGCATATCAATATTGTTGCAACTTAGCAGGATTAATCTGGAAGAGTTAAAGTCATTGCTCTCTACTGCCTGTGTACTCAGGTGTGCTGGGAAGGACTTGGTCAAGGTGACCCTCACCAGGACCCCTGTGGGCAGAGTTGCCCCCCAACAGATCAGTACCTCAGGTGCCATGACCCTCTCTCTACCACCCTCGGGGCCTCACCCCAGAACATTCCCTGGCTCTGAGCCAGTCTTCTTACCCACACGAGGTCTCCAGGGCCAGCCTTCTCATGATAATCTCGAAGATCTGTACCATGCTTAGGGTTTAAAAGGGGTCTTTATCCTGATTGTAGTGATGGTTGCTCTAACGTACACATGTGGTAAAATGTCATAGGACAATATACCAAAGAATAAAAGAAAGAAAGAAAGAGAAGGAGGGAGGGAGGGAGGGAGGGAAGAAGGGAAGAAGAAAGAAAGAAAGAAAGAGAGAAAGAAAGAAAGAAAGAAAGAAAGAGAAAGAAAGAAAGAAAGAAAGAAAGAAAAAGAAAGAAAGAAAAAGAAAGAAAGAAAGGAGGGAGGGAGGGAGGAGGAGGAAGGAAGGAAGGAAGGAAGAAAGAAAGAAAGAAAGAAAGAAGAAAGAAAGAGAAAGAAAGAAAGAAAGAAAAAGAAAGAGAAAAAAGAGCATGTAAAAGCCAAGTGAAAGTTACACTTTGGTACTATCTCTGAAATTTCCTGTGAATTTTAAACTATTTCAAAGTAAGAAATTATAATAAATAAAAATGTAAAGAGTGGGTCTTGTAGAAACAAAAGGAATGGACCTACATTGGTGGAAATATAAATAGGCAAAACCTTTAGAAAACAATTGCATGACCTAGTATAATAAGCAGAATGATTCACACCACCACCAAGAAACATCTACATCCTAATCTCCAGAACCTATGAATATGTTAGCTTGCATGGCAAAGGAGAATTAAGATTGAAGATGGAATTAATGTTGCTACTCAGCTGACCTTGAGGTGGGAAGATTATCCTAGATGATATGAGTGGGCACAATGTAATCACAAGGTCCTTATAAGTGGGAGAGGGAAGCCTCAGAGTCAGAGAGAGATTTGAAGATGCTACACTGTTGGCTTTGAAGATAGAGGAGGGGGTCATGAATCAAGCCTCTAGAAGCTTGGAAAGACAAAGAAATAGATTCTCCCCTAGAACATCTAAAAGTTACACAGCCCTGACAACACCTTGATTTTAGCCTGAGACTCATTTTGGACTTCTGTCTTCAGAACTATAAGATAATAAATGTGTTTCTTTAAACCACTAAGTTTGTGGTAATTTGTTACAGCAGCAATAGGAAAAATAATAATAAATAATGTCTTTGAATGAAATACACACACACCCTAAGATTCAGCAATTTTACTCCTAAAAAAATTAGGTCATAGCTGTGGTGTGGAGACATCTACAAGAATGTTCATAGAGCATTATTTGAAATAACTCAAATAGAAATGATGCAAACATCCAGCAATCACAGATGGATAAATCCATTGTGGTATATTCCTACCATGGAATATTATACAACAGTGAAAATGAATTACAGCTACACATGAACACATGGATGGATTCCACAGCACAATGATGACTGAATGGAGCAAGTCACAGAAAAAGACATATATAGTGGAATTCATTTATATAAAGCTCAAAAATAGGCAAAGCTAAAAAAAAATACTCAAGGGATATCTTTTTAAGGAGTGAAACAAAAAAGAATTGAGAATAGTTAGTACAAAATTTAGTACACTGGTTACTTCTTGGGAGAAAGGCAGGAAGCTGTTGAGATCCACAAGGAGTCTCAAAGGTACAGTTATTTTTTGAGCTGGGTGATGTGGACACAGGTATGTATTTTATAATTATTATTAATTATATTATACTGTATTCTATTATTTATAATTACTATTACTTAAACTGTATGTGTATGTTTATATAAACTTTTGAGTGGATGGTATTGTTCACAATAAAATAAACAATCTTTAAGCATCCTTGCTTTTGAGCATTCATTTGATTCTTTGTATTTATGCTGTGAGCAGGCAGGATAGGGGTCTTTACCTTCAATTTACAACTGGGAAAGTTGAGGCTCTGAGGGGTTAAGTGACTTTCTCAAGCTCACCTGCCTGCTTTCCAGGCTTCATTTCTAACCACTCACCCCATCTCTTGATGCTCTGACCTGACTGAGTTCAAGGAAGCAATGAGACAGCAGGAAAAGAAAATGGAAATCTCTTTTGAATTTCAAATAGGAGAATCATAACCTCAGGTCATGGAGAAATTTTGGAGATTATGTAAAGAGTGAGAGCAAGCTCCCCTATCTCTCAGATTATGTAAAGATTCCTGGGCTGATGTAAGTGTAAATGTGTCTGTGTGTAGCAGGGTGGCATATGGGATTTGGGGAGAGGCAGAAGCAGTGAAGAGTGGTGTAGAGATTATAGCTCTCTGATAAAGGTGGACCTTACACTATACTTCCTCTAGGTCAAGTGTTATAGGAGGACAATAGAATACCAGAAAGCTTCACAGAATCTGAAAAAAAATCTATAAATCTTACTTCCAGGGAAAACCCAGGGAGGCAGCAAGAATCCAGAGTAAAAAAGTTTGAGCTGTATTCGGGCTGGTAAGATCTTGGATAGCTTTATTGAACTTCCTAAAGCTGCTTTTGTGTAGAAGGCATAAATAACCAAAATCTGAAATGCAAAAAGGAAACAACACTACAAAGCTTACAGATATTAAAAAGATATAAAAGTTAATAAAAAAGATATTGTGTAGAGTTTTACAATAATGAATGATAATTTAGATGAACTGGACAAATTCCTCAAACAATTCAACTAACATAAACTGACAGAAGAAGAAATAGAAAATCTGGTTAGTCCTATATATTTTAAAGAAAAGATGTCCATTAAAAAAAAAAAAAGTATCACAAAGAAAATTTTAGGTGCAGGTTGTTTCACTGTTGAATTCTTCCAAACATATAAGGAGGAAATGATAACAATCTTACACAAACTATTTCAAAGAATGTATTTTAAAATCATATTTTTAATACATTTTGAGGCCAAAATATATTAAAACATTTTGATAACAAAATATTGCAAGAAAAGAAAATTATAGGCCAATCTCTCATGATTAATTAAACACTCTAAGACTCAGTTGTTTATTTGTAAAGTGGAGATCATAATAATTATCTTCCTTGCAGAGTTCTTGTAAGGATTAAATGAGATAGATGGAAAAATCCTTACCAAAATACAAGCAGACCAAATCCATGTGTATAGAGATTATTATGGTCACAAGCGAGTTGAGATTTTTCTCCCCAGGAATGAGAGGTTTATATAAAATAGATTAACAACAAGGTCCTACTGTATAACACAGACAACTATATTCAATATCCTGTAATAAACCATAATGGAAAAGAATGTGAAAAATTATATATATATATTCTGAATCACTTTGCTGTACACCAGAAACTGACAAAACATTGTAAATCAATTATACTTCAAAAAAAATTTTAAATCAATTATTGTAATTGACCATATTAATAGAATAAAGGAAATAAATGAGAAAAATCATACAGTCATCTCAATACATGCAAAAAAACTCATCTGATAAAATTTAACACCATTCACAATTTTAAAACTTTTAGCAAATATTTAAAAAGGAAAATTCCCTTAACCTGACAAAAAGTATCTACATAAAATCACAGCAAACATCATACCCAAGAGTAAAATTTTGAGAACCTTCCTCTGAGATTGCTAATAAGACAATTGAATCTACTATCACCACTTCTAATTAACATTGTGCTGAAGATCCTAGCCAGAACAATAAGATAAGAAAAGAAATAAAAGAAATAAAGATTATAAAGGAAGAATCAGGAGACAATGTGGTTGTGTTCACAGAAAATCTAAAATAATTTACAAATAACTTAAATGATTTGACAAATTTAGCAAACAATTGAATTGTATTTATATATTAGTAATAATAATTAGAAAATGAAATGTAAAAATATATAATTTATAATAGAATCAAAAATATCAAATAAATAATAATAAATCTAAAATGAAATGTATAAGACCTCTACATAGAAAACTAGAAAACATTATTCAAAGAAATTAAAGACTTAAAATCAATAGAAGGTTATACCATGTTCATGGATTAGAATACTCAATATTGTAAATCTATCTATTCTCCATAAATTAGAGAGAAACCATAACTTTGGATTCAGTGTAATCTAAATCCAAACTCCAGCACACTTTTTGGTTGAAACGAATAAGTTAACTTTAAATTTTTTTATGAAAATGCAGAGGTTAAGAATAGTCAAAGGCTTCCCTGGTGGTGCAGTGGTTAAGAATCCGCCTGCCAATGCAGAGGACACGGATTCGAGCCCTGGTCTGGGAATATCCCACATGCTGCGGAGCAAATAAGCCCATGCATCACAACTACTGAGCCTGCACTTTAGAACCCACAAGCCACAACTACTGAAGCCCACATGCATAGAGCCCATGCTTTGCAACAAGAGAAGCCACCGTAATGAGAAGCCCATGTCCCGCAACGAAGAGTAGCACCCGCTCACCACAACTAAAGAAAGTCTGCATGTAGCAACAAAGACCCAACACAGCCAAAAATAAATAAATTAATTAATTAATTAATTAATTAAAAAAAAAAGAAGAGCCAAGATGATCTTGAAGAACACAGTTAAAAAACTTAAACCACTGAAAATTAAGATATTATAAAGCGAAGGTAATTAAGATAGTGTAGTATTAATGCAAAGAAAGACAAATAGACCAATGGAACATGAAAATAAAGAGATTCCATTTCTTTTTTTTTTTTTTTTTTTTTTGCGGTACGCGGGCCTCTTATTGTTGTGGCCTCTCCCGTTGCAGAGCACAGGCTACGGACGCGCAGGCTCAGCGGCCATGGCTCACGGGCCCAGCCACTCCGCGGCATGTGGGATCTTCCCGGACCGGGGCACGAACCCGTGTCCCCTGCATCGGCAGGCGGACTCTCAACCACTGCACCACCAGGGAAGCCCAAGAGATTCCATTTCTTGCACATCTGAGTTCTGAGGTTTCTACTCACAGCACAACCATAAATGCCATAAGGGCATCTAATATGTGGGCCTTGACTTTGTCATGAGGGTCAGGAATGCTTCCTTGATGAAATGATAATAAACCTGGGATCTGAAGAAAAAGCAGAGAGAGCATGTGCAAAGGTCCTGTGGGTGTAGGATCTCTGGACCATTCAAGAATTTAAGAGAAGGCTCTTGAGGCCTGAGCACAGAGATGAGAGGGGTCAAGATAGGAGCTGTGGCCAGAGTGGTTAAAGGTCAGAATGGCCTCGAGGGCCACAATAAGGAACACAACTTCATTTCCACTTTCACAACGTTCCTTACACCTGCTCAGGCACTTGCTCCCTATAAGGCTGGGAGCACCACAAGAGTAGACCTGGGCCCTGTGCCACCTTGGTGGCAATAGAAGATGCTCAGAGGTAGTTGATGAATACCTGTGATGGCAGAGTTGGGAAAAGAGCCAGGGCCAGCGACTCCTGTCCAGGGCTCTTTCTGTTCACCTTGGATTCTCAAGGCTTCCAACAGCTCCCAGAACTTCCCTAGAATTCCCCTCCCTCCCTCTCCCCTTAAATACAAACAGAAACACCCTTTGCTTTACACACAAGACCTTATCAATACCGTGTTGTCTTCTTCTCCCCAAGAATGTGGCCACAGGGCCAGGGTCTGCATTCTGTACTTCCGTCTCCCAGCTCCTGACACAGGGCCTGGAACCTAGGGAGTAATAGGCAGACACTCAATGAAATGTTTTCTGACAGCTCTGTGCTCAAATCCCAGCTCCACCTCTTACCTCCTTTGTAACTTCAGGTCATTTAATTGGGCCTCTGAGGCTCAGCTGTTCATCTGTAAAATGGGGATGAAAATAGCTACCTCCCTCCAAGAATTCTTGTGAGGATTACATGAGACAATGTGTGAAAAGTGCTTAGCAGAGTCTGGCACACCCTAAATGCTCAAGAAATAGTAGCTGTCATTATTATTCTTATTCTCTGGGTCTCAGTTTTCTCATCTACAAAATGGACAAATGAATATATCTGTGAGCGATATGAATGGAGATGCTCACAATTTCCTCATATATTTCGGCAATGGTTGAAATCGCCCATCAGGCAAATATTGCTTTTGTCACTTTTAATACGAGTAAATCTTACCTTTTGGAATTGTCATGAAGATTAAACAAGGCAGTGTATGAAAGCACTTAGTGCAGTATCTGGTTTATAGTAATGACTCAGTAAATGGTGAATTGGGTTATTACCAACAATAAGCAGAATCCTTTTTCCTGGAAAAGGCCTTCTCAGAATGGCAAGTCTTGCCCTGTCCATCCAGCAGGTGACCTTTTGGAGACATTCAGGTTTCCCTGGCTGATGCAAAAGGCACTGGAGATCCTTCTCTCACCATGACCTGTGCCTTCTCCCCTTTTTCCTATGGGGCATTTATCCTTGGAGTCTTCAGCCTGCCTCCTCCCAGGATAAAAAGGATACCAAACTTTGGTGTCTCCATCCAGGCTTCTGGCCATCAACCCAAAAACGTGGTTTCAGTCCTTATACCACATGGAAGCCAGCCCTACTTTCACAGAGAGACACCGGTGTTTTTACAGGAGGCACGCCATGGAGTTTGGAGTTGAGTAGCCAGCACCTCTGGGTGACACAGGGAGCCCAGATGCCCCAGGAAGCAGGCTCTGTGGTTCCTGTGGACTTTAAGGCAGAGAGGAAAACTCTCAGCTTGTCCCTCTGACTCCCAACCAGGGCTAAACGTCACAGAGACTTAATGCTGGGTGGTAGGTCCCCCCACTCCTCCACCAGCTCCCAGGACCGGGCCACCTCATCTCTCACCTCAACCAGAGAGACAGTCTTCTTGCTGGTTTTTCCACTTCCATTTTTAGCCCCTGTATTAGGCCAGATTAAGTGGTGCTGCAGTAACAAATTATCTCCCTGTCTCAGTGGCTTACCGGAATAAAGATTTATCCTGCGGTCACACTGCCTGGTCAGTGCTGGTCAGATACAGCTCTGATCCATGTCACCTTCACTCTGTACCTGGGTAGACGGAACAGCCTCCTTCTAGAACATTGCAAGTTGTTTCGGAGGAAGGGAAAGAGACGTGGCCTATCACACAATGCCTTAAGGCTTCTGCCCCGAAATGGCACACGCCACCACTCCCATTTCATTGGCCAGAGCAAGTCACATGACCAGACTGTAAGCCAATGGGGTAGGAATGTATGATCCTCCGGACAGAAATGAATAATTGAGGACAATAATATAATACACCCCCGCACACTACCCCCCACTTGACACCAGTCCATTTTCAATTAAGCAGATAGAGTGATCTTTACAAACAAACCAAATCGTCATGTCCCCTTCTTCAAACCCTCCACCCTTCATCTTTAGAACAAAATACAAATTCCTGGTGGGCCTGGCCCTGCCTGTCTCCCACCTCATCTTCAGTTACTCTTCTGTGTGAACACTTGCTTCATCCACACTGGCCTCTGAATGTGCAGGCTCTTTCCTACCCCAGGGCCTTTGCATTTGCCATTCCCTAGGCCCAGGTCAATGCTTTAATTCAACGCTTCCCAGGTGTGGCTCTTCTTATTTTTCAGGGATCAGCTTAAACGTCACAGAAGAGAGACTTCCTCAACCACTTCAGGACTCTCTCAAATAATACCCTGTTTACATCCTTCTTAACACTTAGCAAGCTGGAATTATTTTGTGTACATAATAGTATTATTGCTCACTGACTGTTCCTTCCACACATACGCTGGAACCTAAGCTTCTTGGGAGTCCATGTGTCTGTCCTGTTCACCACTGTACCTCTAAATCAGTAGTTCAGCAAATGATAGTGACATGAATAAAAGAATCAGATCAAGACAGAAAGGGCAAGGCCTAGCCCAGAAAGCCCAGTGCGTGTAAGTATCATGAAACCTGCCAACCCCACAATACGTCCCTGGGGTGTCATGGCAGGGTGGGCAGGGTGGAGCCCAAGCCTCACCTCCTCTCTGCCCTTGCCCAGCCTCTGCAGTGGCCCCAGAACCAGAATTTTTAGGTTTTATGCCACCTAAAAATTAAAGCAGATGCAACCATTTATTGAGCAGTTACTCTAGACCGGGCGCTGTGGTCTGCACCCTACCCGCAGTATCTTAAGTGTTCATTGTGTGCCTGTGAGGTGGGTATTATGATTCTTGATTTACAGATGAGGAAACTGAGGCTCAGTGCAGTTGGCAGATTTGCCGACCATGGCCATGCAGCTCACAGGTAGAAGAACTGGGATTTGAACCCAAGACTGGCTCCAAGCAAGGACTTCCGTGCCACCTGAGAGTTTTGGACGCAGGGACTATCTTGACACCTGTAGTGGCATAATAATAGCCCTCAAAGAGGCCCATGTCTTGCTCCCTGAAATCTGTGACGTGCAAAGGGACTTGGAGGGTGTGCTTAAGTGAAGGAGGCGCATCCCGTGTCACCCCTTGTGATTCCTTTGGGACCACCTGGATGACCGTCTGGCTGGAGTGTCAGAGTCGGAGAGAAGATTGGAAGATGGTGGCTGATGGCTTTAAATATGGAGGAAGGAGGTCACGAGCCAAGGCATATGAGTGGCCTCTAGAAGCTGGACAAACGATGAAACAGATTCTCCCCTAGAGCCTCCAGAGGGAGCACAACGGACTGACAACTTGACCTTAATCCAGTGAAACTTCTGACCTACAGAATTATAAGAGAATAGATCTGTGTTGTTTAAAGCCAGTAAGATTGCGGTAATTTGTCACAACAGCAATAGGAAAGTGACACAATCCCTCACTGCATTGCGCACACATCCTGCATCCCCAGTCTCCCCAGCTGAACTGTCGGTTCCCTTATGGGCAAGAGCCCAGCAAATGATGGTAGGGCATACAGTAGGCATTCAATAATGACGCTGAGGGTGTAGTTCAGTGGCATGCAGGGGTGAAAAGTCCAAGAAGAGGGGAAGGAGAGGACAACTGGTGAGGTTGTGGGGCGGGGGAGGGGCAGGATGCTGGCTGGAGGAGCCCCAAATGCCAGCCCCTGAAGCATGGCACAGACCCAAATCCCACTGCTGGAAGGATCCCCCAAGCTAGGCCAATCGCTCCCATTTTGTACATGCAAAGGCCGAGACCCAGAGTGAGGAAATCACCAAGACCACTAAGCAAGCTTGTGGCCAAGACGGGATTAGAAATTAGATCACTGACTCCTTGTTCCTGTGCCTCCGGCCAGCCCTTTACCACCTTGGGTGGTAAAGATGTCCCTCATCCAAGCACCTGGAGTGGCAGGTCCCTGATAGGCCAGAGGCTGGGGACCAAGTGCAGGCAGGGTGGGGGAGGGGTATGGATGGACCCAAGAGCTCCATCACATCCATTCTCTGGGAATCAGAGACCCAGATTCTAGGCCCAGCTCTGCCACCCTGTGACTTCCAGCAAGCTCCTCGCCCTCTCTGAGCCTCAGGTTCCCCATTAAGGGACGGAACCTGACCTCCAAGAGTTTTTCCGCCTCTCGTGTGGTGTGATCTGCCATCAGGCCTGCTGCTCTCAACTCCCTGTGCCCCCCACTCCAGCTGGAGCCTCATGGGTTCTCAGCAAGTTCACCTCCTCTCCAGACTCTGCCCAGACCCGACCCAGGGCTCAGCAATGGGTCTTTTCCCCACCCTGTCCTGGCCTTCGCCTCTCCCCTCCCAGCACAGTTGAGTTTCCAGCCTGCTCTGCTCTGGGGTCCTAACCCCCGAGAGACAAGGGTGGCTCAGACTACACAATGCAAAAAGGGCATCTGGCCCCGTGTCTGTGTCTCTCCCGCCCTCAACTCCCTATCACTGGGCCGTCCCGACCCTCCTCCCAGACCTACTATGACCACTGCATGTCTAGATCCCCAGCCTTTGGCCGCACTGCTCCGCCAGCTGGCCTGGACTTTCTCCTCAGGCTTTGGAAAACCTCAAGCTCCTCTCAACCCCAATATCCTGCTATCCGCAGAAACTACCCAGCTCCCCAAACCGCTTGGATTCCATCTGTAGAGAGGCTTACAAAGGAGTGAATCCTAGCTTGAAAACCAATGCACACAGAGGGTCAGCAATTCCCTGGAGGACACATAGCAAAGGCACGGAGCTCCCATATTCAGTGTCTTCACCTGGAACCACTCCCCAGCACCCCACCACCGCCCATCCACCCCCTCTGACAGCCTGAAGGGCAGGGAGCACAGCCAGCCCCTTGACCGATGTCCAAGACCACAGTGATGCTATTCTTTCCTCGAGTGAGCTCCACCCACCCTGCGCCAGATTTAGCTATTTAATGCAGCCAGGCCTGCTCCGTCCCTGCCTCTGAGATTAGCTCTGGAACGGGGCTTTGAATGCCTGCCCAGAGATACTCAGCTTAAAACACCGGGAACCAGAAAAAAAAAAATCGACCACATTTAATGGAGCCGTTAGCGGGCGGGTCTGGGCCATCCATTATGCGGCCCTGCCAGCCCAGGGAGCCCAGCCACGTGGCCGCCTGACCACAGCGTTAAGGCGACACTAGCCCGCAGGCCGGTCTGCAGGGGAGGAGCTGCCAGAGCCCAGGCCTGGGGCCTACCTCTCCCGCCCCGCAAGGCCCAGGGCCCCAGGGATTCTTGGTGACACTCAACAGGCAGCAAGGAAGGAGGTCTCCTTGGAAAAATCTACCCCTTCTGGTCTCAGGGCCCCACTCTAGGACAAGCCCTGCATGTGGCCCTTCAAGACCTAAGATACCCTCAAGTACTGCCCATCTGAGCTCTACTGCAGTGGCAGAGATGGTATCAGTGAAGCACCCCGAGGTCCCGCTGTTCCCTGGATCAAGTTTGACATACCCCTACAGCTGCTCTCCTTTTGCTATTTAAAAATTGCCCTTGTTAACATCCAAGTTGCTCTCGGACACTGCCTCCCAAAATGTGCCCCAGGATACGCCAATCTCTCAAGATGCTTCATAGAAAACTAAAAAGGGAGAGGATTCAGTAATCAAGTAAGTTTGGGAAGCACTATGAATGCCAGTTCCCTCCTGGAGGGTTACAAGGCTAGTAAATGCTCTGAGAAGTCCTGCAATAGAGTTTGAATTTTTTTTTTTTTTTTTTTGCGGTACGCGGGCCTCTCACTGTTGTGGCCTCTCCTGTTGCGGAGCACAGGCTCCGGACGCGCAGGCTCAGCGGCCATGGCTCACGGGTCCAGCCGCTCCGCGGCATATGGGATCTTCCCAGACCGGGGCACGAACCCGTGTCCCCTGCATCAGCAGGCGGACTCTCAACCACTGTGCCACCAGGGAAGCCCGAGTTTGATTTTATTCAAACCATTTCTCAGACTTATTTGATTATAGAACCTTCCCCTTTATCCTGGCAGAATCCCCGTTAATATGCTGAGGGCCTAGTGTTCCAGGAAACACTCTTTGGGAAATGACACTTTAAGGGTCTGAGTCCCTCTCCTTCCTCAAGCCCCAACTGTGGGACCTCCAATTATGAGGCTGTTCAAAGTCTGTGAAGAGAGTAAGGGGGCTCTGGCCTTCAATTACAGGTAGATTCAAAAGCTGGAGTCGCAGGGAGGGAACATAGACTCACCTCTCCATGGAAGGAGGGCCAATGTCACATGGTAAGAAGAGCATGCGGGGTGTCCTCCATCCCCCACCCCACCCGACTCCGATAGAGCAGGGATTTAGCCATGGAAGCAAGGTCTTGCCCTTGACAGAGCTACTTCTCAGAAGCTCAAACACTTAAACCCATGCTCCCAGGCAATTTCTTCTGCAGATTCATGGGCTACCCAGTGTCCTGGCGGAAGCCCCAAGAGAGACAACAGGAGACCTGGATTCTGTTCCTGCTTTTCCTGATGGTCTGCTGTGTGACCCAGGGAAGGCCTTTGATCTTTCTGTGCTGGTGGCTGCAGGTCTGAGCTGGAGAGACCCCTCTGCATGGACTCACAGCTTCTCCTGCCCTCCTAGGAACGTTGGGCCGTTTGCGTACAGTGCTCTGAGATCCCACTGGCCGAAGCTTATCAAGCACCTTCTCTGCGTCGATCCTATGCCTGGTGCTGGAGCCTCAGCTTACCCTCATTCCTCAAAGCCATGTTATCTTACTGCAGGCTGATCTGCAGGCTAATCCGGAACACCGGTTGCAACAGTCTTCAAGGGAGAAGAGCAACTTGGTAAGCATGGATCTCCCAAATGTGAGAGAAGAAAGCAGAGGGGACATCAAAGCTCCTTTCTGGGACCACAGAACTCATACAGTGTGACAGATGTATTTTCCAAACATGCCCACCATGACACCCTCCATCCCGTGGTCTTCTAACACGGTGACAGCCATCCTCTCGTCTCCCTCCCTTGACCTGGGTGGGCCTGAGATGACAGTGTTCGTGGTGTTATGTGACTTCTAGGTCATGATGGGCAATACGGCTTCCACTGGCCCACCTGGGACGCTCCCTCTTGGAACCCAGATGCCATGCTCTGAGGAAGCCCAGGGCACATGGGGAGAGCACGTGGGGGCAGCCCAGCCAACGGGCCCAGCTGCGGTCCTAGAGGATGCCGGCATCAGCCATGAGACCTGACACTGAGGAAGCCTTCAGGATGGCTTCTGCCCCAGCCACAACTGCATGAACACCTGAGCAAGAACTGCCTCCCTGAGCCCCGGCAACACTCAGAACTGAGAGATCATTGAAAAATGCCACTGCCTTAGATCACAGGGCTTGGGGCGATATTTTATCACCAGTGATAGATAACCAGAACATGTGGCAAGTAGCTTCCTTCAAACCACCTTTGCAGGGGTGAGGAGGGCCTCCCACACCCCAGAGTTTCCCTCTCTTTCTTCTGTCCTCTGAGGAACTAGGCCCCTGTCACATGACAACGATCTACACCAACCAGCTCAGACATTAGGAAACCCGTGCCCTGAGCTCCACCGCTTGCCCAGGTCTGATGTCCCCTCCTATCTATATCACTCGAAACATCCCTGCCAGTTAGATATCTTGAGCTGTGTTTTATAGATGAGGAAACAGAAGCTCAGAGAGGGTGAATGATTTGCCCAATGCTGCACAGCCAGTGTGGGGAGGTCCAGGATTTGAGGCAGATCCCACTGGCGACCCTTCCCCTGGCTGCCTCCTCTCTCCCTCCTGGGGTGGGCTGACGAGGGAAGCAGAACAGACCACGAAGAGCACCCAGGCCTAGGCTCCATCCTGATTCTGCCTCTCGTTAGCTGTGTCTCTTTGGGCAGCTTTCTTTACCTCTCTGAGCCTCAGATTCCTCATCTATGAAATGGGCTACAGGTGTAGGGTGGAATAGAGAAAATACAGATACTGTGCTTTGATGCTAACAGGAGTGAAGATGTGACGGTGTCTGCTTTCAAAGGAGGACGTTCAGTGACCAAGGCCAGCCTGACAGTTTGTTGAAGGTCTGGCCAGTGGTCTGGACTCCAGACAAGATCAGGGACCACGGGGTGGCAAACTCAGCCCCCATGTCCCCCGACCAATCCATCCCCATTCCCTTGGGATGGAGCCCTCTCCCCAGGCACACAACGCCTCCACCAGGCAGAAGTGCACACCTGGCTGAGCTGGCTCCAGTGAACACACCTGTTGGAGGCTCCTGGAGAAGAAACTCCCGTGTCTTCCTTCTGCTTAATTCACTTAGACAGACATTTACCACCAGCTGTGCTGTCTCTTCTGGTCACCCCTCCAGGTCCTGTTTCTGCCTTCTCTGCCCTGCTCTGGGCCTGTGAGGCTGACCCGCACGGGTGATGTCAACACACCCCTGAGCCCTGTGGCTCCCCATTGGGCTCAGCTAATGGGAGTCCCTGGCAGGAGCCAGGGGGAGGAAGGAGAGAGAGAGAGCAGAGATAGACCCACAGCATCTCAGGCTGATAAAGCTGGAAGGAGGCTTGGAGCTCAAATTCACTGCCTCAAATGAGGCTTCCAGGGCCCAGAGAGGGAAGGTGACCTGCCCAAGCTCACACAGCAAGTAGGTGGCTAGTTCTCAGTCTAGTCTACGTTTGTGGGTGGAGAGGATGAAGGGGCAACAAGAAAGATGCTGCCCTGGCCCACTGTGTGCTGAAGAGCACCTGCTCCCCTTAGTCCAGGCTCCCTCTGAATTTCAAGGACCCCCTCCCCGGCCACTCCATACTCCTCAACAAGGACTCAGACCAAACACCCACCCCCATCCCAACCCCAGGCTGACATTCCAGGACTAACGTAAGCCATCAGGTAGGACAGTGGTGTTTGCAGTCTAGCCTCTAGAGCCAGTCAACCTAGTTCAAGTCCTGACTCTACTGCAGACTGGCTGCATGTGAGCTTGGGCACGCCACTAGGCTCTCTGTGCCTCAGTTTCCTTGTCTGTAAAAGGGGAGAATAGCAATACCTGCCTCGTGGGACTGTGTGGGGATTAAATGAGATAATACTTTAAAACTTCCATATTAATTCCAACAAACATCAGTTGTTCCTAAGACCCACTCCCATCCCCAGGTCACAGACAAGCAGGCATTTCCACACTGGAAAGGCTTTGGGGTCTGTCTTAGTCTGTTTGGTCTGCTGTAACAAAATATCGCAGACTGCGTGGCTTCTAGACAACAGAAATTTATTTCTCACAGTTCTGGAGGCTGGAAAGTCCAAGGTCAAGGCACCTGCACGCTTGTGTTCTGGAGCGGGACCTCTTCCTGGTTCATGGCAGTGCCTGCTGGCTGCATCCTCACGTGCTGGAAGGGGCTAGGGGTCTCTCTGGAGCCTCTTTGTAAGAGCCCTAATCCCATTCATGAGGGGTCCGCCCTCCTACTTCAGTCCCAAAGTCCCACCTTCTAACACAATCATCTTTGGGTTAGGATTTCAACCTACGAATTTGAGGGGGAAAGCAACATTCCGTCCATAGCACGGCCCACCCAGTCTAATCTGCCGGGACAGATGAGGAAACAGAGCCCCTCTCCTGGGCCCCTCCCAGCTCCCTGCCCAACCTGCGCACTTGAGGTGTGGTGGGTGGAGGAGGGAGGGTTCTGCTTTCTGGTCCCCACCCCTGCCTCTTGGCTGGGGCCACATCCTGAGACAGCCTTAGCAGCTTCTAGAAGCCCCCAGAGTTCAGGGCTTGGGCCATCCCCATCCCTGTCTGCTTCCCATGCCCACCATCACCCCACAGGACGATGGCCCAGCACATTCAGCATCTACCCAGCATTCATTTACTGAGCTCCTGTTGTATGCAGACCTTGTACGGGGCACTGAGGACAGGACATGCAGGGGAGACAGACAAAAAAACAAATGGGTGTAACCCCCAAATCAGTGCTAGAATATGACCCTGTGGGTGCTGAGGGAGCACATGACTCAGCATAGTGGGCTGGGGGGATTGGCAGGAGAGTGGGACAGACTTCCCTGGAGGAGGTGATGGCTACACAAAGACATAAAAGATGACTTAGAGCTAACCAGTTTCTTTGATTCTTTTAGTCAACAAATATTAATTGAGCACATACTGTGAGCCCAGTTCTATTCTAGGCACTGTGGAAATTGCAGTGAACAGACGGGATGAGGTTCCCAGGGCTGACATTCTAATGAGGGGAGACCTTCAATGACCCTGCAGGGTGATAAAACGGCAGGTGTTGATAGCACAGGAAAGAAGATGAAGCAGGGCATGGTGGATGGGGGCGAGGGGGTGGAGAGGATGGACAGGCGCTGCTGGAAAGAGCCTTGAGCAGAGACTGGAGCGAAGTGAATGGGAGCCATGTGAGGACCTAGGGAAGGGTGTCCCAGGCAGAGGGAATGGCCTGGGCAAAGGCCTGGCGTGAGCGGAGCATGGTCCCCAGCGGGTGTAGCTGGAGCTTGGGGTGCATGCAGGAGGGGCTGGAGGCAGGAGGTGTGGAGGAAGAGGTGAGCCGGGGCAGAGGGTGAAGGGCTTTGTACAGCAAGAAGAGGAGTCTAGGCTTTCTTCTGGGGGCGTGGGGAGCTGTGGAAGCTGAGTGAACGCACACGCTCGGCTCGTTAATGCCAAACAGGACATGCAGGACACGTCCTTGCCTATCCAGACCCCAGCACTTCACCACAACGCTGGCCTGAGCCTACACCTCCCCGTTGGAGACCAAGCCTCCCCCCACCCTCCAGCCAGGGCCGAACAGTTCTGAGAAGCACACAGGACAGAGCCAGGCGCCAGCCCAGGCCAGGGGTGAGCAGACAACCCCGAGGTCTGGGGTGACAACCCCCCACCCCACCTGTCAGAGCAGAGCTGACCAAGGCTGAAGTCGGGAGCCCTGGGTCCTCTTCTGAACCTGCCACCGAGTCCCTGTGTGACTCTGGGAGATCCTTTCCTCTCCCTGGGCCCCAGTGTCCCCTCAGATCCCTGCCAGCGCTTCAGTACCACAACCTCGCCTTGCCCTTCTGTCTCAGAGGCGGACTTGCCTCTGGTTTGGCCTCTCCAAGTTCCCCCCTCCCAGAGCCTCTAGAAGCATCTGCTCACCCCAGGGAGGCCTGGGGCCTCTTTCAAAGAGCTGCACTCCGCACTCCGGAGACCAGCGACTCCCCGAGGCCGCCCTCCCCATGGGCTCCAGCTGCCAGGAGTGGGGAAGTGTGCTAATTCCACTGGAGGCCCGAGCCCACGCTCATTTATTTCAGACATGACCTTTGATTTCTCGGGTAGAGTGTAAATTACATGTCGCCAGCATAAAATATTAAATCCAATTTATAGTTAATTATTGATGCTATTATGTATTCTATAGTAATGGCATCAGAATCGCAGGCCCCGTCCGTGCCCAGTAAATAGCTTTTTTGCATTAGAGGCTCCTTGAGGTAAGAAATCTTGCTCCATTCCTTCTTAACCGTATGATTGATGATTATGGGGAAGTTCGTAAATAGTCTTCCAGAAATATTTCTCTGGTCGTCCGTCCTCTGAAGGAAGGTGGGGGCCGCACTAATGATCAGGGCTGCCGGGCGGATGCAGCTCTGCCCACCGCCATTTAGAGCCGGTGGGTTGAGGGTTGGCGAGATGGGGACGGTTTAAGCGCCGTCGTGCTGAGTGGTTTAAGAGAGAGGGAAGGAGAACCACAGTGGTTTTCTGAAGGCTTTAAGTCACATGTAATCTTCACATGGACACTGGGGTTTTGTTTTTATTGAAACATTAATAATTCCGGTTTCTTGTAAAATATTCATGGTTCCTGTTGCTGCATTCAGACCGACTCTCGGACACCACTTTTAATTTCCAGCTCAGCCTGTGCAGGCCTTTGTCGTCGACCACCCATTGCTCCTGTGCAATTTATTAAGTGGAGGGAACGGTGGCCATCGGGTGGTCAGAAAAATCGAGCTCAGGGTTTCTCTGCAGCAACTGGTTGCAAGCCAGAAAGGCCCTGGGCGGGCAGGGCTGCCACTGGGCAGGCAGAGCGAGCGCTGTGGCCCAGGGCATCTTTCCAGCCAGCGGATGACTGCGACGCTGGCAGCGCCAGGCTGGATTGCTGGCGGGGGTGGGGGCCTGGTAGGGTAGACAGAGGCAGGAGGGAGGGGGTAAAGGGAATGAGGAGGGAGAGAAGAGGGCGCTCGGAGGGTGAGAGGTGACAGTGCAGGGCAGGGGACAGCAGAGAGGTAAAAACGCAGGCTCTGGGAACAGGAGACCAGGGTTTGAGTCCCAGCTCTGCCTCCAATTAGCTGTGCATGCGTGGCGAGTGACTTCACCTCTCTGAGCCCTGAAAATGGGCCCTGAGGCCAGGCAGGTGCAAGGTGTCTGGCACATCACCCCTCCTTGGAAGATGGCAGCCGTGAAGGCTACGGTGGTTGTTTGGTCAGTGCCACATGGAGGGCCCGTGCGTGGCAGAGCTTGGAGAGACCTTAAGAGACCTGAAAATTCAGCCCTTTGAACGGAAGAGGGGTGAGACCCAGAGAGGGGAAGTGACTTGCTCACGGCCCCCAGTCACACCTTGTGAGTAGGATTCAATGCTGTGCCCAAACCTGAGCTCTGAAATTCAGTCTTTATAAACAGTCAACATCCTGGGGATCACAACTGCCGGAGCTTATCCACGGAGCCCGGCCCCATCCGCACCCTCTGCCACGCCAAAGAGCCGTGATTAAAAGGTTCCACTGCCATCACAGCTGGGGTCCCAGCCCTCCCGCATCTCCCATCAAGGGCCCATCCATCCATCGGGATAGACGTGATTCCGCTCAGAAATGCCCCCGCATTTCCCTGGGGCTCCAGCTAAGAGCACAGCCCACCCGAGGCCAGTCGAATCCCAGGATGTCAGCTCTGGAAGCAAACTCAGCCGTCAGTTTCCTCTGCTCCATGGCTTTGTGGGTGAAGAACCTGAGGCCCAGAGAGGTTAAGTGGCTTTCCCAAAGTTGCACAGACACAAACAGAACCTCAGCCCCCCCACCCTTTAACCTACAGAGGGATATCCATGTTGACTCCTCCTGTGAAAGCATGGGGAGGAGAGAATTAGCCCAAGACTTTAAGCAGGAGTGACCATAAGGCCACACACACCTGCGGGGTGGAGCCCTCTCCTGCTCTAGCTGTTGGTAGTCCACTGCGTGCAGGTTTTTCCGAGCCAGATCCAGCTCCCTTTGTATCTGCCCATAGTCAGAAACGTGTCTGTCCACACTGGGCATGCTTAGATTCAAATGTCCAGATGGTCTGTGCCCAAATCCAATAAGCAAACTCCCTACAACCCCATTCCTGAGTGTCAGCACAGAGGGCCAGGAGGTACCAGTGTCCCTGAAGGGGCGGGACCTCCTTGGTTCTCCAGGAGACAGACAGGGACCTGACCGGCCCACCTGCCCCAGGGGCAGAGGGGTGGCCACCAATCGTAGCCACAAAGCCAGAGATGCCACAGGAAATATCTGAAGCCCGAGTCCCCCAGTATCTCTGTTGGCCCAGGAGATGATTTTTTCCCCTTGACCCTAAATGCAAATATAACCTGTTATTAGTAATACAGAAAACAAAGAAAAACCAAAACCGCTGTACCTCTACCACCAGAGATAAGCTGGAACAAAATGGAAATACACTTCCATTATTTTCTGTGTGCAGTTAGCTTCAACTTTCCTTCAGGTTTTTTTCCTTCATATTAACAGAAACACTAACAGAGTATACTCTCCCTGCTGCTTAGTTTACAGACAGCTGCAGCATCCACCTTTCACAGTGAAGCACATGGCAAAGGATGATAAAGCTGGTCGCTTCTCTCCCTGTGCTTCAGTTTATCCTCTAGGCAAGGGGTGGCCTCCACGTACCCTCCGTCCCCAAAGAGCCTGTGGATTGCAGACTCTGAGGGCACCCGCGTGAGCTTCTGGGTTTCTCTTTGATGCTCCCAGGCTAAAATTCAAAAAGCTGTGTGCGTGCTGCAGAGTCAGCCAGAAGGCCTTGGTCCTTGAGGAAGTGGATCCCAGACGTGCTGGAATCTCACTCGGGGTCCAGGCTACGGCCCAGAGTAGTTTAAGGGTCTGGCAGACCTGAGATCCACTTCAGGTTTTGCCGGTCGCCAGCTGTGTGACCTTCAGCTAGTTGTTTCTCTTCTCTGGGCCTCAGTTACTGCCCGGGGGAGCTTACTAAAAAATAAAGATTCCTGGGCCCCACCTGGGAGATGCTGATTCTATAAGTCTGAAAAGAAGCAGCCCCCAACCCGCCAGCCCCAGCGTTCACTTTGACCAGAGGGAATACACCCTATCTAAGAATCTGATCCAAGATAAAGAAAAAGTATAATTTCGTGTAACGGATGGAGACCAGGAGAGAGTGGCTCTGTACAGAGGAGGCTCAGGGCCCCCACTGCTCTGCAAAAGAGAGAAACTAGAACCTGGGACCATTGGCTAGCAGCTGGGGAGGCGAGAGAGAAACAGGAGAAACAGTTCCTTTGACTGGGAGTCACAGGAAGGATACTGCCAGCAAGAAAACTCTGCTGGTAAGGTGTGGCCAAGACATTTCTAGAAACGTGATGTCTGACATTGATTTTGAAATTCGTCCCTGCTCTTTGATGAAATTACCCGCTGCTGTCCCCCAACCTTCAGGAAATACCTGCTATACACAAGAAGTTTGTGCTAGGGGTACTTTGGGAGGACACACTGGTGTCCAGTGTGGGGCAAAGAGGGTGACAAGAGAAGAGGGTCAGGAGCAGGTGGTGGTAGGGATGTCTAAGGCCACAGCACAGGGGATGCAAGATGAGTGAGATCAAATGGCTTTTTCCCTAAATGCACCAGAGGATGGAGATCTTCATAAGGGGAGGAAGGAAACATCTGATGTGTCAGTTAAGACTGGGTTTGACTATATATTGAAAAATCCAATAACAGTGACTTAAAGGTTTATTTCTCATGTAAGTCAGGAAGAGCTGGAGTGGGTGTGGTAGTTCTGCAATGATCTTAATCTCTTCAGATCATTCTCTCTTTCTCCTCCACTTTTCTTAGTACATGGCATCCTCATGGTTTTCTGATGCTCCAAAATGACTGCTGGGGCTCCAGATGCAAACAAGGAAGGAGGGAAAGGGTCAAAATGGCATATGCCAGCTGGCTGAACCCCAGTTAAGACCTTTCCCCAAAGTCCCACCCAACAACTTCCATTTGGTCACAAATTTAGTCACATGGTCACACCTAGCTGCAAGACAGACTGGAAAATGTGATCTTTTAATGACACCGGGATAACCTGAGTAAAACTGGTGTTCTGTTACTCAGGGAGGAGTAGGCAACCAGCAGTCTCTGGCACAAACCAGTTTCACTTAGAGTAAGCAAAGCCTGCTTCCCTCTGACTTCTACCTGCGCGTCCTGGTTTGCCCTTTGTAACATCGTCTATAACTATAGAGCCGGTCTTCAAAATGGCAGACTTCCTCTGCGCCTCCTCTTTTCCAGTTAACTATCCCCAGGTCCTTCAACCACTTCTCAGGACACAGGCCAACATAAGTTCCGAAGACTTCCATTTATCGATTCCACAGATTGTCAACATGCACCTGCTACCTGCCCTCCACACACAGTGACGTATGAAACAGACACTCGAGCTTCCAGTTGGGATGGTCATGGAACCAATCCTCGCCAGGGAGCTGAATCTTAACAAAAAAGGAAGATGTGCAGAGTCAAGGCCTCCCTGGAGGAGTGATGTTTAAACTGAGTCAGAGGAATGGGGAGTTGCCTGGGAAACCATTGAGGGGATGACTATTCCAAGGGGAAGGAACAAACGGGGATGAAAGCCCAGAGTCACCAGAAGTGAGAGGAAGGCTCAGGGTAGCTCAGGGAACTAACTCAAACTGGGGAATGGCGAGAGCTTTAGGATCCAAGGAGAGCGGGCTCACAGTGAGACGCGGCCTCCGGGCACAGTCTTTGGGGAGGTTGCTCAGTCCTGCTCCACCTGCTCTTGCCAACACCTAGCCTCTCATCAGATCAAAAGGAAAATCAGGTCTGTTTGGCAAAACTTTTCTCCCAGCAGATGTCACTTTCGTCAGCTGCTGACTGGTCTGTTCTGGAACGTAACAGCGCAAGGCAGGGCCTCATGGCTGGTCAATGATTTCCCAGAATCTTCCTATTTCTCTTTTTTGAAAATGATACAAAAGGCTTCATCTCCGCACTGCCAGCCTTCCAAGGCCTCCTTAGTTATCACTCCTCAGGGGTGACAATGGCTGTTATGGGGTCACTTTGGATGTTCTTTAAGTTTAGGAGATCTGAATTCATGCAAAAAAGCCTAGTATTGTCCTGAAGTGTCCTTACGTATCTTGGGCTGCCATCTCTTCGAAACCATTTTTTGATATCTACATTGTCAAGAAACCATGTACAGACAAATCAGTGTGGTTTGTGTTAAACCCCAACAGGGTACAGACAGCAGCCAAACTACTTCCCTCTTCCTCTAAGGTTTCTGCTGACATCTCAGCCCAGAGCAGATCTGAAGAATGTTCCCCACAAGCTCACCAGAGACCCCACCCTCATCCCTCACCGGGAACCTCACCTAACACTGGGCCGTGGGCTCTTCCCATAGGAAAGATGATAGAGGCTGTGAGAAGAAAGGGAGGCATAGAGACACCTCTTAAGAAAGGCAGCAAGAAACTATCAGCAGAACACGCGGAAAACAGACCAGGGAGACCAGGGAGAGAATATGTACTGAGCCTCACAGACAACAAGGTCCCAGTCATTTCTATCTTGGGAGGATAATCTTATTAAAAAGTGGGGGAAATGCCAACAAAAAGGTGCAAATATTAAGGTCTATTTAAAGTATTTACATTTAGTGAACTTAACACCCTAAAAATTATATTGCAATTTGTGAAATTTCCAAGACTGCTCCTGGATGTATTTTAACGCATATGAATTTGTAGCTTACTCCAGCAGTGAGGTGCAGAAATAGGAAATGGGCAGTTCTCTCAGCCTGGTCAAGGGCCCTCTGTGATGGGTGTGTAACCTCATTTGAGGAGAAGGTCAAAATCTGTATTTGAGGCACTTTGATCATGGGAGGTTCTTTCCAAATATCTGGAAGGAAGACCACCCCTTAGAGCAATGGTTCTTAACCAGGAGTGATGTTGCCGCCTTCCCCAGAGGACATTTGGCAACGTCTAGAGACATTTTTAATGGTCATGACTGTGGGAGATGCTATTGGCATCCAGTAGGTAGAGGCCAGTGAGGCTGCTAAGCATCCCACAAGGTACAGAACAGCCCACACCACAGAGAACTGACAGCCCCAAATGTCAACAGTGCCAAGGCTGAGAAGCCCTGCCCTTGAGCAAGGCTATTCTAGAAGCTCTCTGCCAAAACCTGAAACAAGCCTGGATAAAAGCCACAGGGAAGAAAGTATTTGGAGGCTGAGTCCCAGCACGTTAGAAGGGCTTGGAAAAAACCTTGAACTTCTTCAGGTCTGTCCTAACAAGGTACAAAACCAAACTCACACAAGTTCAAGGTGACAGGCCAGTTACTGAACTACCTCATCGAACACAAATCAACAACCTTCAGAGGAAGATGAAAGAATATAGACTCTCCACAAAGAACAAGCCATAGTATGTAGTCAAAAATGATCAGATGTGCAAAGAAGCAGGTAAATGAAACCCAGACTCAGCAGAGGATTGAAACTAATTTTAAAAGAATCAAATAGAAGTTCTACAACTGAAAAGTACAATAATGGAAGTGAAAATTTCACTAGATGGGCTTAACAGCAGATTGGAGATGGAAGAAGAAAGGGTCAGTGAACCTGAAGATGGATCAATAGAAATTACCCAATAAGAAGAACAGAAAGACAAAAAAAGATTGGAGAAAAGTTTCCCAGTGGAGGAAACCTCCTCCACAGGGGCAGCTGGACGAGCCTAAGGTATTCTCCCCCACTCGATGCCTAAAATGCCACCATCAACGCTGAGTTAAGGCTCTGGCCACCACGTGGACGTTACTTGAGAGGAAAAACATACTGAGCCACTGTTAGGCAGCCGCACTTTAGCTGGAACCCTGGAGAGAGCCCGTCACTGTTCCCTGCTAATGTGCTGAATCCATCAGAGACTCCAAAAAATATTCAGAAATGGGTGGGTCCTCAGCATTTTTCCTTTCTTTCTTCTTCTCGCTTAGAGAGCGGCAGGATAGGGCAGTGGCTCAGACCCAGCCTCCATAGCCAGACCGCCTGGGTTTGAAACTCAGGTGCGTGGCCTTGGCAAATTACTTGACCTCTTTGTGCCTCCGTGTCCCCATCTGTGAAGTGGGGGTTTAGCAGTAGTTGCCTGGTAGAGCTCTTATGAGGTTTCGGTGAAGTGGTGTATAGCACATGGTATTTGTTATTCTTGGGGCTTGGGGCGAGCCCCTTCCTCCCTCTCTGGCCTTGGTTTAAACACCTGTGAAATGGCCAGGAAGCTCAGAGACAAATTTGGGGTTCAGCCAGATTTTCTGGTACAACTATCTCCTCAACTCCATTCACTGCTCTTGTTCTTTTGACCTTGAATTAATGTTTCTAGTGTCTACATGTCTGTTCTGATCATCCTTTCTGGAATCGGGATGAGTAAGTTTTGTTGATAAATATTCACAACCCCGAAAAGGACATTCTCATACCAGTTTGAAGGAGGAGGAATCTGTGACTTACAGACTGAGTCAGACCCATCAGGAGTGGGCTGCGTCAGGATGGCCATTCTCCTCCTCCCTGTCCTGACCTTGGTCTGAGCCAGGCACAGCCTTGGACCCTGTGGGGGTACTAAGGAACCACCCCACCTCAACACACACACAGAGCATAGGGTACAGGTGGAAACGAGACCGCATGGGCCATGAGAGGCAACCAGCACACAAGACAGATCACACGGAAGACAGAAGCGGGGGACTTCCCTGGTGGTGCAGTGGTTAAGAATCCACCTGCCAATGCAGGGGACATGGGTTTGAGCCCTGGTCTGGGAAGATCCCACGTGCCACGGACCAACTAAGCCCGTGCACCACAACTACTGAAGCTCGCATGCCTAGAGCCCACGAGCCACAACTACTGAAGCCCGCGTGCCTAGAGCCTGTGCTCCGCAACAAGAGAAGCCACCGCAACGAGAAGCCCCTGCACCGCAACGGAGAGTAGCCCCCGCTCTCCGCAACTAGAGAGAAAACCCGTGTGCAGCAACAAAGACCCAACGCAGACAATAAATAAATAAATAAATAAAATTACTTAAAATATCATTAATAAAAAATTTTAAGAGCTATGCATTTAAAAAAAAATTTGGGAGTCATCAGTGAATAGTTTTTTTAAAAAAAAAGACAGAAGGGGGCAGAGATGACTTCATAGGGCATCTGGAACATAATCCCAACTTTTCATTCATTCATTCATACATTCAAACTTTCATTTTCAAACCTTTATGGAGCATCCACCGTAGGCCAGGCCGAGCCACTAGCAGAGTGGGAGTCAGTGGAGAGGAGGACACAGGAAAACATAACATGCATTTCAAGGCTAATGTAAAGGGTGAGCTGCCTGGCTGGAGTACGCAGCGTTCGTTCATTCATCCTGCCAGTATTTATCGGGCAGTATCCTAGGGGGTACAGCTGGAGAGATCTGGGGCCATAGAAAGGTGGGTCCTTGACCCCAGGCTAGGACTTTGGGACTTTCATAGGCCTGGGGAGCCACAGCAAGTTTCCTGAGCAACAGAATGGCAAGATCAGTGAGCCGGCCTGGGCTGCAACCTGACCAGGGCCCCAGCCAACACTTCCCAGTCGCAGGCATGGGCTGCCTCAGCCTTGGCCTTCTCTGCAGTTCCCCGTCCAAAGCCCAGCCCCTCTTCAGTGCCCAGGGGCTCAAGGGGAGATTAACAGCCTCCTGGAGCTCGGGAACCCCTCCCCCTCCCTTGAGCCTTTTGGGGGTTAGGGTGTTGGCACAGCTCACAGACGACTCCTTGCATTCACACATTATCCCAATTAATTTGGGTTGGTGGGAGCTGCCCCTTCATCTCCAGCGTCCCCTGTCTGTACCTGCCTCACCTAGAGCTGAGCCAGAGAGAAAAGGTGAGTGGCGAGGCCTTGAGAACTCTCTGAGGACTGGGGCCAGGCATCTGGGAGAGAGCTGTTAAAGGTGGATGTCCAGGGAGGACCTATGGAGACCCAAATTTGAAATTGTAAGGCTACGTCAGGAAAGAGGACAACGGTTGAGGTACGGTGGCAGTTCAGGCAGGCAGGACATCCCAGGACAGACCAGTGCATCCATCCACACACAAAGAGGGGGGAAGAAAGAAAACAAAAGCAAACCAAAGCCAAGGCTGGCAGGGATGCGCACCGAAGCCATTTTATGAGCTACTTCTTTCTGCTGGATCTGTGCGTGGCAAAGCGTGGCTTCCCTCTGCTTCGTGGCACGGACCACTGGCTCCAGGAAATCTGGACTCTTTTTGCCAAAGTCCCTTCCAATTGATGTTGACATGTTCACCACTTGCTTCCTGCTCTGCTAGGGCCACTCCAGGGAGGGGGTGAAGGGGAGGGAGGGCTCTGAGCCCTCCTGTCTACACGCAGTCCCAAACCAGAGACGGCCTCCAGTCTCTTCCCCTCCCGGCCCTGCCCACAGCAAACCTCCCCCACCCCACCGGCCCGGCCTCCTGCCACTGGCCCAGCTCTAAGGGCACCACCCCCCAAAACAAGCCCTGAGGCACCCATGGACACACGTGCACACAAGACAGTCATTGCTTTGGAAAATTGACGATTGTCATAGAATAATGAATGACAATGGAAAGTTGTACACAATACACCAAGTCAGTGGTTCTCAAACTTGAAAGCATCAGAATCACCTGCAGGACGTGATAAAACAGACTGCTGGGCCCCCGCTCACCAGGGCCTCTGATTCAGTAGTGGGGCTGGGGGGCAAGAATTTGCATTTCTAGCAAGTTCCCAGGTGAAGCTGATGCTGCCAGTCAAGGAGCACGCTTTGAAAACCACTGTCCTAAATAGTGAGAAGAAAATTCAGACATGTACAGCATGTATTTATATGTAAGTACATGATTAAGATGTTGATAGTAATTATTACTGTGTAATGAGATTGATTACAGGCTTTTTGTAATTTTATTTTTTCTGTCTTATCGCAATCTTCCAAATTGCAATAAATATGACTTATTTTAACATTTAACATTTAAGCACCTCCTTCATGAGCTCTCTCCCCAGGCCTCCCCTGATGAGAACTGACTACCCTCTCATGTCCCACTGCTGCTGACGCCTCTGATGAACTCTTTTTCCTCCTGCTTTGTGTTTGTGTTACACGGTCCCACCCTTGCCCCCACCAGTAAGCCGTAAATGCCTTACATAGGAACTCTGGCTCAGGCGCCGGCATACCCTCCCTGCCCCCGAGAGGGCCCAGCACGGCACCCTCCACCCATCTGAAGTCAATGGAAACTCAGGAGGCACGGGGCACCGTGGAATGAACGTGGGCTCCCCAGTCCAATGGCCTGGGTCAGGCCTGAGCTCTGCCACTGCTTGGCTGCTCTTTGGCCCTTATTATGGGATCTGGAATGGTCCAGCCTGCCCCCCTCGCCACCAGCTTGGCCCTCTAAGTACCCAATATCATTGCATGACCCTAACTGGAAATACATCTGGAGCCCTCCCCCCACCATCAAGCACCCTGGTTACCACAATGGTCATTGGTGACGGCACCAATGTCCAGAGAGTCCCTGCAGGCCCGGAGATGCACTTTCTTCAGGCCCAGAGACATGGCTAGCCAACTCAACCACGCAATGTACATTTTCTTAACTCTGTCACTTGTCAGCTTCATGACCTTGTACACATAAACTTGGCATCTCTGAGTCTCAATTTACTCAGTTGTCCAATAGTGAGGTTGCATTAGAGAAGAGACAGCAAATACCTGACATTCGTGCAGCCCCTCCCCAACCTCACCCTAACAGACATTGTTAATCAGTCACAGTATTCTATCCTCCTTGATCAGGATGCGGCCTCTGAATTTTTCTTAACACTTGCTCCAGGCATGGTGCTCCAATCAAAGTAAACCAACATTTGAGATGAAAGATAATTCCTATTCCTAAGATCATTCTCTACTTCCCTGAGACCTAGAACAGAGCTCAGCATAGAGTGAATCTTTGTTAAATAAATCCAAGTGGACACATTCCAGTCACCACTGGTTATTAAGAGAGAAATCTTTGGTAGCCACCAACCATCATGTACCAACCCCAGATCAACTACTTCCTCCTTCCTGGGATTCCTAGCCATTCAGTTGATGCCCTCTGTCCATCAGCCTCTACTGCAAGGGTCTTCCATTCCCAGCCCTAAGGAGCTGAGGGTAGTGAGGCCATCACTATCACAAATAGGCTCAAACTTCCTCATCTTGATAACCACCTGGGTGGCTTTGGATGCAATCAGTTGCAAGCCCAAACAGACACCCATTTAGTCATTTTGATCTTTGCTTGGTCTCCTTTCCTCCTGTCTCCCCTCCTCCACATCCATCCTCAGAACTGAGAGCTCAGTAGTCCAATTCTCTTTCTCCACAGCTTATAATATTAAGGCCAAGTGAGGAGAGGAGACTGGCTCAAGGTCACACAACCAGTCAGACCAGAACTCTGGTCCCCACATTCCCAGGCCCTGGCACTTTGACACACCAGGGTGTCTTCCTCTTTTCCAAAGAACAGGACAGGAAAGAAGTTGCTCTAAGTTGTGGAGGCTTGAATTCCTCCCGGGGCCTCATCCGCTGCTTGGAGCTGAGGAGCTATGGGGCCCCTCTGAGATCATCCTGCCATCTCCTTACCAAGACCTGCCTGATCTGACCTCCATCTACCTCTGAACTCATTCCCCCAAGCCTGCCTCCCATTCACTCTGCTCCAGCTTCAGTGACCTCATTCCAACCCCAGGGCCTTTGCACTTACTATGACCTTTTGTGGAATACTTTTGCCCCAAATCTTCACATGACTGATTCCATCCTGTTGTTTCTCAAATGTCCCCTCTACTAAGAATACTTCCTCTACCAGCTCAGGGTGGCCCTCTGCATCAGTTTGGGCTGATATAACAAATTACCTAGACTGGGTGTCTTATAAACAACAGAGATTTTTTTCTCACAGTTCTAGAGGCTGGAAGTCTGAGATTGGGCTGCTAGCTTGGCCAGGTTCTTGGCGAAGGCCCTCATCCAAGTTGCAGACTGACAGCTTCTCACTGTATCCTCACATGGTGGAAAGAGGACTAGAGAGCTCTCTGGGGCCTCTTTATAAGGGCACAAATCCCATTCATGTGGACTCCACCCTCACGACCTACTACCTCTCATTTAAATTCCTCACCTCCTAATACCATCACGTTGGGGGCTGGGATTTCAACACATGGATTTGGGAGACATAAACTCTTGATCTATAACATTCCCCACACTCCATCACACCCCCTTGCTTTATTTTTTACAGCTATCCATACAACACACATTTATCGAGCAGATACTGGTCACATTTCCTTATCTGTTTTTCTGTTCATTGCTCGTTGTCTGTCTCCCCACATGTACACCCCTTGGGAACAGGGGCTTTTTGGGTGAAATAACACCCAGCACTAGAATGAGCACACAGGAAGCATGCAGTAAATATTTGTTGACAAAATGAGTAAATTTGGGGCTTGAAAAGGAGATAGGAAGAGAGTCCTGCACAGGAAATCAGGTGTTAAATGATGTGAGTCTGAGACCCCCCTCAGCTGCTGGGTGACCTTGGGCTAGTCACAACCTCTCTGAGCCTCATATGTCCTGATTCTGAAGGTCCTTTCCCACCTGGAGAGCCTGAGGCTCTCTGACCAGGAAGTCCTCAGAGCCCACCCAGGATGCAGCTCTGTCCTTCAGACCTGGTGAGACAGAAAAGGTGGGCTCCCTTTCCCCCTTCTCTGTGGTTCCCTCCATTAGTTCCAGGTCCAAACCCTCCTGGGAAGAGAGGTGGAAGCCAAGGTGAGCCGGCAGCCCTACTCCCCAAGAGCCTGCAGCCCGCATTCGGCCTCCGGGATAACTGTGGCCAGCTGGGCTGCATTTACCCTGCCAGCTCCCTGCCCCTGGGAAGCTGGAGGAGCTCAGCCGCTGCCCACATGTGGTTGTTTGATCAGGGAGTGGGGAGAGGGAGCTGACAGCCTGACTGCTGGGCCGTGGTGCCAGTGGAGACAGCCCTGCTGATGGTCTCACTCGAGGGCCCAGATGTCCAAGTAGAGCCAGGCACAGTGAAGTGTCAGAGCGCTGCTGCCTTCCTTCTAGCCTGGGGTGACAAAAGAGGTTCCGGGTCCCAGCTCAGAGCCACATGTGGCTGTAGGCTGTGGTCGGCAGATCCCTTCACAGCCTAGAACACTTTGGGAAAAGGTACCTACGGCTCAACTGAGAGAGCTAGGAATAAGCTACTGAAAGATACAGAGCCCGTGCACCACTAGGCTGAGAAGCAGGAATAGATGTAAGGGCCAGCAGCCTGCAGGAGCTTAGGTGGGGTTTGACCATCAGCCATGGAGCCAGAGCCACAGACAGGCTCTCTGCCCATGGAGGAGGGACAGCAAGATGAACCAGGCTGGTCCTCGGCCTTTCATGAGGGCCTCCCCAGTGACAGCGCAGCCAGGGCACCATGTTCCTAGATTATCCCAGATGGAAACTTCTTTCAGTCAAGAGCCAAACTGGAAGGGCACTGAGCCACTAATTCATACTAGGGTGTCAATGACTAAGGGTAAATTAACAGGACAAGTCTTCAACTGGGGATCAAGCTTCTTGGGTTCAGAGCCTTCCAGCACAGTATCCCAGGACGACCAGTCATATGTGGAATGAATTTTAGCTTCAAAAATGTAAGTGTGTGTGTGTGTGTGTGTGTGTGTGTGCGCGTGTGTGCGTGTGTGTGTGTGGAGAGAGAAAGCGAACTGCGTATCTGACATCTTTTAAATGTCTCAAGAGATCCTCAGCCTTAACGTGTGCAAACGCAACCCAGAATCTACCCTCCACCCAAGCCAGGTCCTCTCCATGGGGTCTCCCCAGCACGCCCCGGTGTGCAGGCAGGACCCCACCCTTCAACTCCATCTCCCTGTTCTATCTTTCACTAACTCCCAGAGATTTCACATCCTGAACACCTCCTGGGTCTGCCCACTTCTCTCCCAAGTGGTGGCCATGCTGGGTTGCCCATACAGGCCCACTCCTTCCAAGAGAACAAATGGGGGCTGTGGGTCCCTGTCCTCTGCCTTCTCTTGCCGCCCCTGCTCCATCCTGCTGTAAGGGCAGGGTGTGGACACTGCAGCCACACCCTTGCACACCCACTGCTTTGCCACCCTCAGGCCCAGGGGTGAAGGGGGAAGAGGGCCTCACAGCCTTGGAATCAGGCTGCTGCGGCGGAGGGTTGTGGGTAGAGGATGGGGGAAGGTGGGCAAGGGCCCTTGGCCCACAGACTTGTCTCCCTGTTGGGAGAGGCACAGACCACGGAGGGCAAGAGCAAGGCCCTCTAAAGGGTCCAAGGATGATACTGTGCCCACCTCTACTCTTGACTGCCCCAACCAACTTCTTCTCTATTAGCCAAAGTGATCTTTTAAAAGCAATCGGATCATATTACACTCCCCTGCTTTAAACCCTTCAATGGCTCCCCATTGCTCTCAGGGTAAATGCAAAACTCCTCAGATGCCAGCTATAAGGCCTCTGGGTCTGGCCCTGCCAACTTCTCCCTTCTTGTCACCCTCCCTTCACTCTCCACCCCAGTCACGCTGGCCTTCCTTCCGACCCACGCTGGCCATGTCGCTCCACCCGCAGGCCTCAGCACATGCTGTTCCTGCTGCCTGCAATGCTCTTCCCTCCCAACCTGGCCTAGTTCATTTCTCTGCATCCCTTAGATCTCGGCTCTTGATTAACCTCTTCCTCCCCCTGCTAGACCAAGGGCTCATGCAATCAGAGACCTGTCCTTTCTGCTTACAGCCTGGCACAGAGAGTAAGAGCTGGCATTTGCTGAGAGCTTACCACGTACCAGGCATCGTGCTGCCGTTTTCCATGCATAATCCCTGTGGATCCTTGTCACAACCCTATGAGGTTTAGGGTTGTATGCTGCTATTATGTCCATTTTGCAGATGAAGAAACTGAGGCACATGGAGTTAAGAACCTTGCCAAGGTCACATGTAATAAGCGGTTGGGCCAGGACTGAACCACACAGTGTCATGGAATCCACGGGCTTCCCTCTCATCGCTTCGGCATCTCCATTGCACGTGCTCCGCGAATAGTTTTCAAATGAACAGAAAGACGCACACACACAAGATCCAAATGAACACACGCCAGGATGAGAACAGAGGTGACTTCTGGTTGGTGGGATTGTGAATGTTTACTTTCATCTTTCACTTACTCGTATGTTCCAATTTTTCTATATGAGACAAGTATTTGTTGATGTCTTTAAATTAAGAAAGAAAACCGTGGGCTTCCCTGGTGACGCAGTGGTTGAGGGTTCGCCTGCCGATGCAGGGGACGCGGGTTCGTGCCCCGGTCCGGGAAGATCCCACATGCCGCGGAGCGGCTGGACCCATGAGCCATGGCCGCTGAGCCTGCGCGTCTGGAGCCTGTGCTCCGCAACGGGAGAGGCCACAACAGTGAGAGGCCCGCGTACCGCAAAAAAAAATTAATTAAATAAATAAATAAAAAGAAGCAATTGTGGACCCAAATCAAGACTTCCAAAGAAACGTTGTGTCCTTCCCTTCCATTCCACCCAAAGCCCTACTTTGGTAGAAGATAACAAAGCATCTTCCAGCGGTAAAGGCCTCGGTATGTGTCAGTTAAAACATAGACGTAAGCTTCAAACAGACCAGGTCTTAATCTCGGCTCTTACTGTGAGGCTTTGAGCCAGTCTCCTCTCTGACCTCAGGGGACGTCCTGACCTCTGACCTCCTCTGTAAAACAGGGCACTACTGCCTTATTGTCCTCACGGGACTGTTGTGAAGACTGGAGAGAAAGGGCGTGAATGCCTCCAAGTGGGTCTTGGCACATAATAGATGCTCAGTGAATAGTGGCCATCAGCCTCAGCCCAGCCCTCCTGGACAAACAGAAGACACGGATGCCTCACGGAGCCCATGCGCCCACACCCAGAAGCAGCCACCTCCAGCCGCTCCGCTGCGCCTCTTGTGAGCCGCGTTCCTGCCTGCCGGCCCCAGCCACGTCTCTCTGGGTCTAAGGACACTGGGCCACCTGAGATGACCCCCACCTCCACCCCCGAGGCAAGCCGTGGGGGAGAGCCCAAGGACGCAGGCCACCCAGACGGCTGTTTTCATGCCTGCAGGCGCCCCACGGGGGTGGAGGATGCAGCCCCCTCCCGACACATCCTTGTCACCCCCCCAGGAGGACAGAAGGAGCATTTTTTCACCTAGGTGGAAACCCCAAATCAGCTTCTGGGGCTGTGGTTTGGAGACGACCTAGGGGGATTCTCTTGTGAGGCCTCAGGAAGAAAAGCAGAGGAGGGCAGAGAGAAAGGGAACGAGGGAGAAGGAGAATGGGCCGCCTGGAGGCCCCTGTGGCTGGTCTGGTATTTACTTTCTGCCACAGCCTTGAATACCGTGGGGCTCTGAAGGAATTTCCAAGAAGATGGAAATTTGAGGAAATCAAAGTTTAATTAGTCACAGCTGCTGTAATGTATTCCAGGTGATGGCTGGTGTGGCCGCATCTCCCCTCCAAGCCCCCTGACGCCTCTCACCCTCCACGGGGGCAAGTAAACAGTGGGGTGTTTGCGGTGGGAGCCCTTTCCCGGGTCAGCTGGGCAGGGATGGGGTCTGGAGTGGGCCTCATGCTACCTCCTGCTACCTGGACAGACACGGGGGAGGGAGCAAGAACGAGGGTTACGCACAGGCTCTGTCCTCCTCTCCGCTCCTTCTTCAATTCCCATGCGGCTCTTTGCTCTTTGCGAGTGAGAGCAGAGGACTTATGGAAGGCCAGAGAGCATGGGCTAGGAGTAAGGGGGAGGTCTCAGCTCACTCCTGAGTTACAGCGTGACCTTGGACAAGTCGTTTAATTGTGAGACTGGCAAAACACCCAGGAGTCAGAGCACTCGGTGGGAATCCCAGCTCTCCCACTCCACTCTGTGGCCTTGGGAAAGTTGCTGAACCTCTCTGAGTCTCGGCTGCTCCAACTATAAAATGGAATTAGGAACCGCATTGGCACACAGGATTGTCGTAAGAGTTAAGCGAAGTCCCTTAAGTCAAGGAGCGTATGTAGAGGACGTTAGCACAGAGCTGACAGGAGCTCAGTTAGTAACCACAGTGGGACTCAGTTTCCCTATCATCAGACTGGAATGGGATTGCAATACTACAAGAGAGGGAGAAGCACTTTCAGCCCCTCAAAATAAAGCCAAGCTGACAGACATGCAAGGACAAGGTTAACCCATCAGAGCACTGTTCTTCAGAGAGGGGTCTGCTGAGAGCCCAAAGGGGCTGACAGGTAGCGCCAGGTGTCCTGTGATGGGTCCAGCTCCAGAGCTGGGAGGGTAACTGATAAGGGTGCGGAGCAGGTTCTCCCTTCTCTGGGTCGATGCAAAGATGGACCTGCCACCGTGACCGCATGCAGAAGCCTCTCTGCTGTGTTGACACTGGTCTTCCTCTCTGTCGTTGTCATCTTGTCAGGGGGAGTGTCCACACTCCCAGCCCCAGATGGTTCACAAGCTGGTTCTGTTTAGTCCCAGCCAAGTTTGGGGACAGGGACAGGGGCTGGGGCTTGCCCTTTCCCCCCACTCTGCCCTCCACTGAGCCCTCACTCCACCCTATGTTTGGGGGTTCAAGTGTCTTGGAACGTCAACGGGGGCAGTCCCCAAGAACACAGACGGGCACCCTGCCAGCTGACTCGTCAGTGGGCAGTGCTCCTACTGCAGTCCGTGGGAGACCTCATGGGCCAGCAGCCCAGCCACAGAGGGCTTGAGGACGCTGGGCCATCTGCAGTGTGTGCTCTACTCCACGCAGCTCCCTGGGGTCTGCCACAGACGGTTCCCTCGGGATGGAGCTGGACCTGACTCCTCTCTCCCCGATGTGGCCTCTCCAGGGCCAGCTCCCGCCCCCTCCCCACCAACTTCTCCCCCCTCTGTTTCTCTAATTTTTTCCCCAGCCCTGGGGGTTATTTCTAGTCTAAGTCTTTGAAACTCATAGCTAAGAATCCATTCTTTTTTCTCTCTGCATTTCTGCTGTGTCATCCCTTCCCTGAGGAAATGATCAGAAGAGTCTAGCGAACTGAAGGGAGGGGTCAAGGGGTAGAAGGAAACACCAGAAACCAACACCTCTCGTTAACAGTGCAAAAACAGTATCCTGCTTCGTAGCAGAGGAAGCTCATGTGTAATTCCAAAAATACATCTAGGCAGCCATGCTGTTGTACGGACTATTTTCCTTGATTAAATGTATTACTTGTGAAGACTGTCATTTGTCCACTATTTACCTTTCTCTTCCCTTGCAGTGGTTATGAAGAAGTGAAAGGGAGTGTGGCAGACACTATGGCTTGTCCACAGCCTTCCCCCCTCTTTCCTTGTCAGCCAACCTGCTTCTACCTCGGAGCCTGAAAATGCCAGCTGGTCACTTTCCTATCCTCCCTTGCAACTAGAGATGGTCAGGGGACCCGATTCTGGTCAGTGGGACCTGAGAGGAAGTTGGCTGAGGTGACTTCTGGGGAAGCCTTTCCTCTCTGGTTTAAAAAAGAGAAAAGATAGGTGAGGAGAAAGCCTCCTTCCTGCCCATGGTGGCCATCTCATGATCACACAAGGACCAGCCTGAAAACAAAAGCCAAGAACCTGAGGTCGGCAGACCAAAAATGGAAAGCACCTGGGTCCCTGATGATATCATTGTGCCTTGTAGAATCAACCTCCAGACTTCTGGTTAAATGAAATAAAGAGTGTTCTCATCGTGTGAAAACTCTTTAAGATTTACTTCAGCCACTTGTAGCCCAAAGCAGCCCAACTTATGCTGAGAAAATATTCCAGAATCCTTTCAGGTCTGTGCTAGTCAGGGCTCTTTTTAGTTGCAAGGTAGCCACAGGAATCCAACTTCAGTTTGCTTAGCCAAACAGGTCAATTTTTAAAATTAATACACATGGGTGTCTTGTGAAACTCAGCAGAAATATGACTGGGTCTCAGAATATGGAACCAGGGACTCTAAGACTGTCAGAATTTTCTCTCTGACCCTCATATTGTGTCCCACCATTCTGAGGTAGTAAATCCTTGGTGATTTATCACAAAAAGTCTGATTGTTCGGAATTGACTATTTTTTTTTTTTTTTTTTTTTTTTTTTTTGCGGTACGCGGGCCTCTCACTGTTGTGGCCTCTCCCGTTGCGGAGCACAGGCTCCGGACATGCAGGCTCAGCGGCCATGGCTCACAGGCCCAGCCGCCCCGCGGCATGTGGGATCTTCCCGGACCGGGGCACGAACCCGTGTCCCCTGCATTGGCAGGCGGACTCTGAACCACTGCGCCACCAGGGAAGCCCAACTATTTTTCAATTTAATTTTAACATGCCTGGAGAAATGCATTTCTTAGCTTTAAAACTATATATTGCAGAAAGACTTCTTTTTAAAGACAATAACTGATTCATGTTGTTAATAATTTACCTCTAGAGTTCTAAACGTGCCCACGGGGCCTCAAGATTCTGGAAAAATAGTTTCCTTTTTTGAATGTTCAGCGTGTCCTATTCTGGGTGTGATATGACTATGGCTGATGGTGAGAAACCCGCTTCTGATGGGAGAGAGAGCTTCCCCCCCCCCCCCTCCGCCGGTGCCTGTGTGAGGAAGCCAGTGCCTCAGACGCCGGCGGGGCTCGCTTCCCACGGGGGCGACATCGTCTTCTGATGAGTGGAAAACTTCCCTCTGCAGAGAACCTGCTGCTTCACTTTCCCAAAATGAGTTCAATATTTGGTTTCAAATCCTCCTTCAGGCGCCAATGCAGGAAGAACTTTCAACGTCGTGGGAACTCGGTCAACCTATAAACAAAGATTTTTGAATGTTGTGTCAGTAAGAAGTAAAGGTTGTACGATTTTCTAAGTCTCTCTTTTACAGGTTTAGAAGCAAAAGATCAGTTTTTGAAAAAGAAAAAATTGGATAAGAATAGCACAGTGTAATGTGAAACGGAAGAGAGAAAGTAGGCAGTTAGGAGTGGATGTCCTCTGTCACACCTGGATGGCTTGGCCATTTGTGTGTTTAAAAAGCTTTTCTGGTGATTCTGGGGCACAGGGTGCTAGTCCCTTGAGGACAGGGCCCAAGTCTTATGTGTCATTGAGTCCCTGTCCCTAACATTTACATGACTGGTACACAGTAGGTGCTTAATAAATGTCCCCTGAATCAATGAATGAGGAAAAGGAAAGATGGTAATGCAGAAGTCAAGGAAGGTTTTTTTCTGTAGGATTTTCTCATCCATAAAATACCAGAGAATCTGTGCCTCTGGGAATGGCCCCTCCACGTAGGGGTGGGGTAGACAGGAGCTCAGTGGAGGCCAGGGCCCTGCCCAGGGTGCTGACCTGAAGCTGGGGCTCAGTCCAGACAGAGCAACTTCTCGGAAGCCCCTGCCCGTGGGGAGGCTCACTGACCTGCACCAGGCCCCGAGGAGAAAACACATTTGTTTACTTGACCTGAGTGACATGTTCATTGATTTCTCTGGAGTGGTTCATTCATAAATGCAAATTGAGCTCCCCTCCTGGGGATGCCAACGGCCTTTTAACAAGCTCCCCAAGGCGTGACTTCTGAAAATGAGTCACTGATGAGCCAGAAATGGAGTTCACCTGCCCACCCTGACCCTGCTGGCTCAGGACCACAGAGCAGCTGGGCAGGAGGTGCCACCTTGGACTTGGGGGTGGGGGGTGGCCTCGGCCAGCAGGTGGGGTGTGGTGGGCGGGGCAGAAGTGAAATGCACCAGCTCCTTCACACTCAGGAGCATCTGGACAATTAAGGCGAAAGGGGTTTGTTGCTCACATTTTCTCGATCAATCTCCCGCTGCAGTCAGCTTAAGTAGATGAATGTAAAAAGAGGAATGGACTGAGAGGGTTTCTTCAACAGAAACACCACGTTTTCTTTCTTTTGGGTCTCAATAATTTCAGTTCTTGCCAATACCAGCTGCTCAGGGAAGGTTGAGGAAACAGAGGCCCAGAGAGGAGCAGTGACCTACCCAAGGTCAGACAGCCTGGTGTTTTTTAATAGGGGTTTACTGTTCACAGTCAGGCACGTTTACATCTGTAATCTCGCCTGACCCTTACAACAAACATATGGGGTAGGTATTGGTACCCATCACTTTATTTTATTTTATAGTCACATTACTTTTCATTATTTCTAACCTTGCCCCCTTTCTCCCTCACGTTCTATTTTAGGAAAGATTTTCTTTTCTTTTGTCTTACCAGATGACACTGTTGGAGCTGATTCTCAGAAGACATCTGGGATCCACTGGTCTGGAGAACACTTGCTTCCTTTACTTTTGTTGTTGTTTTGTCCCCTTTGCTTCTTCCTTTTACTTCCTTATCCCTTTCTTTCTCTTCCACTTCTACCTCTTTCTTTTCTCCCTTCCCTTCACCCCTTTTTTCCTTAAAAGACAGCCCAGAGACTGGCCCAAGAATTAAGAGATATGAGTTCCAGGTCCTGTCCTGCCACCAACTTGCTGGATCACCCAGGACAAGTCACTGCTCTCTGAGCTTTGGTTTCCCCATCTGGAAAAGAAGAGGTTGATCCTTCGCTCTTTGAAACTGCTTCCAGCTTAGAGATCCTGAGATGGCTACGACCTCTGGTACTCTGCTGACTCACAACGGAAGCAAATGGATTTTGTACTTTCTAATCTGCCGGCTGAAGTCTTAACCTGAGAAATTGGGGTGCATTAGTAAGAAATCACACCGATGGGGCCAGCCTGTTACTCCTGCCCACTGCAGAGGCCCCCTCCGTATCTCACTCATGATTTCCACCGTGATGAATCACCAGCGCGTTCGCACGGGTGAGAGGGCTCCTTGCATGCACTCTCCTTCAGAATGATGGGCCATCTCACTTTGTTCTGTTTATTGTGTGTGACATGGCTGTCACTATTGATTCAGCATTATTGAGAGAGAAGCTTCTTAGTTCTTCTTAGGGATTTTGCCAGCAATTAGGATGTGCAGCCAGCAGTTGAACGATGGAAACTTAGTAACGGTCAAAGCCTTTTTATACTCCATTATTCTTTTGAAAAAAAATTGTTATGAAAATTATTAAATAAATAGGAAAGAGTGAAATAGTCCTAAAAGATCAGGAGATTTAAGGAAAGCAACTCATAAACATAATATGGTACTCTTCTCACAATACTCATTCAACTCTGCTCATTCTAATCCGGTTTTATCTGAAGATTCATCAAACACTTCTTACAACTTTCCCTTCAGTAGGTTTTAAGAGCAAAGCATTCCCAGGGAGCGTTTATGTTCTAGCACTTGAGGACTTTAGGGAGCGGGTATTTAAAAGCCCAGGTCTCTCCCACCCATGCCTCTCTTTCGCTTTGTCACAGCTTACCCTTCCCCCTCCCCATATCCTCAAGTCCGTTCTCTAGTAGGTCTGTGTCTTTATTCCTGTCTTACCCCTAGGTTCTTCATGACATTTTTTTGTTCTTAAATTCCATATATAACTGATTCATTTTGTTATAAAGCAGAAACTAACACACCATTGTAAAGCAATTATACTCCAATAAAGATGTAAAAAAAAATAAAAAGCTAGATCATAAAGAAAACTAAACTAAACTAAAATAAAATTACTTAAAAAAAAAAAAAAAGCCCGGGTCTTTGTTCTCTCTAATAAAAGGGATGTGACTGCCTGCTTTTGACTAATCACAAAACCAGTATTACTGGTCTTAAGAAAAAGGTCTTATGGCTGTAAGTTGTGTTAGTTTTCTATTGATGATGTAACAAATCACCACAAATGAGTGACAAATTATACTAATGTATCAGAGTTCTGGAGGTCAGAGGCCTCAGTGGGCTAAAAAGCAAGATGTGGGAAGGGCTGCAATCCTGCTGGAGGCTCTAGGGGAGAACTCATTCCTTGCCTTTTCTTCTGGAAGCTGCCCTCATTCCTTGGTTCATGGCCCTTTTCCATCACTCTGACCTCTGCTTCTGTCGTCACATCTCCTTCTCTGATGGGACTCTCCTGCCACCATCTTTCACCTATAGCAACCCTTGTAATTACATTGGGTCCAGATAACCCAGAAAAATCTCCCCATCTAAAGATATTTAAATTAATACTTTAATTAATTCACTTAATAAATTGGTTTTAATTATTAATAATTTAATAATGAATTGTTTAAATTACTAATTTAATTAATCTGCTATGTCCTTTTTACCATGTAAGGCAAAACATTCATGAATATAGCACACGAACGTGGAAATCTTTGAGGGAGCCATTATTCTACTTACCTACAGGTATCTTTTGACCTTAGGAAAACCAACCTGATAGACTGCAAAAGTAGCCTCAGATTCCTTTCAGCCCTAGACTTATGTCTCTTCTCAACATGACTTTGTAACTCTTTCCAATGAGAGGTTGAGTCTATTCCTTTACCTTTTGAATTTGGGCTTGGTCATGTGACTTTCTTGGGTCAATGGGACATTAGCAAATGTGATGCAAGCAAAGACATTGGGGATTGCCTTCTCTTGCTACTCTAGGGAGCCCCATGATGACACCCCTGTTAACAAGCCTTAGGTAGCCTGCTGGATGATGAGACACAGCTCAGTTACTGCTGTCACCCCAACCAACAACCAACAACATACCAGACAAGTGAGTGAGACTATTGTCTGTCAGTTGACTGTGGACACGTGAATGAACTCAGCAGAGACCAACAGAAGAACAGCCCAGCGGATCCTGGCCCAAACTGCCAAACCATAGAATCCTGAGCAAATAGATGTCTGTTTTAAGCCACTATATTTTGGTGTGGCTTGTTACACAGCAAATGCTGACTGATATAACTAGTGACCCACTGTCACCTGATCAGATAAAGTTTTTTCAAGTAAGATATCCTTACATCAAACATTTCCTCCTGGTTCTCACTGTAGAGAGGCAGATACCTTTTTATTGACCAGTAAAATATAACAGAATTGCTTCCTAAACAAAGATTTAATAAAGTATTTCAAGTCCTCTTTCCTCTATTAGATTCAATTTCCTTGAAGGTGGGGACGATATCCTCTGGGTCAGATCTTTCTCATAGAGCAGAAACTCAGATGGTATAGAGCTTAAGAGCATGGAATCTGGAGTCAGGTATACATAAGTTCAAATCCTGAATTTATCTGCTGATTATAAGAACTTAGGCAAGTTACTTAACCTCTCTGCAACTCGCTTTTCTCACCTTTAAAACCATAATTCAAAATGATACATGCACCCCAATGTTCATTGTAACACTATTTACAATAGCCAGGTCATGGAAGCAACCTAAATGTCCATCAACAGAGGAATGGATAAAGAAGATGTGGTACATATATACAATGAAATATTACTCAGCCATAAAAAGGAATGAAATTGTGCCATTTGCAGAGACTTGGATGGACCTAGAGACTGTCATACAGAGTGAAGTAAGTCAGAAAGAGAAAAACAAATATCGTAAAATATCGCTTATCTGTGGAATCTAGAAAAATGATACATATGAACTTATTTGCAAAGCAGAAACAGACACAGATGTAGAAAACGGACGTATGAATACCTGGGGGGGAAGGTGGGGTGGGATGAATTGGGAGATTGGGATTGACATACATACACTACTATGTATAAAATAGATAACTAGTGAGAACCTACTCTATAGCACAGGGAGCTCTACTCAATGCTCTGTGGTGACCTAAATGGGAAAGAAATCCAAAAAACAGGGGATATATGTATACGTATAGATGATTTGCTTTGCTGTACAGCAGAAACTAACACAATGCTCTAAAGCAGCTATACTCCAATAAAAGTTAATAAAAAAAAGAAAAAGGAATCTAGTCACAAATTATCTGTGACTTGACAATAGTAAATCACCTACAATATTGATTATTTTGTAACAAAGTATTGATGACAAAGAATAGTCTCATCTTGCTGTAATGTGGTGCCAAAGGATAATTTTCAAAATGTTAAAGACATGATTTTCATACAAATATAAAATTAATGCATAAAAAATAAAATGAGGCTAATGAAAATACCCACCACATGGGATTGTTATGATAATTACGTCCAACGATATGTATGAGCACTTTGAGAATGTCAGGTACAAGCCCTCAAAAATGTTAGTGATTATTATCACACAGGGCAGGGCATAGAGTAGGTGCTCAGTAAAGACTTGCCCATTTGACTTAAGTCAGATTTGGGAGATTCGGTTTAGAAGAATCAGGAAACAAAATTTCCAGAGCCCAGATTTAGGCAAACTTCAGTCCTTTGGGAGAGTGTGAGGGTGCCTGAGACATTACAGGCCAAAGAAGTGTCAGCTCTCCTCCTTCAGGAGTTTACCTCCAAATGAACACTTGACCCAAGTCTCCTGAGTAGATTCTGATTCTCAGCCATGCCAGAGTAACTGAAGCCCTTGGGACCTTCATGATTCAGTGCTGCTCCCGTGGTAACTAGTCTCCAAAAGTGCCCTCCCTCTGAACCAGTGAACACACCTCCCAGTACTCACTAGACCAAAATGACAGCATGTGACTTCCATGGCTGGGTCATGTGACTTTCAAAGCTTCAGCCTGGGCCTCTTGGAATGCTTTCCCTGGATGGAGCCAGGCACCGTGTAAGAAATCCAACTAGCTTGAGTCCACCATGCTATAAGGAAGCTCAACCAACCACATGGAGATGCCACGCAGCAGTAGCGATGCCTGACCATCCTTCAGCCATCTTGGACGTCCAGCCCAGGTGAGCCGTTAGATGACTCCAGCATCAGTTGCCATCTGACTTAACCTCAGGAGGGACCACGAGCCAGAACCACCCAGCTGAGCCCCATCAAATCCACAGACCCATGAGAGATAATAATGAACAGTTATTTTAAGCCACTAGGTTTCAGGATGGTTTGTTATGCAGTAGTAGATAACCAGGGAAGCTGCCAAAACTTCCCACGAATTCATTCCCTAGCCATTTTTTCGCTGATTCAATCCACAAACTTTGGAAACAAATAAATCAAAGTCCAATATTGGGCCCTGTGAGGCGAGTTCATATTCAAGCAACGTTTGAGAATCTGTGGCTATGGGCCAGGCACCACCCCAGGCACTTCCACACATTTTATGGTATTTAAGCTAGTAGTTATGGACTCTTCCATTAGACTGCTTGGGTTCAAGTCCGGGCTTTACCATTTACTAGCTGATGACTTTAAACAGCTTAACCTCTGCCTCAGTTCCTTCTTCTATAACATATAGAGGATAATAACACCCACCTCATAGTTTTGAGAATTAAATAAAATAACTCCCATAAAATGCTATAGGCCTGGTCACAGAGTAAGCATTCAGCAACTGGCAAATACTATTATAATTATTATCACAGCTACCACCGGCTTCTGCCTTTGAGGAACCTGGAGACATAAGACATGGGCAGAATGACATTCCAGAACCAAAGCAAGTACCCACAAGTATTTGTGAATGATGGAGTGACTCAATTACAAGGTAAAAGATATCCCAGTAAAGGTAAGAGCATTACTTCTGGCTGAGACACTCAGAGAAGCCACCCTGGAGGAGGTGGCTCTGGGGCCGGCCAGTGAGAGGTGGAGGGGATGCCAGCATCAGCGATGGGGGAGTGAGCCCTCCAGGTGATGGGGACAACCATGCAAACCCAGACCACCGAGGGACCCACACGCTGACCGACTCAGCTGAGACGGGGAATGTGTGAGAGGAGAGGGGAGACAGAGGTAGATCAGGGCCAAATCATGATTTGATGATTTCCTGTGTTTATTTATTTACTGGAACCTCCAAAGCGAGCCAAGCATGTTAGCCAGGAAGGCCATCCTAAGCAGCCCCTCACGTGGGGGAGGGAATGGCAGGGATCTGGCCCTGAGCCTGGCTTCGCACCCAGAGCATCACAGAGTTCCCAGCCAGCCGGCGGCCGCTCTCCATTCTGCTTCTGGCCCGTGGAGCCCTGGAGGGACCTCTGGGTGTTCAATCCAGCCCCCAAGACTCCTGACCTGTGTTCCTTTACCTTCCTCAGCATCTAACACTTCTCTCCCTCCACATCCATTTTTAAAATCTAGCCTTCGCTCCTTAACACCCCCACCCCACCCCTCCTTAGACACTTACATCGGCTCAAACAGAGAGAGTGGACAATCCTGATTGAAAGGACATCATCCTGAGGCCTTGGGGCGAAACAGAAGGCACGGTCCCTCGGTCCTTCTGTGAGCCTCACCCCCATCCTCTCTGTCTCTCCTGACTCAGACAGCCCTGAGTTCGGATCATTCAGATCCCAGCTCCACCACCTTCTAGCTGTGTGTCTCTGGGTCAATCACCCCAATTTCTCTGGGTCTCAGTCTCCTGATCTGAAAAATGGGGAGAACAGCCGGTCCAATTTTTCTATAGGGACTGAATGGGGAAATAACGGTGAAAGCCCAGGACATGATAAATGCACAGCAAATACCAGGGATTATGATCATCAACGTGCTTCCTGCTTCCCTGATTCTTTCCTCTGAACCCCTGCCTCACACCTGGGAGCCAGCCTCCTACTGTCCTGACCTGAAGGCCTGAGCACACCTTCCCTGATCTCCCTGCCTGGCCTGGCCAGCCCATTGCTCAAGGGGCTGCCTGGCCAGGGAGCCCCCTTCTTGCCTGCTGCCAGAGGGGCCTTCTTGAGTGTTGAAATCCTTCCATTTCACGAGGCCAGAAACTTGATTATGTTATTAATTAAAGCAAGATGCTGGGCCTGGGAGATTTATTTTCTTTTCCATATCTGTGGCTGTAAATGCCACTCAGGGAGCTCAAAGGCCCATGTCAGCCTGAATCAGGCTCCTGAACAGACGTTTTGTTCCCAGTTTGGTCTCCTCGGCCCCTCCTCCTCAGTGCCAGGAAGGAAGTGTGTGTTGTGATACCCGGCCCTCACCCCAATTTCCCTTGCTCCATCTGCATGAGGCAAAAAGGGGGAAATACCTGGGCAGTGTGGCATGGGGAGGGAATTTTCCAAGAAAGTTGTTTTAAGTTTCTGCCTCATTATTATAGGACTTTCACGTTTCTATTTTTAGCTGCACAAACGAACCAGGCCCACATTCCCCTCATCTCCCTGCCCCAACCTTTGTTTATACAAACACATGCTGAAATCATTATTTGAAAACCTCCAAACCCATAATTGCTCAGGTAGGCGAAGAATGCAGGCTTTATGGACACAGCTTACAGAGGGGCCAGAGTATTCCTGGGGAACTATGGCTTATTCATATTTGCATCCCCCTGCTCCTAGCCCAGGCTGAACCCCTGGAAGGCCGAGAGGAATCAAGTAACTTAGAGCAAGAAGAGGCATTATCGATAATAAGAGTCCAAGCAGTACATTTTAGTTGGTGGTGTTTAGTTTTATTCTTTATCAAAGCATGGTTTATTTATAACATTACATTCATTTCAGGTGTACAACACAGGGATTCAAAATTTTACAGACTATATTCCATTTAAAGTTATTATTTAAAAAAATGGTTATATTCCCTGAGCTCTACATCAAGCACTACACTTAGGAAGAGGAAACAGAGCCCTGGAGTACAGATGAGGCACATCCAAAGGTCCACAGGATTTCACTGTCATTGCTGGGATTCAAACCCAGACATCCTCACTTCTAATGCGGCACTATTGATTCTGCTCCACTAGGAAAATGAGTCTAAAGCTGGACTGTTTGTCCCAGCGCTCCAGTTACTAGCTGTCAGACCTTGAGCAAGTTACTAAACCCCTCTGGACCTCAGTTTCCTTATCTGTAAAATGGGGATAACAAAAATACCCACCTGATAAGACTGGTGTAGGAGTCAATGAGTGCCTGGAAGGAAGGAAGCCCTGTGTTTTGGTTCTGGTTGCCCCAGAAAGCAGAGCCAAGTCATTAGCCATGCCCAGGAGGTCATGTCTTCCTGTATCTCAGGTCCTTTTTCTCTCTGTGCAACATGGACCACAGAGGGTGCTGCTCACAGCTCTGCCCGTCTAGGATTTCCCTTCACCGTGTCTCTTAGGGCCACCCCAAGTGGAGTGGCACCAGGCCAGTTTTGGCCAGTTCCATGTATTGCTTCAGCTCACATGTGAACCAGGCCAAGTTCTTCCTTCAATCAGTCTTGAAGAACCCCCACCAAGGCCACACGTGTGAGCTGAGGAAAGGGTGTCTGTATGAAGAAGGTAGTTGCATGGGGTTCTTCTCTATCTGTTCATGAATTTATTTGTGCCTCCTGGATCCACTTGGCCTCAACCCCAAATAAGCCCTGTCCATCATACAACTTGAAGCATTATAACTAGCATTTTGACTTGGAGCATCTGATAAGACACAGCTCATGATGGACAAGCAGCTCTGGCCACACAGGCACTTGTGTCCCATGGTTAAACACTCAGTCTGTGCTTGAAGCCGCTTTTCAGATAGAGTAGCTCTCTGCCAAAGAGGGCATGGCCTTGACACAGAACCCTAGGGAACTGCGCTCTGACTCTCTTAATGAGACTGACCAGATACTCTCCGTGGCAACCTGATCTGCCCTAAGTACGCCTAACAGCATCAAATTGACCAGATCCCACGTGGCGAGAGGCAAAGCGACACCCAGAGCTGCACTGTGGCTTTCGTGGGCACCAGGCATTCTTGCCATGTGGGCTCTTTCTTTCCTAAAAAAAAAAAAATTAAAAAGTGCATTTTACAACTCCATTGGCCTAAAGATGGGTATAATCTAGGCTGAATTCATGATCATTAGATTCATTTTTTTTCTTTTGATTTTAAAACAAACTAAAATTAAAATATTTTTGTAAATGTATCTTGGGCCCTAGGCATTGTGCAGAATGAATAAGCAGACCCTGCTTGCATCTCAGTCTGGATCCAGTCTGGATCCATTGCAGAGTCCTCTCTTGTCCTGGACCCACTTAAAATTGGCAGCCTCCTAAGTCATCTAATAAATGAGTCAGGGCAGTATTAGCAAGTGTGGTAAACAGCGCCTCCAAAATCCAAAAGGCCCCACCAGGCATTAGGTCTATTTCTTAGCGGTAAGATGTGTAAGGCACAACAATTTGTCCTTTACTTTAGAGAAGATGTACTAGCATTCCCCAGACCACTGTATCCCTACAAACCCCACCAGTATGGCAGGTCTCTGGATCTTTGTGGGGTTTACCTCCTGCCCTATGGCACATAGGGGTCTTTCTAGGGTATCTTGGTATCTACTTCCTGCTCACCAGGTCCATTATCATGATATCATCAATACAGTGGACCAATAAAATATTCTGCAGAATGTCAAGACCATCAAGATCCCTATAGACTATATCCTATCAGAAAGTGGGAGAATTAATGTAGCCCTGGTGCAAGACATAAATGTGTACTGCTGTTCCTGCCATGTGAAAGCAAGCAGCATTTGCTCTTCTCTACGGATGGGAACCAAGAAAAATACATTCACCAGATTGTCACATACTAAGCTCCAGAGGTTGTGTTGATCCGCTCCAGTAAATATATCACTTCCAGCACAGCAGCTAGGATTGCGATACCCACTTGGTAAGTTTACAGTGTGTCGTAATCCATTCAAGTCAGATAGGCGAATTGGGTAGGGATGTGATGTGGATCACCACTCATGCACCCTTCGAGTTTTTGTTGGTGCCACTAATCTCTGCAACTCTTCCCTAAATACACTATTGCTTCTGATTTACTGTCTTGGCCAGGAGTGGCAGTAGGAAAGAGTTTCAAGGACTTCTATTTGTCATCTCTTACCATAATGGCTCTTACCTCCATAGGTCAGGAAACCAATGTGAGGGTTCATCCAGCTGCCAAGTATACCTTTCCCAGGTATACGCCCAAGGACCAGTAAATAACTTCAGAGTAGGTCTGCAAAACTAATGTGAGTTGTACTTGGGCCCAAAGTCCATTTGTCACCTGACTTCCATAAACCCGCACTCAATTTAGACTCCTTATCTAATAGTACTCAAAAAGTCTGATAGAGCCTGAGAGCAGGTTAATGATAGGCTCTTAGTGCTGAAATATCTTGGCCCCTTCCCTTCCCAAGTTGACTCTTTTGAATCTATCAGTTACTTCAGTACCCATTAAATTACCAACTGTTTTCCTTTTTAAAAAAATGTCCATTTCTATTGTTTTCAGCCAAAATTATTTTAACAAACACAACAATGGCAAAATGTCTGTCACTGGAGACTGGTCAATGAAGCTCTTCTCATGTTACTCAAACTCTTGGCATCACTTCACACTGTGGACCTCCCAGTCCTTCTGGAAACTTCTTTCTGGTGGCAACCAGGACACCAGACTTCCCTGGATTTCCTCCTAACTCACAGGCAGTTCTTTCAGGTAGAGAGGAAGAGGAGGCCTTGTGGCATCATATACATCATATTTAAAAACACTTGCCAAGGTTGCAATTTTACTGCTGTTTGGTTCATGCTTGTCTCCTCCATTAAACCCCAAGGTCCATGAGGGCAGGTGCCATGAATGATTTGCTCACCAGGATATCCCCTACATCAATGGTGTTAAAACTTTCCAGTCTCAGGACCCCTTTCCACTCTTAAAAATTATTGAGAACCCCAAAGAGCTTTTGTTTGTACTAGTTATATCTATAGATCAGAGGTTCTCCACTGGGGGCCATTTGGCTATGTCTGGAGACATTTTTGGTTGTCACAACTTCCAGGGAGTAGGTAGCAGGAGAGCAGGGAACGATACTGGCATCCAGTGGGTAAAGGCCAGAGATGCTGCTAACATCCTACAGTGCACAGGACAGCTCCAATGACAAAGAATTATCAGACCAAAACATCAATAGTTCCAACATTAAGAGATCTTGCTATAGATATTTACCATATTAGAAATTAAAACAAAATTTTAAACGTTTACTAATTCACTTAAAATATTGATAATAAACCTATTACATTAGCAAAAATGAATTTTTAAATAACTGTATTTTTTCAAATCAAAAATATTAATGAGAAGAATATATTGATTTATTTTGTAAATTTCTTTAATGTCAGGCTTAATAGAAGACAGCTGGATTTCCATATCTGTTTCTGCATTCAATCTGTTCCAATATGTTGTTTTTGTTGAAGTGTATGAAGAAAATCTGGCTTCACACAATATGTAGCTGGAAAGGGGGAGAGTGTTTTAATAGCTTTTTCAGGTAACTATGCATATTCTTCTTTGTTACTACACCAACATTCAACAACCTCTTAAAGGTTAGTTACAGTGTGGAATCTTAAACCACATCCATGAATTTTTCATATTCAGTTACTATTAAATCCATTGGTTTGTCTTGAACTTTGAATGAATCTTTTACCCATGCATTATTTTGTGACATCCTGTGCTGTGGGCTGAACTGTATCCCCCCCCTGCAAATTCATATGCTGAAGTCCTAACCCCCAGCACCTCAGAATGTGGCCTTATTTGGAAATAGGACCATTGCAAATGGTATTAGATAAGATGAGGTCATACTGGGGTTAGGAGGACCCTAATCCAAAATGCCTGGTGTCCTTATAAAAAGGGGAAATTTGGGTATAGACACATACAGGGAGATTGCCACATGACGATAAAGGCAGAGATCCAGAGCTGTGTCTACAAGCCAAGGAATGCGAAGGATTGTCAGCAAACCTCCAGAAGCTAGAAGAGAAGCATGAAACAGTTTCTTGTCACAGCTCTTGGGAGGAACCAACCCTACTAACCTTGATCTTGGACTTCTAGCCTATAGAACTATAAGAAGAAAAATTTCTGTGGTTTAAGCCAAAGTGCCAGTTTGTGGTACCTTGTTAAGGCAGTCCTAGAAAACTAAAACATCATGCACTGGGCACTTTGAAAACAGTGGTTCATTGAATTATGCAGATCTTCCAAATGTTGACACATTTCATTATGTGATACCAAAAATCACATTTGTTAATACCATCACAGATCTCCTCAGAAAAGTCTGCAAGTATTGAGAAGCTGTCAAGCTCACAGTGACAGATACAAGCTTTCCAAAATTCTAATTTTCAGTTGAAAGCTCAAATTTTATCACTGACCACAAATACTGTCTGTTGTTTTCCTTGAAGTGACAGACTCATTTGGTTCATATTCAAGAAAAGATCTACCAGATACCCAAGTCTGAATAGCCATAGTTTGTCCATCAGTCTTTAAAATAAATATGGTGACCCATGAAAGAAGCAGCTATTTCAGCACACCACCCAAGTTATCCACCAGTGTTTGTTCTCAAGGCAACCATCAGACTTCTGTACACAGACTTCTGTTATGTGTCTCTCCATTGCCTCACACAGAATACTAAAGAGATGTGTACTCAAAGATCAAGATTTAGCAAAATGAATACTGCTTTGTTTTATTTTTACTGTGGGTACATGGCCATGAAGAATACAATGAATCTAGTACATTGGACACCACAATGTACTAGAATACAAGAACACAATGAATCTAGTACATTGGAAAAGGTCTTGATTCATGTTAGGACACTGGCAGTGTTACCCACCGTTGCTTTTGTACCCTCTGAACAAATTACCAATGTGAAAAAGGCAAATAACGTCTTAGTGTCATTATGAAAATAGCTTTGGTTTCACAGACATCCTGAAAGGGTTTCAGAGACACCCCCCAACCCCCCCCCCACCAGGGACCCACGGACCACAAGTTGAGAACCACTGCCCTGCATCAAGCATAGTGGTAAGAGCCAAACAAATCTTTGCTGAGAGAATGTTTGAGTGGATGGATGGATGGATGGATGGATGGATGGATGGATGGATGGATGGATGGAGTCAATAAAGGAGTAGAGAAAGAGAGAAGGAAGGCCTACTTTCCTTCTGCTCTTGGCTTTCCATATCATCTGAAAGACTGGGCCCTACTGAAGACAGTTGATAGAGAGGGCTCTGTAGTGGGTTTTTCCCAAGCCTGGGAGACAATTCCATGAATGAGCATTGTTGTCGAGTCGTGTCTTTGAAGGGGCGCAGTGAGACGTGTCTTAACAGCACACCGAAGTACCTTGGCTCAAAGTGCCCCCTAGTCTCAGTGACATTATTATGACAAAAAGAAGAATGGAAAGAAAGACTGTTTTAGCCTTCAATGCATGAGGAAAAGTAGTCATTATCATTTACCATCTGGGAGTAATGAACCACCGTAAAATATTTTTTAAGTCCTTTGTTTTGAAAAATTTTACTGAAATGAGAACAAAGGGAGAGTGAAGAACAACTTTATTAGATATTCTACTAAGAATTTAAACTTAGCAAACCTAAATTTTTATTCCATGTTATCCTGGTTTTGAAGGTAACTGATATGGGCAACATCCTCCAAATATAAACAACATCTCATCAACGGTCATCAACTGTCGTGCATAAACAGGAACATACACATCTTGTAAATAGTGATTTCAGATTCAAAATACATCTCCACTGGATTCTAGATTCTTATCATTTCTGATTTCCCTTCTTTCGCTTGCAAATCCAAAATGCAGTTCCTGAAGAAAATTTTGAAACCTTTGATGGCTCATAATTTTGCTGAAGAGAAGACAGTCATCTTCTTTGCTCCATAATTGCAAAAGAATTGCACTTTTACTTTTATAATCTCCAACCAGAATGAGAATCCAATGATTTTTTAAAAACTTCTCCTCCAGGTATTTCCTTTCAATTACCTTTTGTTGACACCTGTCTTAGCATTTGTCTACTTATGAATTATATTAAGTAGATGTTGGTGCACAAACATCACAAAAGATGAAAATAGTGTGACACATCCTTTTAGTGAAACAGGGTAGTCCAGGTCCTTGTCCTGCCTGTTAAGTGAATGACTAGATGAGAATGCCACATTTCCTTTTTTCTCTAGAAATACATTGTTTACTCATTGATTCTTGCATTTGAGAAAGTTCAGCTAGGACATTGTCATCTGAAGATTGATGATCTGAGATTTCACGAATGTGATAAGTTTCACCATCCTCATTAACTTGAGTCTAAAGTGATGCTATCTGTCTCTCTGCATTCATCTTCTGAATCATCCAATTATTTCGAAACACCTTCCTCTGTCCATTTTCTTCTCTTTGTCATTCTAAATGAAAAGGAAAACATTCTGATTTCTCAGTTGTGTTCAAGGAAAGCAAAAGTCAGACTATAAAATGGTGTTTCCAGATTTCTCTTCATATCTTCTGACAATGCAAGATTTGGGGCAACTGTATTGATTTCCTACTGTGTCTATTAAATATCACCACAAACTTGGTGACTTAAAACCACACAAATATATTACCATCTACTTCTGGAGGTCAGAAATCTGAAATGGGCCTCAGTGGGCTAACATCAAGCTGTCAGCAGGGCTGCGTTCCTTCTGGAGGCTCTAGGGGAGAATCATCTCCTTGCCTTTTTCAGGCTGAACCACACTGCCTAGCTCACAGCCCATTCCTCCATCTTCAAAGCCAGCAATGCTGTATCACTCTGGTGCTCCATTTTCATAGTCACATCCTCTTCTCTGACTCCTTTAGGGACGCTTGTGATCATATTGAGCCACTCAGGTAATCCAGAATAATTTCCCATCTCAAGGTCCTTAACTTAATCACATCTTCAGTCTCTTTTGCCGTGTAAGGTAACATATTCACAAGTTCCAGGGATTAAGATGTGGACATTTTGAGGGGCCATGATACTGCCTGCCACAGCAACACAGTAAAAAAACTGTAGATGATACAACGGTGATGACTTGTGTCACATCATCCTTCTAGATAATTCCATCATTGTTCCCTTTTCCTATTATTTTAGTCTTTTTAGCATAGCTGAGAATAGTTGGCAAGTAATGATGAAATAATTCCTAGGATGAGGACATAGAAGAGCGTTTTAAGAGATAGGAAAAATAAGATCACTAAAATCCCAAAATCTATCTTAGATTTACAAATGTGTCCAATGGACCCATATGGTAATTGCAAGATAGAGTAATATTTTTCTATTTAAAAAGCAATAAGTACCATTTCTCTATATTCTTTGGAAAGTCTATAAGGAAGAGTAAAAGCTATGAAATATCAAGCCTTACAAATAGAACTGCTCAAAAAATAAACCAAATTAAAATCAGGTGCAAAGGACCCTGATTATATACTGAAGTTTAGGCTGTACTAAGCAAAAGCCCTATCTATTCCCAAATAAGAACATTGGTACAGTGGTAGAGGCTAAATCTTGAATTCTGAACATTGAGCTTAAAATCTGTTGGAGTAAAATAAGTGGGTAAGCTGCTGTAACATAAGTAAACCCACACATTCAGTGACTTTAAGAACAACAAAAAAAAGCATATTTGTGTCTCTCATTCATATCTGAGTTGAATGTTGACAGTTGGCAGGTATTTCAGCTCCATGTGGTGATTCAGGGAACCAGGCTCCTTTCATCTTGTGGCTCTGCCATCCTTTGGGAAGTTGTCATCTGCGTGGCTGAGGTCCCAGCTGGCTGGAGAGAGCTCACAGAGAAGACCCAGCCTCTCTCTCCAGGCTTAGCCCCAAAGAGGTGTGCATCACTTTCCATGAGCTAGAACATAGTCACATGACCCCTCTCAACTCTAAAGGAGACTGGCACTTGCGGTCCAGCTATGTGCCCAGGAAGAAGGGAACGAATCTCAGCGCCCAGCTAGCGGTCTCTGCCCCAGGGAATGACCTTTGATGCTTTGATCATTGCAGATAAGCCATCTCAGCTCCTGAAGGACCAGAAATAATTGGACTACCTTACAAAGCAGTAGTTCTTAGTGGGCCAAAACTGAGAAGCAGAATTAATGTGGAAATTTTTTTTGATTCAGCCTTACTGAGTCAGACACGCTGAGGGGGGACCCAGGCAAACACATTTTGAAAAGGATTCCCCAGGTGATTCTGCTAGGATTAAGATCCACTGTGAATTCAGATAAGAGAGGTAAAGCCGGTGTTTAAGGAGGCCCTTCCTATAGTTAGAGGCCGTGTGTAGGGACTGACCTGGCTGTGGTCTGCATCCTTAGGTGCTTCCTGATTGCATCTTACTCAAGCCTGGGATCCCCTCTCCAGACCGTAAGCCCCAGGCCCAGGTTGTGGCCCATAACAGGCACCGAGTGAATGTTTGTTAAATGTATTGGTTTTACCCTCACAACAGGAAAAGCAGAGTGGGGAAATCCTTTGAAATGCCTTTACACCTACAGAAGAAAGTGTCATTTGACTCAATCTGCTTTTAAAAATAAGCATAGATAAACCACCTCAGAGGAAAGGTGTTTCCCAAGTGTGGCCTCCAGTGAAACTGTAGCATCTGCTCTGAGAGCAAAGCTGTCCCTCTACCACCTCTCCCTGCCGGCCAGCGGCTGGGGTGGGGTTGTGGGGGACCGCTTCTCCACCTTGAACCTTGAGCGTTGAAGTGCAGATTCTTCTGGGGCCCAGGTCCTGCCTTTCTAACAATGCTCAGGCATTGCCAGGGCCACAGCTCCACAGACCAGGTTTCCAGGATTCAAGCTGTAGAAAGCAAATGAGCCGGCAAAGGTAGGATGTGATGGAGTAAATGCAGAGACAGCCCCGCTACCTGGCGGCTGCTGCCGCAATTCACTTCTGCCCCTTTGGATTCTCTCTCCTCCCTTTCCCAGGCTCCCCCCGCCGCTTTGGGGAGGGAGCAGAATCCTCTCCCAAAGTTTGGAGTCTTATGGTAGGAGCCAAAGATGTGGCCTGGAGTGAAAGGTGAAATCTGGGGCTTGGGGTCCTCTTCACTGCAGAGCATTATCTTCAAATATCTCATGGATGGAACAGAAGCCAGAGGAAGTCTTTCCTCAAAGATCCCAGGGACAAGAATCTCAGAGCGGGGAGAATCTTGAAACAAGAGCTAGAACAGACCCAAGTGATGGATTTCCTGAGTCCTGCTCGTTTGCGGCTCTTAACAAACTGTGTATCTGGACCATCCCATCCTCAAGTTCACGCTGAGTGCATTGAATCTCACAGCTGGGAAGGATATAGGCATCGCTGTCAAGGATCTACTCTCCCAACTGAGGCAGACGGGCAAAATATAATCTGCCGGAGGCCACAAAATGAATACTATTTCCACGTGTCTGAGCTTCTGGCCTAGAGGTTTTCCCAGGAAGTCACACCACCTACCAGACTTGTAGGAAACAAGGATAATCTGCGTGCTGGGCCATCTCTCTGCCGGACAGCCAGGGGAAAGGGACCGTTGGCCACGTCCCATGCTGGGTCACCTGACTTGACCCTCCCACACAGCTGCTTGCCTTGCAGAACTCCCTGTTTAATGTTTTATTCCTCCCAGTGTTTCATTATTGATTCAGCCCCTTGCTGCCGGGTCTGACCAAATAAGCCCTGAGCGTTTGTATAATGTCAACTTCATCAAAAATGCAGGAGTTGGGGTTTTACTCGTCTGTGCTACCTACACGGTTTAAGTCGATGATTGGTGGTTTTGTGAGCCAAAGGGTGCTGACAGCCCACAGGCTGACTTCTGGCTTCTCTGAAGGGATGCTGGGTCCTCAAGCTCCAGGGAACCCAGCATCCCTCACCTCTTGCAGATGGGAATGAGATCTAGGAGAAGACTTTGGTGGAGGGGGAGAGTTAGGGGGTTGGGAGCGATTTTTTAAAATAAGCGCCAGGCACAAGTTTAGAAACAAATTCCGCAAGGCATTATTATGCTGCTGTTAAATGTAGCAGATGAAAATCTAACGAGGTGAAGAAATGTCTCTTCATCTATTTAGTCAAAACATGTTTACTGAGCACCTATTATGTGCTAAGCACTAGATGACCCACATGAGTAAGGCATAGAAGGTTCTCATTCTCATGGAGTTGAAATTCTATTTAAGAGAGAAAATCAGGCTATAAAATAGAAATAATGATAATAACAGTTTACACTTATCAAGCACTTACCATGTGTTGGGTACTGTTTTAAGCACTTTACATAGAGAATGATTCTATTTTCCAGGGTTTTTTTTTTTAAGCCTATATGTATATCTGCCCATAAAAAAAAGACAGGAAGGATATGCACCAAACATTAACAAGCATCATCCTCAGATTGCAAGTTTATGGAGGACTTTTATTTTCTTCTTTGGGCTAACCTGAATTATCTAAATTTTCTTTATGTCTAGAACAATAAGGGAGGAGAATTAAAGTGGGGAAGGCATTTTCTTGGGCCTCAACCTCAAAGAAATCAGGCAGAGAGTCTCAAAATGTTTCTCATTTGCTGCCTGATGTCTTCAGGCTCTGAGTATAGAGGCTGTGGTCTGCTCCAGCCACTCTGGGTTCTGTCCCAGCTCAGAAATCCATCGCCTCTTCCTCCCTGGAGAATAGAGTCACTGCAGAGCCCGGAGGTTGCAGCCTAGCACCGTATGGCCTGTGGTCAGCGCTGGGGGAGGGCCAAGGCATCTGAAGATGGAATCCTTTTATATATATATATATAAATGTATTTATTTAATTTATTTATTTTTGGCTGCTTTGGGTCTTCATTGCTGCGCACGGGCTTTCTCTAGTTGTGGCGAGCGGGGGCTACTCTTGGTTGTGGTGAGCAGGCTTCTCATTTCTGTGGCTTCTCTTGTTGCAGAACACAGGCTCTAGGTGCGTGGGCTTCAGAAGTTGTGGCATGCAGGCTCAGTAGTTGTGGCTCGCAGGCTCTAGAGCGCAGGCTCAGTAGTTGTGGCACATGGGCTTAGTTGCTCCGCTGCATGTGGTATCTTCCCGGACCAGGGCTCGAACCTGTGTCCCCTGCGTTGGCAGGTGGATTCTTAACCACTGCGCCACCAGGGAACCCCTGAAGATGGAATCCTTTAAGCAAGGTCCCCAGATGAGCATTGGGAGCCTGACTCCCTGCTGGTGCCAGGTGTGCAGGTGCCAGGATCCAACCTCCCTTACTGATGAAACTCCAACCTGACTTGGGCAGCCAGGGCTGCCGGCCAGCCCAACTGGACCCCTGCCCTGGCTGGAGAAATGGACAACAACAGCTATGCCACTGTCCGAAAGGCTTCATGGCCCTGGAGGCCCTGCTGGGCCACTGTCTGGCTCTGAAAGCTCCCAGGGAGGAGGGTGGAGAGCCCACCTTCAAGTGGATGGCCACCCCAGGGTGATAATAATAACCACAAAAACAACAACAAGTTGCATCCAGGAAACTTCAACTGAGCTCTGGACACACAAGGCTGAGCACCTTACATTTCTAAATGCATTTAATCCTCCTTATCACCGTCATCCTCATTTTACCAATAAGGAAACAAAGGCCCAGAAAGATTAAGTTACTAGCCCAAAGTCACACTGCCAGGGAGTGCCGGAGTGGCAGAATGACTCCAGATTCCACACCTTTAACCACTTTGCCACACTGTCGCCCACTCTCTGCCTGGGATCTCTGGGGACATTGCCCCGCAGACCCTTCCCTAGGACTTGTCACATGAGGAGGACAGCAGCTCTGGTCACCGAGGAGGCAGCAGAACACTGAGTAAAGGGAACAGGGTGGGTGTCAGGCAGTCCTGGCTTTGAATTCTGGCTGAGCCACCTGTCACTGTGTGACCACAGGCAAGTCTGTTTCCTCATCTTCGGTGGATATGTAATGCCTAACTTTTCAGACTGCTGGGCAGTTTTCTCCATACAGACAATTACTAGTGTTGGTTGAACCCCCGCTAAGTATGCTATGAAAGAGCACCATGTGCATTTCTAATCTTTGTAACAGCTGGAGACACTATGATCACCTCCACCTTACAGAGGGAGAACCCGAGGCTTGACTAGGTTAAGTGACCTCCCAAGGTTATAAGGAAGAAGCAAAGGCAAGATTTGAGCCCATGTCCCTCTGAGGGCAAAAGCCCCAGTCTCAGCCCATCTGCCGTAGATGCCACATCTGCATCACGTGAAATGAGGCCTGTCAGGGGCTCGGCACTGTGCCTGGCTCATGTGAGCCCTCAAGCCACAGAGCTGTTATTGCTGTTGCTGTAACGAGGAGAGAGAAAATGTACTTGCACTTAGCCTAGTGCCTTGTTCCTAGGAAACCTCAGATCAACCACGGGTGTTCAATGGTTGTAGTTGTCTCGGACAGGTCAAGGCCACCTGCAGCAGCCAGGGCCTCTCTGCTCAGCCCAGTGAGGGCTCCAAGGGAAGCAAGTAGGTCCCTTCTCCTCCCCAGGATCCAATGGTTTACCTGGGAAGTGAGGAAAGAGCCGCGTGCGGCAGTCATGTAACTGTTTCCTCCTCCACAAACCAACCAGAGCGGATGGGAGACCCTCAGAGGCCCTTCCAGCCCTAACATACTTCACATCCTGCGTGGAATTGGCACCAGGCGAAACTCGAAACAACACAGCTTGAGTGCTGTTTGATCAAAACATCTCCCAGGCCTATGCTCCCCATAGAGCGACTTCCTATACAGACAATGCCAGTGGGCCCGATATTCCACCCAGGTCAGGAGTGGATCCTTACGAGTCTCTGGATCTCGGGCATCCCAGCCGTCCATCCTGCCTCAACCCCATGTTTGAAGGCTGACCCCCGGCTCTCAAGTGTTCACCAGAGTCCTCAGCAGCACTAGTTCACTTTTGACCCCTCGTGGGCATCGCTGCTAAACACGGAGGATTTGCTGTCCCTCCGACCCTGTCCCACAGCCATTGTGTTCCTAATGTCCCCCTGGATTATCTACCAAGCCACTTGCTCCCATTCTGCAAATCTTGACACTGAAGCTTTCGGTGTTTGCCCAGACAACAGCAACTGGTAGACACCATCGATCGTAAGATACATCCAAATTCCTGAGGTGTAATATGTGAAAAGGTTTGTTTTTATAGAATGGATGATTTTGGTAATAACATTTATTAAGGCCCCAGTATGAGCCTGGCCCCATGCTAGGTGCTCCTAGCACACATCTTCCCTTAGTGTCACATCTCTTTCCTTTATTATTGTTATCATTCCTCTATAGAGAGGTAAAGCAATCTGTCCAAGGTCACATAGCTAATAAGTGGCAAAACCAGCACTTGAACTGTGGTCTCTTTGATCTTGTCACAATAGCAGAGATAGACCCTCTCCAGGGTATTTCTTCCAAGCTACCTTCTGAACCCAATGGATTTATGCCAAATTAAGTCAGCTCTGAACTTGGGAAGCTTTTCCCACCTTTTGATTTCCTTACATTAGAGAGTAATAATAATAGTACTCTGTGCCAGGTACTGTACTAGCCGCTGTATGTGTCCTAGAGCATTCCACGTTCCCATCTGCCTTATAGGGTAGGCTCTATCATTAGCCCCATTTCACAGATGAGGAGACTGAGATGCAGAGAGGTAATGTCACATACTCAGGTCACATTGCTGGGAAAGGGAAGAGCAGTCTGGCTCCAGATCTCACTTTCCTAACCCATCCCATCTTCCCACTTCACCAGACTGGCACAGGAAGCCCTCTGCTATCCCAAACCCACCCCCACCCCTCCCCACTCCTGCCACCCCAAATCCTACTACTCCAAATCCTACTGAAGTTCATGGTAGCCAGGCCCCTTTCCTGCTGGGAAGAAGGACCTGGGCTGTCGGGCTTGAGTCAGATGGATGGTCCCCCCCAGCCAGGCCCAGCTTCCAAGTTTCTTCATGCTGAACCCAAACATAACACAATCTAGCAGCCCTGGATGCTCTTCAGAAAAAAAACTCGAGGGGCGGTGTGGAAAGAAATCTAATTAGAATCCCTTGGAGCCCCAGCTCTTCCTATTATTAACTTAGCCTCCTTTGAAGTGGAACTTGACTCATTATAATAATTTGAATGCTGAGGAATTGTCTTCTATGATCCTGGTCCGAGGCAAATTGCTTTCACAATTGCATTTATCCATGTCCTGGTCTCTCTCCACTGGAACAAAGGATCGCTGGGGATGCCAAGTGGTTCCTGCTTCAGAGAAGAGCTTGGGGAGTATCCAGGAGGCCTGCTTCCCTGTGGGCCAGAGCCGCTGAGATGCAGTGTTGGGGACCCCACACAAACGTGGTAAGAGGGGCTGCCCAGGTTTCCTACGACATCATAGCCATAGGCCCCAATCAGAGGGTCGCACTGGGACAGGAAATCTGGTGGGGAAATTTAGAAGGTCTGGGCCAAACACTTCATGTGGTAAATGGCCCAGAAGAGGGATCCCCTGGGCATGTATAAAACCACCTGGCTGCAGATTCCAGGGTCCCCCCAGAGATTCTGACTCTTCGGGTCTGCAGAGGGGTCCCCTAATCTAATTTAAGGCTCCCAGAGTGAATCTGAGGTGCAGCCAGGTTTGGGCCCTGCTGGCCTGGCACCACTGGGGATCCTTCTGTGGTACCTGATATCCAGGGCCCATCCACCACCCCGGAATCTCATTACTCTTACAGAAGGGGATTCCAGTACCCCCGGGCTGGCAAAATGCTGAGAGGGTCAGCACTGGTGGCCATCTCCCCTCTTTCCCTGGAGTCTTAGAGAGCAAGACCCATGGCTGCCAGTCTTGGTGTCCTTGGAGAACACCTGACACCTGTTTCACCAAGGATATTTTTGCACCCAAAGATATTTTTGTACCCTTTATCGAGGACAGAAACAAGAGGTAGTGTTTTCTCGGAACATTTTTAAAGGAATGTGTTTTGGGGAATTCTGATGTCTGCCCATCTTATCTGACCTAGTTCAAGTCTCGCCTCCTCTAAAAAAGACTGCCAAATCCTCCAAGTACTCCAGCGCTCACCTGGTCTCCACAGCCCTTATTCCGTGAACTGGCCCCCAGGTCACCATGCGGCCTGGTGCTGAGCTCCTTACTACTTCCTGCTCTCCCCGATCTTTACCCACTAGTGGTGCTCTGGGGATCCGGAGCCAGCCATCGGTTTATAAAGCGCACTGGATATAGTGAATGGAACCCCAAATGGATCTTCTCTAAAGCAAGCCCAGGCCAGTTTCTCAAATATCTGACCGGTCATCCCTCGGGGGATCCCCTGGGGACAAAGGAAGCTCAGGGACCAGGTCCCATCCTTCCCTCTTTCGAGATGAGTAGCCGGAGCCCCAAGCAAGACGGCACAGCGCCGAGTCCCCGCCCTTCACCCACCCAGACGGCGGCTTCTTGTTCCCTCTGTTCAAGCAAGTGAACGCCGGGCCTCCTTCCCTCCTGAGGGACTATTTCCTGCCCAACAGACACATTTGAGGAGGTTCCACATGGCTTCTGTCTTCCCACAGGGCTGGCTGCTGAGAGTGCGGCCTGGACAGTGCTCCATGCACCTGCCAGTCTTAAGAAAGAACCACGGTATTTTGGAAGAGAATTGTGGTCAGAAAAGTGATTCAGTTTCAATGGTCCTCTTTACTCAATAGAGCTTCTCTCGTGTCTCCTAGTCACATCCGCTTGCCTTCCTGACCTGAGGGTCTCCACAGTGTAGGACGTAATGAGCTACCAGCAACAGTGCTTTTCTAGTGACTGTTTATCCTTTACCTCCCCATTCCCGAGACCCTAAAGAGAAGAACAAATCCAAATATCTGATTTCCAGAAAATGTTTTCACCATCTGCCATTAGTCTCATCCTGAAATGGAATAAATCCAACCCTTGCATTAGCTTGCAGAGAATACCCCTGCTTTGACATTACAGATGATGTCAAAGGCTGGCAAACCCAACAGCTTGCAGCAAAACAACCACAGGGTACAACCTTGCAGACCTCCCTGCTTCCTTCTTCTGGTTTCTCATTCATACTCTTAATTAACTCTGTCCACACTGCACTCTACTGTAGGACATGAGTACTGCAGTGCCAGAGACTCATGACTCAGAACTGCTTTCTCCAGTCTTCCAAATTCCTTCCACTAACCTTTAACTATAGACTTGCCAAAGTAGGTTCAATCACTTGTGACCCCTTCATCCTGCAACAACCATAGGGCAGAATATCACATGGGCCTTGGCACCACATAGACTTTGGTTCTAGTCCTTGCTCTGCCACTCTGTGACCTTGGACAAGTCATATATGCTCCAAGCCTCAGTTTCTGTGTGTGTAAAATGGGAATGATAATGCCAACAGGTTTACTGTAAGGATCTACTGAGATCAAAAGGCTTATCACAGTGCCTGGAAGAAAGTGAGTACAATGAATGTTCTATATTATTATATTTTTTATTTTCCATTTTCCATATGAGGAAATTGAAGTTCAAGAGAGGGAAAATGGTTTCTCAAGAGACACACAGATACATGAGGAGTCCAGGAGGCAAACACATCTCCTGATTCTACATTCTGGGCCCTTTTTATTCAACAGCAGAGTTCAGCCTTTAGACTGAATTTGAGAACAAAGGCACCTTATGTAGACTCAGAAAAGATCAAACAGGATAAAGTCACAGCAAGAGGACAGCACAGAGGACCCAGGTAAAGATGGAGATCCTCACTGATTCCTACCATGTCTCCTTATTGATGTAGAGAAACACAAAAGTGCAAAAGAATGTCAAGGGGGAAAAAAAAGACAGGGATAGGGACATAGAAGGAGAGGAACCTCAGTGTCTGAGGAAGGGAGCTGGAAAATTTAACTCCAAATGCATCACAAATTCACTGCCCCCTTCAATGCTCCTCCCGAGGTCAGATGGGCATCCGGGTCTGGCCCCTTTCTGGATGGAGAAATGGCAGTGACAGAGGCAAAGGATTCAGCCCTGCTGCCAGAAATGGCCCCAGAGACAACAGAGGCTCCCAAATTCCTGGTGTCTCATCTCTGCCTTGGAACATTCTCGGGCCAAAATAGACGTGAGAACCTGATGGTGGAGTCTTTGAGCTGGAAGAAAATCCAAGATGTCGCCCAATGTAGCCCAGTCCTTCCAGGCAAAACCAAACCAAAACCATCCGGACAGATGCTAATTGGATGAATGGTTTTAAATTACATAATGGGGGATGGGTGGGGAGAAGGCAGCCAAGGATTATCTGAACAGAAACACAGTCCAGGGCTTCCCTAGTGGCGCAGTGGTTGAGAGTCCGCCTGCCGATGCAGGGGACACGGGTTCGTGTCCCGGTCTGGGAGGATCCCACATGCCGCGGAGCGGCTGGGCCCGTGAGCCATGGCCGCTGAGCCTGCGCGTCCAGAGCCTGTGCTCCGCAACGGGAGAGGCCACAATAGTGAGAGGCCCGCGTACTGCAAAAAAAAAAAAAAAAGAAAAGAAAAGAAACACAGTCCAGAGAAAATAGTGGTGACAACAAAGAATGACTTAAGCACACACAAAGGAAGCCGGGATACAGGTAGGGGCCTGTTTCCCCCACAGGGGGCTGACGGCAAAGATGCAGCCACAGAGCCTCACAAGCCAGGGAGAGCTTTGGCCTGGGCCCTTCCACTTCTCAGACAGGTTGCTGGTCTCTCCCCACCAGTCCTCCTGTCGATGCTCCTCCAGCCTCATCTCCCTCCTCGCTTTCAGTTCTTGGAATACACTGTGCTTTCCCTTCTCAACCTTTGCAACTGCTGTTCCCTGGGCCTGGAGCACCGTTCCTTCACCCCACTTCCCACCCTGGATGCTAGCTCCCCAGCTCCCATCCTTCCTGGAGGTCCGAGCTTGGTCCTGGGAAGCCATTTACCATCCCCATCCCAAAAACGCATGGACTCCAAGTGCCTGGGAAACTCCCTGTGCCCACCCACCCCAGCCCAGGGCATGTCACTGAGGCCCCCCACTAGGCTGGAGGCTCCCAGCCAGCAGGGACTGTGGTCACATTTTCACAGCTGTATCTCCCAGATGGAGCCCCAAAGAGTAGACGCTTCATAAATATTCGGTGGATAAAAAAAGACAATGAATGCTAATTTCCCATAGCGTAGCCCACTGTTTCAATTTTTGAGGCTGCAAATAATAAGAAATTGGTATCGAATGTGCCCTAACAGGTCTCTAAATAATAACAAAACAGATATTTATTAAGTGCTTCTAATGTGCTGTGCCCCATGCAGGGTGCTTCACACTCCCTGACTCAGCTAAGTGCACACAACTCCATAAGCCAGGGGTGGCTGTCATTATCTCTACCTCCAGTCCAGAGAAATGAACAGAGTGGTTGAGAGTCACAGATCCTTGACTTGACTGTGGGCCTGGCTGACCCCGGAGCCCAAGCAGTGGCCAAGGCACCCCAGCCTCTCCCCTTGAAACCCACCTCAGAAAGCCCCTTGTGTGTAACTCTAAACCGTGCCTGCGGCGAAGTCAGCCCATCTCCTCTTCTCACATCTCAAGCCCAGATGGGGTCTGAGTGACATTGATCTCATCCCCAGTCACAGAGCTGGAGCCCAGCAGAGCCCTGGGAACATGGAACTCCCCACGGACAGAGAGCAGGAGGAAGTGACCGCTGGCCCGAAGCGGGGCTTGGTCCCCTGGGTCTGATGGTGCCTCTGGCCCCTGCTGCCACATGCCTCGTGTCGGTAAAGCAGAAGTCTCAGAGACAGGGAAGGAAGCCAGTAGCAAGCAGACTGTCATCACAAGGTAGGTGTTCTCCTGTCCGAGGACAACAGGAACTAGCCAAGGCTGCCTCCTCCATGCAGTCTTCCTTGATTTCTCGATTCCACATTTGTGAACAAGTGTTGCTTGAGCCCCCAGATCCCTCTGCTGGTACCTGTACTATGGTCCTGCCCTGACCTTTTGTGTACCTTGTGACCCAGCTACAAGCAGCTTTTAATTGCTCGCCTTACCTCATCTGTAAAATGCGGCTGTTAATATCACCTACCCTTGGGGCTGTTGGAAGGAGTGTGTGTGTATATACTCATATAGATTACTATAGATAATGTGATTACATAGATGACTATATAGATGTATGTGTGAGTGTGTAAATGCTTGGAACAACTCTTGGCATATAGTAAGTGTTTAATAAACATCATCTGTTCTTATTTATGTCAATATGATTATGGAAATAGGCCAGGGAGAGGCATCCTTTGCAATGACAGAGAAAAATGCCTTTTATGAATCAAGCTGAGATTCCCAAACACTGGTCTGTGAAACAGCCTCCAGAGGACCTCCCTGGGGCATTTGTCAGAGACAGAGTCCCGAGTCTTGCTCCTGGACCTACTGACTTTGAGTCTCGGAGGTGGAGCCCAGGAATGTATATTTTTACAACATTTTTACAACATTGATGATGACAATGGTCAGCCAGGTTTGGGACCCACTGGGCTAGACCAGCTGTTTCTTGAGCAAGTGGAGGAGTGGGCTCTCCTGGGATTCCAAAGTGGGGAGGGGTCTCTCCCTCCCTCCGTGCCTTTTTTTCATCAGTATTTTGAGCTTTACTCCAGAAGAACTCCCAGTAGACCTTCTGACCATGTGAACCCTGAGTACACTTAGTCTTGTTTCACACCCACTAAACGTCCTTGGGCAGTTTGTTTTCCATCCCCTGTGCAAATAAACGTTTGCTACAAATGGGACTTGTGTACACTGGATAGAGGCGGCCATGTCTGATCTACCAGAAAGGTGCCTTGGAGCATTTAACCTCTCTCTTCACAGCTAAGAAGCTGAGACCCAGAGAGCATATGATTTGTCCAAGGTCACACAGCAAGCAACCAGAGTGCAGACTACAGTCAAGTCTCTGGTCTCTTAGCCACCACCATTTCCATGGTGACAGGCCCCTCTTCCAATCCCACAGGACCACTCATGTGTATACGCCAATTAGTAGGGTATGAGTTACAAAGTTTTATCTATTGAATACTCTATGTACCAGGCATAGTGCTAACTGCTTCACATACATTCTTTCATTTAAGCCCCGTGAAGAGTTCATTGTGGGCATTTTATCCTCATTTCACCTCTAGGACAACTAAGCCTCAGCGAGGTAAAGTGACCACTCAAAGCTACACAGCTGGAGTGAGCTGGGATTGCAATCCAGGCAAGTCTGATTCCAGAGACAGGATTCTTGGCTGTGATGCCAGTCACAGAGCTAATGTCTCTCACCTCAAACCCCGCCTTCTCTATCTACTCTGTGATGCGGGCAGGGACCCAGCACACTGCATCTTCTCTGCCAGCTGGCTCTGCCATGAAGGGGATAAAGGGAGACTGCAAGGCTGGAGGAGGAAGGAGGGACCTTCTCCTCCCTGCTCGTTTCCTGCTCCTTCACAGCCCCACTCAGAGACACCAGAACCAGCCTGACTGCACCTCTTCCTTAAGAGTTGGGTCCCGGCCCACGAGGCCCCTCATCTGGTCTCAGAAACACCAACCCCAGCTGAGCTGCAACCCATCCTCAGAGGTCTGTGTTTCCTCTCCACGGAATTGCTCCTCTAAATTCCTGTCTTCATAATTCCAACTTCCTCCTTTTGTTCTCCCATCCCTTCTGCAATGCCTCAGTGTTCTATTTTGACCTTTTCAGTTTCTTAGTTAACAGCTTTATACCTGGTTAACAATTCTTTATATTAAACCCTGTCTGTTTAAATAAGTGATGTGGTTTCTGTCTCCTGACTGGACTTGACTGAACCAGGAGTGGTCCCAGGAAACAGATCCCCAAAGATGGAATTTGGAAATTGGTTTTGCTCCTCTGAGGTCATCCTAGCAATGTCCCTTCACCCCAGCAGCAGCAATTCCTTCTGGCAGCAGAAGCTGAATCCACTTTGCAGTTTTTCTAGCAACTGCGGAACCACTTCATTGCCCCCACCTCACCTCCAGATTCCAACACTAGCCAGCCAGTGCCCACCCCCACCCCCAGAGGTCTGGGTCCTAGTCTCATGGGGCCTATGAGCCCAGAGACACCAGTACCAGCCAGAAGGCTCTTGATGGACACAGTCGTCATATTACACTGCATAGTGTAAGTTACTGTCGAGACTGCAAAAAACAAAAGGACTTGTGTCTATGGGCAGAGGGTATGATCCCAAGGTATCAGTTTGACCTAAGCAGGACTGTCCAGAGAGAGAGAGAGAGAGAGAGAGACTGCTCTCTTGGGCAGAGAACTAAGCCCAGCGGGGTGGACCAGGCCTGCTGTGTGACCAGCACTGCCCATCAAAACTGCCTGGGATGGGAATTCCCTCACGGTCCAGTGGTTAGGGCTCCGCGCTTGAGGGGGCACAGGTTTGATCCCTGGTCGGAGAAATAAGATCCTGCATGCCATGCGGTGCCACGCCCCTGGAAAAAAAAAAACCTGCGTGGGATTTCACCAAAGAGGATAAACAGACAGCAGATCAGCACATGAAAAGATCTTCAACATCATTAACTATTAGGAAAATGCAACTTACAAACCGCAATGAGATACCACTACACACCTATCAGAATGGCCAAAACTTTAAAAAGTGACAACACCAAATGCTGATGAGGATGCAGAGGAACTGGATCCCTCATGCATTGCTGGTAAGAATGTAAAATGGTACAGCTGCTGTGGAAAACAGTTTGGCGGCTTCTTTAAGAACTGAACATGCAATTAGCATATGACCCAGCAATGATACCCCTGGGCATTTATCCCAGAGAAGTGAAAACTTATACTCACACACGAAAGAGCTGTACCTGAACGTCTATAGCATTTTTACTTGTAACAGCCAAAAACTGGAAACAATCCAGATGTCCTTTAATGGGTAAACAGTTCAACAAACTTCAGTATATTCATACCATGGAATACTATACACCAGTAAAAAGGAAATATTGATACACAATAGTATACATAACGATTGATACAAAAGAATTATTGATACACACGACAACCTGGATCAATCTCCAGAGAATTATGCTGAGTGAAACAAATCAATCTCAAAAGGTTAAATACTGCATGATTCCATGTATGTAATACTCTTGAAACCACAAAGCTATAGACATGGAGAACAGATTTGTGGTGGAGAGGAGGGAAGTGAGTGAGGCTAGAAAAGAGCAGTATGATGTAGCCTTGTGGGGACAGAAATGTTCTGTATCTTAACTGTGTTGATGTCAATAACTGGGTTGTGACTACAGGCACACTTTGGAGAGATTGCGGGTTGGGTTCCAGAGTACTGCAATAAAGCAAATATCGCACTAAGGCGAGACACACGAATGCTCTGGCTTCCCAGTGCATATAAAAGTGATACTTACTATACTGTACTCTATTAAGTATACAATAACACTGTGTCTAAAACAACAACGTACATACCTTAATTTTAAAATACCTTATTGCTAAAAAATGTCACCCATCCTCTGACAATGCAGGGTTGCCACAAGCCTTTGATTTATAAAAACCAAAATATCTGCAAAGCGCAATAAAGTGAAGAGCAGTAAAGCGAGGTCTGCCTGTACCGTTTTACAAGATGTTACCTTTGGGGGAAACTGGGTGAAGGGTACAGTGGCTCTGTCTTATTTCTTGCAAATGCATGTGAATCTACAGCTCAAAAGTAAAAGTTTAATTTAAAAAACAAAAAACACCTGAGACCCCTTTTCAGAGCCCCCATCTGAGCTGGAAGACTGGTTCACACGTGTTTTCTGAGAGTCTCCACAAGAGTTGAAAAGACACAATTAAATGGTTGCTAAAATCCTTTCATCTAAAAATGTAACATTTTTATGTGAAAATATATCATAATCCAAACATCTTATGAAGTAAGGCTGGCACTACACCCTCCAACACCACCCCCCTCCCCCAGCCCCGGTCTCCCCAGCAGAAAGGGAGAGGAAGCCCTGAAAGACGGAATCAGGACGCAAGGGAGGGTGACCGGGGAGGGGGCAGCTCTCTCTTTCATGGTCCAAGGACTCCCAACCATGAGACTCTCAATGAAGCAGAGTTAATACCCACAGTGGCTGAGGGCGGGATTAGAACCCACCTTTCTGGCTCTGCTCCCCGCAGCTCAGCGAGCTCTGGGCAGCCCCCCCTGAATGTGTCAGAACAGTTAGAAATGGTTCCAATTATAACCAGGAAGTTTTTAAGCCTGTGGCTGGAAAGGAATGCCGATTCATGTAATAGCCGTTACCGCGCACAATATCCCCCCACCAAGTGTTCTTGGCGCAGTTTTTGAGGGTGACAAATGGTGTCCCCATTGGCACAGATAGGAGCCTTTATCACAAAGGGGAGAAACCCCCAGTCTCTGGAGAAGAACAATAGTGGGAAAGGTCTTGGGGAGGACAGCACTCTGTTTCCCTGGATGTAACTGGATACCTGGGGGGGGGAGGGGGTAGTCCTTCCCCCTTCATAATTAGTCAGCTAATTATCCTCTTCTCCATGCTAATGAATCACCAAAGACTCTTTCAGGAAGAAGCGTAATCAGAGAGGTTTCTCTGTCTGGGGCCCCACAGCCTCCCTCCTCCTTTCTCCCTGGCTCCCACCGGGGTCTCTTCTGCCACCCCGAGCAGAGAGCCAGCCATGAGTTTGTGATCCGGAGCCACTGGGCCTCACAGCTAACATGCAGCGCAGGGGGTTGGGCTGGGCCGCGAGCTCTCGGGGTACTGCTTCAGATGCTATTATTCCTTCTTCCTGGTGTGTCCAGCAGCTCCTTCAAGTGCCAGCGATGGTGTTACCAATCACTGCAGGAGGCCTGGAAATAAGGCATCTTCATCCACCGTTTCCTAGCTGTCTGACTCTCAGCAAGTCACTTCACCTCTCTGCACCTTCCAGAGTTTCTATCTCCAAGGAACCTTCTTCAGAGAGCTATGGGGGTGGGGGTCGGTGCCTGCCACCCAGAGCCCAGGCAAACGGTGCATGCTCCGTGAACGGTGATGGCCACAGAAGAGAGGGAAATGCTCTACTTCCAACCTCCCAGACTCCACCAGCCCCTTGGTAGGTCCTCTGTGCAGTCCAGCTTTTCCCAGCTTGGACCTCAAAAGGTCTGAAACATCCAACAGCCATTCAAGATTGTGTTCTTGAAGAATATTTAAGGATATGGGGAAAGGCTCCCAAAGACTCCTGAATGATAAGCACAGAGTAGCAAATATATAGGCACCAGGATGACAGTACTGTCACAGGTAGAAAAAAGACTGTAATGAAATCCACCAAAATATTAGCAATGGATTTCCTGGGGTGTGGGGGCACAGCAGGAGATGGTCTTTTCATCATTATACGTCTAACATTTATGAAATTTCTACCATGAACATTTAAAACTCATAGAAATACTGTTTTATGTTTATATGCTATATACAATAATTTTACATTATATACAATATAGAAAAGCTACCATTTAAAAAAAAATTAAAACCTTTCAATAGAATTGTTGAGGGCGGAGATTGGTTCAAGATGGCAGAGTAGAAGGACGTGCATTCCCTCCCTCTTGCAAGAGCGCCGGAATCACAACTAACTGCTGAATAGTCATTGACAGGAAGACACTGGAACTCACCAAAAAAGATACTCCACATCCAAAGACAAAGCAGAAGCCACAATGAGACAGTAGGAGGGGCGCAATCACAATAAAATCAAATCCCATAACTGCTGGGTGGGTGATTCACAAACTGGAGAACATTTATACCACAGAAGTCCACCTACTGGAGTGAAGGTTCTGAGCCCCATATCAGACTTCCCAACCTGGGGGTCCAGCAACGGTAGGAGGAATTACTAGAGAATCTGACTTTGAAGGCTAGCGGGATTTGATTGCAAGACTTCAACAAGACTGGGGGAAACAGAGACTCCACTCTTGGAGGGAACACACAAAGTAGTATGTGCATTGGGACCCAGGGGAAGGAGCAGTGACCCCATAGGAGACTGAACCAGACCTACCTGCTAGTGTTGGAGGGTCTCCTGCAGAGGCGGGGGGTGGCTGTCGCTCACTGTGGGGACAACGACACTGGCAGCAGAAGTTCTGGGAAGTACTCCTTGGTGTGAGCCCTCCCAGAGTCCTCCATTAGCCCACCAAAAAGCCGGGTAGGCTCCAGTGTTGGGTCGCCTCAGGCCAAACAATCAATAGGGAGGGAACCCAGCCCCACCCATCAGCAGACAAGTGGATTAAAGTTTTACTGAGCTCTGCCCACAAGAGCAACAGCCAGCTCTACCCACTACCAGTCCCTCCCATCAGGAAACTTTCACAAGCCTCTTAGATAGCCTCATCCACGAAAGGGCAGACAGCAGAAGCAAGGAGAACTACAATCCTGCAGCCTGTGGAACAAAAACCACATTCACAAAAAGATAGACAAGATGAAAAGGCAGAGGACTATGCACGAGATGAAGGAACAAGATAAAAGCCCAGAAAAACAACTAAATGAAGTGGAGATAGGCAACCTTCCAGAAAAAGAATTCCGAATAATGATAGTGAAGATGATAGAGGACCTCAGAAAAAGAATGGAAGCAAAGACCGAGAAGATGCAAGAAATGTTTAAAAAAGACCTAGAAGAATTAAAGAACAAACAAACAGAGATGAACAATACAATAACTGAAATGAAAAATACACTATAAGGAATCAATAGCAGAATAACTGAGGCAGAAGAACAGATAAGTGACCTGGAAGACAGAATGGTGGAATTCACTGCTGTGTAACAGAATAAAGAAAAAAGAATAAAAAGAAATGAAGACAGCCTAAGAGACTTCTGGGAGAACATTAAATGCAACAACATTCTCATTATAGGAGTCCCAGAAGGAGAAGAGGGAAAGAAAGGACCTGAGAAAATATTTGAAGAGATTATAGTCGAAAACTTCCCTAACATGGGAAAGGAAATAGCCACCTAAGTCCAGGAAGTGCAGACAGTCCCAGGCAGGATAAACCCAAGGAGAAACACACCGAGACACATAGTAATCAAACTGGCAAAAATCAAAGACAAAGAAAAATTATTGAAAGCAACAATGGAAAAACGACAAATAACATACAAAGGAACTCCCATAAGGTTAGCAGCTTATTTCTCAGCAGAAACTCTATAAACCAGAAAGGAGTGGCATGATATATTTAAAGTGATGAAAGGGAAGAACCTACAACCAAGATTACTCTACCCAGCAAGGATCTCATTCAGATTCGATGGAGAATTCAAAAGCTTTACAGAAAAGCAAAAGCTGAGAGAATTCAGCACCACCAAACCAGCTCTACAACAGATGCTAAAGGAATTTCTCTAAGTGGGAGACACAAGAGAAGAAAAGGACCTACAGAAACAAACCCATAACAATTAAGAAAAGGGTAATAGGAACATACATATCGATAATTACCTTAAACGTGAATGGATTAAATGCTCAAACCAAAAGACACAGGCTCGCTGAATGGATACAAAAACAAGACCCATATATATGCTGTCTACAAGAGACCCACTTCAGACCTAGGGACACATATAGACTGAAAGTGAGGGGATGGAAAAAGATATTCCATGCAAATGGAAATCAAAAAAAAGCTGGAGTAGCAATACTCATATCAGATAAAATAGACTTTAAAATAAAGAATGTTACAAGAGACAAGGAAGGACACTACATAATGATCAATCCAAGAAGAAGATATAACAATTATAAATATATATGCACCCAACATAGGAGCACCTCAATACATAAGGCAACTGCTAACATCTATAAAAGAGGAAATCAACAGTAACACAATAATAGTGGGGGACTTTAGCACCTCACTTACACCAATGGACAGATCACCTCACACCAATGGACAGATCATCCAAACAGAAAATTAATAAGGAAACACAAGCTTTAAATGACACAATAGACCAGATAGATTTTTTTTTTTTTTTTTTTGCGGTACGCAGGCCTCTCACTGTTGTGGCCTCTCCCGTTGCGGAGCACAGGCTCCAGACGCGCAGGCTCAGCCGCCATGGCTCGTGGGCCCAGCCGCTCTGTGGCATGTGGGATCTTCCTGGACCAGGGCACGAACCTGCATCCCCTGCATCGGCAGGTGTACTCTCAACCACTGTGCCACCAGGGAAGCCCAGACCAGATAGATTTAATTGATATTTATAGGACATTCCATCCAAAAACAGCAGATTACACTTTCTTCTCAAATGCACATGGAATATTCTCCAGGATAGATCACATCATGGTTCACAAATCAAGCCTCGGTAAATTTAAGAAAATTGAAATCATATCAAGCATCTTTTCTGACCACAACGCTATGAGATTAGAAATCAATCACAGGGGAAAAAAAAACATAAAAAACACAAACACATGGAGGCTAAACCATACGTTACTAAATAACCAGAGATCACTGAAGAAATCAAAGAGGAAACCAAAAAATACCTAGAGACAAATGACAAAGAAAACACAATTATCCAAAACCTATGGGATGCAGAAAAAGCAGTTCTAAGAGGGAAGTTTATAGCAATACAAGCCTACCTCAAGAAACAAGAAAAATCTCAAATAAGCAATATAACTTTACACCTAAAGGAACTACAGAAAGAAGAACAAACAAAACCCAAAGTTAGCAGAAGGAAAGAAATCATAAAGATCAGAGCAGAAATAAATGAAATAGAAACAAAGAAAACAATAGCAAAGATCAGTAAAACTAAAAGCTGGTTCTTTGAGAAGATACACAAAATTGATAAACCATTAGCCAGACTCATCAAGAAAAAGAGGGAGAAGACTCAAATCAATAAAATTAGAAATGAAAAAGGAGAAGTTACAACAGACACTGCAGAAATACAAAGAATCCTAAGAGACTACTACAAGCAACTCTATGCCAATAAACTGGACAACCTGGAAGAAATGGAAAAATTCTTAGAAAGGTATAATCTTCCAAGACTGAACCAGGAAGAAATAGAAAATATGAACAGACCAATCACAAGTAATGAAATTGAAACTGTGATTAAAAATCTTCCAACAAGGGGCTTCCCTGGTGGTGCAGTGGTTGAGAGTCTGCCTGCCGATGCAGGGGACACGGGTTCGTGCCCTGGTCCAGGAAGATCCCACATGCCACGGAGCGGCTGGGCCCCTGAGCCATGGCTGCTGAGCCTGAGCGTCCGGAGCCTGTGCTCTGCAACGGGAGAGGCCACGACAGTGAGAGGCCTGTGTACCGCAAAAAAAAAAAAAAAAAAAAAAAACTTGTAACAAACAAAAGTCCAGGACCAGATGGCTTCACAGGTTAATTCTACCAAAATTTAGAGAAGAGCTAACACCCATCCTTCTCAAACTCTTCCAAAAAATTGCAGAGGAAGGAACGCTCCCAAACTCATTCTATGAGGCCACCATCATGCTGATACCAAAACCAGACAAAGATACTACATAAAAGGAGAATTACAGACCAATATCACTGCTGAATATATACATGCAAAAATCCTGAACAAAATACTAGCAAACAGAATCCAACAACACATTACAAGGGTCATACACCATGATCAAGTGGGATTTATCCCAGGGATGCAAGGATTCTTCAATATATGCAAATCAATCAATGTGATATACCATATAAACAAATTGAAGAAGAAAAACCATATGATCATCTCAATAGATGCAGAAAAAGCTTTTGACAAAATTCAACACCCACTTACGATAAAAACTCTCCAGAAAGTGGGAATAGAGGAAACCTACCTCAACATAATAAAGGCCATATATGACCAACCCACAGCAAACATCATTCTCAATGATGAAAAACTGAAAGCATTTCTTCTAAGATCAGGAAAAAGACAAGGATGTCCACTCTTGCCACTATTATATCAACATAGTTTTGGAAGTCCTAGCCACAGCAATCAGAGAAGAAAATGAAATAAAAGGAATACAAATTGGAAAAGAAGAAGTAAAATGGCCACTGTTTGCAGATGACATGATACTATACATAGAGAATCCTAAAGTGGCCACCAGAAAACTACTAGAGCTAATCAATGAATTTGGTAAAGTTGCAGGATACAAAATGAATGCACAGAAATCTGTTGCATTCCTATACACTAATGATGAAAAATCTGAAAGAGAAATCAAGGAAACACTCCCATTTACCATTGCAACAAAAAGAATAAAATACCTAGGAATAAATCTACCTAGGGAGACAAAAGACCTGTATGCAGAAAATTATAAGACACTGATGAAAGAAATTAAAGATGATACAAACAGATGGAGAGATATACCATGTCTTGTATTGGAATAATCAATATTGTGAAAATGACTATACTACCCAAAGCAATCTACAGATTTAGTGCAATCCCTATCAAATTACCAATGGCATTTTTTTACAGAACTAGAACAAAAAATCTTAAAATTTGTATGGAGACACCAAAGACCCCGAATAGCCAAAGTAGTCTTGAGGAAAAAAAACGGAGCTGGAGGAATCAGACTCCCTGACTTCAGACTATACTACAAAGCTACAGTAATCAAGACAATATGGTACTGGCACAAAAACAGAAATATAAATCAATGGAACAGGATAGAAAGCCCAGAGATAAACCCACGCACCTATGGTCAACTAGTCTATGACAAAGGAGGCAAGGATATACAATGGAGAAAAGAGAGTCTCTTCAATAAGTGGTGCTGGGACAACTGGACAGCTACATGTAAAAGAATGAAATTAGAACACTCCCTAACACCATACACAAAAATAAACTCAAAATGGATTAGAGACCTAAATGTAAGACTGGACACTATAAAACTCTTAGAGGAAAACATAGGAAGAACACTCCTTAATATAAATCACAGCAAGATCTTTTTTGATCCACCTCCTAGAGTAAAGGAAATAAAAACAAATATAAACAAATGGGACCTAATGAAACATAAAAGCTTTTGCAAAGCAAAGGAAACTACAAACAAGACGAAAAGACAACTCTAAGAATGCGAGAAAATATTTGCAAATGAATTGACGTACAGAAGATTAATCTCCAAAATATATAAACATCTCATGCAGCTCAATATTAGAAAAACAAACAACCGAATCCAAAAATGGGCAGAAGACCTAAATAGACATTTCTCCAAAGAAGACATACAGATGGCCAAGAAGCACATGAAAAGCTGCTCAACGACACTAATTATTAGAGAACTGCAAATCAAAACTACAGTGAGGTATCAACTCACACCAGTTAGAATGGGCATCATCAGAAAACCTACAAACAACAAATGCTGGAGAGGGTGTGGAGAAAAGAGAACCCTCTTGCACTCTTGGTGGGAATGTAAAAGGATATAGCCACTAAGGAGAATAGTATGGAGGTTCCTTAAAAAACTAAAAATAGAATTACCATATGACCCAGCAATTCCACTACTGGGCATATACGCAGAGAAAACCATAATTCAAAAAGATACATGCACCCCAATGTTCATTGCAGCACTATTTACAATAGCCAGGTCATGGAAGCAACCTAAATGCCCATCGACAGACGAATGGATACAGAAGATGTGGTACATATATACAGTGGAATATTACTCAGCCATAAAAAGGAATGAAATTGGGTCATTTGTAGAGACATGGATGGATCTAGAGACTGTCATACAAAGTGAAGTAAGTCAGAGGAGAAAAACAAATATCGTATATTAAGGCATATATGTGGAACCTAGAAAAATGGTACAGATGAACCGGTTTGCAGGGCAGAAATAGAGACACAGATGTAGAGAACAAACGTATGGCCACCAACAGGAGAAAATGGCGGGGAGGTGGAGTGATGAATTGGGAGATTGGGATTGACATATATACACTAATATGTATAAAATGGATAACTAAGAAGAACCTGCTGTATAAAAATATAAATTAAATTAAATTCAAAAATTCAAAAAAAAAAAAAAAAGAATTGTTGAGAGCAAAAGAGCTGATTTCCCTCTATTTACAATAGCCCGGAGATGGAAACAACCTAAGTGCCCATCATCAGATGAATGGATAAAGAAGATGTGGCACATATATACAATGGAATATTACTAAGCCATAAAAAGAAACGAAATTGAGCTATTTGTAATGAGGTGGATAGACCTAGAGTCTGTCATACAGAGTGAAGTAAGTCAGAAAGAGAAAAACAAATACCATATGCTAACACATATATATGGAACTTAAGGAAAAAAAATGTCATGAAGAACCTAGGGGTAAGACAGGAATAAAGACACAGACCTACTAGAGAACGGACTTGAGGATATAGGGAGGGGGAAGGGTGAGCTGTGACAAAGCAAGAGAGAGGCATGGACATATATACACTACAAAACGTAAGGTAGATAGCTAGTGGGAAGCAGCCGCATAGCACAGGGAGATCAGCTCGGTGATTTGTGACCGCCTGGAGGGGTGGGATAGGGAGGGTGGGAGGGAGGGAGATGCAAGAGGGAAGAGATATGGGAACATATGTATATGTATAACTGATTCACTTTGTTATAAAGCAGAAACTAACACACCATTGTAAAGCGATTATACGCCCCCCCCCAAAAAAGAGCTGATTTCCTTTCATTGTGCATTCAGCTAACATTACTCTGGATGCTTCAGGGGGTACAGGGGTGTGAAAGACCCAGGCCCAACGCTCAGGAAGCTTGACAGTCTAACAAACAAGGAAACTCAGGTGTTATTGAAGTCCAGGCAGCAGGGAGATCAAGGAGGGCCACTTAGAAGAGATGCCATCCAGACAGGTTTGGGAAGGATGGAATTGTAGGGTTGAGACACATGGTTATATTTCACCCCACTGTACCCATACCTGGGACATCAGTTGGGGGCTGATGTCCCAGGTATGGGTACAGTTGGGGTGAAATATAGGGGGTGAAAAATAGGTCTCCTGCCCCTTTAATCTTCTACACCTGCACCTCCCTGGACACAGCACAGAAACTGATCCCTCTCTGGGCATCTCACAGAATCACAGGACCATAGTCTGTTGGATATGGAAGGGTCCCTTAGAGATGATGGAGTCAAATATCCTTATTATATATACAAGGATATTGAAGCCCAGTGAGGGGAAGAGTCTTGTCCCCAAGGCCTCTTAATTTTCCATCCAGGGAACCAGCTAGACTCACATCCAAGGACAGACTTGGCTTCTGAAACCACTGCTATGCAGGGTGCATTTTCCAGAAGTAAGTGACAATAGCAGCACCACAACCCCAAGATCCGACTCTGGATGCTACTAATTTCATCTTCCTCGTTGCTTTCCACATCCAACAGCACTGTGTGATACAAATGGCTTCGGAAGTCCTGAACATGAGCCTTCATCTGCTCAGTCCTGTTCCTTGGAACTCTAAGCTCTGATCATGGATTAGCCTGACCTGTTACCCAAATTCATCCTAAGAAAGCTAACAATGGCTTCTACCTGCATATCCCTCCACACACGTTAAGAAAGAAAGTGCCCTCTCTTCTGGGCATACCCAACAGTGCCCTCTTTTGGCATAACAAGGAGCATGATGTTAAGGACAAAGGCTTTGCAGCCAGGCAGACCTGGGCTCAAGTCCCTGATCCACCTCTTTTTTTTGCGGTACGCGGGCCTCTCACTGTTGTGGCCTCTCCCGTTGCGGAGCACAGGCTCCGGACGTGCAGGCTCAGCGGCCATGGCTCACGGGCCCAGCCGCTCCGTGGCATGTGGGATCCTCCCGGACCGGGGCACGAACCCGTGTCCCCTGCATCGGCAGGCGGACTCTCAACCACTGCGCCACCAGGGAAGCCCCCTGATCCACCTCTTAATAGCTGTCTGATCTTGGGTAATTTACATAAATTTTCTGTGCCTTCTTTTCCTAATCGATAAAATGGTTGTCTACAACCCGCAGGGTGGTTATGAGGCTTAAATTAAATAATGTACATAAGGTGCTTAGCACAGTACTGTAAATGCAAGTCACTGGACTGTGAGCCTCATGAAAGCAGACGGGGTTGAGTCTGCCCTGTCCACCTGAATCCCCAGGACCTAACAAAAAGCCTGGCATTTAACAGAGGCTTAAAAAAATGATTAGTGAATGAATGAATAAACATGCTAGCCCACATGAAAGATTCAATGCTGTGATTATTACATCTGACCATGTCCTCTACTTGCATGTCCGAAAACAATAACATATTAGGAAGAGAAAACCAACCAGAAGCTGATTTCACAGGTTTTCACTAAAAAAAATTGCTGGTAGGGGAAGTGAGGGTCTTGTGTCTCCAGCAGGATGCTGCACTAAACACTCTTTAGACCCTCCAACCAAAACCAACCAAACATGCCAGCTAGGGGAAAAAAAAAAAAAAAAAGCTTTAATTGCACCAATTAAGTCTTCAAAAGGTAATGCCTAACAGAATCAAAAACTAACTGAACAGTGGAACTCAGAGAGATTAATGTTGTTCCAAAGCTACATGGGGTACAGACTGGGGACAAAACCCAGAGCCCACCCAAGGTGAGGACTCTAAGAGAAAAGCCCCTCAGCATAAAGCCCAAAAAGTTACACATTGGTATCAAGGGGAACTAGACCAAAACCACCCTAGCCTCTACTCCCTGGAGACTACAGGCAAATTGCTTATACTGAACACTGGCAGTGAGTAGAAGAGGGGGGAAAAAATCTCTCTCAGAATTCGTAACTACAAGCCAACACCAATAAGAGGGTTTGCAGCCTGAATTCACTCTACTTGGGTGGTCAAAAAAATACCAAGCCAAGAATTTAGTTTAAAATGGTCTCAAGCCGGTAATGACCACAGGCTCCTGGCAGAAGTCAATGCACATCCCCTGTAGGAACCGACCTCCATCACAGTCCCAAAAATTACCCAAAGGTAAAATTCTGATCTATGAGCTCATGGTAGCGATCACAAAACACACAAGGAAACCAAGCATCCTGAACAAGACTCAGCAGAAACAACAGGTAGTAGACTCAGACCCACAAAGACCTCAAACACTGGAATTATCACACATAGAATTTAAAATAATTTTAACATATTTAAAGACATTTTTAAAAGGGCATTTGAAAATATAAGTAAAGAGTGTCTATAAAAATGACTACATAGATTTATTTATCTTTGGCTGCGTTGGGTCTTCGTTGCTGCGTGCGGCTTTCTCTAGTTGTGGCGAGCGGGGGCTACTCTTCATTGCAGTGCACGGCCTTCTCATTGCAGTGGCTTCTCTTGTTGCAGAGCATGAGCTCTAGGTACATGGGCTTCAGTAGCTGTGGCTCACAGGCTCTAGAGCGCAGGCTCAGTAGTTGTGGCACATGGGCTTAGTTACTCTGTGGCATGTGGGGTCTTCCTGGACCAGGGATCGAACCCATGTCCCCTGCATTGGCATGCGGATTCTCAACCACTGTGCCACCAGAGAAGTCCCAACTTCATAGATTTAAAAAAAGAACCTCTAGAAATGAAAAATATAATGACTGAAATTTAAAACTCAGTAATTGTCTTTAACAGTGAGTTAGAACCAGTTGAAGAAGAATAAAACAGAAATTATAGAGGTGGAAATTATCAAAGAGAGGTTAAGATACATTGAGAATAGTATGACAATTTGTAACATATACCTAATCATGGTTATAGAACGAGGGCAGAAAAAGAATATGACAGAGGCAATATTTGAAGAGATAATGGCCATTGAATCAAGCATTATCTCTGAGAAGTTTCTATAAATAATGAAGATAAATAGCCACAGATTTAAGAATCTAAAAAAGCCCAAGCAGTGTAAATAAAGGAATTAACACCTAATAGTGTTACCAGATTTAGCAAGTAAAAATACAAGACTCCTAGTTAAGTTTGAATTTCAGATAAACAATGAATTTTTTTTTTTAGTATAAGCATGTCCCATGCAATATTTGGAACATACTTATACTAAAAATGTACTTGTTGAGACTTCCCTGGTGGTCCAGTGGGTAAGACTGCAAGCTCCCAATGCAGGGGGCCCGGGTTTGATTCCTGGTCTGGGAACTAGATCCCACACGCCTGCCGCAACTAAAGATCCTGAGTGCCACAACAAAGATCCCTCATGCTGCAACTAAGACCCAGAGCAGCCAAAATAAATAAATAAATAGCTATATTTTTTTAACGTACTTGTTTTTTATCTGAAATTTTAATTTAACTGGGCCTCCTATATTTTTTTTCTGGCAACTCTAACACCTAAACACATCATAATGAAACTGCAAAACACCAAAGAAAAAGAGAAGTTCAAAAAAGCAGCCAGGGGCTTCCCTGGTGGCACAGCGGTTGAGAGTCCGCCTGCCGATGCAGAGAACACGGGTTCGTGCCCCAGTCTGGGAAGATCCCACATGCTGTGGAATGGCTGGGCCCGTGAGCCATGGCCGCTGAGCCTGCGTGTCCGGAGCCTGTGCTCCACAACGGGAGAGGCCACAACAGTGAGAGGCCCGCGTACTGCAAAAAAAAAAAAACAAGCAGCCAAATGGCCTCTAAGTTGATGACAGATGTTCTCTAAGTCGATGACAGTTAGACTGACAGCTGACTTCTCAACCGCCACAAGAGATGCCAAAATTCAGTGGAGTAATGTCTTCAATGTACTCAAAAAACATAACTAGAATTTTACATCTAGAGAAAATACCTTTAAAAATGAGACTAAAATAAAGATATTTTTAAACAAATAAAAACTAAACATGTTTGCCATAAACAGATCCTCATTTTTTTTAATGATAAAGGATTTATTCAGTCAGGAGAAAAGTAATACCAGATGGAAGCTTAGAGAAGCAAGAAGGAATGGAAAGCAAGGAGGATGGTGAGTGAATATGTGGGTATTTCTAAGCAACACAGATTGACCAAACCATTAATACCATGCAAGATTTACAAACTATAAAGTAGAATTAAAATATGTAACAACAGTGGAATTGAAGAGTGGTAGTGGGGACTTCCCTGGTGGTGCAGTGGTTAAAAGTCTGCCTACCAATGCAGGGGACATGGGTTCGATCCCTGGTCCAGGAGGATCCCACGTTCCTTGGAGCAACTAAGCCTGTGTGCCACAACTACTGAGCCTGTGCTCTAGAGCCCACAAGCCACAACTACTTAGCCTGTGTGCCACAACTACTGAAGCCCCATGCACCACAACTACTGAAGCCCTGTGCACCTAGAACCCATGCTCCCCAACAAGAGAAGCCACCGCAATGGGAAGCCTGTGCACCGTAGCAAAGAGTAGTCTCTGCTCTCCACAACTAGAGAAAGCCTGTGCACAGCAATGAAGACACAACGCAGCCAAAAATAAATAAAATTTTAAAAAATAAAAAGAAGAGTGGTGGTGGAGTTTTAGCTTGCATTTGGGTGAAAAGAATAATGGTAGTTAATTTTAGTATTTGATTATGTAAATGGTATGTTGATATTTCTACAGTAATGACTAAAAGAATAGCAATAAAGTATATAACTTCCAAACAGACGATTAGGATGGAATGCAAAAAAAAAAAAAAATCCCCCTAAAATGGTTAGAAAATACGGGGGGGGGGTGGAAACAGAAAAGGCAAAAAATAGTTTAAAAAAAAGTTTTTAAAATAAATCATTGATTACCTAAAATCCCAGTTATCAGGGTGGATTTTTTAAAAATCCAAGTAAGTATCATTTATGAAAGTAAAAACTAAAACATAAGTACCCAAGAGGGTTAAAAGTGAAAGAATGAAAAAAGATATTCTAGGCGAACACTAATTAAATGAGAAAGATAAGGTGGTTATATTAACATCAGAAAAATAGACTTTACTGAAAAATGTATTATTAGAAATAAAGAGTGTCACAAACTAATGACAAAAGGTCCAATTCACCAAGAAGATACAACAATTCTAAACCTGCATGCAACTAATAACATTAAAAATTTTAAGGAAAAATTGACTGAGCTACAGGAGAAATTGACAAATCCACCATATATAAGAGATTTTAACATAGTTGTCTCAGTAACTGACAACACAGAAGAAAAAAAAATCAGTAAGCATATAGAAAAATTTGACTGACACACTAATAAGCTTGATCTTATGGACATATATAGAACATTGCACTCAGTATACTTTCAAGAGTACATGAATCAATTTTCATGAATATTTCAAAGGCTGGGTGTCATACAGATAACATTCTCTAAGCACAATGCAAATAAGTTAGAAAATCAATAACAAACACATAATGGAGAAGCCCCATATATCTCCAAATTTTAAAACATTACTAAATGACTCATGGATCAAAAAAAAAAGAACTCACAATGGAAATTAGAAAATATTTAGAATTGAATGATAATGAAAATATTTCATACCAAAAGTTGTGGGATGCTGCTATAGCAATACCAAGAAGCAGATTTGTAGCCTTTAAAGGTTATATTACAAAGAATGAAGAATGAAAACTGAGTTGAATATTCTATTTAAATAACATCAAAGACAGTAGAATGAAGGAAACAATACAGAGTAGAAATTAATGAAATAGAGAACATACATTTTAGAAGATCAATAAACCCCAAAGTTGATTATTTGAAAAGACCAATAAACTTGAATCTAATCATGAAGAAACAATCAAACAAATCCAAATTTAAGAGTGTATTAGTTTTCTACTGCTGTTGTAACAAATCAATACAAACTTAGTGGCTTAAAACAACACAAATTTATTATTTTACAATTCTGTAAGTCAGTATTCTGATATGGGTCTCAACAGGCTAAAATCAAGTTGTCAGCAGGGCTGCTTCCCTTCTGGAGGCTCTACGGAAGGGTTCATTTTCTTGCTCATTCAGGTTGTTGGCAGAATTAGTTCCCTGTGGTTGCAAGGCTGAGATCCCTGTTTCCTTGCTAGCTGTCAGCTTCCATTTCCAGCTTAGGACCATTTCCTGCATTTTTTGGCTCATATCTCTGTCTTCCTTCAAAGCCAGCAATAGCAGGTTGAGTCACTCTCATGTTTTGAATCTCTCCTTTTTCTTCTTTCATCTCATCTCTCTCTGACTCAGTCAATAAACGTTTTCTACTTTTAAGTTTTATATTCCAGAATAATGAAAAAGAAGGAACACTTCCCAACTCATTTCATTATGCATAACCTTGACTCTAAAACCCATTAAGGACAGTATGAGAAATAAAAATTACATGCCAATGTCACTCATAAACATAGATGAAAAATCCTAAATAAAATACTAGCAAACCAGGGACTTCCCTGGTGGTCCAGTGGGTAAGAATCCATGCTCCCAATGCAGGGGACCTGGGTTTGATCCCTGGTCAGGAACTAGATCTCTAATGCAGGCCACAACTAAGAGTTCGTATGCTGCAACTAAGAAGAAGGCCACATGCTGCAACGAAGATCCTGCATGCTACAACTAAGACCTGGTGCAGCCAAAATAAATAAATAAATATTTTTAAAAAAATACCAGGAATGAGCAATGAGTAATAAAAAGGGTAATAAATACACCAGAATCAACTTGTATTTATTTCAGGAATCCAAGATTGGCATAACATTAGAAAATCACTTAATATGCTTCAATACTTTAACAGATTAAAGAAGAAAAATAATATGGTTATTTCAGTAATACAGAAAAATCATTTGATATGATTCAACATCCATTTATCATTTTTTTAAGTTAGCAAACTATAAGTAAAAGAGAAATTTCTCAGTTTGTTAAAGAGTATCTGGGAGAGAAAGAAAAAGAGGAAGAGAAGAAATAAACTCACATTATATCGAATATCATACTGAATGGTGAAACACTGAAAGCATTTGCTTTAAGATCATGAGCTAGATAAGGTCTCATTATTGCCCCTCTATCACTATACTGGAGTTCCTCGCAATGCAGTTATGCAAAACATAGGACAAAAATATCCAAAATAGAAAGGAAGAAAAAGAATGCAATTATCATATATAGAAACAAAAAAATTATATTAAAATTATTAAAATTAATAAGAGTGTCAAGAACCATTGCAGAATACAGAATCAACCTATAGGATCCAATTGTATTTCTAAACATGAGCAACACAATTTGAGAATGTAAGTTTAAAAATACAATGCAATACAATATAATCAAAATTCTCAATAGCATCAAAATATAAAGTATCCAGGACTATAATGTACAAAAATTTTGCAAGCCCTTTGCATAAATAAGTGGAGAGAGATACTACCATGGATAGAAAGACACAATTTAAATATATATATATATATATATATATATATATATATATATATATATATATATATATATATAGTGTGTGTGTGTGTGTGTGTGTGTGTAAGTTTTTCCTCAATTGATCAAGCCCTCAGTAAAATTCTTTTTGTGGAACATACGATCTGATTCTAAAACATATGTGGGGCTTCCCTGGTGGCACAGTGGTTAAGAATCCACCTGCCAATGTGGGGGACACGGGTTTGAGCCCTGGTCCAGGAAGATCCCACATGCCACGGAGCAACTAAGCCTGTGCGCCACAACTACTGAGCCTGTGTGCCACAACTACTGAAGCCCGCGCTCCTAGAGCCCATGCTCCACAACAAGGGAAGCCACCACAATAAGAAGCCCACACACCTCAACGAAGAGTAGTCCCTGCTCACTGCAACTAAAGAAAGCCCGCGTGCAACAATGAAGACCCAGCACAGCCAAACATAAATAAATAAATATTTTTTAAAAATGGTGCTGGAACAACTGAACATCCATCTGCAAAAAAAATTAATCTAGACACAGACTTTATACCCTTCACAAAAATTAACTCAAAATGCATGATAGGGCTTTCCTGGTGGCGCAGTGGTTGAGAGTCCACCTGCCGATGCAGGGGACGCGGGTTCGTGCCCCGGTCCGGGAAGATCCCACATGCTGCGGAGCGGCTGGGCCCGTGAACCACGGCCGCTGAGCCTGCGCATCCGGAGCCCGTGCTCCGCAATGGGAGAGGCCACAGCAGTGAGAGGCTCACGTACCACAAAAAAAAAAAAAAAAAAGCATCATAGACTTAAGTGTAAAATGTAAAACTATAAAACTCCTAGAAGATAACATAGCAGAAAATCTAACTGACCTTGGGCATAGCATGATGCATGAAAAAAATAACTGACAAGCTGGAGCTCATTAAAATTGAAAACGTCTGCTCTGGAAAAGACTATCAAGAGAATAAGAAGACAAGCCACATACTGGGAGAAAGTATTTGCAAAAGACACATCTGATAAAGGACTGTTACCCAAAATATACAAAGAATAATAAAAAACCCAATGATAAAAAAACAAATACGGGCTTCCCTGGTGGCACAATGGTTGAGAGTCCGCCTGCCGATGCAGGGGACAGGGGTTCGTGCCCCGGTCCAGGAAGATCCCACATGCCGCGGAGCGGCTGGGCCCGTGAGCCATGGCCACTGAGCCTGCGTGTCCGGAGCCTGTGCTCTGCAATGGGAGAGGCCACAACAGTGAGAGGCCTGCGTACCGCAAAAAGAAATAAGAAGAAGAAGAAGAAAACAAATGACTTAACTAAAACTGGACAAAAGACCTAAACAGACATCTCACCAAAGAAGATTTATAGATGGCAAATAAGCACATGAAAAGATGCTCAACATAATGTGTCATTAGGGAAATGTAAATTAAAACAACAAGATACCACTACACACCTATTCAAATGGCCAAATCCAAAACTCTAACACCACCAAATACTGGCAAGGATGTGGAGCAACAGGAACTCCCATATATTGCTGGTGGGAATGCAAAATGGTGCCGCCACTCTGTAAGACAGTTCGGCAGTTCCTTACAAAACTAAACATGCTCCTACCGTATGATCTAGCAGTCACACTCCTTGGTATTTACTCAAATGAACTGAAGACTTATATTCACACAAAAATCTGAACAGAAATGTTTATAGCAACTTTATCCATAATTGCTGAAACTTGGAAGAAACCAACATGTTCTTCAGTAAGTGAAAGAGTCAATAAACTGTGGCACATCCAGACAATGGACCATTAGCACTAAAAAGAAATGATCAAGCCATGAAAGGACATAGAGGAACCTTTAGTATTACTAACTGAAAGAAGCCAATCCGAGACGGCTATATCCTGTATGATTCCAAATATATGACATTATAGAAAAGGCAAAACTTCAGAGACAGGAAAAGGATCAGTGGTTTCCAAGGCTTAGGGGGGAGAGGTGGATGAATAGGTTTAACACAGAAGATTTTTAGGAGAGTGAAACTATTCTGTATTCTGTATGATACTACAGTAGTGGGTATATGTCATTATACATTTGTTGAAACCATAGACTGCACAACACCAAGAGTAAATCTCAATGTAAATTATGGACTTTGGGTGATAATGATGTCAATGTAGTTTCATCAACTGTAACAAATGCACCACTGTGGTGCAGGATGTTGATAGTCAGGGAGGATGTGTGTATGTGGGGACAGGAGGCATATGGGAAATCTCTGTACCTTCCACTCAATTTTGCTATGAACCTAAAAGTGCTCTAAAAATATTAAAAACTAAAACCATCTTATGACCCATCAAATAAAATAGGAAATCATGATATAAATTAATAAATTGAAATTTTGACAAGGATTGGGATATTTACAGTTTCCAAGTACCTCCCCCCCCCAAAAAAAATACGTATTAATTCCAAGGAGAAAAAGAATAACCTGACAGTGGAGAAGTGGAAAAGTGGCTGACACCACCTGAATCAAGGGTTCAAAGTGCACTTCATCGGTAATGGAAAAAATCCAAATCACACCACCTGACAGGATGCACTGAGAAGAACCCCAGCATTGCTTCTGTGATATTCTGGCTAAATATGCAAAATCTGAGTCTAATCTTGAGGAAACACCAGAAAAAGCCAAATTGAGAGATGGGCTACAAAATAGCTGACCTGCAATCTTCAAAAATGTCAAGGTCGTGAAAAGTAAGGAAAGTCTGAGGAATTTTCCAGAATGAAAGAAAAAAGACATGATACTAAATGATTCTGAATTGTATCCTTTACTCTAAAAGATATTGTTGGGACCACTGGGAAAACTTGAATGGAGTCTGAAGACTAGACAGTAGTAACAAGTCAATGTTTATTTCCTGATTTTGATGGTTGTATTGTGGTTCTATAGAACTATCTTGTTTGTAGGAAATACACACTAAAGTATTGGGGGGTAATGGGGTACCATATTGGCAACCTACTCTCAAATGATTACAAGAAAAAGCTTTTTTGTACTATTCTTGCAACTTTGAGGTTTTTCAAATTTTTTTAATTGAAGTTTATTTCATATGATATCTGCATGCTGTAGAATGAAGTTGGACCCCTACCTCACACCATATACAAAAATTAATTCAAAATGGATCAATGACTGAAATATAAGAGCTAAAACCATAAACTCTTAGAAGGTAACATAGCAGTGAATTTTCATGACCTTAGATCTGGCAATGAATTCTTAGACATGACACCAAAAGAACAGCAGCAAAAATAAAAAGAAAGTGGACTTCATCGAATTTAAAACCCTTGTGCGTCAAAGGACATTACCAAGAGGGTGAAAAGACAACCTACAGAATCGGATAAAATATTTGCAAATTAGATATCTGATAAGGGTCTAGTATCTAGAATATATAAAGAACTGTTGCAAATCAACAATAAAAAGAAAGCCCAAATTTAAATATGGGCAAAATACTTGAATAGACATTTATTAAAAATATATACAACAGAGATTGTTCCAAAGAAGACATACGAATAGCCAGTAGGCACGTGAAAAACTGATCAACATTGCTAATCATCAGGGAAAGGCAAATCAAAACTAAAATAAGATATCACTTCAAACCTGTTAGAGTGGCTATCATCTAAAAGACAAGAGATGAGAAGTGTTGGCGAGGATGTGGAGAAAAGGGAACGCTTGTGCACTGTTGCTGGGAATATAAATTGGTGCAGCCACCATGGAAAACAGTATCGTGGTTCCTCAAAAAGTTAAAAAATGGAACTTTATGATCCAGCATAGGATCCAGCAATCCCACTTCTGGGTATATATCCAAAGGAAATGAAAGCAGGACAGAAAAGAGATATGTACACTCCCATGTTCATTCCAGCATTATTCACAATAGCCAAGGTAAGGAAACAACCTAAGTGTCCATCAAAACATAAATGGATGAAGAAGATGTGGCATCTATGGAGAAGAGTATGGAGGTTCAATTTTGTAAGATGAAAAAGTTCTAGAGATTTGTTGCTCAGCAACGTAAATATACTTAACCCTACTGAATTGTACGCTTAGAAATGGTTAAGATGGCAAACTTAATCTATGTGGCTTCATCACAATTTAAAAAATAGAGTGTTCTAAAGCAAAAGTGACAAAATGTTAATATCTGTTCAGAGATGGGTATCCAGTTTATCTTCTTAATTATGTTATGTAATTTTCTTCATATTTGAAAATTTTAAATCTCAGTCCAGGGTTCTGTGTGTGCAAAGGCCCTGCGGCAGGATGAAGCATCGCCAGTGTGGGCTGGAGATCAGGGAGCAAAGGACAAGGTGGCACAGGATGAGAGAAGTAGGTGGGGACTCAATCACACAGCCACCGGAGACAACGTCCTTCCCACACATTCCAGAGGCTCCCACCTGTGCCAGCCTAGAAGTCAGGTCTGCTCCCTAGCACTAACAGGGCTCCTGAGTCTGCTTCCCAAATCACGTAGTGCCAGCCCTGGCCCAGCCCACAGCTCTGCCCTGGACAGGACAAGCTCATGTTTCCCCATCCCTGCTAGGCTGTTTTTCCCCACAAGAGACAGTTCTGAGCCAACAGGTTTCTGTGGGCGGATGCTGCAGGGCAGAGTTCACACAAAGACGCGACTGTCTCGGGAACCATCCTGGCCCTGCAGAGCAGGATCCTCACCTGATCCTCCAGCCTCCACGTCAAAGAGGAGACATCTAAACCCCCACTAGCCGTCCACAGCACTCAGCCCAGCCCTGGTCCCGGGTGGCTCTCTTGGGGCACTTTTCACCCCTCAGAGAGGAGGAGGGACGTTGAGGCAGGACACGACAGTAGCGGGTTGGCACTTCTGTGCCCAAAAGAAGAGTCAAGCCATGGAGCGCAGCATCCTCCATGCGCGTGGCGCTTTTCAGTGCTCGGCGCACCGGGAAGGAGGCATGGTGGGCACTGGCATGCTTGTGAGAGGTCACGAAAAGGAATCGACTGTTCTGAAGTCACAGCTGGCCAGAGGGTCCAGACCCTCCAGCTCCCAGGAGCACAGGAGGTTTCCACCCCAGGAGTGACAGTCTGACAGCGAAGACACCGGGCGAGGCCTCCCAACGGCACCGCGTAGTAGCTGGGATCTTGGGCAGACCTCCTGATCGTGACCTCCCTAGGGTGCCAAGTGCAGTGCCTGGCATGTCGTAAATATTCAGCAGTCGGTGGCTCCTCTAACCGTGATGAAACAACCCACTAGAGAGCTGTCACTAACAACCAACTCATCTACTCCAGAGGCCATCGCATGGGCTGAAATAGGAGGAGGGGTGAGGGCACCCGGGGGCAGAGCACCTGCCTGCCAGATAGACCCCCTGCCCCACACCCAGGCTCACCTGCTTTGCTGAGATTAAAGGCAATCAGAGTCACAGAAGAGGCAGTGGGAACCAGGAGACCTGAGGGGGTCCAGTCCCCACACTGATCATAATGTGCTGTGTTACTCTTGGCAAGTCACTTCCTCTCTGAGCCTCATGGTTTTTTTTCATCAGTAAAATGAAGAGTCTGGACATCAAGAAAGGCCCCTCAAAACTAAGGTCCTGTGAATGTATTTTATTTCCAAATTCCTTCTAAAATGGATAGGTAGATAAACATGGATGGATGGGTGTGCGGATTGGGGAGGTGGATGAAAGATAAGTAAAAACTGGTTGGTTATTATCTTCTTTTAAGGCTGACTCAAGAAAGGAAGAAAGGAAAGAAGGAAAGGAAGAAGGAAGGGAGGGAGGAAGGAAGGGGAGAGAAAGAAGGAGAGACAAAGAGGGGGCAAGGGAACTAGCTACTGCTCACTGCGCCCTCCCACATGCCATGTGTTGTTCAAAGCACTTACGTGGGGCTCTCCTGCCTCTTCGAGATGGTGGCAAGTGAAGAAAGTCTTCAGAAATGATGAGGAGAAAAGGTCCAAAATTACTGCCAGAAACCAGCTATATCAATCAAGGTTCTCCAGAGAAACAGAACCAATAGGATGGATGGATGGATGGATGGATGGATGGATGGATGGATGGATGGATGGGTAGGTGGGTGGAAGGATGGGTGGATGGATGGGTAAATGGATGGGTAAATGGATGGGTGGATGGATGGATGGATGGGTGAATGGATGGGTGAGTGGATGGATGGGTGGATGGATGGATTTATCTTAAGGAATTGGATTACACAACTGTGAAGACCAGCAAGTCCAAAATCCTGTAAGCAGCAGGCTGGAATCTTCCAGCAGCTGGAAACTCAGGCAGAAGTTGATGTAACAGCCTTGAAGTAGAATTTCTTCTCTTGGAAACAGTTTTTGCTCTTAAGGCCTTCAATTGATTGGATGGGGCCCACCCACGGTATCAAGGGTAACCTCCTTTACTTAAAGGCAACTGATTGTAGGTGTCAACTACAGTCCCTTCAGAGCAACACCTAGATTAGCGTTTGATTAAACCACTAGGTACTATAGCCTAGCCAAGTGGACACATAGCATTGATCATCACCCCAGCTGACCCAGCCTCAACTGTGCTTCCCTTAACCTCTCTCCTATTTCCCCAACCCAGCCGAACCCAACTTCCCATCCTTATCTCAAAGAATTATCTTCCAGTCTGTGGCATTTCCACAGTCAAGATCTCCAGGGGCCTCACCCAGTAGGGTACTGTATTGGGATGGGAGCTGAACAGAACCAGAAAGATATTTCTATCAGGAACCTGGAACAAGAGACCCAGACTTGGCCAAATCAGCCAAAAGAACCCGAAAAAGAAAAGAAAAAACCTGCTCCCCAGATCAGCTGATCTCTCTCGGGGTCCTCGGTTTTTTCCTGTTCCATGGATTCCTTGGTATTCACTGTCTCTCATAAACGTATTTCTGTGATATATACTGTAAATCTGCTTCATTTGAAATTCACAGTTAATGACCTATTCCCTCGGATTCAGGAAACAGAGTAAGGTTCCGGCTTTTAAAGGCCAGGAGTTTACTAGCCAGAATGTGACAAGTATTACAAAGTATAGGCCTGCTCTAAAAGCACTTAAGAAACAGTCTCCATCAGAAATTTCAAGAATACCTTCAAATAACATCATTTATCTGCCAAAAGGCCAAGGGGGTGGGAAGCGACGGTGGGCAGGGAGTAAACGAGTATTTGATCAAATCCATACTCTCAACTCCCTGAGGAGGGGGATAGATATTTACTAACCCTTCTCGCTCTGGCAAGGTTTGTGTGCACATTTGTGAGGGCGGGGGGCCTGCAGGGCTGCAGATGGGTGCACACGTGGGCACCAAAGGCCCTTCCAGCCACCAGCCCCCACGGCTGACAAAGCAAACTCCACCATGATCTGAACTCTATGACAAAGAGGTAATTTAATAAAATGAGTCTCCCCGTTTTCGGGTCGGCCCACTTAACTGAAATCCAAAGCCAGCTCTGGAGTCAATTGGGCTGCGGACGCATTGATCAGGCCCATCCACACTTTCTCATTTTCAATAGAGTCAGGGCTTAACCAGGTTAATTTCTGTTAAACACATTACCCAGGTACTCTCCTCTTACCAGCCCAGTGATTTTGTGTCAGGCCTGAAGGATTGTAATTGCAATCCAGTGAGACGCCAACTCAACAGGGTGATTTACTGAGGCCCACGGAGCCCAGGCCAGCCTCCTACCTGCTGGCCACTGGACGGGAACTTTCTTCCTTGAGTCTTGTCATGATTAACGGCTGAGGGCCCGGAACGAGGTGTCACGTGAGAGGCTGTCCCTGGGGAGAACAGGATGCTGCTTCTTTTGGACACACACTCCGTGCTTCTTTCCAAGCCTGGGGAGGGGGAGGGGGGGAATTGGCACGGGGGCCTCTTTGTTCCATGGAGCGGGAGGGGCTGGGCTTCGGGAACTGGTCATTCCAAGTCATGCCCGTTCCTCGGTGGAGTGTGACCCTCCTGTCATACAAGGAACATTCCCAACCGTACTTTCCAGTCTCCTCTGGACCACAGGCCTCAGCGGGACAGGCCCAGTGCTCCCACCTCAGACCCCACCTTCTCCCAGCTTCTGTCCCCTCTGCTCTCTTTGGGCCCGACTCCCACGTGCTCCCATCCTGCTTTGTGATCACTTCACCTGTGGCCTGAGCCACTCGCCTCATGTGTCCACTTCCCAGGCCCCTCAACTGGGGCGTGACGAGGACACCTGCTTGTAGGGTCATGGAGACAAAGCCTGGGGAGCAGTCCGCCCCGCACCTGGTGCACGGTGAGCCTTCCGTCAATGTCAGGTGCCGTCATTTCCCTTAAGAAGAGAAGCTGGAGGGCTTCCCTGGTGGCGCAGTGGTTGAGAGTCCGCCTGCCGATGCAGAGGACATGGGTTCGTGCCCCGGTCCGGGAAGATCCCACATGCCGCGGAGCGGCTGGGCCCGTGAGCCACGGCCGCTGAGCCTGCGTGTCTGCTGGAAAGGACAGAGGAGAACCTGCGCTGGTGAGGAGGGGGAGAAACTGGAGCCCTCCCCCCGCGCTGATGGGAATGTAAATGCTACGGCCCCCGCGGAAACAGTTTGTCAGTTTCCTAAAAAGTGACACGTGCACTTATCGTATGACCCAGCAATGTTCACTCCTAGGTTTTTTTCACTCCCGAGAGGAATGAAAACAGGTGTCCACACAAAGACTTGTGCACAAATGATCACAACAGCTTCATTCGTAATACCACAAAATTGGGAACAACCCAGATGCCCATCAGCAGATGAATGGATAAACTTGAGTGTGGTCTGTCCACACAGAGGAGCGTTATTCCGCCGTAAAAAGGAATGAAGAACTGAGACCTGCTACGACATGGATAAGCCACAAAATCATTATGCCAACTGGAAAAAGGTACACACAAAAGGCCACCTAGTGTATGATTCCACACGTAGGAAATGTCCAGAAAAGGCAAATCTGTAGAGACAGAAATTAGATTAGTGGTTGCCTGGAGCTCAGAAGTAGAGCAAGGATGAACTGTAAGTGGGCGCTAGGGATCTCACTGAGGTGTCAAAAGGTCTAAAACTCAATCGTGGAGATGGATACACAACTCAGTGACTTTACGAAAAAGCATTGAACTATACACTTAAAATGAGTACATTTTATGGAATGTAAATTATGCCTCATAAAGTTGTTTAAAAAGAGAGGATGAGAGCAGCTGGTACCTGTCACTTGTAATGAAGGTTGCTACCTGAATTTGATTTGGGTTTGTTTGTTCTTTGCTTGTTCGTTTTGCCAAAACAAGGTAACAAGATTCTGTTGGGACTGAAAAAGCTCATATATGTGTCGTTATATGAGATACTGAACTAAATTTCCTAGTGCAGGGCCCAGCACAGTGTTGGAAATGACCGCAGGCATCATTTATAATCTATGAGCTCTTTTTCATTGGAAAGGTCTCCTAGAAGAGGAAAGATTTAAGGGGATACCGTTGACCTTTGATAGTCACTACCTGCCCTCTGGATGTTCAGCGCATGAAATGCCTATAAAAGTCCATTGTTCGTGGGAACCAATTAGATATTCAACCATGCGTACATTGCTTATTGATCATCTTCTACGCGCACAAGTTACTGAATCTGGGCCTCAGTTTCTTCATCTGTAAAATGGGCTGATAGGCTTAATGTAAGGATTGCTTGAGTTAATATATGGAAAGTGCTTGGGCGCATAGCAAGTGTCAGCTATGATTGTTACTTTGTAAACCAGGACCTTCTCCCCAGCCTAGCTTCAAGAGTGGCCTGGCTAATCAGTGGCTACTGCTGCTGACTTCTAGGCTGTGCACCTCACATGCCCCCACACCTGTCCTTTGTAGCCATATTTACTGCACCTGTGATGTCACTGCCCTTGTGTCATCATTTAGGCAATGGCTCTCTCTCTCCCACTGGAATGCAAGCTTCATCTGGGCAGGGACCAGGCCAGTTTCTGCTTACTACTGTGTCCCCATCTGCCTAATACAAGAGCTAATAAGCTCACAATAATTACTTATGGAAGGAATTAAAAAGGAAGATGAAGGGGGGAGGGAGGGAAGGAGGAAGGAGCCACTAGCATTGGTAGGAACAGTCCTCCCAAGATAAATGTCATTGTTACCAAGCAAATCTTCAATCCTAAGCCCAGGGTCTTCCCGTGCAGTGCCTGGAAGCATAGGGGGTGGGGAGGGGGCAGGGAAATAGGAATTTTAATCATAATGGGGGAACAACCCACAAATTGGTACCATATACTCTATGTCGGCTTTCTGGAGTTCAGTAGCACTGGTGGTGTTAAAAGTACAGAAAGTATAGCTCCTGACATGTATTAGTCTGAATACTGCCCGGCCCTACTCTAAGCCCTTTATACTTATTATTTAATCCTCACAACAACCCTCTGCGGCAGGTACTACCCTAGCCCATTTAACAGATGAGAGGACAGAGGCCCAAAGGGTTTTAGTAACTCACCTGAGGCCATACAGCTAAGTGGCAGAGCCAGCTTTGGACTCACAAAATTTGACTCAGAAACTGTGCCCTTAAACCCTACATGATGCTTCCAGAAGGGGGGGAAGTGCTTAGAGAATGAATGAGCAGCATTTCTTTTCTGACACTATGGAGCTTAGGATCCGCCATTAAAAAAAAGGGCCACCTCCAATGACTGATGCTGGCAGATCCCTCACAGACTCTCACTCATCCAGTAAGTGTTTACTGAACATCTTACCCTCTGTTTCCTAATCTGTAAAGTGGGAATAATAGTAATGGAACGTGCCTTGTTGGATAGGCACTCAGAACACAGCCTTGCACGTAGTAGGGGCTCAATAAGTGTTCGTTATATTGTTATCTGTTTGAGGCAGGCCCTCACTGGACTATGGGAACATAAAGATGCAGAAGACACAGGCTTTCCCCAAAAGAAGCCGTTGGTTACTAGGGGAAACAGACCAATAAGCCATCATAACCCAGTCATTCTTTAGAAAGTGAAAAAGTGCCTCCTTGATCAATAAGATCTTGACATTATTTACAATAGAAATGCTAATCAAATTAAATACACACACAAATGAGTGCATGTAATACTTGTGACATCTGAATAAGGTCAATGAATTGTATTAATGTTAATTTTCAAGGGATTGTATCAATGCTAATTTCCTGATTGTGATAGTATACTATAGTTATATAAGATGTTACCCTTCGGGGAAACTGGGGGAGGGGTATATGGGATCTTTTTGTATTAGTTCCTGCAACTGCATATGAATCTATAATTATCTCAAAATAAATACTTTTTTAAAAAAAGCTCTTGGCTCTTTCAAGAGAAATTGATTTGTCATGCAGTCCTATATAGGACTTTTAATTTCATTAAGATATGCACATCAATGCTATTATAAGTATCTATATGAGATGATCTATGTTAACTAAATTTAGTGTGGTCATCATTTCACTATATATGTAAATCAAGTCATTATGCAGTGCATCTGAAATGTGTACAGTGCTGTATGCCAATTACAACTCAATCAGACTGAAAGGGGAAGAAAATGCTGTTATGAACATCTAGTTTGCCTGGGAAGATAGTGACGTTAGTACAGTTATCAGGTGCCAGGTGTGCTCTATATGCATCATCTCCAGTCTTCACAAGAGAGCTGCGAGACGGTATTTTTCATTTCTAAATTCAGCTGAGTACTGAAAATTGTCCAGAATGTAGGGGAAATTTTGGCCTGGCTTTGCGTCTGCTGAGAGGTTGTCCAGTGAACACAGCAGCTGAGAGCCCAGGAAACACAGCGTACCACTTCTTTCCATCCGGAACCCACCCACTCAAAAAGTTTAAAGAAGGAGAGATGGCTACGGTGGACAAGGAAGATGAAGGGGCTGGTGGGGCTGGAGATGTCACGAGAATAGCGACTTCCTGAAAGTCAGAAAAACCAGAAGTTTCCAATAGGGAAAAACAAAAGCTTTTCACGAAGGTGATCAAACATCCAAGGGAAAAAAAAAAAAAAAAAAAAAAAAAACATCCAAGGGAAGCAGCTTTTCATTCGGTTCAATGGGGCAACTGGCCAAAAAGCAGCAGTGTTCTGTGGCCCAAAATGTTACTCGTCACTTATGGGAACAAGGTTACTCGTCACTTGTTTCATAAAAACAACTTCCAGGGTAAATCACTGGTGCATGTTGTCCTCTCCTTCTGAATCAGGATTCAAAAGGACACTTCAGCATCAAGAAGAGAGTCGGTCCTGTTCATCCTAGGATAGCCTTACTGAGCCTGGAATATTTAGAAACATTAGAAATAAATTTTAGAAATACTTAGACACTATAGTTTTCTAAATTATATTTAGAGTATAATACCTGACCATTTGGGGGTCCCGCTTGGCCACAAAAATCATTTGAGAAAAGAAAGACTTCATTACGTCACTACTGTCCTTTGGTAATTGTGCAGGAAGAGGGCAGGTGACAGATGACTAATTCCTGCAGGGGCCAGGCGCTCCCAAAGCAGATACACACTTGGTATAAGGAGGGCGCTACATTCCTGGGGGCTGAGTCGTCTGCAGGGACATGAATGCTCAGTTGTCTGCATCTGGTCTCTCCGCAGCATTCCACTGGGGCAGCTTCCTTACTGGTCTTGGGAAGTTCTAGAACAGATTTGTTTTTCCCAGTCTGCAGCATGAAAGCAGGGTATAAAGGAGTCGTTTTTATGAACCACAGTGGAGTGTCTATTGAAGGATGTGTCATGTGTGGAAAGGTCTGGATGGGAACATTATACAGTTTTAGGCACGGCTGAGATCAAACCACCATCTCTTGGTTTAAAATATGGTTGACTGCCCACCCTTCCCTCTGCAAGCCGAGCTCACATGCAGAAGGAGTCAGGACTCGGGCCCTCGGGTCGAATATGCCATCTAATGAGAATGGGATATGAGGAAGATAGATGAACAGCTACATAAGCCGTAGAGCCAATTCCAGCTGATTCCCCATCTCTCACCTTCCTAAACACAACAAGAATCGTTTTCATCCCTCACCACCTACCACGGAGGCAGGGGAGCAGGTGACTGAGCCCAGTGCTTGGGAGCACATGCTCGCTGGGCAAGCTCCCTGAGCCTCGTTTTCCTCGTGGGTAAAACGTAGATGATAATAATCATATCCTACTTCCTGGGCTCTTGTGAGGATTTAAGGTGATTACCCAGGTGTGGCATTCTTGGTGAGGGTATTTGGCTCATGGCAAAGGGTCCACACCCAGGGCTTATTTGTAGTGTATTCACCCGTTCCAGGCACCAGGTAAGCCTTGGCCTTCACTATTTCATTAAACCATCACGGCACCAAATGAGGTAGGTATTTTATTTTCCCCTTTTACAGAAAAGGAAACTGAGGCCCAGCCAGGCAAAGTGGCTTTGGCCACGGTCACACAGCCTCAAACCTGGTAGGCCCCTAAGGGTCACAAAAGCAGCTCTGTTGGGGGCAACTTCCAGGCCAGGGGCCCCCACAAGGGGTCTTTGTGTGGGCAGGGCTCCCCCAGCCTGAGCCACAGCCTGGTCCCCACGGCCTCCTGCTCCAGCCCAGGCCAGGCTCTGCCCGTGGGCGGAGGCTCTGCTGAACCTCTGCTCGCCCGTAACCCAGCTACTAATTCCCACCCCAGCTAATGTGCTGCCGGCATTTCAGAACTAACCAGCAAATAAAAAGCTTTTCGCTCTCCATTAGCCTCTTAGGGCCTCTCAGCCACGTTCCCTCACCTGTCAGTTTCACTTACGGAGGCAGACCCGGGAATGGAACCACTCACCTCAGCCGGCTACGCTGTTACAGATGTGTTTCATGGAGACGGGGAAGGGGGGAAAGTAAATGTGTGTGTGTGTGTGTGTGTGTGTGTGTGTGTGGAAGTATGTGAGTGTGTGTGTACGTGGGTGTGTGTATGTGTGTTTCCCAAGGCTTCCTGGTGCTGAGCCCAGAGGAACTGAGCTGAGGGATATGGTGGGGATGGGCAAGGGCTCCTGCCAGTACTTACTGCTTCTGGAAGGCTCCAGGATCACCTGAGAGACCCCCAAACCTGAAAGCCTCTGCTTTCCTACCCGAGCAGGCAGAGGAGGGGGGTGGACCATTGTCTTCATTTGGCAAATGGAGAAACTGTGGGAAGGTGTGTGGGCCGACATCCTGGTCTCTTTTCCACACCCAGCACTCCTGATGCTCCTCCGGCCCCATCCTCCACTGCCTGGGCACCGCGGGTTGACTGCCTGTCCCAGCCGTGCGGCTGCCTTGCTCTGTGCCCCGGAGCAAGGCACTCAGGCTCTCCGTCCTTAGTGATGGCCAACAGCTGACTAGGCACCGAGCACATTATCCTCCTGACAGCTCTCTGCGGAGGGGATCTGAGAGCTGAGCATCCCCATTGTACAGATGAAGCAACTGAGGCCCCAAGAGTCTAAGTAACTAAACTTTTACACATGTCTCTGGTTGTCTCCTTAAGATAAAATCATGGATGTGGAAAGGCTGAGCTGAAGGGCACTCACAAAGAAGGCTTCTAATTCATCTTACCAGTGACCCTCCATAAGTGTGGTACCAATCTGTGCTCCTACCGACCAATTTCCCTCTTTGTTTGAAAATCTCATTTCCACCATTCTGGGGGGCTGACCTGCACTTCCAAAGTCAACCCCTTCACCAATTCTGCCAGAGGTCTCAGGGGTCCCAAGAGACACCCAGGTGCTCAGCTAAGGTGTCCCAAGCTCCCCAGGTGACAGACAGGTTACCCCCTCCCCCTTGCATGCACACACAAACACACACACGGAAGGTGTACCTCAGCTTCTGGACACAAGCACGTATGGGATAAACGACTTCTATTGAGTCTGTTCAACAGGCTATGGGCTGGGGCTCCTCACAGAGCCCTTCCAACCCAGTGAAGAAAGTCAGACTCAAATAACAATAAGCAGGTCCTGACATAGACAACAAACATCCTTGAGATGGGAATGGGGGGCGCCCTCTGAGGGATGGGATGGGCAGGGTTTGGATCAAGCCAGAGGAGGTTCTCCAGGCAGGAGGGGGCCTGGAGTTCCATCAGTTCTACTTTACAAAATAACTCCTCAAGTTGGAAAACTAAGCAGGATGCTGCCTAGTTCCCAGAGAGCCTTTTGAGCTGGAGCAGCTCTGCAAAAACATTTCCCAAACTCATTAGCCCTGCAGAAGTCCAGTTTTGCTTGCAAAATTTCCCCTGGCCCTACCAACACTCTGTACAATTGTTCCCCTTTTCATTCCATCCGTCCCCCAGGATCTCTCCAACCTCTTCCCACATCACCTGGCAAAAGGAAAGTTCCAACATTTGCTGTCCACAGCAAAGAACTTGAACTTGGGTTTGGACGTGGTGTGAGAGGTAACAAGCAGGGAACCACCCTGGGTTAACAGATGTCCTTGCCCCTCACCCTCCACTGCCCGCCACCTGACCTTCATTAGCCAGCTTCTGTTTTCTCTTAGACCCCATACCTGGGACCGTTTTTCACATCTACAGCCAGGACGTGCTCTGCCTGGCTCTGTGCCCCACCTACATCCCAGCCCCCAGACCAAGCACAGAGCCAACAGCTGCCCAAAGCAGCTGTCTTGATTTACAGTCGAGCATAAGCGCTGCGAATTCTATTTCCCCAGAAACACATGAAAAACTTAGCTTTCACTTGCTGACACAAATCTTCTTTTTTCTATTATTCTTCCCTCCCCAGCGTCCTCCCTCACCTCCCACCTCTGCCCCAGTCACCAGCACATAAGTGAAAAGCTGCAGTTGCAGAGGCAGGGAGACTAGACAAACGGCCTCATCTTGAAAATCAGCTTCCTTCTGAGTCTGCATGTCTCCGGGAACACACATCTGTTATCACACGTCAAGGGCAGGAGGGGGCCTTCGCTGGCCTGGCTTGTTTGTTAGGCACCCGGAGGGACCGCACGCTTCAGGGTTCAGCAGAGCTGGAGAATCCGTAGTCCCTGCACCCATCCCGAGGGGCTGGAGCCATGCAGCGGAGTTCCTTCAACCAGCCTGCCCGCGGAACCCTCACCCGTCTCCCCACTCCCTCCCGACCCATTCTCCCGAAACCCCACCATGTCCCATGTCCGAATCAGATGTATTTGGTCACTCCAAACAGGAAAGTCCTCTTGACTGCCCATCCCCTGCCACACACACACACACACAGTCTCACCATCAAGCACAGCACAGAAAGGTCAGCACTACAAGGCCTCTGAGCACAGCCACAGGCCCACAGCCCCCTTCCAAGTCCTCTGCAAAAGTGCTTCCCCTCTAACCAAGTTGTCTGGATGTTGGAGTTTGTTAGGCTGGGTAGGGGGCGTGTTTCATAATTTAATGTGGCTGTTGAGTCTGAGGACAAGGGTCACCAGCTGACTTGGGGGGTATAGAAACCTGATTAGGACTTTTCACACATCACAGGAGGAAACCATCACCTTGACCAGGGCCTTCTCAGCTGGCAGCTCACAGGTCTGTGATCTATGACAGCATCAACACTGGCAGAGGCTGGGGGAAGAGTTGGGCAGCGTTGAATTTAGTAAGAATCTAAAGTGCCCCCCACCCCAACCCAGCATCCCCTTCAGGTCCACAGGGGAGATGAGCGATCCAATTAAAGAGTCCTGAGAGTTTGAGGATGGTGGAAGTAAGACCCTGGCTTTCTCAGGCTCACTTTTCTTCCTGAGAGCCCTAAACATTTTCACAAAGACAGTCGTGTCTGTCCTAATGAGTTCTGTGAAGGTAGAAACGGACAGGAATTGCATCATGGAGTTGTACAACAAAGTTGAGGCCCAGAGAGGTTAAGTCACTTGTCCAAGGTCACACAGCATGATAAAAAAAAAAAAAACTGAAGTTGGCAGTTTCTTAAAAGTTAAACAGACATTTAACATACAACCCTGCCATCCTACCCCTGGATACTTACCCAAGAAAAATGAAAGCATATGTCCACGTAAAGACTTGTACCCAAATATTTATAGTAGCTTTATTCATAACAGCTCCAAACTGGAAACAACTCACACGTCCATCCACAGGTAAATGGATAAACAAAGTGTGGTATATCCCTACAATGGAATATTACTCAGCAATAAGAAGCAAGAAACTACTAGTACGTGAACAACGTAGATAAATCTCAAAAAGACATTATACTAAGTGAAAAAAATCAGACTCAAAAAGAAAAAAAGTACATACTACAGATTTCATTTATACAAAATTCTAAAAATGCAAACTAATCAATAGTAATAGAAAGCAAGTCAGTGGTAACCTGGAGAATGGGAGGGATGGATTACCAAGGGAACCTTCAGAGGTGATGGATATGATCAGTATCTTGATTGTGGCAATGGTTTAACAGATGCGTTCATATGTTAGAAGTCAAACTGTACGCTTTCAATACGTGCGGCTCACTCCATGTCAATTATACCGCAAAAAAGCTGTAAAACAATTTACTGGCAAAAGGAGAAGGGGAGACAAAGCAAAGAGGAAGTACAAGTAGAAAACTAAAAAATGCTAGAAATGAAATCAGGGTGCAGAATGTAAGGCATGCTGCCTGCTAGAGGCCCAACTCAAATTTATTTCTAAGTGAAGGCAAGGAGGGGGAAAAATGATTTTAACACAATAAAATAGTGTCCAGGAAGCTGGAAATAAAAATGTTTGGGTGAAGCCCAGTAGGTTCCCAATCCTGAGCGCTTCTCTGGGGCCTCGTCACCTACCCCCCCCCCCCGTCGATAAGATTCCTAAACCCTAAATTCCTGTTGGTACAGGTAGAAACAGAGGTGAGCTGGTGAGTGTTTAACAACCGGCTCCTGGGGTGGGGCCATCCTGGTTGCAGTGTTCGCCGATTTCTGGGGTATAAATACTCTCACCACGGCCAACATCAAACTACTAATGTGAAGTCTTTGGGCACAGGCTTGGGAAGAGATGCACAGTAGCATCGTATAGTGTTTCCACCAGAGATGCAACAGCTGTAAATAACCTCAAGACCATAGATAATAACAAAATATAGGGAAATAATTAGGAAGTGGTGAGTTTTGAATACTTCTTGTCCTTGTTTTTAATATAATTGTAAGCTTATATAATGTAATTTATAATGATGGCTGGCTCATAAAATTCCTGCTGATTTAAGGAGTGGATCTCGGTCTGGTACCAGCACACCACTGGGCAGAAGATGGAGGATGCCACTGAAGACAAAGTGTCCACGTGACCCAAGGCCCCATGATTGGATGTGGGACCAGAGCTGGGTAGCAGGAGAGGGTGACTGAATCCACCTATCAGACACGGATGTAGGTGGCAATACAGGTTGTGCTAAGGCAGGGGTCCCTAACAAGGAGCTAGTCAGCTACTCCCTGGAGGCCTCAGAGGGATTGAGCGCCTCTGAATATTAAGTGAGGGGGCTTCTGGCTGTGCACACACTTCAGAAAGGCCCTCATGCCCTGAGTGTCTGACCACAGACTCACAGAATCCAGGGCCAGATGCCCGGTGGGTCCCTAATGTACATATGGCATCTTTGGTAGCTCTTTGCTTGAAGACTTCTGCCATTGGGGAACTCATGACCTCCCATCATTCATTCACAGAAGATTGCCTGAGTGCCCTCTCTGTGCCAGGCGCTATAGAAGGTGCTGACCAGACAGCCCTGAACAGGACATTGTGATTCCCGATAAGGTGAAACTTAAAGTCTGCTCCAACGACTCATTACAAAATGACACTGGGGGCTTTGGAGTCTGACCACCCTGGCCCCTCTCTCAGCCCTGCATCATCCTAGCTATGTGACCTTGGGAAATTGTTCGCCCTCTGAGACTCGGATTCCTCACCCAAAAAATAAGAGCCCCCTGTAATATCATGTGTAAAGTTGTCTGATACATAGCCTGGCTCACAGCAGGTATTCATGTGGGCTTTGTCCTCCAGAGCCACACAGAGAAGGTCTGAATCCTTCTGCACATGAGATTTGTCCAAAAAGGTGGACTGAGCCCCAAAAATAATAATAATAATAATAATAATAATAATAATAACTGACACAGATTGAATTCTGTGCCTCAGGGGCTATTCTGAGGCTCTTGGTGTATTAATTCATTTAATCCTTCCAACAACCATGGAAGATGGGCACTTCCATCATGCAAATGAAAAAATGGAGGCCCAGAGAGGTTTAGTTACTTCTCAAAGTCACACAGCTAGTAAGTCATGGCATAGGACCTGAACAGGGGAAACATCCTCAAGCTGGACATCCCCACCCCCTGAGGTGGTTTCAGGTATCACACCACCCTGTTTTCCCCCGCTAGTTCCCGTAGACTCAGACCCGGACTCACTGCTACACACAATGTCCCAGCACCCAGGGCAGAAGGAGCAGGGCTGGTGGTCCCTCCTCATTGTTGCGCTCACCCTATCAGTGGTTTCAACCCCTGGGTCCCAGAACCTGCCTCCCCCCCACTCTCTGCCCACTTGGACTCTCACTGGTCCAAGGTAAAACATGTTCTAGGAAAGTCACTAAATGTTCTTTCTTGGAAAATACTGTTCTTTAACATGAGACTATGTCACTTCCCTTTTTTAAAATGTCCTTCCTTTTATGATATGATAATGGTGGTCTATTTTTGGCCACAGTTTTAACATCCTCAACTGGCAAAATAAGAAGTTTGTCACCCCAAGTGGTCTCAAGATTGAGAGAGGTGGCCCTTACCAATCCACAAGGCCCGAAGTCTGGGGGGCCTGGCTGCTTCCCTTCAGCCAGATCCCCACCCCCGCACATCCCCCGTGTCCTGATGCTCCGCCGCTCTCCCGGCCCCCCCGCCCAGGCACCACGCTTGCCTCTCCCTTGTCTACCTGGGGGTGGCCCCCCGACGAATTCCAGAGAGAAGCACCCACACCACCACTGCCTGACCCACTTGCAAAATGATCTGGTGGCTTCGCCCACTCAGCAGTGGGCACTGGGGGCAGAGGTGACAGGTTGGCCGTGAGGGGCCCCTGTAGGTGGGAGCAAATGTAACACGTCACCCTTAGAGGGGACAGGAGAGATGGTCCTGAGAGCTTAGCCTGAGAACATCCGTCCCCAGCCTACAGGGCAGGGGGCAGGAGGAGGGGACAAAGGGAGCACTGCTGCCGGACCTCAGGTGCCGGCGGGCACGGGGGAGCAACTCTGGGACCTGCAGGAACCGTGGTAAAATCCACAGAGGGCCTCTCTGTCCCCCATCCCCAGCGGAGGGCTCTGACCAAGCTCCCTCCTCCCTCTCACACCCTCAGCACACACGCACACATACTCACACACCTTATCACACAGCTCGCGTGCACAAACATGGAGCCACACTCTTTCATACACTCACACTCACGAAAGCACACTCACACTCTCACCTCCACACCTTCTCACACACCCTCATACACACATCCTCATACACTCACACCCTCTCACACAGCCCCACACAGCCTCGTACCCTCACACCCTCACACACACTCACACCCTCTCACACACTCACACCCTCTCACACGCGCTCACACGCCCCCTCCCGCGGGTGGTTCCTGGGACCCGTCTTTGAGCCATAGCGCCGAGGACACCCAGGCGCGGGGCCTGCAGTCAGCCCCGCACGGCCCCCCTCCACACCCCGATCTAATTTGGATTAGGGAACCAGCCTTCCTGTTCCTCAGACGCAGACCCTGCTTGGGTGATACAGAACCTAAGGAGGATTTGCTCTCTGTAATCATTGTGGCATCTGGTCTGGTGGGGGAACAAAGGGAAGCGCGCAGGGAACAGAGCAGCGCCTGCCAGGCCTCCACCGCCGTCCAGCGCAGCTCTCGAGCTGCTGGGCCCATGAGCAGCACAGGCCAAAGTGGCTCCTCTGGCGTGTGACAGATGCGAGGCCACCAGGGGGAAGAGCCAAGGCCTCGGTTTCTTTTGGTCTTCAGGTCACAGCAACTCAAAAGGAGTGCCGGCATCCATGAGGTGTTTTAAACTCATGACTAGTTAGGACTCCTGAGAAACACCAGCATCAAAGCCTCTGTTCTGTCTGCTGTCCCGGGGGGCCGGGGGTTTGCCTCTCATGGCTGCAGCCCAGTACCTTGCCCAGGAACCAAGTGAAGAACTAAGTCACCGCAGAATTAGCTACCTCATCCCATTGGATCCTGGCTGCAGCCCCAAGGGTACCCATTTTGCAGATGAACAAACTGAGTCTCAGTGAAGTCAGATTACTTGTCCAGTGATCAGCCTCTGAGTGGTGGGAGCCCAAAGTAGAACCCAGGCCAGTCACCCCCCGCAAGCCTGAGCTTCTAAACATCACGTCCATGAATGAAATAGTAGACACTCTGGTGGGATGAAGTTGTTTTTTTTTTTTTTTTTTTTTCGGTACGCGGGCCTCTCACTGTTGTGGCCTCTCCCGTTGCGGAGCACAGGCTCCGGACGCGCAGGCTCAGCGGCCATGGCTCACGGGCCCAGCCGCTCTGTGGCATGTGGGATCTTCCCGGACCGGGGCACGAACCCGCGTCCCCTGCATCGGCAGGCAGACTCTCAACCACTGCGCCACCAGGGAAGCCCGGGATGAAGTTTTTAAAGTTCCCTGGGTGATCCTGATGAACAGCTGGGTTTGGAAACATCCATCCCGGGTGCAAATGCTCCCATCCAAACTCCCAGTGGATGCTGGACTTTCCCACAAAAATCGTGGCCCCTTTCTGCTTCCTGATAAAATGGCATGCTGTATGGAGAGCTTACTCTCCGCCAGGAACTGCTCCGGGGACTTTACATGAAGGGACTCGTTGAATTCTCCCTTCCAGTCTTTCCAGTCCTGTGATATAGGAATTATTATCCCCATTAGACCTATGAGGAAACAGGCACAGAGCCATTAGGAGGCACAGCCAAGAAGAGGCAGGGATTGCAAGCCAGGCAGGGCAGCTCCACCTCCACCTGGGGCGGCGACACTTAGCGCTGCCCCCTGGCACTTGGCTGGGCTGCCCGGCCCGAGGCAGCAGCGCTGTCGAGCACTGTGATTTTTATCTTGACAAGTGGCCTTTTCACAATTGCTATTTCCCCTCCACAGCCCAAAGCGGAAATGAGAAGGGGAGAAAAAGAAAGAGGGCGACAGCCGGGCCTGATGGATGTGCCTGGTTGGATCACACCTTGAAACCAAAACTCCATTCCCTTTGTCTACACCAACAATGTGTGCGAGGGCCGGCAGGAAGCACAAGCGGCCCACCCCACCCCGCAGGGGAGCTTGGCATACCTCCGGGCCATGTGGGCACCCCCTGCCCGGGAGGAGCGGGAGACACAGGAGGGGCAGGGGTACGCAGGGTCCGGATGGTGAAATCACGGAGCTGGGGAGCAGGCAGCATGACAACCCTGGGGAACCGGCACTGGGGAGGCCCCAGAGCACCCAGGACAGGCTGGAGAGAAGCCTTTCAGATCATCACGCCCTCCCCCCCTAAACAGCTCTGGAGTCACTATCAGGACAAAGGTTTCCTAGGTGGCCTCAAGTCTCCTGAGAAGTCGGATCAACACACCTCCCAGGATACAAGACTCGGGGGACCTGGCCCCGCCCTGGTCAGTCTGCAACTGAAGTTCGTCTGTGGTTCCTCTGACACAGGGGGGCCTGTCTAGGGCTACAGAGGTGGGATCCAGTCTTCGAGGGCTTCCAGGAATGAGACACACACACTCAAAGTGACACCAGGCAGGTGATCTCACCGCTACGCCTGGCAGGTGTGTGCTGGGTGAGTCGGTGATGAGAACATCAATAAAAAGCTGACATTTATCAACCATGGACTATGGGCCAGACACGTGGGGATTCTCTTGTAATCCTCCCAACAACCCTACAACGAAGGCACTCTGTAAAAACCCCTATTTTACAGATGAAAAACTGAGGCCCAGAGAGGTTAAGTAATATATCCAAGTTCAACACCCGCCCTGAAGGTCTCGATCTGGTAAGGACAGTAAGAGCTGGTAAGGACAGAGAGAGGATTTGAACCTCGAAGGGGGGCTCCAGAAAAGGAATACAAGCAACGATGGGAATTCAGAGGACTGGAGATGGGGACCACTCAGGGGACACTGGGGGCGTTCGCACAGAGCAGGAGCAATCTGGGTGGGTGAGAGGAGGCAATGCCCTGCCCCTGCCTGTGAGCTGCCCATCGGGAACCCTAGGCGTCCACCTCTGTGTTGATACATTCAGCCCCAGGTTGTCCTAAATGGGCAAAGCCAGCCCCAGGCGGAGCAGAGGCAGCCCAGGGAGTGAAGCAGCAGGGAAAGGGCCCACGGTGAGCAGTGAGGAGCCACCTGCCCCTGTGGGGAGAGGCAGGCCAGGGAGTCAGGCTGAGATTGAATCCTGGCTCAACCCCCTGACGGGAGGTGCCGAGTGCCTCCATAAATGTCAGCTGGGCCCAGTAACGAATCACGCCGACAAAGCATCACTCCTTTGGAGCCACCAGCGTGGGCACCTTTTGCTGCCTTGGGCAGGTGAGTCAGCATCCTCCCTCCAATGCTTCCACTGGTCACCTCTGGCTCCCGGTAACTCAGCCGTAAATCCTCACCCCGTACCACGGAGATGTCCGTCTGCCCCTGGGAAACCCTGCTGAATTTACGAGCTCACAAGTCCAGATTCACTGGCGAGGGAAAAAGGGATCGTGTTGCCCATGGGGGACCTGGTGCTCAGAAGCCATAAACCACGCTGGTGACAGCGGCCTGACGGGTTGAGGGCCCTCCCGGGTCATTTGCGCTCGGCTTAATGGCCATGATGATGAGGCAGACGCTGTTCGAGAACTCCACGCGGGCTACTACTGAAGCTTTAAATCAGTCACAGGAGGTTAAGGGAGCAGCTGTCTCTTTTCATCTTATTTTTGGGGTGCCTGATTGCAGCCCTTTTTCCTTTTTCTCTTGTTCCTTCTCGCTTGTCCTACCTTGACCCACGAGATGGCCAGAGAATTTCGAACACACACGTCGAATTCTAACTTGGGGGCACAGGGGAGCCACTGCATTTCCCAATCTTTTTTATTGTCTTTGGAACAATAGTCTGCTGTGTTCCAAAGCATACAGGCTCATCTTGCATGGGGCAGCAGAAGGAATGAGGGCAATGGGGGGTGCGGCGGAGGCAGGAGGGCGTCCAAGGCAGCAGCAGAGAGCAGCCTGTGGGGCAATGCAGATCTGGGGGCAACCTCCGGGAAGTCGGGTCCTCTGTGTCTCCACCGGCCCTGCCAGCCACAGTGTGGTCGGGGCTGCCTCCCCTCGACACCTTTCTCCCTGGACCCAAATGCCAGCCCATTAAATGGCCATTGAAGGGAGGAGCTAGCGCTAGTCTTCTTGCCTTGTGCTGGGGCAAAGAATATCCAGGTCTTATCCAGGGAGTAATCTCAAATTACCAAAAGCCAGTGCTTTTATTTGATCTAAGACTCCGTGTGTGTGTGTGTGTGTGTGTGTGTGCATGTGTGTGTGTGTGAGAGAGAGAGAGAGAGAGAGAGAGGGAATTAAAGGCAAAAGGGGGTATTATATGAACTATCCATTGGCACAAGGAAAGAAAGAGCTAGCATCTCTGGCTGGCTGTGAACGCCCTTTAATTAAGCAATAAATTTGGAACCAGGGAAATGAGCATCAGTAAAGAAACACTCTGTTTAATTACCCATTCATCTGTTTGGCTCCACCAGGGCACCTGTGCCAAGACACGCCAGCCTATGGTCACTCAGGACAGAGGCTGCCCAAGTACACATTCCAATTTGGTTGCAGCTCATGCCATGTTGAGAGAGAGAGAGAAACAGAGGCCCAGAAGCCAAGAGAGACAGAGGCGGGAGACAATGACGGCACAGAGCAACAGCTACAATTCCATCAAAGGGCTCTGGTGACACTGTAAACCACCAGACACAACCAGAGTGGTTTGTCACCAGAGCCCCAGTGGAATTGACTCAGAAGGCATTGTTGCAGATTTTTCCAACATGAGGCCAAAAGAAAGAGGCTGTGTGTGTGTGAAATACTGTTCTCCGTCATCTCCAGCCCTGCATTGCTGTTGAGGAGCAAACCCCAAGGTTTTGATCCCAAGTTCAATTCCAAGTCATCGCCGTTGAGTGGCTGAATGACACCCTGTCTGCTCTTACACCTCTGATTCAGAGTCCAGCGGGGAGTGAGGCAGGATCCCGGGGGGGCAGCTGGACACCAGTAGCCAAAGGCTTCAGGACTCTATTTCTGTGTCCCTGGGGGACCTTGGAGCTCTGGGCCTGATTCCAGAGCTGAGGCTCCTGGGTCAGCTCCACGGAAGCCAATCACAGGACCCCCCAAAAGCCAGGATGCTGGGAAGAGCTGGGGAGGGGTTGGGGAAGAAGATGATCAATGTGAACTCTATCCCAGCTGCTCACTGTGTGACAGGCCTCTGGGAGTCTGGGGTTTGGGTTCCGGAGCATTTCTAGAATCCAAGAGAAGAGCAAAGTGAAGAGGATTTCAGGCACCAGAAAGGGTCCTTCGTGTTACTACAGTGCCCCAGGGGTGACTGAAGAGGTACCTCCCACCTGCATTAAGGATCCCAAACCTGTCACTTGTTTCCAGAACTTTCTCTCCATGTGGAAGAATTTCTGGAGAAATATGTATTATGGAGGAATATGTATTTCTCTCTGTGTAGGGGGATGTGCTTAGGGGATGGACCAAATCTTTCCTGCTTTGGCCTCTGATCCCTACAATCTGCTCCCACTCACAGCTCTTACTCACCAGACAGCCTCGTGACGTGTGAAGAATAAGTGAATCTGAAACCGCAGGGGAGATGGCCTTCCAAAGACTCGACTTTAAAAATTAAGGCGAGGAGGAAAGCATTTGGCAAAGGACATTTCAGGTGTGGCCAAATTCAGGGCTTTGAAAATATATCTTGCGATGTTTCACTAAACCCAGAGCAAAGCGGTCGGGGCCCGGCTCTGGTCATTATAAGTTATTTGTAGCTTGTTTCTTTCCAAAGCAATTTTCTTTTATCTGCAAGCTAAGCTCTTTTGACCCAGCCTGATTTCTGCAGCTGTTGTGCCCAACTCCTGCCTTCACCGGCTGACAGGCGTTCGGAGACAGCTCTGCCAAGCGGCAGGAACGTGAGGGCCCCGGCTCCAGTCCGAGACCCCAAAAAGACCCTGGCCAGCTCTCTGCACGCCAGGAAGCATCCAGAACACTGCCACGGGGCCGGCATGCATGTGGGACACAGCAGATCAGAGTTCTCCCAGGCAGGGCCCAGCCAGGCGAAGCCATGCCCATTAGAAGGTCAGTACCATGTGGGACCCGATCTGACAGGCAGGGACTCCGGACAGACGGCAGGAGCGCAGGGAGAGGGAAAGATGGAGCCTGGGCCTCTGAGGCGAGCTTCAGCACACAGGCCAAGTTGAGAAGACTTGTGGCTGGTGGTTGGGTCCTTAACCACACCACCCACTCATGGGGCTGCAAACACACTAAGTGAGCTCCTGCGTGGGAAGTTTCCTCTACAGGGAATAGATCTTTAGGCCTCTTCTTATAGCCTCTCCACCTTTTTTAAGTTTTGTGATCTTCCTACCCCCATCAGTCCATTCTCTGTGAAAACTGTATCAGTGTGTGCTGCTCTCCCATGCCTCACTCCATCCCCATGGACCTGCCCAGCCAGCAGACAACCTCTGCAACTCCCAGGTCCCTCAAGGTCATCAGCTTCCATGTCCACCTCTCACCCATACAGGCTGGAGGTCACTTGTTGGGAACAAGTCCTCTGGAGCCTTCCAAGAGGTCAGTTTCACAGGTAACTAAATCCCCTGGGAACATGTCCTCTGAGCTGCCTCACCTCCAGGTGATGTGATCCTAAAGACCATGTCACCGACCTGTGTCCTCCAATAGTGTGGCCGGACTGGGAAGGAAGCCGGAGGGTGTTAGGTCATGAAAGTGTCCAATTACCCGTACCTGATGCTGTATAAGCCATGACCCTACTCCGCCTTCAGTACCTCCTGAAAAAAATAAGGATGGAGGAGATCGAGACCTTCAGGGCGGGTGTTTCTCCAAAGGCACCCACACTTATTAATTCTGATCTGTACACCTGTCAACACTTCCCAAGATAACAAACTAAACACCAAAGAATAAAAGAGCAATGTGCTCCCTGGCACATCTATTTCCAGATGCCCTTGTAGGATTCTCTGCTCACCAAAAGGAACTCTGCCAGCTGCCAAAGCCAGTCTGAGGCTGGAGATGGGGAGCCATTCCCAGGCCGAGGTAATTTGTTCTTCCACAGGCCGACACTGAAAGTCAAGACCTAGAACAGGGTCTCACAAATTATCCTGGCCCACGGAGCTTGGTTTTGTCTGATTCTCTTCCTGTTGTCCAACGGTGGCAAGTTGCAGGTGCATCTGTTCTGAATACCGGCCTCTTGCCTTTGACGCCCCTGGCTAGTGTCTCTGAGATGTTTGGTCAGAGCCACCAATGAGACCGACACGCCTCACACAAGGCTCTGCTAAAGACCTCCATTTAACTTAATGGACTAAACAGGGAACCATTTCTATATGATTAATTAATTAGAGTCTTACTAAGAAGGTAATAATATAACAATTTAAATAAGACTGCAAGGCCTAGCTGCCAGATCATAAAAAGAACACCAAGAATAGCACAATTAGAAAGACATTCAAGACAGAGGGAACATGAAACAGTGGACCCAGCTCTAAGGCCGCCCTTAGTTCATGGGGTTTCAAGTCCAGGGTCCACCTATTTGACCTAAAAGTTACCTGCCTTCTCTGAGCGTTTCCTCTCTCAATAAATGGAAGGGTTGAGGTATATTTGTCAGTGCTGTTGTGGAAATCCAGTAGATGCCATGCATGAAAACTGTCCAGAAAATAGGCTTAAAATGCATGGAAACATTGCTCAAGAAATTCCAGCCTAATAGCTTGTACTGAGAATGGAAATAAATGGAAAGAGGTCTGATGAACATGGTCCATTCTGTTTTATCAGCAAACATCTTATTTTTCACTGTGCTTTTAACCTGCTTGCCCACTCCAAGTCCTTTGAAAGTAAGTGAATGAAAAGTCCCCATAAGAATCATTTTAGCTGATTATAAATGAATAAATAGTTATTTGCAGATGAGTCAAAATGATTCTAGTTAGTAGATTTGCTGGCTGGTATTTGGATTTGGGGGCATTTGTAGCATCTCAGTGTCCCTGCAACCCTCACGCAGCCCCCTCCTCTCCCCCATACTGCTCCTCCTTTCTTCTCCTTACCCCTCACACTTTTGCCCATATTACTACTCAAGGTCTCCCACCTTGGGTCCCTCATCTGTCCTGCGTCTGGTGACCCAATCCCGCAAGGCCTTGCTAGATAACTCTATCTAAACCTAAACCTTTTTCTGTAAAGGACCAGACAGTAACTATTTCAGTCTTTGCAGGCCATACAGTCTCTGTCACAACTCCTCAACTCTGCCTCTGCAGTGTGAAAGCAGCCATAGACAAGATGCCAGTGAGTGTGGCCGTGTTCCAATAAAACTTTATTTGCAAAAACAACCGATGGGCCTGATTTGGCCCAAGAATCTAAATAGTTCTTTGGTGTTATGGGATTATAATGGTTAATATATTGGATCTAGAGGTTCACTTCCTCACTTCCTTCTGGGGCTTTTTATACTTTAACCCTAAGTCACGATTCATGGGGGACATTTTAGACACTGGGAAAAGTCCAGTATAAAAGATATTAAGAATGGGTGCCTTTTAGTGTCTCTCAATCACAATACTTGTGGCTAAAGCCCACCAGGCTTTGTCGCCTGCAATGCTGGCATTTTCAGATCACAGAAAGACCTAAGCTTAACTAGATCAATGGCTCTTAAGCTTGAGAGCATAACAGAATCACCCAGAGGGCTTTTTATAAATTTATTTATTTATTTATTTTTGGCTGCGTTGGGTCTTCATTGCTGAGCATGGGCTTTCTCTAGTTGTGGCGAGTGGGGGCTACTCTTCACTGCGGTGTGTGGGTTTCTCATGATGGTGGCTTCTCTTGTTGCAGAGCACGGGCTCTAGGCACGTGGGCTTCAGTACTTGTGACACGTGGGCTCAGTAGTTGTGGTTCTCGGGCTCTAGAACGCAGGCTCAGTAGTTGTGGCGCACGGGCTTAGTTGCTCTGAGGCATGTGGGGTCTTCCCGGACCAGAGCTTGAACCCATGTCCCCTGCATTGGCAGGGGGATTCTTAACCACTGCGCCACCGGCGAAGTCCCTGGAGGACTTTTAAAAACACAATTACTGTGCCCCATTCCAAGACTTTCTGATACAATAGGTCTGGGGTGGAACCAAAAGATTCACCTCTCTAACTAATTCCCAGGCAATGCTGATGCTGCTGGTCCAGGTACCATGGTTTGAGAACTGCTGGGTTACATGTTAAAAACCTAGAGGTATACTGTCACCTAGTGGATGGTTCTTAGTGGTACCCTACACCAACTATTCTTTGATTTTTAAAGTGTACTAAAAATTACACATCTTTTGCCATGGAGAAGAATCTAATTCATAAAGCCAATTTGTCATTTGTGTACTTGGGATTCCATAACCATATTCCAAGCTTCTTTAAAGAAATGAGATGTCACTTTATTTACGATAACATGGCAGCAATTTTAAATCAACTTAAACTAAAAACAGATTATTTTCCACAGGGGGAAAAACACTTAAAATATCTAAATAGAATAAAACCACTGCTGGCTCTGTTCTCTGGCCACTCTCCCATTGTCCAGATGCACATACCTCTTCTGAAAGGCAAAATCCACACCCCAGCCCTCCAACCCCCTATCGATGAATGAACCACTTCGACCTGGTGTAATTGATGAAATTCAGCAGGAGATTAGCTAAAACGAACCTGTTTCAGACCCTGGACTTTGTGATCTTTGCACACACAGAACAGTAGCAATGGTAAAGGACCCTGTTAATGGGTAACTGTGGAAATGTTTGCATTCCAACATACTGACAATGCAATGACCCACTCCCACCTATTCATCCCCGTTAGTTTCATCTAACTCCACCTGGCACAAAATGAAGGGGCGCTACAGTTGCCAATAGCAGATGACTTGGGATACCATGCTTGGCGGGCTGCTGGATCATTGTCATTGTGAAGAAACACATTAGGGCTGTGCTACAAAGGATGGCCTGGTACCAAGAGCACGGAAATGACAGGGACCAGAACGATTTTTGATGCCAACAGTTTATATTTGATCTCCAGATGCAATGCAGCTGACAGCTAATTAGTTTGACTTAGATCTACACAGATCTTCCCCTTTTTTCCCACACATGCTGTGGGCATGCTAGTGTGAAAATGTGTCTGCCTGGGGTTGCGCTTTGATTGAGAATTCTCTGGAATGAACACACTTGGAACCCCTGAGAAGTCTGGAGGCCCAGCACGTGGACCATCTGGTGAAGACAGTCTTTTTCTCTTCTGCTTGGCCCAAGAGCAGGTAATGCATGGCAGTCTTTATTCCAGTGGCCGATTCCAGACTAACAAATCTGGAGTAAATCATGCAGCTTCGTTTTTTTCGTGTATGAGGCCACCATTAACTGCAAACCTCAGTGGTCGAGAGCTACTGGATGTGAATTCTGTGGCTACTAATGAAAAAGCAATCGCGGTGCATTAGCTGGTGAGCTGTTTGGGAGGAATGAGAAAGACGTGCAAACCTACAGTTCCAGGGACAGCAAGAGCAGCAAGACCCTCCCCTCCCCTGGCCCCAGAGTATCAGAGCTACATTTATGCAGACCTACTGTGCGCTGAGCATTGTTAGAAGCACATGTAGTCTTTACAACAGGGGCTATTGTTATCCTCATTTTACAGTTGAGCAATCTGAGACGTGAAATTGATTGCCCCAGATCAAGCAGCTGGTATGTGGAGAAGCTAGGTTTTGATCCCCGAAGTCCTTCTCCAGAGGCCATGCTCTCAACAACTACACCTTACGACTTCATGAGCCCGGCTTGGTCTAAGCCATCCATGGCAATCCAAGCCCTATTGACTGGTCTAGGGCAAGGCAGGTGTGGCCTTCCCTCCCCAGAAGTAGGATTATATCTCACCCGCCACCATGACCTCATGGTGGACTGAGTGTGTCTCCCTGTCCCCTGACTTTGGGCTTGGCCATGTGACTTGCTTCAGCCAATGGGATGTTGCACCATGTGATCCAAGCTGGGGCTTGAAATGCGCTTGTGCCATTGGTGTACCCCCTTGTCCTCATGGGCCTCAGAAGGAGATTCATGGAGCCAACCCAGACGGGAGTGAAGCCCAGAGCCAGGCCCAGCTGAACCCAGACTTAATCATCAAACCCCGGCCACCCCACTGGTTGCATACATCATGCACTGATACAGCTCACCATCATGTTCTAGTCCATGATACTCTGGGAAATGTTTCTAGAATAAATTGAGCCTCCAGAGGAGAAATATTTTTGGACCTTACCCCTCTCTTCCTCCCTGGGCACTGGTAAGAGTACATTGTACCCAGTGCTAGGCACCATCTGGTGACCACAGGAAACAAACACAAACACAAAAAGCCAATACGCTAAGGATGCCAAAGTAGAAAAAAGGACTGATCCTAGGTCCTTGGCGATCTTTCAAGCCACTGAACAATTGCCTACCTCCACATTATTTTTTTATTTATTTATTATTTTTGGCTGCATTGGGTCTTCGTTGCTGTGCGTAGGTTTTCTCTAGTTGCGGCGAGTGGGGGCTACTCTTCGTTGTGGTGCGCAGGCTTCTCATTGCAGTGGCTTCTCTTGTGGCAGAGCATGGGCTCTAGACGCATGGGCTTCAATAGTTGTGACTCGCGGCCTTCAGTCGTTGTGGCTTGCAGGCTCTAGAGAGCAGGCTCAGTAGTTGTGGCACACGGGCTTAGTTGCTCCGCGGCATGTGGGATCTTCCCGGACCAGGGGTCAAACCCGTGTCCCCTGCACTGGCAGGTGGATTCTTAACCACTGCACCACCAGGGAAGCCCTACCTCCACATTTTTTGAGACAAACAATCTTCTCTTTGTTCAAGCCAGCATTAGTTGAGATTTCTATTATTTACAGCCAAAGCCTATCTTAACTGCTATTGACTCTCTTAAGCATGGCAAAGAAGAACTTTTACAAAAGCTATATGTTCACATCTCCCTCTTTTTTCTTTAAGTTGGTCAAACCTCTCCAAAATAGCAGGAGGGAAGTCACAAATTCTTGCTAATATCAGTCAATTGATAACTGCTGCCACTCTTCCTGGAGTGATCAGTTTAGAGTTGTCCATGTGAGAAGCAGCTTAACTAAAATCAACGCTTAAATTTTGTTTGTTGATGTAGTCAAACTTCTAGAACACTTCCTAACATATAACAGGTGCTCAGTAGAGCTTGTTAAATGAAATTTTTAATTGAGGTGTTGATATTTCTCTGGATGGGCCATCACACGTGTCTCTTGGGAATCTGCTTTGTCTTCTCAAGAAGCCTCCTGGAAATCACACCAAAGTGAATTTTGTGAAGGCTGCACACTAAACAGACCTTCCAAACTCAATGGAAGTCTTCTCATGATATGATTACAAATAGAAATCATAACAGTTTATTGAAATATAATTCTCATACCATAAAATTCACTTTTTTAAAGTGCACAGTTCAGTGGGTTTTAGCATATTCACAGGATTGTGCAACCATCAACCATAATATAATTTTAGAACATTTTCATCATCCCAAAGGAAACCTCATAACCATCAACAGTCATTCACCATCACTCCCTCCCCCATCCACCCAGCCCCTGGCAACCACTAACCTACTTTCTGGCTTTATGGATTTTCCTATTCTGGACATTTAATATAAATGGAGCCATACAATATATGTGGCCTTTAGAGTCTGACTTGTGTCACTTAGCAAATATTTTCAAGATTCATCCATGTTGTAGCAGGTATCAGTACTTTATTCCTTTTTATTGCTGAATAATATTCCATTATATGGATATACCACATTTTCTTTATCCATTCATCATTTGATTGCTTCTACTTTTAGGCTATTACGAAGGATGCTGCTACAAACATTTGCTTACAAGTTTTTGTGTGGCAATATGTCTTCTTTTCTCTTAGGCACATACCCAGGGGTAGAATTTTTGGGTCAAGCTCTATGTTAACCTTTTCAGGAACTTCCAGACTGTTTCCCAAAACAGCTGCCCCATTTTATATTCCTGCCAGTGGTTTATGGAGAGTTTCAATTTCTCCACATCCTCACCAACACTTGTTATTATCTGTTTTTCTGATTATAGCTAGCAGGTGTGAAGTGTATCTCCTTGTAGTTTTACTTTGCATTTCTCTGACGGTTAATGGTTTTGAGTATCTTTTTTGTGTGTTTATTGGCCATTTGTACAACCTCTTTAGAAAAATGTACAGACATAAATTTGATCTTATTTATATAGTCTAATTTTGCTGAAAACTTTTGTGAGGCTGCATTATGAAACCAAAATTCTTTTCTCCCTAATAATATACAAAATATTATGAAAACCTGGTTAACTCACATGTCACTGATTTAGAATGGCTGTATCCACAACAAAGGAAAAGATCATTGTTTTCTCAGCCAATAAAATCCCATCTCTTAGCACGTCTGGCAAAAAAAAAAAAAAAAAAAAAATCAGTCTAGTAGAGCAAAAGTGTGATCAGAATTAGTGAAATGTTTAAATGTTAAATGGCTTTTAGAATTCCCTTTTCTTCTTTTAATTACATGTAGTAACAGAAACTACTGTGTACTTTAAAATTATAATGTCCCACTTTTTAATTTATCTACTAATAAGTTTTTTCTAAGTTGCTATATGTCAAGCATTATACCAGATTTATTCCAGCTGCTGGTTCATTTAAACCTCACAAGAACACTATGAGGTGGGTAGCATGTATTAGTTAGCTATGCTGCGTAACAAATCATCCCAAAACTTAGCAGCTTAAAACAACAGCCATAACTAATTAGCTCTCATAGTTTCTGTGGCTAAGACATGGGCAGGATGGCTTGACTCTGCTACATAACATCTGGTGCCTCAGTGGGAAGACCCGAAGGCTGGGGACTGAAATAGCAAATATCACTCAAACATCTGGCAGTTGATGCTGCCTGTTGATTGAGACCTTCACACAGCCTATGCATGTTCTTCTTGATGTGGTGGCTGGATTCCTGAGAGAGAACCAGATGGAAGCCATATTGCCTCTGTGACCGAGCCTCAGAAGTCATTCAGCGTCACTTCCATCACAGTTACAAAGGTCCACCCAAGTTCAAGTAGAGGAAACACAGTCCCTTCCAATTATGGATCGCAGTATGCACTGTGATGGTTACTTTTATGTGTCGACTTGACTGGGCCACAGGGTGCCCAGATTGAACATTCTTTATGAGTGTGTCTGTGAGGGTGTTTCCAGATGAGATTAGCATTTGAATCAGTGGACTCAGTAAAGCTTATCACCCTCCCCAGTGTGGGTGGGCATCATGAAATCTACTGGGAGCCTGAATAGAACAAAAAGTGGAGGAAGGGAGGATCCATCCTCTTCCCACCGTCCTGTTGAGCTGGGACATCAGTCTTCTCCTGCCCTTGGATTGGAACTTACACCTTTGGCTCCCCTGGTTCCCAGGCCTTCAGACTCAGACTGAATTGCACCACTGGCTTTCCTGGGTCTCCAGCTTGCAGATGGCAGATCATGGGACTTCTCAGTCTCCAAAATCATGTGAGCCAGTTTCTTATAATAAATCTATCTACATAGAGAGATTTATATAGAGATTGTATATATACACGTGTACATAAAACTACATATACATGCGTATGTGTGTGTATTGGTTTTGTTTCTCTAATACATATGCCCCAACAAAATTCATATGTTGAAGTCCTAATCCCCATACCTCAGACTGTGACCTTATTTGGAAATGGGGTCATTAGAGAGCTAATCAAGTTAAAATGAGCTCATTCAGTTGGGTCCTAATTCAGTATGAGTGGTATACTTATAAAATGGGGAAATTTGAAGACAGTTAACACACACCCAGGAGAACACCACATGAAGATGAAGGCAGAAATCAGGGTGATGCTTCTACATGCCAAGAAATGCCAAAGATTGCCAGAAAACCACTCAGAGCTAGTGAAGAGGCATGGAGGAGATTCTCCTTCACAGACCACAGGAGGAACCAGCCTGTTCTTGGTCTCAGACTCCCAGCCTCCAGAACTGTGAGGCAATAAGGGTCAGTGGTTCAAGCCAGCCAATTTGTGGTACTATCAGCCCGTATCCTCACATGCGGAATCCACAGATATGGAGGGCCAACCCTGGAACTTGAGCAATCTCCTGCAGGTACCGAGGGATGACTGTACTTTATCACAGCAGCCCTAGGAAACTAATCCACCACCTCTTGATGGAGAATCATCAACATCATATTGTAGGAAGAGCTTGCAGAATGGGGTAGTTAGGGGTGTGGCCATCTTTGGAAATTCCAACCTGCCACAGCCCATCCCCTGGCCAACAAAAATTCACCTCTCTCCCATACGCAAAATGCACTAGTCCCCTCCTGCAAACCACCAAGTCTCATCCCATTACAGCACCAGCTTAAAGTCCAGGATCTTATCATATAAATCAGGTCCAGATGGAGTTGAGACTTCTGGAGTTCAGTCAAGGAGCACAGCTCCTCTGGATCTGAAGTGTCGTCAATTAAATAAACCAGTTATCTACCCACCCCTACGGGCCACAGGCAATGGGGGAACAGGTCATTAACATCTTCTCCTTTTCGTCATCCTCATTCTTTGAGAGCCTGAAACTATCAACTCTAAACTCCATCAAATGTCTCTCTCAAATTGTATTCTTCCCTCATTTCCTCCCTCCTTATAGAACTAGATGATCTCAGAGTTGGAAAGGGATTTAAAGTTTAAGCTGGCCCTGCACACAACCTGGACAAATCTCACTCTAGACATGATGTTGGGCTAAGAAAGTCAGACTCTGAAAACTAGATACTATATGATTCCACTTACGGGAAGCTCAAAACTGGCAAACTGATCTGAGGTGATAGAGGTCAGAATAATGGTTACCTCTGGGGGATGGTTTGATGGTGAGAGGTCATGAGGTATCCCTCTAGGCTTGACCTGGTTGTAAATATGTAAAAATTCATCTTAAGATTGTGCGTTTATGTAAGTTATACCTAGTTTTTTAACAAGAGGTTTAAATTAGTTCTGTGGTTCCCATACTTAAGGATTTCATAAACTGATCAAACTCCATACTTCCTTCCCCACCTCCCAATTAGAAGAAATAATTTTCTAAAATGACTATGGATTAATGTTATAACTAGGAAACAGCCGAATGCTTTCTTCTTGGGTTTAAAAAAGTACGACTGACTTTGAAACTATGCTTCTCAAACCCCACAAGGGAGAGCTAAACAGCTGCCATGATCACTCCAAAGGGCTCTTTAATTGTCCCTGCTTTCCTTCCCCACCCCTTTCTGCTTTCAGGCTCTGTCCCTGTGCACATGGGCCTCTAAGCAACAGGTGAGAGACAGACCCCTCCTTATTTGAGGGCTTCTATTACATTAATAAGAATGAGAAATGCCAAAGCAGGACTTTGTAAAAATTGTGGTATGTTTTAGGTGTTTTACTTTTACATACATGTGGTGACCGATATCCTATGTATGGAAGACTCCATACATTGTAGAGTATACCTCTGAGATTGTGGGGTATTTTCTGCATCTTTCCCCAAGGAGTCATTTCTAGCCAAAGAAACACACACCTGCCCCTCCCAACACACACCACACATACACCACACACCACACACACACCACACACCACACACTTGCATGTACACACACAGGTTTCAGCCAGGTGAGATGTTGTCAGTATCTCCCAGTTTCTCGTGGTCCCTCCAGCCTGTTGAGCTCCCAACAGCCTGCAGGTTTCCAAACAAAAATCCGACAACCTCATCTGCAGGGACAAGACTGGATCCAAAGCTAAACTCTTCATTCAAAAAGTGAACATTTTTATAGATAAGGATTTTTTGTTTGTTTGTTTTGGCTTTAATGATTTGACCATAAGTGCCAGTCCTACTGTAGCAAAAAATCCAGGAGGGACCTCTGATTCTCAGATCCCTGGGTTCTGCAAGTAGTTGTTGTTTGTCAGAAACTGGACTCTGGGGACTTCCCTGGTGGTCCAGTGGTTAAGAATCCACCTTCCAATGTAGGGGACACAGGTTCAATCCCTGGCCGGGGAACTGAGATCCTATATGCGGCAGGGCAATTAAGCCCATGACGTGCCGCAACTAAGACCCGATACAGCCAAATAAAATAAATAAATAAATAAATATTTTAAAAAAAAAAAAGAAAAGAAACTGGACTTTGAGTCTAACTGCCTTGGATTGGAGAAGCAGCCCAAGGAGAGCTCAAGGTTAAATCTGCATTAGCGGTGAGCTTCTGAAGAGAGCTTGCCAACAGAGCAAGGAGGAGTGCTGCAGCATGCAGGCCCCAGGAAAGGCCTGGGGAAGGGTGACTTCAAAGCTCCTGGGTTTCCTATCTCTTCAGAACTTCAGATTGGCAGAAAGAGGAAGTCTCCGCTGGTCCTAAAAAAAAAAAAAAAAAAAGCCAAAGACTTTTGGGAGCAGGGAGCAAGTCACACAGAAATCCTACCTCCCTTGGAGATTTCTGAATGTTCAATTTGGCATTATCTTGATTTGGAAGTGAGAAAAGTACAGGAAATATCCATGAGGACAGTACGTATTCATTTCATTATTACTATTATAACTCACATAGTACCTACTATAAACCAGACATGTCTAAGCATATTACACTCATCCAATCCTCCCAGCAACCCTCAGAGGCAGGCATTATTAACAAGTTTTAGAGCTGGGGAAACTGAAGCACAGAGTAGGTGGTTGATGTTATGGACTGAATTGTGTCCCCCCAAATTCATATGCTGAAGCCCTAACCCCCAATTTGACTAGACTTGGCGATGGAGCCTTTAAGGAGGTCCTTAAGGTTAAATGAGGTCATAAGGGTGGGGCCCTAATCCAATACAACTTGTGTTTTTATAAGAAGAGGCAGAGACACCAGGAATACACATGCATAGAGAAAATGCCATTAGGACAGCAAGAAGGTGGCTGTCTGCAAGCCAAGGAGAGAGCCCTCACCAGAAACCAACCCTGCCAGCACCTTGAGCCTGGACTTCCAGCCTCCAGCACTGTGAACAAATAAATTTCTGTAGTTTAAGCCACCTAGTCTGTAGTATTCTGTTGTGGAAGCCCTAGTGAACAGTGCAAGTGACTTGCCCAAGATCTTTTGCCTGGTAAATGGAAGAACTGAGATTTGAATCCAGACTGTATTGACACCTGAGTCCATGCTTTTCATGGCTATTGTACAGTGTCTACTGCCCTGAGAAAGGAGAGTTCCACTGGAGAACATGACGGTGACCACAGGAACTGCAAGCATTTACTCTGCACCAGCCCACCTCGCTAAGTGCTTTGCATGGATTATCCATTTAATACCAACAACAACCCTGTGAGGTTATTGCTATTAACCACCACCCCCCATTTCACTAAGGCCTTAGGAGGAATCCAGTGGGGGCAAACTCACTCCAGAGCCAGCTGTGAACACTATGCTATACCACAATTAATTATAACTATTAGCGATCATTTTGTTATGGTCAGCTTCACCACCTGGCCAAAAACTATTCAACTGGGTTTCCCAAGTATGAGAACACAGTCGAGCCAAGTGAGAATTATGAGCCAGTGAGGAAGGTGTGCCCACTGAGATAGCACAGTGTTGAAGACAAAGGGCCAGTGGAGAGGCAGCTCTGCCCTGATGGGCAGGAGAGGGTAGGAAGGAGCACTGTCAGAGGGGCATACCCATCCAGGACTGCTGCAGCAGGGCCACAGGACCACTGTTTGCTCCTTCTCTCTTTGAATAAGCAATGGCTAATGGGGACTCAGCAGCAGTCAGGTTGGGGTCAAAGAGGGGTTGCTCACATTGCCTCTGTTTCCAGCCACACCCTCTACATCCCCCCAAATAGGCCTCGCTTCCTTTTTTAGGCACGCAATTTCATCAGTCCCACGGATGGGTTAGGAAGGACTGACATAAATCATCTCCATTCTGCTGGCACAGCATTTTCCAAAGGGCAAGATGTGTCTCGCAGGTGGGCACCCCTGAGACAGGTAGACCCTTTTCAAATCTTTCTCAACCTTGTGACTATGTCAAGGAAAAGGCTTGGTGCTAATATGCCTTTCATAATGCCTCTCATATTTGCTCATACTTGAACAAAGAGAGACCAGACTTCAGACCCAGAGCCTTCCATGGGCAGCAGTGTCTGCTTGGTAAATCCAAATTACACATACAGGGTCCCACATCTTACTGATGCCCTGTTCACTTTTTAATTCTTTTACTTTCTATGTTGCTTTTTGGAAGGTTTCTGTTGTTGTGTCTCCAAGTTTACTACTTTCTTTCATGATGTCTAATCTGCGATTAAGCCCATACAGTATACTTTTCATCTCAGACATGTACTTTTCATGTTGAGAAGTTCGATGTAGGTCTTTTTTTATATCTTCCTGTCTCTTCTTAACTCCTTGAACATGTGGAGTACAGCTATAGTAACTGTTTGACTTGTCTTTTTTTTTTTTTTTTTTTTGGTGGCCATACTGCGCAGCTTGTGGGATCTTAGTTCCCCAACCAGGGATTTAACACAGGCCCTCGGCACTGAGAGTGCAGAGTCCTAACCGCTTGACTGCCAGGGAATTCCCTGATTTTTCTCTTAATTCAAACATCTATGTCAGTTCTTGGTAAGTTTAGATTGATTTTTCTTCTCATTATGAGTCCTACTTTCCTGTTTCTCTGTTAGATGCTGGACATTGTGAACTTGATGTTTTTGGGTACTGGATATTTCTGTCTTTTTTTACAATGATTCTTAATCTTTGTTTTAGGCTGTAGTTAAATTATTCAGAAACAGTTTCTTTCAGGTCTTAACTTTTAAGATTTTTAGGCAAGACCCAAGCAGTGTTTAGTCTAGGACTAATTATTCTCCACTACTGAGGCAAAACCTCACTATACTACTCCATGAATTATGAAGTTTTCCAGTTCAGCTGGTGGAAAACACTATTCCTGGCCACACGTGAGGGCCAGGTGCTATTCTCCCCTCAGCCTCGAGTCGTTTCCTCACACATGTATTCTGCCTGATACTTGAAGAGACCTCTGCGGACTTTCAGAGTTCTGTGTGCAGCTCCCACCTCTCCAACACTCTGTACTGTAAGATCTTGCCACTGTGGTGTCCCCAGACTTTCAGCTCTATCTCCTCAACGAAGGGCGCCCCTGGGCTCTGCCTGGGTTCTTCCGCCATGCGCCACAGGCTGGAAGTTCGCTAAAGACAGTAAGCTGAGGTGATCATAGGGCTACACCTGTTTGTTTCCTCTCTTAGGAACCACTGGCCTTCCTTGATTTCCATTACCTTGAAAACTGCTGTTTTTTAACATTTCAAGTGGCAAGGTAAATCCACCCCGTCACTCCATCTTGGCTGGAAGTAAGTCTTAACTCTTTTTTTTTTTTCTGAAGTATAGTTGATTTACAATGTTGTGCCAGTCTCTGCTGTACAGCAAAGTGACTCAGTTATACTCCTGTTAATTCTTTCATTAGATTTTATAATTTTCTTCACGTAGGTCCTATGACTCCTCATTTGTCTCAGTAGATTCTCCTATGACTTCTCATTAAATTTGTGTCTCAGTAGATTCTTACTTTTATTGCTATTGTAACTATTTCCTCCCATCTCCATTTCTATGTATTTATTTCTACAGTGGAGAAAAAACTATTGATTTTTGTGTATGTAACATTTGTCCTGAAATTGAAATATGCCTTGGTCATAAATTTATTCAGCAGCGAGGAACAGGAAGATGAGAGGCAGGCATCCAGTGCCGGTGCAGCTGCTCAGCAATGCCAAAAGGAATGCAAGCTCTTCTCCACTCTCCTCAGCACATTGACTTTATCCTCATGCTTGTTACTTCATGGCACAGACAGCTGCTAAAACTCCAGGCCTCACGTATGTGATCCAAGCTGGAAGGAAGGGGAGGGAGTGGCAACTCCCTTACCGGGAAAGCAAAAGATTTCTCAGAATAATTAGATTGTGTCTTATTAGCCAGAACTGTTAACATTTGACCACCTGTAACAGCAAGTTGGTCTGGGGAAACAAATGTTTAGCTGGAAATTCTACCACAAATTCACCAAAAAAATCAGGGTTTGGTTGGTTATGAGGAAGAGAATTGATATTGGACAGGTAACTAACACGTCTACAAGCTACTCTTGCATTGTTAGAATAAACCCTGCTGTCTCATAGTGTATTATTCTTTTAAATACCTTGCCAGATTCTATTTGACAATGTTTCTTGACGTGATTTTGTTTAAGGCTATTGCAATACTCAGGACTAAAGACCTGAACTAAAGTTGTGGAAATGGGAAAAGAAACATATCTATTTTCAGAGGCAGCATCAAAGCCCTATGATCAGACCTGATTAACTGCACATAGATTAAATGCTAGAAGAAACAAAATAAGAGCAGAAATAGAAAGTACTACATGAATTTTAAAAGGGAACAATTACCAGTGGTATTAAATGTTCATTAAACACAAAAGCTGAAATATTTGTGAAATTTTCTCTGAATTTCAGATTTTTCTTAATTTGGAATGTCCTAATTAGGTACTTAGTATTGTTACCATCACATAGAAAAAAATTATACCAATCTCTCACTCCTTTTATTAAACTATTATTGCGATAATGGTACTGTGGCCTTTTTTAAGTTTTTATCTTTCAGATACTGAAATATTTATAGACGAAATTATATATTTAGTATTTGCTTCAAAATAACACAGGAGTTATACAGGGAAAAGTGGATAGAAATAAAGACAGAAGATTGGCATTAAGTTGATAATTATTGAAGATGGGCATTGGGTATATGGGACTCATTGTACTATTCTGTCTTCTTTTGAATATGTTTGGAATTTCCTATAATAGAAAAATTTTTAATGTTTGTGGAATGGAAGCATGTATGTGTATATTTGTGTATATATAAATGTACAAATACAAATATTTGTTTTAAATGATAAATTGTTTAGTAGGGATTCTATTCCACAAGACATTTCCTTTTTTAAAAGGGAACTGTGCATAGTCAGTATTCATGGGAGGACAGTTCTGCTACTTCCTGAACTTGGTCCTAAGCAGCCCGGGTAGAGCCTATACCCACTCTCCAGCAGCCACTGCTCCCTTCCTCATCACCGTCCTTAGCTTCGGAGTCTACAACCCCAAATAGTTCCTGAGTCCAGCTCTAGATTTTGTCAAATTCATACAAACATTCAAAGTAACAATGACTGCATTTACGTATGCTGCCAGCATTCTTAAAGCCAAAATGCTTCAAAGATTCAACAGTCATACACATTTAAAATACATAGAAAAATAATAGAATTTATACAAAGTAGATTTTTACAAAACAAGTACATTACAAGAAATACATCTTATATCCAAGCACAAAAATGTGGAAATATACATGGAAGTAGAAGTTTAAGAAAAAACATTTATTTTTAAATGCTGAGTGGGAAGGCATAGACCGAGTTCTGGTTTACTGGTGTAACTCTGAAGAGAACTTCAATTTGCTAGTAGAAATTTTCACTCCATTCTCAAGCTTCTAAACAGTTCCTGAAGGGATTAGACAGCTGTTCCTCTTTCCAAATTCTGTTTAATTTCAGCTGTATATTTCCCATAGAATCTTTCTGCCTTCTTGTTGAATTTGGCATTCCTTTCATTAATGTAGTCAATATCTGCATCATCATTATAGGGACGTCTCCGACTATATTTGTCTCGTTTTTCAATTCTGGGAGAAGAAAATAATTTATAAAATTCAAAACTGCCTTCTTTATTGATCTTAATAAAACATGGTCAAATAGAATAGAATCAGTACACTTAAGACTAGCACTTTGGGAAGGGGCGGGAGGAAGGCCAGTTTCATCAAGATGAAGTTGAAACTGCCAATTAACAGCACAACCCTGGGTATGAACCATGAAATTTAGTAAATACAAACTCATCTTTAGAATGTTTCTAGAAGAGCAATGCTACACTGCTAGGAACTGCACACATGAAGTATCACTTAACAGAAAATAATTACAACAGTAATTATATTAATAATAACCACAGCTAATATGAACAGAGTACACAGTATATACTAGACACTATTCTTAATACTTAAGTGTATTAGCTCCTATAATATAAATTCATTTTGCTCTGCCTGATCACCATCAGGAAACACATTCCTATCAGTATTAAGAAACACAAATATACAAAGATAGATTTACTAGAACATTTGTACTTCTTCAAATCAAAGAGTGGAATGGTTGTTAAAGTAAAAACAAGAATAATTTCTTAAAGAATAACTTTCTTTATAATTTTCAATTATAACAACTCAATTCCATCAATATTTTGTTTCTTCATTCCAAATCATAGGGACTCAACCCATCCTTACTGTCTGTCCCCAAAACCACTAGAGATGCTAGGTCAGAAATTAGGAAGTATAATATCTGTCTTCTCAATTCATTCTAAGCATAATAAGTCCATTTTGTCATTAAACGTTTAAAATTTCAGGCTGCTACACGGAGTACTCACTGTTTTTCCAGGTCTACGACCATCCTATCAATTTCCTCTGTGGAAGGCACATGTGTCCCATGAAGAAGACTGTTGGATGTTGGGTAAAACTCTTCCTCACTGGAAAGATGGCAACAGGGACTTGGAATAACACTGCAAGTGCTCCACATTTTCAAACTAAACTACCATCACGATGAGAGATAAAATACATACATATCTTTATACTATGGGATACTACCTTACCTTTTAAAAAAAAACAACACAGAATTAGAAGGGACAGAAGTAAGAAATCACTTACGCCAACACCTTCATTCTACAGATGAAAGAGCCCAGGGCCAGAGGTTAAAGGACTTGCTTCTAGGCTCAGGATATTTCTCTTTCCACTACAGCAGGCCAACAAACTGCAGCATGTTTCTATAAACAGTTTTACTGGGACACAGTCCATTTGTTTATATCTCCTCTACAGGCTGCTGCTGCTTTCACTCACAAGGACAGAGTGGAGTAGCTATGACAGAGAACACATAGCCCACAAAGCCTAAAATATTTACTATCTGGTCCTTTACAGCAGAAGTTCACCCATCCTGGCACTAAAGCATTCTGCGTCCCAAAATATCTGAATAACTATGATAATCTGGGTATTAAACTCTCAACACCCAGTCATAGTATGCCCAGCTAGAAAGATAACCAGGTGGTTAGCTTAACTGCTGTGGATGAGCAATAGTGTCATCACGACCAGAAACTATTCTTAAACAGCTGTGGATAACCCATACCCAAGCACTGCAGTCTGTTTGTATTTATGTTATGTACGTTTATATACATGCACAAGTACATCAATATCACTTCTGAAGGGCTTCCCTGGTGGCGCAGTGGTTAAGAATCCGCCTGCCAAGGCAGGGGACATGGGTTTGAGCCCTGGTCCGGGAAGATCCCACATGCCGTGGAGCAACTAAGCCTGTGCGCCATAACTACTGAGCCTGTGCTCTAGAGCCCACAAGCCACAACTACTGAGCCCACGTGCTGCAACTACTGAAGCCTGCGCGCCTAGAGCCCATGCCCCGCAACAAGAGAAGCCACCGCAATGAGAAGCCTGCACACCACAAGGTGTAGCCCCCGCTCGCCGCAACTAGAGAAAGCCTGCGCACAGCAACAAAGACCCAACGCAGCCAAAAATAATAAAATAAATAAATAAATTTATAAATAAATAAAGTGTAATGTTTAAACAAAAAATCACTTCAGGATGAAAAAGGACTGGCATTAGTCCTGTCAACTTACTGCTTTTCTCTCAGTCTCTCATATGTTTCCATGTCCGGTTTGATCTGTTTGGTCAGCCGATGGTACTGGCGAAGCTGGGCAGCAGCATAATCTAAAAATAAAATGAGAATCGGAAATGATATATTTCCTTGTTTGGTCATTACTATTCAGAGAAAAATCAAAATTATTATTAGCAATATACGCACTAATCTAAGCAGAGCCTCTATCCCGAAGATGCTGATAATATAGGCTTTAATTTTAGCACAATGAGTAAAGGGATCCAGCTGCCTCAAGCACAGCCTTTTTTACTTCTACCCTATGAGATATGTCTGTATTTTTCTTGGGAGTAAGCCTCTTGGAGAATATTCCATGAAGGGGTATATCCTTTCTTAAAACCAGAAACACTGAAGGCAACGCTTACCTCACAGGCTCATTCAATAAAGTAAAGGTGAGTTTTACCTGAAAATCCCAGGTCGGGATTTTTCCTCCTCTTTTTCCTCTCCCATCTTTCTGCATCTTCTGCACTGATCTCTAGCAACTTCACTTTCTCGTAGTCTTCCCCTCTTGCTGCACATTCCTGAAAAAGAAAGGAAAAAAGCTAATGCCTGCCCAAATGATTCAAGCAATTATTTGACCTATTTTAAATAAATAATGATTAATACTTGAAGGAAATTTGATAATCTACTATGGTATATAAGAAGTGAGTACATCAATCTAAAAAATAATACTTATTCAACATTTATCAGGTGTCAGACCCTTTTTTAAATGTTTTACATGCATTGACTCATTTAATTCATAATTAACTCAAATAATTATTACAGGTCCCATTTTACAGATGAGAAAACATAGGCACAGAGAGGTTAAATTACTCACCCAAAGCTTGGTAGCTGGTAAAAAGCATTTTTTACTGCCTTAATACTCTAGAGAGATTGAATAAACCACTTATGAAAATAGCGGAGTAGTTCCTAACCTTTTTCTTTTCTTCTTCTTGTAGTTCCCATTCCAAACGAGCTTTTTTGGCTTCCCAATTTGCAGGTAACTTAAGTCTTTTATCTTCTTCAACAACTTCCTGGTGATTTAATTTACGAGCTTCATTCTAAAACCATAAACGCAAAAAGGCTATCGGCTGAAACATGAAAATAAATCCAAACAAATATTTCCCTCTTTGAGGAAGGTCAAGACACGTTAACAAGGGGACTCCATTTTACCCTAAAAGCAAGAGAACCATCAGAGGATTTTAAGCAAGGAAACGGCCTAATTAGGGCTGCATTTGTATACAGTCAAGAAATGTGTTGAGCTGCACTAGTTTGCTGTGCCAAAGGCCTGGGCGTTAATGTCTCACATCATGAGAAAGATATTCTACTTTCAATTCTCTTTTAATCCTGACTGATGCAAAGAAGAAGCCTCAATTTGGGGCTGGGGGCTTTAATACCTATCATAATATCTCTAACCTTTCCCAAGTCCCCCCTCCTCTTTAGATATTTTAGCAGTTTACATCATGTCAAATGAAAGGCATTTTCCATTTAAATTACTGTATGTAGAGTCTGTTTTAAAATAACTGCATAAAACAAAATGAGTATACCATCTTAGGGACAACTTAAGTTAGATGTTTCTTGAGTTACAGGCTGGTGGCCGTTAGTCCAGGAAGACATGTCTCTTAATCCAACCCCATGTTCTTTACACAGTCCCTCCAAGTAAATATGTAAGTGTGCTGAATTCTTTATTAAATTTTTCTGGGAAAAGAGAAAAACCCAGAACATTCGTCTCAACAACCATCCCTCACATACTCTTGGCTCTGACAATGCCCTCCAGTTGAAGACACCAAGAACACATGTGTAGTCAAACAAAGTTGTGTGTATTGCATTGAAGGAAACAGCAAACCATGGGGAACTGGAGGCATTTCAGTGAGAGGGTGTTAGGAGGAGCCACTGACAGGATTTGAGTTTGTATCAGGTGACTGGAGGGAAAGGTTCAAGGAAGCATGGTTGTGCCTGGATTAGGCACTGTCAGAAAGCCAGGGCATTCTATGACTGGGTATCTTCAGTTTTTATACAGGAAGCAGAACTAATGGAGTGAGGCTAGTGCTGTATTTGTCACTGGTGTTTGCAGAAGTGGGTGCTGTGTGGTCACTTCTGTGGTTTGAACAGTTTTGTTTTCGTCGCACTGTGACAGTCAGAGTGGTGTTGGAGTTTTGTGAAACCATGGCCAAGCTACCAGTCAGGCCCCCTTGAGGTGACAGTCAAGAGCTGCTTTTCTGTTTCTCAGCTCCAACTGCAGCCAGTTGTTTGCTGGCTCTTAGCCTTCACGTGAATTCTCTTCCTCTGCATTTGTTCCCTCTGCTTAGATATTTCTTCCTCAAACTTCTTTATTTTTCTGGTAACATCTTACTCATCTTTATAGCAGTACTTTAGGTGTCACCTCTTATACGAGGCACTCCCTGGGGGCCCCTAAACTATACCAATCTCTCCTTCACTGCACTCCCAAGGCACTTTGTTCCTCACTCAAGCATGGCATTTATCACAATACAATTTCTATCTAGAACGTCTCCTCTACTTAAGAGCAGAGGACTTATCTTACTCATCTAGTTCCCCACCTACTAGCTGAACCACTGACCCTATAGACTTCCCGAGATTTGCTGATTATTTTTGAATGAAGAGGCAACCAGCTTTCTTACTGGACAAGTTTCTTCCAGTCTCTAGCTCCACATATTTCCCTACGTAAAATGAAGAGTTTACTAGAATCATACAGGACGGAGGCGGTTAGTAACAGAGACCCCCAAACTAGCCCAACTAAGTTAAAACAGATGGGGGTGAAAGAAAGCTTGGTGAAAGCATGTCCCTTTCCAAAAGTGACTACAATGTCTTGCCAGGTTGAGAAGCATCGGGACTAAACTTTCATCAAGCTCTGCGAGTCTGTCACACGCGCTGGTGCGGCTTCCTCGTCGCTCCACAAACGCGCACGGGCCTGGCCACGTGACAGGTCTCAGCTGGCCTCTGGGGCGACTCACCCGCTTCAGGTGCAGCTCCCGGAATTTGCGCAGTCTCTGTTCGCGCTTCTGGGCGGCCAGCTCCTCGGCCGCCGCAGGGGGCTGCTGTTCCTCCGCGCCGTCTACCGGCACCTGTGGCGGAGGACAGGCTGGAGTTGGGGCCGGTTAGGCTTCTCCCCGGAGAGCCCAGGCGGATTACCCGCGGGTCCCGACAGCCCAGGCCGGGCCCTCACCGCCGACCCAGGCCCCAAAGTATCTGCGCCTTCCTGGCCCGGCACACAAGCACCTCCTCCACCTCTCGCCCTTGCCGTCCCTCAGAGCCCTCCCCAACTAAAATCCCTGGAAAGAGCCGGCAGCACTCACCTTCTCTGCTACAGTCGCAGCCGCCATCACAACCTTTCCTCGCCCACTTCCGGCAACAACCCAGAGCACTTCCGCCGGCCTTCGACCTGCGGCGTCAATACAGATTAATAGCCTACTATAAGCCCCGCCCCTTCCTGTCAGCCTCAGGAATTTAGGACCAATCCCTGCCCCTTTTGGCAGTGAGACGTTTTCAATTGGGCAGGGCCTCGCGCAGCCGCAAAAGGCCGCAGAGGCGGGGGCCGGAAGGGTGGAGGCTGAGAGAGAAGCGCTGGCGGGGGGGTTTCGGTAGAGGGTGGCTAGGTAGGAATGGTGGAGCTGGGAGCCTCGTGGAAAGTCACCTCAACTGTGTGCTGCACCCTTGAGCGAAAAGTGCTTTCCATTCAGCGCTTAACCTGTGTCACCTCCTCCGAGGCAGGTCTCCCCTGACTACGTTGTATCGCGTAGGCCCTTAGTACTGTCATATGTTACCGTTTTCTTTCTCTTTAATATATGTAAGGTGTTTTTCTCGTCTGTTCGTTTTCTTTTTCCCCAACGACGTTGTAAACTGCAGGAGAGCAGGACCCGTCCCATCCTGTTCGTTCTTCCGTGCTCAGCGGTGAAACTGCGCCAGAATTAATAATAGTGCTAAAGTTATTAATATAATTCAGTTAAGGTGCTGGATACAAGAGAAATACATGAAAATAATTTTTTTCTTCACTAAAACCATTAATTAGATGTGGAAATGAAAAAGTAATCCCCCAAATGAAAAGATACCTGGGTATAAGATTTAAACGGTAATGTGAAGAAAAATACGAAATAAAGTACAAAGAAATTAAATTTCAGTAAGTGATGATTTTCCGGTTGGAAGACAATAGAAAAATGTAATATCACAAATGAGTATCTCGAATGAGTATAAATGTAATATTATTCCATCAATCTCGGTTGTTTTTGTTTTTTTGGAACTGTAAAATATTGTGACAACAATCTAAAAGTTCAGTGAAACACTATCGGTGAGCCTGTGAAGTGTTACCAGCCAGGGTTCGTGGACTCTTTAATCAATAGAAATTGATGAGGCCAGATGAGGAATTCAAGCAAGGTTTGAATTGGGACTCTTGCTGCAGCAGGAGGGAGTGAAAACAGGTAACAGGTGCCCTTGTTAGCTCCCTGAGGGAGTGGTGGAGAGGGGACACGCTAGCTGGTCCTTTTAAATGGTAGGGGCGGATCCATAGGTTGGGCCAGAGGGTTGGCTTAGGTGGTCTGCCCACCTGTTTGGTGGTGCTGTGTTCAGGGATCATGCTGCAGTAGACTGCTTTTGTTCCTGACATCTCAGAAGTGACAGTTGGGTTTTGGGCCTTTTTGTATTGTGTGGTTCGTAATTTGCCCCAGCTGCTCATGTACCCAGTTATTTTTAGTCCCTTATTGTTTCCTTGTGGTCCCAGGTCCCAGCCTGTCTCAGTAGGACTGAAAATTGGTACAATCCTTAGGGAGAGCAATTTGGCAATATCTATAAAAATTACAAAGGCATCTAATCTTTGACCCAGCTATCTGGGAATTTATCCTACAGGTACAATTGCACAGGCATAAACTGACTTATGTACAAGGTTGTTCATTTCAGTTTTTTGTAAAAGCAAAAAATTGGAAACAACTCAAACGTCTGTCAATAGAAGACTGGTTAAATACATTATGGTACATTCGGGGGAAGCTGTAAAAAGGAATGGGGCAGGGAATTCTCTGGCGGTCTAGTGGTTAGGACACTGTGCTTCCAATGCAGGGGGCATGGGTTCAATCCCTGGTCGGGCTTCTAAGATCCCACAAGCCACACGGCACAGCCCAAATAAATAAATAAATAAGGAATGGGGCAGCTCTCTGTATACTAATTTGGAAAGTTCTCCAAAGTATACTAAATGAAAAATGCAAGGTACAGAACTGTATATGGTTATAGTATGCTATATTTAAGAGGCAATGGGCAGGGTTAGGGTTACTAAGAACATATTTTTGCTTTGCAAGAAGCTAATACAAGTGACAATCTGGGGGATTTACTATATATATACATATATACGTCGAATCATATTAATATATTTCCAATTCCAAAATTAAAAATTTTTTACAGAAACAGCCAAGAGTAGTTTTGGAAAAAAAAAAAAACTGAGAAGGAACTTATCTTACTAGGAATTAAAACTTAATAAGAGACTTCAGTAAAAACATTGGCACAGAAAATGACACATAATCGGAACAGAATAAGGTCATGGGTTCAGTCCCCATATGGGCCACCAAAAAAAAAAAGGAACAGAATAGAAAGTTCACAAGTGGATTTAGTGGGAAAGTGATGCTTTCTAGAATAGAAGAGAATAAATGGTCAGGATATCTATTCCCTGACTGGATTATGGGTTGGCTGCATTTCTTTAGTCACATCTTCTGTCTGAAGACTTTCTCCTATCCTATCCTGCCTTCCTTCTTATTAGGATTAGGGGTAGCAATGGCTCCCTCTTGTTGCTAGCCCTGGAATGCTTCACTCTTTTGTTGGTTTCTCTTAACCCAGTCTACAATTCTGTAAACAGTCCCTTTATTAAACTCTCCTTAATTACTTGGTTTGAGTATGTAGGGCTTTGACGGATAAAATATTTTTACAAATCGTGTAATTCTGGTTAAGTGATCATACTGAAAATAACTGACATTTCTGTATTCCTAAAGAATAAAAATACGTGTTACGACTGCTCTGTCAAATCATAATGTAGAAAAAATATAAGCTTATGACTGCTAGATTTGCTGCTTTCATAGTTGTTAAGAAACTTGTCTCATTTAAATTAACTGCACTAAACAGTCAGTTCCATGCTTATTTAATTATTTATGTAGGCTCCACAAAGAAGAAAGTATGAAAAGCTGTAACAGGGGAAACTGACCCTTAAGGTGGTGAAGGTTAGGGCCCCCTGAAGAAAAACATTTAAAGACATCTTAGGAGGAGGACACACCTAATCCCAACTGGTATGTTGGTCATTTGCCATGGGCCAGGCACAAGTCACAAATATTTCACAAATATTGTCGAAGTTGTCCTCAAACTACTCTGTAACATGGGTATTGTATTATTATTTATTTTTCATAGATGATGAACCAAAGAATAGACGAATTAAATAGAGAATGGTTATACAGTTCATTACTGAATGAATGGACAGATATACGAAGAATGGTGTCCTATGCAGAATTCTGAGAAGAAAGTCAAAATCTCACATTAATCCAAGAAATCTTTCTGCATCTCGGAGATGCTTGAGGAAGAGATCCCGAGTACCCTCAGTCAATTTGTTCCTTCCTTTCTTCATTCAAACAGTTCGGGGCACAGGGAATCCGCTCTGAACAAGACAGAAATATATCCTGTTCTCTTGGAGCTTCCGTTGTACCGGGCGTTGTACCGCCACGCAAAGATTAAGATAGGATGCTGTGATGGTGACTGTGGGCCTACTTTGGTCACTTGATGGGCACAATCTGTGCTCTGGGTTGCTTTCTCACACTTTTGGTGGCGTTTTCTTCCTTTTACCCCTCTTCCTCAGACGATTCCGCCGCGCTGCCCTCGTGTCTCCACTCATTGCGCCTGGGCCCAAGCCTGGCCCAATCGGATACAGCCCAAGGGATTGGTTCCTCAGCTGGGGAAGCAGAAAGGGGTGGGGCTTTGTCCCGAAACCTGTGGCTGCTGGCTGACGGAAGTGAGCTGGAGACTCGGAAAAGTTGTCGCAGGAAGTCTGGGGAAAAAGCGCTACCGAGGGCCTTCCCTGGTGGCGCAGTGGTTGAGAGTCCGCCTGCCAATGCAGGGGACGCGGGTTCGTGCCCCGGTCTGGGAAGATCCCACATGCTGTGGAGCAGCTGGGCTTGTGAGCCATGGCCACTGAGCCTGAGTCTCCGGAGCCTGTGCTCCATAACGGGAGAGGCCACAACAGTGAGAGGCCCGCGTACCGCAAAAAAAAAAAAAAAAAAAAAAAGCGCTACCGGGTGATGGCGGCAAAGGCTAAGGCAGAGGAGGTGGGTGGGGCTGGTCTTGCCCAACGGTTGGGAGTGTAGGCTAGACGACGGCGGCTAGACAAAGAGGTAGTGCCAGGGAGGCAGAGACGGGGGCGCAGACACTGTGGGGTCGGGGTCGGGGTCAGCGGTGAGGGCGCCCGGCCTGTCGGGAACCGCGGGGAATCACCTGGGCCGTCCGGGAAGAAGCCGAACCGGCCCCGCCTCCAGCCTGTCCTCCGCCGGCTGCGGTGGACGGCGCAGAGGAGCGGCAGCCCCCTGCGGCGGCCGAGGAGCTGGCCGCCCAGAAGCGCGAACAGAGACTGCGCAAATTCCGGGAGCTGCACCTGAAGCGGGTGAGTCGCCCCAGAGGCCAGCTGAGACCTGTCACGTGGCCAGGCCCGTGCGCGTTTGTGGAGCGACGAGGAAGCCGCACCAGCGCGTGTGACAGACCTGCAGAGCTAGATGAAAGTTCGGTCCCGGTGGTTCTCAACCTGGAATCACACTGAAGTCACTTTGAGACTTTTTAAAAGCTAGACATGCTTAGGCCTCACTTCCAGGGTGTCTGATTTGATCAGTTTCTAAACACAGACATTGGTATTTTTTTAAGCATCCTCTCCCTGCACCCTCCTCTCAGCTCAAGTGATTCTGTCAAACCTTTCTTTTCATGGAGGGGAAGACCGTGGACCAGAAATGGAAAGTAACTTGTCTGTTGTCACGCAGCAAGTTGGCGTCATTCATCCAAAAACAGCCCCTCGCCTAATGGCCTCTAGTGTGCTGTAGCCAACTATCAACAGATGGTGTGGATACAGCGGTAAATATGGTAAGGCTTCTGCCCAGTTATGGAGGCAGATCCGTAACAAATAATTACTTCACGACTTGGTAAATGGTATGTTAGAGGGAGGAACAAAGTGCCTCAGAAGTGCAGAGAAGAAGACTGACAACTAGAGACTAAGATGACAACTACGCTGCTTGAAAAATGGGTAGGATATTATTAGACAAGTAAAGGAGTTGGGGGAAGTGGTATAGAGCAGTAGGAACAAGAGCAAAGGAAAAGTCCTCATTAGGATAGGAGGTCAGCAGGCAGCTGGAGACAAGAGGTATGTGTGAGGATGGTAGTTATCTCTATTTGCGCAGAAAAACGCAATCTAAAAACTAGTGGGACATACTTAATTCACTTGAAATACTGTAAAAAAAAAATAGGAGGCCGGATGATGTGTGAAGAAGCAATGATATAATTCAAACATCCCCCTTTTGCAGTTTTTAATGAGTCACTGGATCACAGTCAGTGGCTGTGAACATCACAAAAAGGATAAAATCAGAGATTATGTGTCTCCTGATAGAAGTATGTAGCACCAGTTTCATATAAGTAGACTTGCTAAAAATAAATCTAACCTGAATTGGGGACTTCCCTGGTGGTCCAGTGGTAAAGAATCTGCCTTAAAATGCAGGAGACGCGGGTTCAATCCCTGGTCAGGGAACTAAGATCCCACATGCCACAGGGCAACTAAGCCCACACGCCACAACTACTGAACTCGCGCACCTCAACTAGAGCCCGTGTGCCGCAAACTACAGAGCCCACGCGCTCTGGAACCCACATGCCACTAGAGAAGAGAAAACCCACACGCCACAACTAGAGAAGAGAAAACCCGCACGCCACAACTAGAGAGAAGCCCGCGCACCACAACGAAAGATCCTGCATGCCTCAACGAAGATCCCGCATGCTGCAACTAAGACCTGACACAGCCAAAAATAAAATTAAATAAATAAATATAAATAAATCTTAAACAAAATAAATCTAACCTGAATTGGATGAAGCCACTAGATCTATTGACCAATTTACAGGAAATACAGGGGTCAAAAAATATGTTATAGGACATTATAGGGAGGCAACTAGCAGATGCCACTTTGGGAAACAATAGGACAGTCAACACAGTCATTTTCACACTCCTCAAAAAAGCAATGGATAAAAAAGATGGAAAAGGAAACTATACATTAAATAAACCTTAAGAGGTGTACATACATATTGACTAATCGCAACACGTGGGACTTGTCTGAATTCCAATTCAAACAGATTGTAAAAATAATAATGAACACTTATGAGACCATCAGGAAAATGTGAACACTGACAAGATATTTGATAATAAGGAATTATTTGGGGAGTGTGCTGATGGTATTGTGGTTAGAGATATTACAATATTATAGGTAGAAAAGAAAACCAGCTAGAAATCAGGAAATTTGGGTTCTTGGGCTAACTCTGCCACTAACTCTGTCACCTAAAACTTTCTGAACTTCATAGATAATAGGAAAATTAGATTGTAGTCCTTCTCATACCACCTTCATGGTTTATACTGTAAGTGTGACCACCTGTCTACTTGCTCAGTGTTTTTATTTTTTTAATAAATATTTATTTTATCTTTGGCTGCATTGGGTGATCGTTGCTGCATGTGGGCTTTCTCTAGTGGTGAGCGGGGGCTACTCTTTGTTGCGGCGTGCAGGCTTCTCATTGCAGTGGCTTGTTGTTGTGGAGCATGGGCTCTAGCCACGTGGACTTCAGTAGTTGTGCACGCAGGCTCAGTAGATGTGGCTCACGGGCTCTAGAGTGCAGGCTTCAGTAGTTGTGGCACGCAGGCTCAGTAGCTGTGGCTCGAAGGCTCTAGAGCGCAGGCTCAGTAGTTGTGGCACACGGGCTTTGTTGCTCCAAGGCATGTGGGATCTTCCCGGACCAGGGCTCGATGCGTGTCTCCTGCATTGGCGGGCAGATTCTTAACCACTGCGCTACCAGGGAATGCCCCCTCTGTATGTTTTTAAAGGGAGACTAAATGAGGCGTTAAGATAGGTGTTTTTAGACGTGTTAAAACTGAAACTTTGTCTTCAACCCAATCTGAATTTAAAAAGGAATGAGAAATGGAATCACTTTCTCAGTATGTGACTGTGTCATTCAGTAGTATCTAAAATCATCTCAAGTACCTCTGTACAGTGGAACTCATACTTTGGGAAATGCTGTTTCAATCCAATCCTAAGCGACTTGCTTACATCACACAGCTAGAGAGTAGTCAAATCAGTATATTTCTCAGGCCTTCTTACTCCCAAACTATTGCTCTTTCCATCTTTACCACATGGTTCCTTGAAGGCAGTAAAATAATACTTAAAGGTATAGATGTTGGTGTTTACCTCTCTTCCCCCTACATGAAATCTCTTCAGTACAAACACACTCTCACACAAACTTCTCCAGTGGCTCCCTTCCTTTCAGGATAAAATCCATAAGTCCATTTTGGATGGCCTACCATACAAGATAGGTAACATTTATTTGGATTTGTTTCCATACCTCTGCTGACAAACTTTGTGTCCTGGTGGTAGAATGAAGCTCGAAAATTAAATCACCAGGAAGTTGTGGAGGAAGATAAAAGACTTAAATTACCTGCAAATTGGGAAGCTAAGAAAGCTCATTTGGAATGGGAATTGCAGGAAAAAGAAAAGAAAAAGTAAGTACACTCCTGCCACCTTCATAAGCTGTGGATTCAAATATTATATTGTGTTTTGTTCAGGCAGTATATTGCATGGTAGTTAAGCATTAAGCATTCCAGCTCTGGTTTCCTCATCTGTACCTTAGAGAGTTTTGAGAATAAAATATGGAAGACATTTACAACACTGCCTGACACATAGTTGCAGCCACATAATGGATATTAGGTAAAAGGTTAAGCCACAGTAACAAAAGCTCCAACAATAAGAAAAGATAAAGCTCATGAGCCTCTCCTGTATCAGTTCCCAGTTGAGCAGCCCAAGTCACCTGGCCTGATGCAGCTGCAAGGGACGTTGAGAAATGGGCGGCCATGAGCCCAGAAAGGAGGCAAGCAAGGATTTTGATGGACATCTAATGTGTCCCCCACAGCTATTTTTGGTGTCAGTTTTATAGATGTATTCTTACAGATACAGCAGATTCCACAATTTTCTTTGTAAACTGGCCATTTTACTGTCTTGATGGCAGTCTTTAGGCCTTTGATTTGAAAGGAATTAAGGAATTGTATAAGGCAATAAAGCTGTTTTTTCCCCTCGTTTTAGGAATGTACAGCAAGAGGGGAAGACTATAAGAAAGTGAAGTTGCTCGAGATCAGTGCAGAAGATGCAGAAAAATGGGAGAGGAAAAAGAGGAGGAAAAACCCCAATCTGGGATTTTCAGGTAAAAATGGCTTTTACTTTTGAATGGGCCTATTAATGGCCCATTTAACAAGTCTAATAATGCCCCACCCAACGTCTAAAATAGTATGGGTTCTCATTTTTTCAGATTATGCTGCTGCCCAATGACACCAGTATCATAGGTTGACAAAGCAGATCAGACCTGACATGGAAACATATGAGAGACTGAGAGAAAAGCAGTAGGTCGATGTGATTTAAAAGCATACATTATGTATGTTACTGAAAGGCCTTGAATTTAAGAGTGCTGGAGCTTTGCTTCCTGGCCTTGGGTCCCGGCTCCACCACTTAGTAGCTGTGTCACACTATTTTTCTGTTTCCTCATCTGTAAATAGGGAATAACAACAGTGCCCACCTCACAGGGTTATTATCAAGATTAAATAAATTCATACAATGCCCTCAATCAGTGCTTGGCACATAGAAAGCACTGTATATGTATTGGCTATTATTTGTTATCATTGATTATTACTGTTGCTATTACCCTTATCCACAGGTAAGGGACACAGTAATACTTTCTTTCGTCATGCACAGTAAACAATGGTAAACTATACTCCTTACCTAATTATGTAAGACAGGTACTGTGCTAAAGATCAAGACTGTTTTAATAGTGATAGTGTAGATAATGGAGAGGGCTGTAAATTGTGCCCTCAATTGAGCATGTTACTCAAGCTCTCCTACTGTATGAACTTCATTAATTCCATTAACCTGTGGTCCTCAGCTAACTCATTTGGGCTTTGGAGGTTTTTTATTTTTTGGCCACAGCATGCAGGATCTTAGTTCCCAGATCAGGGATCGAACCCACGCCCCCTGCAGTGGAAGCGTGGAGTTTTAACCACTGGACTGCCAGGGAAGTCCGAGGAGTAGATATTTCTTAAATATATATATTTTTGGTCTGAATTCTATTTCTTTGAAATCAAGTATCTCAAAGTTTTCCACTTTTGACCACTAAACATTGTCCAGTTCTGAAGGTATAGGATCTTTTTTTGTGTTACTCACCACTTCACTCTTTTTCAGTGGAGAGGAGTTCTACCCAACATCTAACAGTCTTCTTCACGGAACACACGTGCCTTCCACAGAGGAAACTGATAGGATGGTCGTAGACTTGGAAAAGCAGTAAGTACTACAAATGCAGCCTAAAGTTTTAGTGATTCATGCTTAATAACAAAATTAACTATATGGTCTTGAAGTGTAGCAACTGGATTGAAGTTAAGGAACATTTGAATTATTAGTTTGAAGAATGGTCCCATTCACCACCACTTTTATATGTGTGTGGTTTTTTTTTAACATTTTTATTGGAGTATAAGTGCTTTACAATGTTGTGTTAGTTTCTGCTGTATAAAAAAGTGAATCAGCTATATGTATACATATATCCCATATCCCCTCCCTCTTGCGTCTCCCTCCCACCCTCGCTCTCCCACCCCTCTAGGTGGTCACAAAGCATCAAGCTGATCTCCCTGTGCTATGCAGCTGCTTCCCACTAGCTATTTTACATTTGGTAGTGTATGTATTTCAATGCTACTCTCTCACTTCGTCCCAGCTTACCCTCCCCCCACCCCACCCTCCTCCTCAAGTCCATTCTCTACATCTGTGTCTTTATTCCTGTCCTGCCCCTAGGTTCATCAGAACCATTTTTTTTTAGATTCCATGTGTTAGCATACAGTATTTTTTCTGACTGACTTCACTCTGTATGACAAACACTAGGTCCATCCACCTCAAATAACTCAAATTTCATTTCATTTTATGGCTGAGTAGAATTCCATTTATATGTGCCACATCTTTATCCATTCATCTGTCGATGGACACTTACGTTGCTTATGTGTTTTGAATGGGTAACTACTAGGCAGAATCTACAGAGTACGTATAAAAATTCTCTCAACGTAATATGTGACCACTCATATTTCAGCGTGAACCTGGGTAATTTCCCAAACTTCAGACCAGATCATCTGATGATACTGTTAAGATTAAATTCAAGAAGAATGCTCATTGAACATATATCCTTGTAGGATGCTTTCTAAAGATATTGCTTTCAGGCTTAACTATTAAGAACAAAGAGGAGGGACTTCCCTGGTGGCACAGTGGTTAAGAATCCACCTGCCAACGTAGGGGACATGGGTTCGATCCCTGGTCCGAGAATATCCCACTTGCCACAGAGCAACTAAGCCCGCGAGCCACAACTACTGAAGCCCGTGGTCCTAGAGCCCATGCTCTGCAACAAGAGAAGCCACCGCAATGAGAAGCCCGTGCACCACAGTGAAGAGTAGCCCCTGCTCACTGCAACCAGAGAAAAGGCCGCGCACAGCAACAAGGCCCCAACACAAAAATAAATAAATTTAAAAAAAAAAAAAAAAAGGAATGCTGCTTTGAATTCTGTATATTTGTTTCCATTACAGAATTGAAAAACGAGACAAATACAGCCGGAGACGTCCTTATAATGATGATGCAGATATTGACTACATTAATGAAAGGAATGCCAAATTCAACAAGGCAGAAAGATTCTATGGGAAATATACAGCTGAAATTAAACAAAACTTGGAAAGAACAGCTGTCTAATCTCCTTCAGGACCTGTTCTGCCAAATTGTACCAGTAAATCAGGACTCTTTCCTTTTATAATTTGTAAAGACATGTTCTACAAATCTGTGTATTTTCATACTTATTTATTATTCATTTGTTTTAGAAAAATGTCTTGTATTTCTGTGTTTGAAGTGTGTGCTTAATGTGTGCACTCTGCTAGGCTTAAAATCCTTAGATACGAACACAAGTCATCATCATGCTGAAATCTGTCATACATTTGACTTGACCTGGAGTTGATCTTGGGAGCTTCAGAGGTGAGTTGCTAAATTGGCACTAATTCTTCTATAAGCTATGGTAGGTAGTGAAAGGCAGGCAGTGGTCACTGGAAATTCAACCTAATCCCTCCCTGCTCCAAGAGGTCACAATTAGCAGGTGCTTGCCTGTCCCATGTTGTATCCCATGGCCCAGGTGCATTTATGGGGCAAGCATAGAGGGTGGGAGACTGATTCTCCAGTAGCATTTTACAAATATGCCATCCTTCAAAAAGCAAATATCCCTTGGAAGAAGGTAAGTTAAAACACTTGGTGAAAATATTATTAAAATACACATAATACAATCTTTTTTTTTAAAGGCTAACTGGAATTCTAAACTTATTTCAACTGTAACTAAAAAATTAGGACATGCGATTTTAGTAGTAATTATGGGAAACAGAGGCTAGAAAACCTGAAGTCAGGAGTATCCCATGAAAGTGAAGATTGTGCCATGTTACGTGAATAAAAACATGCCTAGGCTTGAGATCAGTATAAGCTGGGCACACTTACTGATCAACGAGTAGGAAGCTCCGATTTAGCTAATGACGAGTTTATAAAGATGGTAATATAAATGCTAATAATAAAGGTATATTCAGTGTACTGTGAATAGGGAAATTTTAACATTGTGGTACAGTCATACAACTACAGAATGAGACAGATCTAACATGAAAAGATGCTCTTACCTATATAAAGAGGTTTGTACAGGCATAGAAATAAAATCCAGGATGTGCACCATACTATTTACAGTGATTGCTCCTGGGAATGGGAACAGATGTGGTAATTTTACTTATTTTTAAAAATAATTTGTCACAAATACACACCCATGCTGCCCAATCTTATCAAGAGTAATAACATGCCAGTAGTTTTTTCTTCTGTATTTTCAAAGAAACATTTAATAATACCTTTCTACTAAGGGAAAAGGAGGGGAGGGAAAAATTAATAGGTCTTCAAAGACATCATACTGACTTGGGCTTAAAGGACAAATAGGATTTCCCCAGAGGAGAAAAGTGCTCCCAATAGCCAACCAAAAAAACAGATGTCAGTATGATCTGAAGACTACTCTGAAGGTGACTAGGTGGATGGTAAAAGCCACTAATTCAAACAGGCAATACTGTAATTAGCTCAGTATGGGAAAGGTTCATTTTGAAGAGCTGAGGCAAGCTTTAGAAACTAGAGTTCAGAAATTGATACTCTTCAGTTAGTAGATGGTAGTTAAAGACAGAGTGGAGGAAATTAGCAAAAGAGCTTGTAGAGGGAGTAGGCTAAGGATAGAATCCTAACAGTGGGCAAAGGACAAAAAGCCACTGTAGATAATGGAAGAGGTCAAAGAAAAGAAGACAAATGCATGGAAATCTCTGCCTGAATGACAGAAAAATTTGAGAAAGGACTCCATGAAGAAATAGTGAAAAGTGAGCCCGCATAAGAACGTTTTATTTTGCTAGGTAAGTTTAATAAGTGCTTCAGCAAAGAAAACCAAAGGACAGCATGCTGTGGTTGGTTCAGTAATCATGGCTTCTCTAGAAAAAAAGCAAAGCATTACACACCTGAACCTACAGTCTAGGGCTGTGCTTTCCAAAATGGTAGCCACCCACCATATGTCACTAGTGATCATCTGAAATGTGACTAGGGCAAATTGAGGTGTGCTTTAAGTGTAACATACACACTGAATCACAACACCTACCCAAAAAAAGTAAAATACCACTTTTCTACATTATATGTTTAAATATTTTAACATCTACTGGGGTAAAAAACGAATTCACCTTTTTAGTTTTCATTGAAGCTCTCCTTTCTATTGGACAGCACTAAATCTAGTCTCTTGGTACAATTTCTCACTGTCAGCGCCTGTTTGCTATATTGTCCACAGGTTATGTAATGACGTGGTATCACACCTGGGCAACTGCATCCCACTTATGTAATGACAGGCAGTCTGGGAATATGCACAACGAGTTATCTTCTGTGTTACAAAGCCTAGGAGAGACTGAGCACAGTTGTCCTGGCCACACACAAACGACAAGGTCAGGTTAGACAAGGACTGACAGGACTTCATGGGGTGATTAAGAAAAAAAAATGGAGAAAGTGTACATTCTTTTCAGGATACTGGGTAGTAAAAAGAAAATGAACTAATAAAGGGAAATTAGGCAAGTCTCAAGGCTGAAGGAAAAGACCACTGTAGAAGTGAAATCTCAGAAGTGGCACATATCCATAGCAACTAGCCAAACCTCTTACATAAGGTCATAATCAAAGCAGGTGCTTTTCTGTTACCAGCTAAGTGAAGGTGAAAATGATCTTAGCATTATGTCATCAATTCATTGCAAAAGTCTCCCTTACAAGGAAATCCTTGAGTTCTATAGCTTTACTATAGGAATAGAAATTATATGTCCAGGAATGTATATATCCAAGTCTAAATTTGTACATTTAAATTTTTCATAGGGTCAAATTTAAGAGCAGCTCTTATCCAATACAATGTTCTACCATAGAATTATTCTATTATCTGCACTTTCCAGTAAGTGGTTACTTAAAATTCAGTTCCTCAGTCATACTAGCCAACTTCTCAAGTGGTCAATAGCCACAGTGGCTGGTGGCTGTCTTCATGGGAAATGCAGGTAAAATACTGGACAGCACAGCTTTAGTTAATACAGTATTACATTGCACTTGAGGATTCTTCACCATCTTTTTAAAGTCAACTTCTACTTAAAAATTTAGGACTTAAGCCTGCTCATCTATTATCTAATTTCTGGGTGTTTGTGTTTTCCCAGGTTTTTTGTCTTGCCACTAATATTCTCCTCATCCTATTCTCTAACTTGTTATCCCTGCCTATTGGAAGTCTATTTCATTATTTCCCAAACTAAAGAGTCTGTTCAAAATTAGGGCAAGATTCCAAGGAGTAGAAAAGAAAAACATTCAAGCAATCAATAGTACCCACCCCCATCACTAAAATAAAACCTCGTGCATGTTTTTGATCTACTAGGATTTTTATTTTTTGCTTAGGTTCTAGCAAGACATGTTTTGTTGCTAAAGCCTAGCACATAGGCAAAATAAATTCATTAAGCTGGCATTTTATGTTTAATCCAAACATCTGATTAAGTCAAATTAACACTTGGAGAGACCATCTAAAACTGGCTTAAATCCTCCTAGTTTTGGTATCCACTAGAATGTATTAACAGGCAAAACCACAAAAATCCATAATCAGCTAACGTTTAAACCAACTGCCCAGACCTTTCAGTTAAGTGTAACATTCATCTCTAAATTTTTATGTGCTTAGTTAAGGTCTTTCCCAGCTACAGTAAGAAGCAATGAAGAATTTCAAATCAATAAATACTTTTTAAAACATAATAAGAAAAAAATGCAACGAAACCTCTGATTTTATAACCCAGTGAGGCATTGTTTCAACCCCTCTCTGGCTGAGTTTCCTGCCGTGAAGCTCAATTCTTCCAGGATAACACTATGCCAGTATTCTTTTAAGTCTTAGGCCAAACTTACCAAATTTTAATGAGTATCTACATCAACCGGGAGTACTTTACAAATCAGCTTCTAATTCAGTTCTGGGGTAGATTTCAGATTCAACATTTCTCACAAACTCTCAGGTAAGATCACAGAGCCCTATGCTGTCAGTTCATGGATTTGGATCTGGGATTAGCAAGGCTTTAAACAAGAGATACCACCTCATTCTTCTTCATTAGATAAAAACCTATTATATAAAATATATACAATAAAGTGAAACTAAAATAAAAACAAATTTATTAATAAAATATATACAACACAAACAGTTCAATTACTGTTTGTCTTAAAAATTTCACTTCTACATAACCAATCCATATTATATAAAACATTTACAAGTATATATACAAGAATGCCACCTGTGCGTAACCTCTGGTCCATTTGTGCTATCTCCTATCTGCAAGAGAAATCTAAAATGTTAATATTTGAATATTAAGTATTTACATCTTTCTGTGTTGTCATCTGTAATTGCAACAATTATCACTAAATGGTTCAAAGGAATGGAATAATGCTGGAAACAAACTTGCAAAAAAAAAAATGCATTTCAGGCAACCTTAGCTATTGATGTTCTTTTCGACAGGTATCCACAGTCCATATGGACTTTTCTTCTTATCTATTTTTGGGGATCCTGAAGAGGTCTCTTCAGCAGTAGCTTTAGCTGATTTCTGAAGCAATGGCTTTGCTACAGAATTCTGTAAGAGAACAAGTTCTTAAGTCAGCTTCCCAAACAAATATTATTATACATATTTAAAATACTCGCTTTTTACAAAATACATTAAATAATTCCATTTAAGACTAGAACTTAAAAGAGACACCAACCAAATAAATGCAAACCCACGGACTGCACTTGCAACTTGATTCAATCAAATCAGACATATGCAAGGCATATGTCACTATTGCAGTAGTGAAGTATTAAAAATAGTTTTGAAATTTTGTTTATTAAGCCCTTAGCTCATTTTAAAATATTCTGACTACAGGATATTCTGAGACTTGTTTTTTGAATATTTTAACAGTTAAAAAAGAAAACAGGAATAATTAAAAGGAGGACAAAATATTGAGACTGAGAATGTAGATATTAAAGTAGGAGCCCATTATATTGGTCACTTGTAAGAACCATACAAAAAAATTTCTTTTAATTCTATTTATTTAGCGGCTTAGTAGGCCTCGAATTATCAGCATAAAAACAATGAGCCAACAAAAATAAAAACCCACATAACAGAAATATGTTTAAGGCCAGTTTTTGAGTGGTCAATGCTTAGATATACTTACATTAGAGCTAAAAGCTATGCTTTTTTGCTGGGAAGACTTCTCATTGGGATTTTCTGTTTCATCTTCTATTAACTTATCCGACAGCTAGACAGGTAAGAGAAAGTAAATTTTAAAAAACCATACCCTTGTAGGTATAAAAAGCAGCCCAACTGTATTACAAATTCACTGGTAGAGACACAAATCAAGTTGGATGTAACCAAATAGTTAACATCCTAAAATAAATAACATAGTACTCTGTTGAGTTTTCCCCATAACAAAAGTGATTCAATGATAGGCTTAAGACACTCTTCCCCATAAAGGAGTATTGTATCCCCCTGATGCAAATTCAAGTAACTTTGAAAGTCAAGTCATACCAGAAAACACCTAGTTTCAAAGAACTAAGGCATTTGCCCATCCAGTTGGGAACCTAACCGTCTGAAAAAGCGACTGAACTAAGATCTTTCTTGTCCACCACTAATACTTAGGCAAACCCACATCTGGATCTGAATGACAGGAGATAACCCATCTTCCCTATGTTAACTCAATGTTATCAATTCCTAACTACCTTAAAACTTTAAGCTATGAATTTTATGCTGCACATTTCTGGAGAATTGTAATAAACTTATCTGCAAGTGAAGCAGGCCTCTTCTTCTGTAATCTCTCAAAACATCTGGAATATATTGCATATATTATGAAAGGGACATCTATATCAGATGCCCCACCATTACAAAGTACACTTTTGTTTAGTTTACTACCTGTCCCAAATTCTAGCATGCATAGGGATCTACCAACAAAAAACTAAGTTTTCAGTGTGTCAACATAAACTTCAAATTAGTTAAACCTCTGATGCTTTTGCACATGTATCAATTACCAACAGATTTTCTTCATCAATGTCTGGAGACCACATTCATGATTTCTATAAGACAGAAATAAAGCAGATAAACTATACTGTATGTTGAGTACGGAACTTGTGGGAACATAATGCTGCAAATGAGCGCTACAGATAAATACTCCGTAAAAAACTAGCTAGAAAAACTTGGTAACTACATAGAAATCACCAAAGTACCAGCTACAATTATGAAAGTAATTAGTACTGTGTCAACTGAAAATAAAGTTCATTAGTCTCCCATTTTCACGGGGGGAGACTATCTAGTATTGTCAGATCTGTCATTTTAAATTATATTTAGCTAGCCTTTCCAGGAAGCAGTCTAAGGCAAATCAAATAAAAATGGCTAATCAGATCTTTCTGGTAGTAGTTTCCTGAAGATTTTGTTTGGATAAATCTAAAACACTTACCTCAGACTTTGCACCATCATTCAGTACAGCTGTTCCACGGTTGGTTTCTTTAGATACAGAAACAGTTCTGAGACTGGCTGGCAAGTCAAAGTTGGCTGTTCCTAATGCTTTTGCGGCATTGGCTTTTGCTATTTCTAACAGCTCCATTCGATCTACAAAAGAAACACAAAGTGTTCATTTATCCTGTAGTATTTCTCCAGAAAACTCAAAAATCACAAACTGTGTTTGTGCTTTTTTTTTTTTTTTTTTTTTTTGCCTGTACACAGGCCTCTCACTGCTGTGGCCTCTCCCGTGGCGGAGCACAGGCTCCGGATGCGCAGGCCCAACGGCCATGGCTCAGGGGCCGAGCCGCTCCGCGGCATGTGGGATCCTCCCGGACCGGGGCACGAACCCGCGTCCACCTGCATCGGCAGGCAGACTCCCAACCACTGCGCCACCAGGGAAGCCCTATGTTTGTGCTTTTAAACTAGTAGTATCTAGACATTTACACGGTACTTCCACATGTAAGATATATTTCTATTGATGGAAAAAGAACTCTACTTATTTTGCTGAGAAAAACAAGCATCCCTAAATGATCAACAAGTAAAAGCACACGGTGGGTAAATAACTAACTCTCTGACAATTTCAAGGCTCCACCCAGAACCGCCCTCCACCAAGCCATTTAACGTGCACAGCCTTACTCCCAAGGGGAAAGCATGCCGTCCATTTTAAAACTGGGCGCCCACTACAGTGTAGTTTTAACTATTAACCTACTGGAGTCCTTCCTCTTTCCCCTAACGCCTCTCTAGACGACCGACGACTCACCCTTCTCACTCAGACGAAATGGGGTTGGGCTGCGCGACCTGGTCCGGGATCGCCCCCTCCAGCCTCTGCGCTCCTCCGGGTAGACGGTGCGGCCGAAGCCGTAGTACGGGCGGTCCCGCGCGAAGGCGTAGGCCCTCCGGTAAGGCGAGCGGCCTCGGGAGCGGGGGCGGCTGAGGGACCGGTAGGACCTCCTGGAGGGGCCGTGGTGCCTCTCCCGATACCGGCGGCTGCGGGGGCGCGAGCGGCTCCGCGAGTACGAGCGGCTCCGCGAGTACGAGCGCGAGTAGCGCCGGTACCTCCTCCGGTGGCGCCTTCGGGAGCGAGACCTCGACCTGCTCCTCCGCCGGGGCGGGCTGCGGCTGCGGCTCCGCGACCACGACCGAGTCGAGACGATGGATCGGGACGGAGAGCTCGGGGGAGAGCGGCTCCCGGACGCCGAGGACAGCCGGCTGGACGGGCCCGACCGCGACGACGAGGGGGAGGCCTTGTGCGGCGAGCCCGGCCACAGGTCGTTCACGTAGCTGGACATCTCGGACGGCAGCTTCCGAGCTTCCTTTGCTTTGACGACCCCTGCCCGAGAACTCAGTTCCTAAAAACAAACGAGAGGAAACAAAATACAAGTGAAGTCCCGAAGTGAGCCGCGCGGGCAGCCTCGGGCCGAAAAAGAAACGGGCCTCCCGGCCTACGGAACTCCGGGCTGTGGCGCCGTCTGCTGCCGGCCTTCCCGCCCCGCCACCGTCCCCGTCCACGCTCCGCGGGGCCCACAGGGCCCGGCTACGCTCGCCTTGAGGTAACCGACCGCAGGGCCACCCCGTCACCAGAAAACCCACCACGGGCCGTCGACGCCTCACTCAAGGAGAGAAAGGCCCAACGGACGCCTTCCTTCTCAAGTTAAGGACGGAGAGAGGCTTTTCGCTGCTTCTCCTGAACGGCGGACTCACAACCTCTACCTCCGACGTCCAACGTCCAAAAGCGAACTTAACGGGGTCGCCGCAGACGTGTCGAAAATACCAGAAGCTGGCGCCCCGCGCCTGCGCAGAGACGTTGCGTGGTGGGCGCGGCTCCCCTCTCGTCCAACCGCCGCTCCCCTCCTCTCTCCACCCCGAGCCCCACCCTCCGCCTCACCCAATGGCCTCCAGGATGCGCATGCGCGCCCTAGCACGGAAGGTGGGCAGGGGAGCCGCAGCTTCATCCGGGAAGCAACCTGTGGCTCTTTGGTGTTCTTGGCTGAAACCGGGTGAAAACGAGGCGGCCTCGCGCCGGCTACACCGGACTCTGGGACTGTGTGCCTGGCCGATGTTAACTGGGTCGTTTCCTCCCCTTCGGGCTGTGCCTCCCTGGACCCTTCTTGGCCACTTCCTCCTGACCCATGTCCGGCCGGCGGGCCGCCTTCCCCTGGACGTCACAGGATGCCTGTCAATGCATTATCTTAGAAAACGGTTTTCACTCCCGTGTTTTGGCTAGGAAAAGTCAGAAAGGTGGAGACAGAATGCAGAGGGCACTCATAGCTGACCTTTAAGTTAGTTTAAAGGTTCAGAATGACGTCTGAGATGTCTATTCTGAGGACAGTGTTCTTGGTGCTAAGGATTAGACAATGGTGACTCTTATTTCTAGGGATTTATAAGTAGGATACATTTTAGACATATTTATTGTTGTTAATAAAGCATGACAATTGCCTTGAAATAATTTTTCATCGAATGAACTAACCACTTATGTAAGGAGCATTAGTCCTATGAGCTGCTTTTGCAAGTCAATGCTGCTTTGCAGGCATTTTTACAAAAGCTACTTTCTTGGGAGGTAGATAGGAAATCACTTATCCTGGATTATATAGGGTGGGCCTAATCTAATCACCTGAGAGATTAAAAGCGCGAGAAGACTTCCACATTTTATTGCTGCTTCTGAAATGTGGGGTCTCCACAAGGACCCCTGAGAGATGTCTAGGAGCTAAGGATGGCTCCCAGCTGGCAGCACCAAGGAAACAGATCTCAATCCAATGACCTCAGAAGTGAATTCCTCCAACACCTGAAGGAGCAGTGCTGGGGATTCTCCCCTAGGTTTACGAAAAGAATGCACTCTCTGCCCTGCTGACACCTTGACTTTGCCTCAGTGAGACGTGTCACCTACAGAACTGTAAGATAATAAATTGGGATTGATTTAAGTCACTAAGTCTGTTGCTCTTTGTTACTGAAGCAATAGAAAACTAATACATTCACCAAAATTTTGTAGCTTTTTTCCATACACATCTTGTACTTGTCTTGCTAGGTGTATTCTAAAATATTTTGATGGTACTTGTGGCTTGCAAATAGTATCCTTCTGAGGCAGAAGATAGATGAGCCCCAGGCTGAACAGTTTCTCCCCTGTGGACAGAAACTCCATAATAGCAGAAACTCCATAAAAGCAGGTTAATGGAGGAGGCTGGGCCCTGCCCAGAAAAGAGATAAAAGACCACGTATTCCTCATTCTTGAAGTCAAGGAGACTTCACCGACTACACATGCACAGAAAGGTTCCTTGGAGTTCAAAAAGGGAGGGGGCGCCACCTCATAGTAAGTGATGCCAACTACACATAGGCCTCCTCACTAGAATCCATCTTGGCTAACAGAGGCACACGCACACAGGGGAGGATGGTGAGAGGTACCAAATACGGACTCAGAACCAGGCAAAGCAAGATGATTGGTCAAAGGAAACCCGGAGGAAATGTCCCATAAAAGTGATTCAAACTGCCAGGAGGGCAAGACTCTCTCTCTGAGCCCGCCCGTGTGTCTATCCGCACGTACTGTAGTCTTTTTCCTCCTAATAAACAGTTTACTTGCTTCACTACTTTCCGTCTCCATGTGGAACTTCATTTCTACACAGCTGACGGGCCAGGGCCTTGTTCCGGGTCACTGGTCCCTTGTGGTCTAGTGGTTAGGATTCAGTGCTCTCATTGCCGCTGCCCAACCTCAATCTCAGGCCGGACACCAAAATCCTGCTGCAAGCCACTGCAGGCCAAGGCCACCCGAGATCACGTTTTATTAAAGGTTCACTTTGTTGTATGTGTTTTGAAAGGTACACAACATCTAGTTAGGTGAATAACACCTACCTGAGTGTTTACACCCAGTATGAAAGATTTTTTCATTCGATAGGTAAATTCAACCCATTTACATTTCTTGGAGTAACTGCAATATTGATCTTATCTTTTCCATTGGTGCCTATTATTTATTTTATAATACTTTTCTTTTTTCACTTCTTCCCATTTTATTCTGCCAGCCTAATCAAGTATCTCTTTCTTCCTCCCTCCTACTGTTCATTTAGAGGTTCTACAATGCTTCATCATACAATTAATGCTTTAAGGGTTATCTTTTTAGCACATATTGAAACATATGTTTTGAAACATATTTTAACCGGTTCCTCCTCCCCCATATCTCCTTCCATAAATATTTATAGAATGTTTACTGTATTAGATGGTGTAGGATAGGTTAAGAAAAATTTAGTAGTCCTTTCCCCTACCAAAATTAAATTCTTTCATTAATTTTAATAACAGCTAATTTTGTGACAGGTGAGGAAATCCAAAGATATATAAAGTAAAAGTTAATAATCCATTCCCTAGAAGTATGGAATCCTCTAAAAGAGGTCCCCATTCTTCTTCCCCATAACTTAGAAGTAACCAATGTTAACATTTTCAAACTCTTTCAAATATACAAGCATATGGTATTTTTTATGAATATGGGCTCGTTCTAAACAAACTGATTTGAAACTTGTTCTTATAATCAAGATCCTTTAAGACAAACCATTTAGATCTAATTTATTTCCAATCAGCTATCTAATATTCCATTGTCTAGAAATTAATCTTTTATCCCTTATTGCTTGTTCATGGACATTCATGTGGTATCCAGTTTTTCCACCACTAAAAACTATGCTTTGGAACCAAAGTCAGATTCCAAAAACATAAGAACAGTTGCAGAGTGGAGCTACTCCACTGGCTCTTAATACATGTTTCAAGGTCAACAGAGCCATGTCCGGGATACAACTTGGAGCAGCTGATTGCAATGAAGACTCCAGCACTACTGGAGGAGTTACTTCCAAAGTACCTGAGATAGTAGCTCAGGAAGTAAGCTTAGCTCTCTCAGACGACAGGATAAGATGAACATGCAACCACGGAGCTCATCTAGAGAGTAAGAGCTGCAAAGAGGAATTCTGACACAGAAGACATATTCATTGATCTTAGATCAGAGATGAGTTGAGATGAGACATCTCTGTTGTTAGAGCTGCTATAGAATCATTAGCTACAGTCAACCAGTGCAGCATTCAAGGCAGTTAACACAGAGATCAATAAACTCCAGCCTGATGTGACATTCCTGTCTTCCAAGATGTCCCAAGGAACTCCTGCCATTGATTCAAACATCACCCCATGTGGGCTCGCCACTCCACTGCCTGTGATTACTGAGCCTCACTATAACTAGGCTGTTATTCCTGCTGCTCCTCCAGATGAATGTTTCTTGGGTTGGTGGCTCTGGCATGGAAATACCAGGCTTGCAATGCTATGCAGGAGGCACCCCTCGATGTAGCAGCTTGACACAGCTCTTTCCTGCCATGAAGACTTATCACAGGAGGATGTTATCTACAGTATCACCATGGAAGCTGACCACCGTGTCCCCATTGCAGCCACCATCGAGAGGTGTTAGGAAGTCTCCTGTACCATGTCATTTGGCTTTTGGGTGTCTACTCAGAAGCCAGGAAAAGCAAGCAAACAGCACACAAATCCAGATGTGTACCTGTCAATAGCATTCCCAATAACCCACAAAAGTGGTGTCATTACAATATAAGGACTGATCGGTGCCTCTGCCTAACTAAGAATGTGACATTTGTGTCCATGCCTAATGGCCACCTGTATTGCTTGTTTGAGGATTGCTCTACTCTGCACAGCAATATAACTCTTCAGTGCACACCTTTGCTCAGTAGAGCACTGCTCCTCAATCAGATGAGCCGTCTCAGCCATACCCACCTGAACATCAGAGGAACCATAACTAACTGTACGTCTGTGGGTTATAAAACCTGCACAAGGAATTTGACTTCAGTAAAGGCACAGTCAGAGGCAATGTAATAACGAGAATGTCGATGGGTCCAGCGTAGAAAACGGAGAAATACTGCACAAGGCTACACTATTGATTCTGTACGAGACTTCCTTTTCAAAGGATACATGTCATGCAATCTACTCTGTGTCCTGCTCCCTCAAGCTTCTCACAGCCTTTACTTGACCATACTCAATTTTTGCAACCTTGGCTCAACAACCAAATAATCACAGATGTTATCTCACGAGACTCAGCACTTGTCTTGCCCTATGTAAAGGTAAACTATTCTGTTCTCAATCTAACAACAGGTGAGCTTTACTTCAAGGTACAATGCAATGCAACTGTGATGTTTTACCAATGGAACAGGATCTCATACAGCAATCTGCCTCCCATAGGCAAAGGACCATACATATCAGCCAGTTTGGCCAATAAGAAAAATGTGCTCCAGGTAGCCAGAACTAGCCATCGCCCCCATGTTCAACAACCATTTCATCAAACCCCATTAATGGATAAACTTTTACTGGGAGACTTCCATCAGGACCTTATAGCAAGATTTCAGGTGCTGGATACTTTGTATTATGCGATTGGACCTAAATCTGATTTATCTGGAATGTTCTAAGCATCTCGTGATGAGTCCACCCACCTGAATATTTTTTAATGACTTACTGGGTTACCTGCATTTGCTTTCCTCAATCCACCAGTCTGGCTTGGAGATTTGACCTCTTGGGCAGCCTGGCTTGGTGGGATATTATACATTATAATGCTCGCAATTTTACTAGGAGTCAGAGTCACACTTTAAGTACTGGTACTTTTATCGTTATATGATAAAGTCTCAAAAGTGGGATTTCTGGGTTAAAGTTTTTGTGTGATTTAATATATTGCCATATTGCTTTCCAAAAAGCAACAATGTCTGAGAGAAAGCCTTTCTGATCCCCCAGACCAGTTAATTTTCCCCAGTATAGGTTATCCTATTTTCCTGTGCCTCATATTTTTAGCATTTATCACAACTGTAATAACATTTTAATTCATTTTGTAATGTGTCATTTTCCTGCTAGAATATAAACTACATAAGGACAGGCTTGTTTTTATTGTACCCCAGTATTCCAGACAGTACATGGCCTATGGAAGGCACTCAGTTGATGTTTACTGAATAAGCAAAAGGCATAGACTCTCAAATAAATCTTGAAGAGCAGGCAGAGGGAAAGGAAGGAAATATTTTATTTTATTTTATTTATTTATTGGCCACACCACGTGGCTTGCAGGATCTTAGTTCCCCAACCAGGGATCAAACCCAGGCCCATGGCAGTTAAAGCGCCAAGTCCTAACCACTGGACCACCAGGGAATTCTGGAAAGGAAGGGAATGTTTTAGACAGGAACAAAGTTCTCAGCAAAATGATAGAAATAGAATTGCCCATTTTATAACTTGGGGACAGAAAACAAACCAGCTTGGCTAGAGCAACGAGTTTGTGGTGTGGAATTTTGGAAGATCAAGCTGGAGATGTAGAATGGGGGCAGATTATGGGGAACCATGAATGTGAACATCTGCTTATCAAGCAGCAGGGTCCTAGTTTGTCAGAAATACTGAATCTACCTTTCAAAAGCTGACTGAATACACTGAGATGGTAAATAGCTTTACTTGATTGGAAGGAAGAAAACACTTGCAGGATTTGGGGAATAGGGTTCAAAAGGCTTTTAACCCTAACATATGCTCCCCTTAAACAGACACCTAAAACAGTCAGCTATACTATAAAAATGCATAATCTCACACCTTATTATGCACTATAGAATGCAACGATAAAATCCTGCCCATAATGAACACCTTTAGCTTCCTTTCTATAACTTTCAGAATCCTCTGTCATGAGGACAAATTCATTCACTAAAGGAATTTTAAACTATTTTTCCTTGACATTCTGTGAAAATGTTTTGATTAAAAGTACAGAAAACAACAGGGCATCGTTGACATCAACAATAGCAGTTTCCATGGGTTACTGGGAATGAAAACCAGACTGGAATAGACTCAAGAAAAAAAAAATAAGAAAAGAGGATGTCAAGATAGTAGGTTTGGGCAAATTAGAGGAGTTTTTTAATTGAGATATAATGTATATAGCAAAACATTCATCCTTTTAAAGTATACAACTCAGTGGTTTTTAGTATACTCACAAGGTTATGTAATCATAACCACTAATTCCAGAACTCTTTCATCCCCCCAAAAAGAAACTCCTTACCCATTGGCAACATGCCTCATTCCCCTCAGTCCCTTGCAACCACTGATCTACTTTCTGTCTCTATGGATTTGCCTATTATAGACATTTCATATAAAAGGAATCCTACGACATGTGGTCTTTTGTGTGTGGCTTCTTTCACTTGGCATGTTTTAAGAGTTCAGCCTTGTTGTAGCATGCAACCATACTTCATCCCTTTTGATGGCTAAATTATACTCCACTGTATGTATATACCACACTTTGTTTATCCATTCACTGGTTGATGGACATTTGGGTTGTTTCTATTTTTTGGCTATTATGAATAATGCTGCTGTGAACATCCATGTACAAGTTTTCGTGTGAACAAATGTCTTCGGTTCTCTTGAGTACATTGCTGGAGTGGAATTGCTGGGTCATTTGATAACACTATGTTTAACTTTTTGTGGGACTGTCAAACTGTTTTTCACAGTGACAGCACCATTTTACATTCCTACCAGGCATGTATGAGGGTTCTAATTTCTCTACATCCTTGCCAACATTTTTCCTTTAAAAAAAATTATAATCATCATAGTGGATATAAATTTAGAGAGTTTTGCTGTAAAGAGAAGCAAAGAATTGGGCTGGTGGCTAGAGAGGGTGGTTCTCTCAAGGTTTTTTTGTTTTTGTTTTTTATTTTCAGATGGGATATATTATAGCATGTTTGTATACTGATGGTAATAATCTAGTAGAGAGGGGAAAATGGGTTATGTAGGAGAGAGATTGTACAGTTGTGGAGCCATGTTCTTGAGTAGGAGAGAGGGTAGGTCCAGAGAACAAGTGGAAGAGTTGGCCTTAAATGGGAGCACAGACAGTTTACCCAATATGGTGGTGCTGTGGTCTGAATGTTGGTGCCCAAGTTCATATATTGAAATCTAATCCCCAAGGTGATTAAATTAGGAGGTAGGGCCCTTGGGGGTGATTAGGTTATGAGGGTGGGGCTTCATGATTGGGATTAGTGCCCTTATAAAAGGAACCCTGGAGAGATTCCTCATCTTTTCTACCATGTGAGGACACAGCAAGAAGTCAGCAGTCTGCAACCCATAAGAAGCCCTTTACCAGAACCTGACCATATTGGCACCCTGTTCTTGAACTTCCAGCTTTCAGAAATGTGAGAAGTGAACTTTTGTTTAAGCCACCCAGTCTGTGGTACTTTGTTATAGCAGCCTGAATGGACTAAAACAGGTGGGAAGGCAGAGCAGGAATACAAATGAAGGTAAGATGATAGCTTAGTGCTGAGCACTTGTGGAAATCCTTTTGTGATTTTTACCCCAGTGACATGAGCAGCTGAGATTGAGGAGGGGCAGGAGATATTAAAGATCTGAAGAGAAAGAAGCAGGTCCAATGTAATCTTTTAGGATGAAATTGACTAGACAGAGTAGGACAGCTAGGCATCACTTGAAGTTAGTGATCATGAGTTCAAAAGACCAGTCAGTACTATTTTTTTCTCCAACATCTGATCTTCTCTTACCATAGAGGTTTTCAGTATTTAAATGAATAAAAAATAAAATGAGTTAATACTGAGTTTATGTTGCATGCACAAAGAGAAATGCTTTATGCCAGATTTTATTTAAATTAAAGACCACATAAGAGCAAAGAATAGCACATCCTGGTTTAATTTTTCTGATCAAGGTAATTAGATTAAAGAAGGATTTCATTTTAGTACATTTATTTCTCTTGAGGATGACATTGCTGAATAAAGAAGGATTTAAAACTGACAGCTAGTTTTGAATTTGTCCATCTACATGTTATTTTCAGAAAAGGAGGAAACTAGAAGTAAACAGTAGCTGTATGATCTGGTATTCTCTAGAAATTTCTTTCTAAAATTCTGAACTGTGCTTATCCATTTGTTAATTCATTCAACAAGCATTTTCTCCATATATCCTTTTTTACCAGTTACAGGGAAAACAAAACTCAATTAAACATGATTCCTAACTCGAAGTATATTGGTGAAAGTGGCAAGTCCTAACCACTGAACCGCCAGGGAATTCCCGAGGCAAATATACTTTTATTTGAACAAATTCTTTTAGAGAACTTGGTCCTATGTACCATCACGTAAAATTAGCACTGATAAATAGAAAATGTTATGAAATTTGTAAAATAAAAAGCTCAAACATTAATAAGTTTAACACACTATATATAAAGTCTTTCTGGCAGGGCTTCTACTTTAACAGTAAACATGCTCATAAGACCACTTTGTATATGTGTGCCACATCTTCTTTATCCATTCATCTGTCGATGGACACTTAGGTTGCTTCCATGTCCTGGCTATTGTTAATAGAGCTGCAATGAACATTGTGGTACATGACTCTTTTTGAATTATGGTTTTCTCAGGGTATATGCCCAGTAGTGGACATGGGGAGGGGTAAGGGTAAGCTGGGACGAAGTGAGAGAGTGGCATGGACTTATATATACTACCAAATGTAAAATAGCTGGGTAGTGGGAAGCAGCCGCATAGCACAGGAAGATCAGCTCGGTGCTTTGTGACCACCTAGAGGGGTGGATAGGGAGGGTGGGAGGGAGACGCAAGAGGGAGGAGATACGGGGATATACGTAAATGTATAGCTGATTCACTATGTTATAAAGCAGAAACTAACACACCATTGTAAAGCAATTATACTCCAATAAAGATGTTAAAAAAAAAAGACCACTTTGTCACAACTACAGTCATGTGCTTCATGGAATTTTAGCTAGGATACACTATTAGAGTCTTAAGATTTTTATACTTCCCTTTTTGAAGTCCATTTGGTGTTTTTACAGAATTAACAATCTTGTGAACCTGGTAGTGCTTGTAATTCAGACTTCTGTTGAGACCAAGGGCAGAACACACAGCTGGACACTGTGTGGCAGTGTTTAAATACTCTTCCAAAAGCTAATGCCACAGCTCTGTGCATTGATTGCAAATGCAACCCAGGGTTACGTTTGTCTTTTCTATTGCTGTTTGCCGCATTTTGTTTAGATAAATGGTCAAAATGAACGCCATTGCTTAAGAAAAGCATAAACACAATTTAGTCACTGAATATGGCTGTATGTAGGTTATTACTGTGGGGAATCTTGGTTTGGCCGAAGTATTATTTTTAATGAAAATTCTGACAGACCAAGATCATTTATGTTTCCATAACACTTAAAAAAATGAACAAGCTATCCAATTACCGAGGTTTAACTTGTATCAATGTAGTTGCACATATAAAATTTGATTGTGAATTTATTTTTCCAGGACTTTTAAATTATGAACATTATTTGAATGAAAGAGAACCAATCTATTGATTATTTACAACGGAGATACAATTTTATTTCATAGATATCTTCCCATATAGTACATAAAACAATGAATCTGAAGCCACCCCCAAAACACGGGATGGGGTGTCTTCCTTGTCTTCCTTCCATTGTCCTTCACCTTCTAAGATGATACCACTCATAGTGACTGAAATCGGACTAGGTGGCTTAAAACCACAGAAATTTATTTGTTTACAGTTCTGGAGGCTGGAAGTCCAAGATCAAGGTGCTAGAGGGGTTGGTTTTTCGAGACCTCTTCCTAGCTTGCAGGTAGTGGCCTTCTCACTGTGTATTCACATGGCCTTTTCTCTGTGCACACCTGTCTCTTCCTCTTCTTATAAGGACACTAGTTCTATTAGATTAGGGCTCCGCTGTTATGACCTCATTTAACCTTAATGACTTCCTTAGAGGCTCTATCTCCAAATATAGTCATAATGGGGGTTAGGGCTACAGGGGGAGGGGTGGGGCACGGAGACACAATTCAGTCCATAACAGTGTTACTAACAAACATTATATAATTTTAATGTGTGATTATTGTCCTTGTACATAAACTTTCTCAGTATTCCTCTGCCTTTCAGATATGCTGCCATCACAAAGACTTTGCTTTGCCACATTGCCAATTTCATTCCAGTTAATTATAATACGGGTATCTCTATTGAGTGCTCAGTGTATTCAAGGAATTATCCCAGGTTCTGGAGATATATCCATTAATGAACCATCCCCCTGTAAGTAACGTGTAGTCTGACCAGATCTTTAGAAATTCAGAAAACTGCCACCTTCAAAGATATCTAGGAGTTCAGGAGTCCCAGATTGTGAACCACCTTACCTAACAACCAACTTCCTTGTAAAAAAAAAAAAAGAAGTATTTTATTGACTAATTAATGTAACCAATATTTGTTAACTTTGAGCCTAAGGTACAGCAATAAACAAATTGTATTAAGTGCTTGGCCTCGTGAAACTTGTATTCTAATGGAAGAGACAGACAATAAACAAATTAAGATGTAGAATGCAATGTCAGGTAGTGATATTTTGAATTAAAAAAAAAAGCTAAGGAGAAAGAGGACAACTTGTGGGGGGCGGACTGCAAGCTAAGGTGCGAGGGAATGCCTCTCTGAAGAGGTGACATCTGAGCAGAGACTAGAAAGAGTGGAGGAGTGAGCCTCTGGCTGTGCGGGGGAGGAACGTTCCAGGTAAAGGACAGGTGCAACGGTCCTAGGGCAGGAGTGCGGTGTGTTTCAGGGGCTACAAGGAAGCCAGTGTGACAGAGCAGAGTGAGCCGGGGGAAGAGTGATAAGTGATGAGAGCATGAAGGATCCTGTAGTGTATTTTAGTCTACAAGAAAAGAAGCCACTGAAGCATCTGGAGACCAGAAGAAATAGAAGCTGATTTATATTTTAAAGCCTCTCTGGCTTCTGTGTGGAGAAAAGATGGGGGGAGTGGAGGCCCAATATAGAGCAGAGAGACAACTGCAGTGATTAGAGTGAGAAATGATGCTGGCTTGCACTAAATTGATAGCATGGAGGTGTTGTGTGTGTGTGTGTGTGTGTGTCTGTGTGTGTTTTAAGGTAGGCCCAACAGGTATTGCTATCACGATTAGTAATTTTTTTCTCTTTTTGGTCGCGCCGTATGGCATGCAGGATCTTAGTTCCCCAACCAGGAATTGAACCTGTGCCCCCTGCAGTGGAAGCACGAATGCTTAACCACTGGACTGCGAGGGAAGTCCCTGATTAGTAATTTTTCTTTTTTTTTTTTAATGATCACCACTCTTAGGTTCTTTTTTTTTTTTTTGGCTGCGCTGGGTCTTCATTGCTGTGCGCAGTCTTTTCTCTAGATGCGGCGAGTGGGGCTACTCTTCGTTACGGTGCACGGGCTTCTCACTGAAGTGGCTTCTCTTGCTGTGGAGCACAGGCTCTAGGCATGCAGGCTTCAGTAGCTGTGGTAGTTGTGGTGCACAGGCTTAGCTGTCCCACGGCATATGGGATCTTTCCAGACCAGGGATGGAACCTGTGTCCCCTGCATTGGCAGATGGATTCTTAACCACTGGACCACCAGGAAAGTCCCCCGATGAGTAATTTTTAATCATGAAATATTACATACAAAAAATAACCAACACCTACAATATTCCTGACCAGTAATCCTCAAATCTGTGCATCAGAAACAAGGAAAGTCTGAGAAACTGTCACAGTTAAGAGGAGCCTCAGGAGACATAAATGTAGTGTGCTGTCCTGGATGGGATCCTGGAACAGAAAAAAGACATTAGGTAAAAACTAAGGAAATCTGTAGTTTATAAACTATGGACTTCAGTAATAATAATGCATCAATATCGGTTCATTAATTATCCCAAATGTACCACACTAATGGCAATGTTCATAGGGAAACTGTGTGGGGGGTGTAATATGAAACCTTCTATACTATCTGTTTATTTTTTCTGTAAATCCAAGTTAAAAAGGAAAAAAAAAAACCAACAATGTAACTTACATCCATGTATCCATGGAGATGGCTGGTGGTGACGGTTGCACAATGTGAATATACTTAATGCCACAAAACCATATACTTAAAAATGGTTAAAATGATAAATTGTATGTTACGTACATTTTATTGCAATAAAAAAAGATGTGTGACATTTTTGCTTCAGTTTTTTTTCTGTTCACAAGGTTTAGAATTAGATGATTTCCTCATAGTATTATAAGTGACAGAACTGATATTTGAACCCAGACCTGACTCCAAAGCCCATGCCTTATCCACCCTGCTTTATTGTCCCTCCGTTAGTGTCCGTGGGACCCCTTCTCCCCTTGCATTTCACATATATTCCAAGGTCTTACCTCCCCCAGAGAGCTCTTAAGATTACTAGCTCATATTCATTCATTCAACAAATATGAATTGAGCTTTTCCTAGGTACCAGGAACTATGCCAGTACCTTTTCCATACTCGTGTAATTCTCATCACAGCCCACAGTGAAAGAGGTAGTGCTGTAGACCTGAGAAAACTGCAGCTTGGAGAGGTTACATCACTTGTTCAGTATTATAGACCTAGTTGTATCCAAGCCAGGCATTAAACTCAGGTGTGTCTAGCTCTAAAGCCAAAGCTTTTAATGGCCTCCTTGTCAATGAACATTGGAGACAAGAGTATTATTTTTATTATTTCTGGTATTGTGTTTACCATGAGGGAAGGTTCATACCTCACACTGTTAGTAGCTTGAGTCGCCCTCATTCTCTAATTGTCTATACCTGTATTTTATGATAGATTCCTCTGGTTATTGATTGTTTCTTCTGTTTATGTCTTTTATCTCTCCCATAAGATCCTCCCTGTAATACTCAGTGCAAAGTCATCCTGTTCTCTCTGTAGGGATCCCATGCTTCCTTAACACCTCTTGCCTACATCTTTACAGAAGTACCTTCGGGGTCTCTGGATTGATAGTCTAATCCTACTTCAGTGTAACCTAGTAACTGATTCCAAAGTATTCGTAAGGTCAGCTCAGATGATTTCCCTCTCCTCTGCAAAGGAACTTTAAGGGGAGTCCATTGCCTACTAACTCAAATTGGGCTTTCAAAAAACCCTTTATGAGCTGGTCTCAACTGACCTTTGAGGTCAAATTAATCTATCTCATTTTTCTTTTGACATGCCTACACTTCTCTAATTCTGTACTTTTTCCTAATACTCTTCCTTTTTCTAGAAAGCCGCCCTCATTTCTGTTAAGACCTGTCAAAAATAAAATCAGATCAAAGTAAAATGTTAAGAGTTTACTGCGCATACAAAAGAAGAGTTCGCAGACTGGTAGACTTCAGATAGAAAGTGGCAAGAAGCTCAGAGGCATGTCCCTACGGGATGGCTTATAACACGAGAATAGGAAGTTGTTCAATCTTTACAATGATTGATTATTACAATAGGGGTTTCCAGACAGTAGGCGATTGGTTAAAAGCGATTATCTTATACCATTTTAGGAAGACAATTTAAATTTCCTTTATGATTATCAGAGGCATTTACAAGAAATAAATTGAATTTCGTTTACATTCATGAAATAAGCTAGATTAAGTTTCCCTTTCATGGCCTAATTGGTTTTGTCTGCTCACGGGATTTTTTTTTTTTTTTTTAATATTTATTTGGCTGCTCTGGGTCTTAGTTGCGGCACCTGGGATCTTCGTTGCCGCATGTGGCATCTTTAGTTGCAGCATACGAAAACTTAGTTGTGGCATGTGGGATCTAGTTCCCTGACCAGGGATCGAACCCCTGGCCCCCTGCATCAGGAGTGCAGTCTTAGCCACTGGACCACCAGAGAAGTCCCTGCTCGGGGGATTTTTAAGGCTGGTCTCCACTTTTGGTCATACTCTCAGCAAGTTCTTGTTCCTGTATATGTTCTAGTATAGGGTTACTCTTGGCTACCACTGTTGATGTTGGTAGGATGGATTGGTTTTTTGTTTGTTTGTTTGTTTGTTGGACGCACCACGAGGCTTACAGGATCTCAGCTCCCCAACCAGGGATTGAACTCGGGTCCTGGCAGTGAAAGAGCCAAGTCCTAACCACTGGACCGCCAGGGAATTCCTTTCTTTTTTTGGCGGGGGGGGGGTGGATTGTGTGCAGTCACTATTACTGACAGTTGTATAGTCATGGTAGACGTGGGTGGTTGGATCACTGAGTTCTTCTAGTTGCCTAACCCTGATGGACATCATTTGATGCGTGAGTAGCTGCTGAAAGGTATTTAAATATCTTGAGAAGATGCAACACACTCGGGAAATTAATGTGATGACTATGAGAATAATAACCAAGGACTGAAAAATTCCCTAGGGCACAGATTCCCAGGAGCCAAGATTTAACTAAAGAAATCAATGGATGAACCATGTCACCTATTTGGCGAAAGATGAACATCTGACCTTTAAGATCTTTTAAATTTGGGGGTAACAATTCCTGATTTATTAACATGGAAACATTTTTCACCAATGACAATACACGCACCTCCTTGTTGGGCAGTTCGGTGCCTAAGACTCTTCTATTTGTAAGACTTCTGAAGCAAGGCTGGAAACCTTGGTATCTAAGGCTTGGAGAGAATTAGCTGTGTCACTGAAGCTTTTTTTTTTTTTTTTTAAGTTTTAGGGATATATAAAACAGTCTTTTCTAATTTACAGGTGCCAATATGAAGAATTAATGCTCTGACAAAGGAAGGAATCCAGCATTGTGTGTAGAGGGTTTTGGTGCTTCATGGATTTCTCTTATGAACTGGTATCTTATGAATAAATGAATCAAGATTGGTGGTTTCATGTGCAGATACTTTTTTTGTTTCTGACTATTGGGAGTTAATAGCTCTAACCCACAATGACCATTCAAGTTTAGGGGAAGTTCCTGATACAGGGTGGTGTTGCATTGGAAATAAAGCCCCACTCCTCTTAGGGACAGAGTTAAATTTTGACGGTATTGGCTTGGGCAATTTGTGGATTGGTTATCTGAGGTTTCTTCAAGAACCATGAGCGGGCTTCCCTGGTGGCGCAGTGGTTGAGAGTCCGCCTGCCAATGCAGGGGACACGGGTTCGTGCCCCGGTCCGGGAGGATCCCACATGCCGCGGAGTGGCTGGGCCCGTGAGCCATGGCCACTGAGCCTGTGCATCGGGAGCCTGTGCTCCGCAACGGGAAAGGCCACAACAGTGAGAGGCCCGCGTACCGCAAAAAAACCCACAAAAAAACAAAAACAAGAACCATGAGCAAGCAATGCTTCGATTACTGAATTTAAATAGAAGGAAGAATTCGCCATGGGATTAGGGATTGGAGAACATCCAGTCAGGAAAATTTTATTGTGGTCATAGTATTGGTAATGAATATAGGTAGAGAATCTTTTAGGGTTTTGTTAAGAAAGTCTAATCCGAACAGTTTCATTACACTATTGAGGAGTGATAAGTCCCAAAGAGGGACAATCTATTTGATTACTGAAAATATGAAGTGGAAATTTTTCTTTTATTGGAGGATGAATAGGAAATATAATTGGGAAGAACTGGTTAGTTAGGCTTTAGGAATGTGTCCATAATCCATTGGGTTGATACCAAACTGTTTTGTTAGCAAGATATAACTGTAAGAATACATCAGGTTCTTCATCAATCTGGGTACATATCCAACATTCTACTTAGTCACTGATGCTTTTTTTTTTGTACAGTGTCAATTAAGAGGTGTTTATACTTAACATTAGTAAAAGCTTAATAGAATTATTAATAATAAAAGCACGTTAATTTTGGCACCAGTGGTCTTGCTCCATTGACTTGGGAAAGTTGTCTACATCATGTGGTTGTCTGCTTCTGGGGAAAATTTTTCCCTGGTATCCTCAATTTTAAGTTGGCTGTAGGTTGACAGGTCCAAGAGTCTGAGGGAGTTCTTTTTAGTTGAAAGATATGAACTCACGGTTCAACACTCTGTAATTTGACTACTATCTGAGAGGTTAAAAGAACCTGATGGGACTCCATCAAGGTTCAAGTGCAGCTTTTGGTTGATGTGTTTTCCTGAATACTGTCACTGGGTTCCAAAGTGTGGGGTAGAAAGTCCTCATCAGGTTGAGGGTCTCTAAAGGCCTCTTTGACCTCCTGGAAATAAGCTTCTAATATTGCACTAGAGCCTTACAGTACTTGGTCATATCAGAGTTCACAAGAGCTGGATGAGCAGGTGGGGTTCTATCATTAAGGGCATGGGTCACCCAGTAATGATTTCATCAGGCGTCAACTTATATTTTTTTAACATCTTTATTGGAGTATAATTGCCTTACAATGGTGTGTTAGTTTCTGCTTTATAACAAAGTGAATCAGCTATACTTATACATATATCCCCATATCTCCTCCCTCTTGCGTCTCCCTCCCACCCTCCCTATCCACCCCTCTAGGTGGTCACAAAGCACCGAGCTTATCTCCCTGTGCTATGTGGCTGCTTCCCACTAGCTATCTGTATTACATTTGTTAGTATATATAAATCCATCAGGCGTCAACTTATATTTTCCAAAAGGTGTTGATCTTATTGTCTTAAGAGTTAAAGGTAACGCTTTAGGCCGAGGTAATCCTATGGTCTCAGTTAATTTCGTCAATTTTAATTTTAGAATGCTATTGGTGCATTCAACCTTTCCTGAAGATTGAGGATGACAGGGACCGTGGTAGCGCCATTACGTTTGAATAACCTTGTCTAGTTGTTTTATAACTTGTCCAGTAAAGTGAATCTCTCTATCACTTGAAATTAAGTTTGGGGACTTCCCTGGTGGTGCAGTGGTTAAAAAGCTGCCTGCCAATGCAGGGGACAGGGGTTCGAGCCCTGGTCCGGGAAGATCCCATACTGCAGAGCAACTAAGCCCGGGAGCCACAACTACTGAGCCTGTGCTCTAGAGCCCGCGTGCCACAAATACTGAAGCCCGCACGCCGAGAGCCCATGCTCCACAAGTGAAGCCCACGCACTGCAACGAACAGTAGCCCCGCTCACTGCAACTAGAGAAAGCCTGCACACAGCAACGAAGACCCAATGCAGCGAAAAATAAATAAATAAAATTTTAAAAATAAATTAAGTTTGGGATTCCCTGAAGGGGAAAAACATTTTCTAATAATTTCTTTGCTACAGTGGTGGCATCAGCTTTCCAACATGGAAAAGCTTCTACCCATCTAGAAAACAGACATACTATTATTAAGTACATACTGATGGCCCATAGAAGGAGGCAAATGAATGAAGTGCAAATGTAAATGTTCAAATGGTCCAGATGGTGAGGGAGCAGTTCTGGAGCCACTATAATGGACTTACCCAGGTTATGTGATTGGCAGGTTAGACATTAATTAGAGATGCTTCACACCATCTTAAAACAGTTACCCCACCAATACTTTTTCATAATTTGAATCATTTTGTCAATTCCATGGTGAATAGTCATAGAGCGCTCGCAAAAGTGGCAACTTGAGGGATTCAGGAAACACCAGGTGGCTACTCAGGGCGTCCCAGTCTTCTTTTTATATCAAATTTTCATCCTACTTAGTGCCACTTTTGTTTTCTAATATAGATACACTTGCTTGTCTGTTAAGTAAGTTATCATAAGTGATTAATTTGGATCAATTTTATGGAGTTAATTCGTTACAGAGTTTTGGTACATTTTGAATCTCTTGAGTTGCAACCTTAGCATAAAAGTCAGCTATAACATTTCCTTGATATTCACGGTCTGACTTCAACTTTTCTGACAGCAACTTGTGAAGGCTGTAATAGTGCAGAGGAGCTCAGCACTCTGAGGTCCATTTTTTATAGGCATGCCATTTGATGTTAGGAATTCCCTCTGTTTCTACAGTATACCAAAATCATGGACTACTACAAAAGCATACTCTCTATTGGTCATACTTATTTATAGTTTTATCTTTGGCTAACTCACAGGCTTGAGTCAAGCCAACTAACTCTGCAGGTTGTGCTGAATTAAATTGGGGAAGAACTTTCCTTTCTAATCATTCATTTGGGGGCAGTAACAACATAAGGGCCTGATACTTTCCTGCAGAATTTTTGGCATAGGAGCCATCAACATAGAGTATTAATTCTGGATTGGTTAGTGGGGTTTCCTGTAAATCTAATCTAGGAGTCAAACTTTGAGGAACCAATTCAACACAGTTATACGTCTCTCCTTTGTTGGGTAAAGGCAGGAGGGTAGCAGGGTTTAAAGAGTTATAGCAAAGAATGCATAGGTTTGAAGAACACAGGAAAGAGCAGAATCTCATAAGATGTTAGTCTCCTGACTGAGAAATGCTGTGAATGCTCAGTATTTAGCAAACTTTCTACAGCATGAGGAACCTGTAGGTATGAATCATTTCCCTGAAGAAGTTCCGAGGAAGACTCTACAATTTTTTGTTGCTGCAGCTACTGCTTTTAAACAATTTGGATATGCCCTGACTGCTGGGTCCAACTGCAGGCTGTAATAGGCTATAGGTCTATTTTTTCCTCTATGTTCTTGAGTGAGGACTCCTAAAGCCAGATTGTTCCATTCACGGATGAACAATACAAAGGGTCTAGTACATTTGGGGGGCAATGATGTGGGAGGATTTTGTAAAGCCCATTTGAGTTCAGTAAAGGTTTCCTTATGTTTTATTTCCCAAGGAAGAGATTCCTGAGTGCTATTTTTAGTTCATAGAGTGGGGAAGCCAATAAAGAAAACTACGAGACTCAGGACCTACAATATCCTGCAAGTCCGAGGAATCCTTACAGGTTTAGGAAAATTTTGAATGGTATTTATTTACTTTATTAATATTTACCTTTTTATTGATTTGGTTGTGCCGGGTCTTAGTTACAGGAGGTGGGCTCCTTAGTTGTGGCATGCGACCTTTTAGTTGTGGCATGCAAACTCTTAGTTGTGGCATGCATGTGGGATCTAGTTCCCTGAGCAGGGATCAAACCTGGGTGCCCTGTACTGGGACTGCAGAGTCTTAACCACTGCGCCACCAGGGAAGTCCCGAATGGTATTTATTCTTTCTAAAGACAGAAAGATTCCTTTTGCAGAGAAGTCATGACCTAGATAATGAGCCATCTCTTGTGGTAACTGAAGCTTATCTTGAGGCCTTACAGCCTTTATAAGCCAGTCGTTGTAACAGATATGTTGAATCGATTCCTACATATTAAATCATCTACATATTAAATCAAGGTAGAATTTCTGAGAAATTGCAACAGAGTGTTTAAACCCTGATGTTAAATTTGTGAAAAGTGTGGGGGAGCCTCAGTAAATCCCTGATGCATTACTGTCCGATACGACTTGATTTCTCCAAGTAAAAGCAAATAAATATTGACTTACTTTGTCCACAGGGATGCTGAAGAAAGCAGAGCATAAGATCACAACTGTAAAGCATTTGGATTCAGTTGGTATATTTGCCAACAAAGTACTTGGGTTTGGTACCCCTGGAAACGTCAGTATCACAGACTTATGGCTCTAAGGTCTTATACAAATCTCCATCCCCATCTACAGGGCTTCTTTAAAGGCAAGATAGGAGCACTGCAAGAACTGATACAGGGGATAATTACCCTCTGCCTTAATGAATCTTCTATTATAGGGGTGACCCCTTATAGGGCTTCAGGCTTTAAGGGGTACTGAGGTGAGTTAGGAAGCAATTTAGAAGGATCATTCTGAATTGTAATGATCATTCTGAATTTTAATACTTTTTATCCCTGATAAAAAGTATCAGGGATTTCAGAGAGATCTATAACATCTATACTTTTATGGAATTTAGTAGTCTCCTCTGGACAATCAATTTGGGCTTGGAGAACACATAATGCTTCAGTGTCTGATGAGTCTGGAAAGTCTAAGGTTATTTCTCCTGAGGAAAATCTTATTTGGCCTTGTAATTTAGAAAGCAGATCTTTTTCTCCCCCCAAAACAACCAACTTTTTATTGAAGTATAATTGATTTACAATGTTGTGTTAGTTTCAGGTGTACAGCAAAGTTATATATGTATAACTTTTTCAGATTCTTTTCCATTATAGGTTATTTATTACAAGATATTGAATGTAGCTCCCTGTGCCATATTGAATGTAGTTCCCTTGTTGTTTATCTATTTATATATAGTAGTGTAGTTCCCTGTGCCATATTGAATGTAGTTCCCTTGTTGTTTATCTATTTATATATAGTAGTGTGTGTCTATTAATGTATTCCTCCCCTCTCCCTTCCCCCTTTGGTAACCATAAGTTTGTTTTCTGTCTGTGAGTCTATTTCTGTTTTGTAAATAAGTTCATTTGTATCATTTTTATAAAAAATATTTATTTATTTATTTATTTGGTTGCACCAGGTCTTAGTTGCAGCTCACAGGCGCCTTAGTTGCAGCACAAGGGCTCTTAGTTGTGGCACACATGTGGGATCTAGTTCCCTGACCAGGGATCGAACCCAGGCCCCCTGCATTGGGAGCGCAGAGTCTTATCCACTGCGCCACCAGGGAAGTCCCTGTATCATTTTTTAAGATTCCACATATAAGTGATATCATACTATATTTGTCTTTCTTCGTCTGACTTACTTCACTTAGTATGATTATCTCTAGGTCCATCCATGTCGCTGCAAATGGCATAATTTCATTCTTTGTTATGGCTGAGTAATATTCCATTGGTGGGTGTGTGTGTGTGTGTGTGTGTGTGTGTGTGTGTGTACATACCACATCTTTTTTATCCATTCATCTGTTGATGACATTTAGGTTGCTTCCATGTCTCGGCTATTATAAATAGTAAATAGCTATAGAAAGCAGGTCTTTACCTAGGAAATTCACAGGGGTAGTAATGCATAATAGAAAAGTATGACTTTCAGAGAAAGAGCCAACAGTTATGGGTTCCAATAAAGGAACTCTTTGAACTTGACTGGAAACTCCCACTACTAAGATATTTTTATTACTCTGAGGAGGTTCTTCACGTATCACGGTGGTTTTAAAGTAAACAGAGTTGGGGCGATGGGGGGAAGGGAGTTCCCTGGTGGCCTAGTGGTTAGGATTCGGGGCCTTCGCTGCCATGGCTCAGGTTCAACCCCTGGTGAGGAACTGAGATCCCACCAGCCTCATGGCAAAGCCACAAAAAAAAAAAAAAAGAAAGAAAAAGTAGATACCATGTTGGTATCTATCAACATGGTAGAAATTTCTCCATTTAAGTTTAGTTTAATTTTCATCCTTGAGTTAAAGGAATTATTGAAAGTAGCTTACTGGGCAATTTCTTGGAGCCTTATCATTGTTGACAGTCATCACAAGAATCTGGGAGTTGAGACCTCTCTTTTATAGGGCAACTGGATTGCTAAAAGTGGCCTGTTTTTGGACTTCCCTGGCAGTCCAGTGGTTAACACTCTGCGCTTCCAATGCAAGGGGCGCAGGTTCGATCCCTGGTAGGGGAACTAGGATTCCATATGCTGTGTGGTGCAGCCAAAAAAGAAAAAAAAAAAAGTGGGCTGGGCTTCCCTGGTGGCTCAGTGGTTGAGAGTCCGCCTGCCGATGCAGGGGACACGGGTTCGTGCCCCGGTCCGGGAAGATCCCACATGCCGCGGAGCGGCTAGGCCCGTGAGCCATGGCCGCTGAGCCTGCGCATCCGGAGCCTGTGCTCCGAAACAGGAGAGGCCACAACAGTGAGAGGCCCGTGTACTGCAAAAAAAAAAAAAAAAAAAAAAAAAAAAACTGCTCAGAGCTGGTAAACTAATGTTGTCATTAATAGACATTTAAAAGTTTCCATTAAGAACTGCCTGCACTAGCTTCCTCCACCCTGAGCCATTTAAAGCGACAATTAATCTTTAATCTCGAGGGGTATGAATGATGTCCATTTAAAAATAGGCTATGGATTGCGATTGTATAGTTTTGTCTGCTAATCAGATAATACCGCCCCCACAAGCCTCTCTGGTGGTGCAATGGTTGAGAATCCGCCTACCAGTGCAGGGGACACGGGTTCGAGCCCTGGTCCGCGAAGATCCCACATGCCATGGAGCAGCCATGGAGCAACTAAGCCCATGTTTCACAACTACTGAGCCTGCGCTCTAAAGCCCACGAGCCACAACTACTGAAGCCCGCGCGCCTAGAGCCCATGCTCCGCAACAAGAGAAGCCACCGCAGTGAGAAGCCCGCGCACCCCAACGAAGAGTAGCTCCCACTCGACGCAACTAGAGAAAGCCCATGCGCAGCAACGAGGATGCAACGCAGCCAGAAACAATAAATAAATAAAATAAAATAATAAAATAAATAAATTTATTTTTTAGAAAAGATAATACCGCCCCCAACCCAAAGCTACAGAGATTTCATACATCAAAAGAAATCAAAGAAATTAAATCACACAACAACCTTGGTTCCCTAGCCTACTCATATACTGTCGCCCTACATGTAAAAAGAGGTGAAACTGTGCGCCTCTCTTAAGCACAAATAACCCACCCACCTTCTTCACTTACAGGAAACGGGGTTCTGCTCTGCGACCTCTTCCTGGATCTCTCCCTCCAAGTGCTGTGTTCTTTCGGGTACACTACAGGGTCAAAGCCCTAGTACTGTCACCCCGCGTGGGTACACTACAGGGTCAAAGCCCTAGTACTGTCACCCCGCGTGTTCGAGAAGGCCCTTCTGTAATACGACCTTCCCCGAGAGCGGCACTTCCTGCGGGGTCGCGACCCGCTCCGCGAGGAAGACTGCGAGTGGCGCCCGTACTTTCTCTGGTGGCGCCTTCCGGACCGAGGTCGTGACCTGCTCCTTCTCCCGTGCGGGCTCTGACTCCTGGACCACGACCGACTCCAGCGAGACGCTGGAACAGGAACGAGAGCGTCTGGAAGAGCGGGCGAGCCCGGCCACAAGTTCCTTCACGTAGCTAAGACATCGTTGATGCCGGCTCTGAAAAGGGTCACTTCCCCAAAACCCAGAGTATCTCCTAAACCTAATCCTATCTCCCAACGATTTTCCCCGGGAGGGGATGTCTGGTAATCTGGAGACATTTTTGGTTGTCACAACTGGAGGAAAGAAGGGGATGCAGATAAACACCCTACAGCGCACAGGACTGCTCCCCCCCCCCAAAAAAACAATTATCTGGCCCAAAATGTCAGTAGTGCTTAGGCTGAGAAACCCTACCTTAATGCAAACGGGAAAAAAAGGTCAAGTCTCAGAAGAGGGTCACCGCGCTGGGACCCTCTGGGTCGCCCAAGTAGCCCGCTTCCAGAACCGGGAGGTCCCCGCTTCCCGGGAACGACCCCGCCACTCACGCAGGCGAAGCTACGGCGAGGACGGGGCCAGGCTCTGAGAAAATAAACGGGACTTTAAAACCTCTATTAGTGCTGTGGGGCCGCGAACCCGGACCTACCTTTTGCACCACACGGGACCCATGCCTGAGATAACTGTGTGAGCCACCCCAGCAATAGAAACTTTACCACCTCACTGAAGACGGATACAGAGCCCCAACAAACGCCTTCTTTCGAAAGCTTAGGAGAAAGCAACTTCCCACACCTACCCTGGAATGCCGGACCCACGTACCACTTCCGACGTTCACATGTGAACTGAGCGCTGCGGAAAGTCCCCACAGCTGGCGCCCGGAGCATGCGCAGAGACGTCGGCGCGGTGGGCGTGGCTCTCTCTGGCCCTCCCTCAGCGAGTCCTACTCTCTCCCCGCACCGCTCCCTCCGCCCCTTCTCCGCATGCGCCACCGAGCTCCTGGGGCGGTGCTGCTCAATCCGGGTATCCGGCGGCCTGTGGCAGTTTTGTTTTCTTGGCTGGAACTGGGAAAGTGAGGCGGCCCGGCGCGGCGCGACACCGGGCTCTGGACCGACTGCACGCGCGGGGCTGGACGTAAGTGCCAGGCAGGAGTGGGGGAAGGGGAGGAACTGCCGCAGGCCGGATGAGGCCGGGACCTAGGAGTGTCTGCCCGGCTGATGCTGCCTGAGTCGTTGGGTCCACCCTCTGGGAAGCTGCAGGCTCAGGCTGTGTCTTGCTGGCCACTTCCTGGCCACTTCCTGCTGACTCGTGTCCGGCCGGCGGCGGGAGAGGATGACCGTCTCCGCAGTCCGGCCAGCGCCCTCCCCGACACGTCACAGGATCCCTGAAACTCAGCATGCCCCCCTACTTTAGAGCTGCAGAAACTGACACCCCGGAAGGAGTGTAAGCCGGCTGGTTCCCTGGGCGAGGGAGATGGACGAGCCACAAGAGCTAGAACTAGTTTCCACATCTTCCCAGTCGCAGGCCACTCTCCACCTCAGATTCCCAGAATCTGGAGGGCGGAGTTTGGGCACGAGTTGTGCGGGTAATAAACCAAAGAAAAACAGGTTCGGGGCGGCGTCATTGGGGTGAACCGAAAACAACATACTGGCTTGCCGTTCCTCCCAGGGAAGAATAAAACGAGTGAATTTTCATAATTGGACTTGTCCTAAAGGCATATTAGCACTGGGTATAATCACGGTTTTAAATTTAATTTTTATAAGGGAGTTTCCAACTGGATTCATTGCTTTTTTCTAGGATATGTTTTTGAACAACCATGGTTGCTGGCTACAGAGTAGCTTCATGGACAGGTTAAGATTCACTGTAGGAGTTTGGATGTTTGCTTGATTATTAACAATTTACACTTAATGCAGGCTTTTTCATATTCTGAAATAGAGATCCTATGGATGTGTATCAGACCAGGTTTGTATGGCCCAGCTCTAAGGAATGTTTTATGTAAGTGTCGTCTATGGTAACTTATCCATGGTAATATAGCAGTGCGTTTTCTTTCTTTCTTTCCTTTCTTACCTTCCTTCTTTAATTTCTTCCTTCCTTTCTTTTTTTTTTCTTTCTTTTTTTATGGTCTGAATTAATATTGACTTCAATTTTGTGCTTTCTTTTGGCTGGAAAACATGTTAGTGTCAGAGATAGAGCTTACTAAAATGAAATGGGTGTTCTTTACATAGAAATGACGCCAACAGACAGACATGGAGAAGGAAAAAACAATGAAGTGAAGGGACGTGAGGCGGGTGCAGTGTTTAATTTCTTAATCTGAGTGTGAAGAAACATGTTCTATGACAAAATGTGTAAATTGTTAAGAGAAATATTTTTCATCTGAGTCCATGCTTTAACTCAGAACCAAAGTTTTATCACTTGTCTCTGCTATGCTAGTGCTGCTGGACTGTAAATATCTAAGTCACATAATAACTTAGTTTGGAATTAATAATCAGTATAAAATTTTTTCAATATTGGGATGCCCGCTTTTGTTTACATTGCTTAAAATATACCAAAACCATCTTTTAAATTAAAAAAAAGAAACTTAAATGAGTCCACATTTTGTTTTCCAAAGTTATGTGGAAATTCATCAAAACCTAAATCAAATATTCTGAAGTATATGTAGCCAGATAAAGTATTTGTAACTTCGCTTTTATTAAATTATTCCTAAACTGTTAATTATTTTCTAGAAACATAAGTCAGCTTAGAAGCAAGTCAATAGAAGTACTTTAGTTGGTTTTGTTTGTTTGTTTGTTTTTTCAAGTGACCTGAAAAAAATGTCTGGATTTCTAGAAGGCTTGAGATGCTCAGAATGCATTGATTGGGGGGAAAAGCGCAATACTATTGCTTCCATTGCTGCTGGTATCCTAGTAAGTGTCCTTGATAATTTGGGCCTTCATTATTTTGGTGTGTTTGTTTTTTATGTATTTAAAGCTCTGTGTGATGTCTTTAAGTAAGTGCTATTTATTTTATCTTTGCTACTGAATTTTTAAAAATAAATGTTGATATTTTGTTTTATTTATGAGAGGGTTTAGTTATTCCATCTAAAGAGTTGACATTATGGCTTGAAATTTGATTAGATTATTTTACTTTAACTGCATGAAAAAATTGTATAGTAAGACAGTATATTTTATACACTTACTCATAGCATGGATTATGCTTCCTCTTAATGAGTACATTAAGTTACTAAGAAGTGTTTAAGAAACAGGTCAAAACCATTCAAGAGATATGATTGCATTTCTCCATGATCCAGCATTAACTTTCTTCTCAATCTCATTAGAAAATAGAAAGAAAGAACTCATAAAAATATATTGCTTAGAAGTAATTTATAGTATAAAATTCTTATTTACATTACAGATCCTTCAAGGTATCTGATATTTGTTTTGTCCTCTAATGTTGTCATATGCTCTAAACAGTGAATTTTAAACAAACAAAACTCTAAATATGTCCTCTTTGCCTAGTCTCTGACAGTTATAATCTATGAAAAATAATTATCCTTTATTTTTCCAAACTAATGTCAAAATATAAAACTACTGTAGAAATTCTTCTCTTAAAAAAAAAAGCTTTGAATTTTAATCTATGAAGAAAATATCTTGAATACATTGAGCTAAGGGTGAAAAAAACCAGTGAAAGAGTACTTGCACTAGCTAGTAAAAAAGTCATTAATGGAGTATGGATCTGTCTGTAACCTGATAAAAATAATTTGATTAGCCTAAAATAGTTATTTTAAAATGATTCCCTGAAGATGGCAATTCTGAGAGCGAACTAGGTCAGGATTGCAAGTGGGGATAGAGAAGGGGGTTACTTTCCAAACCTTCTAAGCTACTTGTCAGTATTTGCTTAATATCATCTTATTGTAAGTTTCTGCTCAGGTGATTAAAAAATATTTGTGCAGTTTTAATGTTTTTTCATTATATGTTTGCCCTTGATAGTGTCCAGAACCAAATGCAATTAAAATAAATTATAATTTGGTATTTAAATTGAATTTAGCATAATCTCTGAAACCATCTGTAGACTGCACTATAGTTCATCAAAAGGGAAAGCAGTACTGCATAGCCATTGTTTATTTCACAACACCAAGAGGCTAGCTAAAATTCTATCAACGATAATTATTCCCTATATTATTTTGAATACTTTTTTTTTCATTTTCAATAATATCTTCCTGGAGGCTTATAATATATCGGCAACAGGCCACTCCTCCTGTCAGCTGGAGGCTGAATCACTTTTTTCCTTTCTCCTGCCGTGAAATATTGTAACTTCTAGTTCACAAAATTAGATTACAGACTTTAATATGACAACATAAAATAATGACTAAAGTAGACTTAGAAAAGAAGTGTTAATAAATAATAATTGCTGTGGGACTTTAGGGTATCTAATCTTTCATCAGCTATTAAGCCATGTACTAATTATATGCAAGAAACTGCTGGAACATTTAAGAAAATTTTGGACTTTATTAGAAAGGATCTGTTCACTTAGATTCTTTGCTTGATTTCTTGCTTTCTTTGCTGGAAAGCAAGATTCCTTGCATTCTTTTTATCCAGTAAGATATGAAATAACTGTAATTTCTCGTTTTTGTGGTTTGTTTGTTTTAGTTTTTTACAGGCTGGTGGATTATCATAGATGCAGCTGTCATTTATCCCAGTATGGACGAGTTCAACCACTCCTACCATGCCTGTGGTGTTATAGCAACCATAGCCTTCCTAATGTAAGTGTCATTGTTAGTGACATGACTTACAGATTGTCACAAAAGAAAAATGTTTTACATACAGTTGAGTAGAGTTAAATTTTTTAAGTGTTAACCAAATTAACATATGGGACATGGTTTAAAAGTCAAATCATAGGGCTTCCCTGGTGGCGCAGTGGTTGAGAGTCCGCCTGCCGATGCAGGGGACACGGGTTCGTGCCCCGGTCCAGGAAGATCCCACATGCTGCGGAGTGGCTGGGCCCGTGAGCCATGGCCGCTGAGCCTGCGTGTCCGGAGCCTGTGCTCCGCAACGGGAGAGGCCACAACAGTGAGAGGCCCACGTACCGCAACAACGACAACAAAAAAAGTCAAATCATAGAGAAGGACTGTTGAAGAAAAGCAGGAGGCTTCTTTTCTTCCTTCCACCTCTCCTCTCCCACTTCTGTCTCCCAGCTTCTGTCAGCTATCCTTTTATTTCTAGGCTGTCAGTGTTTATAACTTTACTTTCACGTCAGAAACCATATACTTTGTCTAAGAGTTTGTTTATTCATTCATCCAACAAATATTTATTAAGCTTTTATATTCCCAGGCTCTGCTCTAGGTACAGTAAATACAGTATGTAAAACAGGAAAATCCATGCCTTTATGGAATTTATACCTTAATGAGTGAGGCAGATTGTAACTAAAGAGAAATAAATTAAATATATAGCATGTAAGATAATGATAAGTGCTAGAGAGAAAAAGCAGAGGTGGGGATATGAGATGTCAGCAGAGGGTGCAGAAATTTTAAATAGAGTCAAGGAAGGCCTTATTGGAAGGTGATTTTTAAGTACAGATTTGAAGAAGTGAAGGACCCGGTCATGGAGATACGTAGGAGAGGATCATTCCAGACAGACGGAAGAGCAAGCACAAAGGCTGTATGGCAAGGGGACCAGCATGGCTGGAGTAAAGGGTCAAGGTCATAAAAGAGAAGACTGCGGAACTGTCCAGACTGAGGAGACTAAAGAGACAGGAGAACAAAATGTCCCTCATGGTTCTGGACCGGATCCTTTTACTATTTAGAGCATTATTGGGACAACCGGGGAACTTGGATGAGGTGTGATGGTTAACTAATGGGAATGGATCATTGTTAATTTCCCGATCTTGAAGGTTGTATTGTTCGGTAGAACTGTCTCATTTATAGGAAATACATACAAATTTCTGGGGTTATGGGTCATCGTGTTGGCAAGTTTCAAATGTTTCAGGAAAACAGATTTATTTGAACTATACTTGGGACTTTTCTATAAGTTTGAGATATGTATAAAACCGGTAATACCAGAGAACAAAAAGAGGTTGTTCATTCGAGGATGTGCCTAGTGGTGAAGACTGACGAGGCAGGGTCATGGCTGTCCCACAGAGAGCTGTGAAGTGTATTCAGGTGGCTCAGCAAGGAAAAAGCAGAGCCAATAGCCACTAGCCCAAGAACATCTGCATTGATTAAAAATATGAAACTTGTTTTAGAATGTATTTGTTTTATGTACCAAATAACTTACAAGAGATCACTGAAAATAATTAAGAGTATTTTGATCATTCTTTTTAAAACTTAGATTTGAATGAATAAATTAAGACTTTATGTTGTTGTGAAAAAATTAGGGTTCATGTATTCAGCACCTACTATGTGCCAATCCCTGTGCTAGGCACTGAGACTAAAAGTGAGAAATAAGATAGACACAGCCCCTGTGCCTTTCTAGCAGGAGACACTCACACTCACAGTTAAATGGAGATACACACTCACAGTTAAATGGAGATACACACACACAGTTAAATGGAGATACACACACACACACACAGTTAAATGGAGATACACTCACACACACACAGTTAAATGGAGATACACACTCACACACACACAGTTAAATGGAGATACACACACACACAGTTAAATGGAGATACACACTCACACACACAGTTAAATGGAGATACACACACACACACACAGTTAAATGGAGATACACACACACACACACAGTTAAATGGAGATACACTCACACACACACAGTTAAATGGAGATACACACTCACACAGTTAAATGGAGATACACACTCACAGTTAAATGGAGATACACGCACACAGTTAAATGGAGATACACACACACACACAGTTAAATGGAGATACACTCACACAGTTAAATGGAGATACACACACACACACACACAGTTAAATGGAGATACACACACACACACAGTTAAATGGAGATACACACTCACACACACACAGTTAAATGGAGATACACACTCACACACACACACAGTTAAATGGAGATACACACACACACACACAGTTAAATGGAGATACACTCACACACACACAGTTAAATGGAGATACACACTCACACACACACAGTTAAATGGAGATACACACTCACACACACACAGTTAAATGGAGATACTCACACACACACAGTTAAATGGAGATACACACACACACACAGTTAAATGGAGATACACTCACACACACACACAGTTAAATGGAGATACACACTCACACACACACAGTTAAATGGAGATACACTCACACACACAGTTAAATGGAGATACACACTCACACACACAGTTAAATGGAGATACACACTCACACACACAGTTAAATGGAGATACACACTCACACACACAGTTAAATGGAGATACACACTCACAGTTAAATGGAGATACACTCACACACACAGTTAAATGGAGATACACTCACACACACAGTTAAATGGAGATACACACTCACACACACAGTTAAATGGAGATACACACACACAGTTAAATGGAGATACACACTCACACACACAGTTAAATGGAGATACACTCACACACACACAGTTAAATGGAGATACACACTCACACACACACAGTTAAATGGAGATACACACACACACAGTTAAATGGAGATACACACACACACACACAGTTAAATGGAGATACACACACACACAGTTAAATGGAGATACACACTCACACACACAGTTAAATGGAGATACACACTCACACACACACAGTTAAATGGAGATACACACTCACACACACACAGTTAAATGGAGATACACACTCACACACACACAGTTAAATGGAGATACACACACACACACACACAGTTAAATGGAGATACACACACACACACACAGTTAAATGGAGATACACACTCACACACACACAGTTAAATGGAGATACACACACACACACAGTTAAATGGAGATACACACTCACACACACACAGTTAAATGGAGATACACACTCACACACACAGTTAAATGGAGATACACACTCACACACACACAGTTAAATGGAGATACACACTCACACACACAGTTAAATGGAGATACACACACACACAGTTAAATGGAGATACACACACACACACACACAGTTAAATGGAGATACACACACACACACACAGTTAAATGGAGATACACACACACACACACACACAGTTAAATGGAGATACACACACACACACACAGTTAAATGGAGATACACTCACACACACACAGTTAAATGGAGATACACTCACACACACAGTTAAATGGAGATACACTCACACACACACAGTTAAATGGAGATACTCACACACACAGTTAAATGGAGATACACACACACAGTTAAATGGAGATACACACACACACACACACAGTTAAATGGAGATACACTCACACACACAGTTAAATGGAGATACACACACACACACACAGTTAAATGGAGATACACACTCACACACACAGTTAAAAGGAGATACACACTCACACACACAGTTAAATGGAGATACACTCACACACACACAGTTAAATGGAGATACACTCACACACACAGTTAAATGGAGATACACTCACACACACACAGTTAAATGGAGATACACACTCACACACACAGTTAAATGGAGATACACTCACACACACAGTTAAATGGAGATACACTCACACACACACAGTTAAATGGAGATACACACTCACACACACAGTTAAATGGAGATACACACACACAGTTAAATGGAGATACACACACACACACACACAGTTAAATGGAGATACACTCACACACACAGTTAAATGGAGATACACACACACACAGTTAAATGGAGATACACACTCACACACACAGTTAAATGGAGATACACTCACACACACACAGTTAAATGGAGATACACTCACACACACACAGTTAAATGGAGATACACACTCACACACACAGTTAAATGGAGATACACTCACACACACACAGTTAAATGGAGATACACACTCACACACACACAGTTAAATGGAGATACACACACACACAGTTAAATGGAGATACACACACACACACACAGTTAAATGGAGATACACACACACAGTTAAATGGAGATACACACTCACACACACAGTTAAATGGAGATACACACTCACACACACACAGTTAAATGGAGATACACACTCACACACACACAGTTAAATGGAGATACACACTCACACACACACAGTTAAATGGAGATACACACTCACACACACACAGTTAAATGGAGATACACACTCACACACACACACAGTTAAATGGAGATACACACTCACACACACACAGTTAAATGGAGATACACACTCACACACACACAGTTAAATGGAGATACACACTCACACACACACACAGTTAAATGGAGATACACACTCACACACACACAGTTAAATGGAGATACACACTCACACACACACAGTTAAATGGAGATACACACTCACACACACACAGTTAAATGGAGATACACACTCACACACACAGTTAAATGGAGATACACACACACACAGTTAAATGGAGATACACACTCACACACACAGTTAAATGGAGATACACACACACACACAGTTAAATGGAGATACACACACACACACAGTTAAATGGAGATACACACTCACACACACACAGTTAAATGGAGATACACACTCACACACACAGTTAAATGGAGATACACACACACACACACAGTTAAATGGAGATACACTCACACACACAGTTAAATGGAGATACACTCACACACACAGTTAAATGGAGATACACTCACACACACACAGTTAAATGGAGATACACACTCACACACACAGTTAAATGGAGATACACTCACACACACACAGTTAAATGGAGATACACTCACACACACACAGTTAAATGGAGATACACACTCACACACACAGTTAAATGGAGATACACTCACACACACACAGTTAAATGGAGATACACACTCACACACACACAGTTAAATGGAGATACACACACACACAGTTAAATGGAGATACACACACACACACACAGTTAAATGGAGATACACTCACACACACAGTTAAATGGAGATACACTCACACACACACAGTTAAATGGAGATACACACTCACACACACAGTTAAATGGAGATACACACACACAGTTAAATGGAGATACACACACACACACACACAGTTAAATGGAGATACACTCACACACACAGTTAAATGGAGATACACACACACACAGTTAAATGGAGATACACACTCACACACACAGTTAAATGGAGATACACACTCACACACACACAGTTAAATGGAGATACACACACACACAGTTAAATGGAGATACACACTCACACACACACAGTTAAATGGAGATACACACTCACACACACAGTTAAATGGAGATACACACTCACACACACACAGTTAAATGGAGATACACACTCACACACACACAGTTAAATGGAGATACACACACACACACAGTTAAATGGAGATACACACACACACACACACAGTTAAATGGAGATACACACTCACACACACACAGTTAAATGGAGATACACACACACAGTTAAATGGAGATACACACACACACACACAGTTAAATGGAGATACACTCACACACACACAGTTAAATGGAGATACACACTCACACACACAGTTAAATGGAGATACACACTCACACACACAGTTAAATGGAGATACACACACACAGTTAAATGGAGATACACACTCACACACACAGTTAAATGGAGATACACACTCACACACACAGTTAAATGGAGATACACACACACACACACAGTTAAATGGAGATACACACTCACACACACACAGTTAAATGGAGATACACACACACACACAGTTAAATGGAGATACACACACACACAGTTAAATGGAGATACACACACACACACAGTTAAATGGAGATACACACACACACACACACAGTTAAATGGAGATACACACTCACACACACACAGTTAAATGGAGATACACACTCACACACACAGTTAAATGGAGATACACACACACACACACACAGTTAAATGGAGATACACACTCACACACACACAGTTAAATGGAGATACACACACACACAGTTAAATGGAGATACACACACACACAGTTAAATGGAGATACACACACACACACAGTTAAATGGAGATACACACACACACACACACAGTTAAATGGAGATACACACTCACACACACACAGTTAAATGGAGATACACACTCACACACACACAGTTAAATGGAGATACACACACACACAGTTAAATGGAGATACACACTCACACACACACAGTTAAATGGAGATACACACTCACACACACACAGTTAAATGGAGATACACACACACACACACATATAGTCTTCTAACTTCTTAACTTGATGTCTTGTGAACAGTTTCCCATGATATTTTAAAATTTTCAGAGGATACTTCTAAAGAAAGCAAGGCTATCTCAATTTAGTATTCTGTGAAAGTCAGCAAAAGACTTCTTATGTCTGGAACGTGTAACAGGGATTGAGAAAACAAGATTTTACCACTTGGACCTCTTCATGTTGAGTATGTCTGATGTGTACAAATGGAAAACTAGATAGGACCAAGCTAAAGATCCTTCCAATCGTAGCAAGATATAATTTTGAGAATTTCACTCTCAAATTTTAACAAGCATCAGAATCACCTGAAGGATTTGTTAAAATTCAGATTGCTGGGGCCCATACCCAGAGTTTCTGCTTCAGTAAATTTGGGGTGGAGCCGGGGAATTTTCTTTCTAAAGAATTCCCCGGTGATGCTGATTCTGCTGGTCTGGGGACTATGGCCACTGCTTTACAGGATATCTGGTTGAGGGGATTTGCCTAAGGTGTATAAACCCATTACTCAAGACTTATGAAGACTTACCTTAAATTTGCAGAACTCTAGTTTATTGTACCTGGTAATTTGATGTCATGGATAATTTCCTGTTAAGAGTCAGAGACCCTGATCTCTTGGTTTTATTGTATTCACACAGGATTAATGCAGTATCGAATGGACAAGTGCGAGGTGATAGTTACAGTGAAGGTTGCCTGGGTCAAACAGGTAAATAGGTGCAAACAACATCTTACTATACACCCTTAAAATGAGAATTATGCATGGAAGGTCCACTTGTCTGCCTCCTTCAGATCAGAGATAGGTTATAGGTTCCAAGGAGAGGTCATAGGTTCCAAGGCCTAAGGTAAAAGTCGCATTTGATCAAAGATTGCCGAATAGTATTTTTAAATATATGCACAGTTTTGAATATATAACCCTGTGCAATAATATGTGGATGTAAATGTATACAGAGTACAGTAAAGAACAGTATATAATAAAGAATACATGTGCAAAATAGAATTTCTGCTACTTGAGGCTGTACCGGGACTTCCCTGATGGTCCAGTGGTTAAGACTTGGCGCTCCCAATGCAGGGGGCCTGGGTTGGATCCCTGGTCAGGGAACTAGAGCCCACATGCCGCAACTAAAGATCCTGCATGTTGCAACAAAGATCCCACACACAGCAATGCAGATTCCGCGTGCCGCAACTAAGACCCAGCGCAGCCAAATTAATTAATTAATTGTTATTATTTTTTTAAGAAGCTATACCATATAAATTATTTTCTTCCCTTTTTTGCCAACCTTACTTGATTGAATTAGCATTTTGAAATAGCTTAGAGTCATAGTTTTTTCGTGTGTTTTAAAATACACAACATAAAATTTACCATCTTAACTATTTTTAAGTGTACAGTTCAGTAGTAGGTGCATTCATTTTTGTTGTGCAACTCTTTTAATCTTGCAAGACTGAATAGAATAATAGAATTTTAGTGCTTAGATTCACCCAGGCCTGCCCTGCTCAACTAAGGAATTCATATCCCCTTAACCCCATGGCCATGTACCCAAGGTAGGCAGAATACAGGATACGTGTAGCACAGCTTCCTATAGGGTGCAATTTAGTCAGAGATTTGAGAGGACGGATATTTATTGAGCAGTTTAAATGGTGAAATATTATCTCCATACAAAAATAAACCTGGATATAGGCAAATTTCAGGTGACTTTTTTTTTCTTTCCCTAATGAAACAGGAGGAACTGCAGTAGTCAGCTCTGGTCTATGCTTTCAGACTCTCCTTTGGTTCACTCTCTTTGTAGATCAACTTAAGTAGAAAAGATACAGAAATACCGGCATATCACAACCTTCTAAACTCTAAACAAAGAGATGAGCGTTAGCAGTTAGTGTTGGTAATAATAAGCCAATAATAGCTTGAGCTAAGACCAGATAGAGTATGGCAATCATATCCATAAATAAAATTTGTTAGCTAGCACAGCTTTGGGGGTCCCGAGCTAGTTGTATTTGTTTTAGTATCTCATCTATGAGTAACAGCTTATTTCAGAACTATTTTATGTTTTGGGTATGAAATCAGAAATTTATAACATTCTATTTGCTGTGCTTTATTGAGCAGGGCAGTGTTTTTATTAAAATGTATTTGTGCTAATTAAACAAACTCATCTCAGTATTCATTTTAGGCCATCTAATGACTCCATTTATTTCATATCAAGTCTTCAGAAATATTGTATAATGTGATTTATAAGTTGGTTGTCTTTCTCTGTTAACATAATTTTAATGCAGCTTAGTCCTAAGTGCCAGCCACACTAAATTTGAATTTGCTTTGCTGCCTGACTTGCCTGAAAGGGAAATACGGTAGTGTTTAGGTTCACATATCACTGAATATGAATTTTTTGTTAAGTATGCCTATGTTATTGTTTGAAAGTTCTCTTGGAGGGCTTTAAACTTTGGAGCACAATTGCTAAAAATACTTGGAGAATGAGCTTCTAAATATGGTGAAACATATTTCATGAGATTTATATAGGAAGGGAGAGTAAAGTTTTTCTCAGTGTCATAGTTGGGGAAAGTAAGCATAGGCACTTAGAATATACAGACCAACCAACCAACAGGAAAAGAGCCAACGTCCACACTGATGATACTCAGCACATTTTTCACTGTTCTTGCTTTAGACTTTAATGGCAACTACACATTTTTTTCCTCTTTGCGTTTTTGTCTTCTCTTTGAAAAGTTAATTGAACTGACTGCTGCCATTTGAGAAACAATTCTGGTAAAATATTATTTTCCTTAAGGTGCTCGCATTTGGCTGTTCATTGGTTTCATGTTGGCCTTTGGCTCTCTGATCGCATCTATGTGGATTCTTTTTGGAGGGTATGTTGCTAAAGGTAAGAGAAAACGCAGTTTTTATTTTACTTCAATGGAATACTGAAATTTTGTGTTAAAGTTGGTTTGTTTTAGAATAAAGCTTTCTTCATACTAACAAGGCATTTGTGCCTGGGAACTCTCCTCCCCCTATCTGTATTTGTTTTGTTTGTTTGCTATGTTTTTAGTGTGCCTTTCTTCTGTATTTTCTAATCTAGAGCCTGGAAGGAATGGGACACAGCTCTATACCTTGTTTCTCTTTGGCTTCCAAAAACCTCAAAAGCAGAGCACATATGTTGTCCAGCTACTTGGCAAGTTTTGACTTGCTGAATAATATCCAGGCAAAGCTCTTACATCCTAGAATTGAAATTTATTGAGCTAAAGCTCCCTGATAATATGATAGCATCTTCTTTTAGACAGAAAAGCAAATTAACATTTAAGGCGTATCTGCTATATAAGGCCAGTTTAAGGCAAGCTAGGAAAAGACCTGCTTTTGGGTCCCTGGCTGAAATTTTGCCTTGAGGGACCCCAGAAAAACATGAAATCCATTTAATGTTCTGAGTAAAATTGACGATGCTTATAGTAAAAATATAATATTAATGATTTGCCAAACTAGACCAGCAGAGATTTAAGCCAGCACATATTTTAACATTTTATTTCTTTGAATAAAATGTAATTCTTGGATTGAAATCATTGGTTTCCTGATTTTTTATTAAAATTGTTTTAATCTTACAGATAGGAATGATAGGCAATTTTAAATATTTATATATTTTTCTTTTATTTATATAATTTATTATAAAACCATGTTACTAAAAATGTAGAAAAGAAAGAAAAAAACTATAATAATCTTTCTACTCTTAAATATTTTGGTATATTTCCTTTGGTATCTTGCGTTTTTTAAGTAGTTATAATCATAGCATAAATATGATGTTGAACCTAGCCTTTTGCATTTAACATGATATCATAAATAGTTTTCTTGCTGCTATAAAATCTATCACCATCATATTTTAGAAACAAAAATGTTACTTTTTTATCATGTGCAGTGCATAATTCTTTCTCATTGTAGAAAATTGAGAATATAAAAGAGCTCAGGGCTTCCCTGGTGGCGCAGTGGTTGAGAGTCCGCCTGCCGATGCAGGGGACGCAGGTTCGTGCCCTGGTCCGGGAAGATCCCACATGCCGCAGAGCGGCTGGGCCCGTGGGCCGTAGCCGCTGAGCCTGCGCGTCCGGGGCCTGTGCTCCGCAGCGGGAGAGGCCGCAGCGTTGAGAGGCCCGCATACCGCCAAAAAAAAAAAAAAAACTCAAAGAGGAAACTAAAATTACTGATAATTCTTCTTTCCTAGATACAACTATTAATACAGAGCCCCTTTTTGTAGGAATGTGTTCATCTCATAGACTTTTAAGTTATTTTCCTAAAGGCTTCTGAAGCCAGGTTATGCTTTGAGAATTATTAGCAGCAGATCTGGAATTTTATAAAGTTGCCTTTATATAGGATCTTTATGAGTCATTCTAGTGTCAATAGTTGTTTAATGTGGAATATTTAATGTGGCCTTCTAGTAGAGAAGGCCTGTACAAACCAGTGGCTATGGTAATCAGATTAATTTAAAACTATTATGACAAAAAGTTGCTATTCATCTATTCATCATGCCTCAGTTTGTCAATTAGGCAGTGATGATTAACAGTTCCAATAGTAGAAATTTATGAGAATTTCAACTCAGTCGAGGATAAAATGGGGACAGAATTGTCCTCTGGCAGTCTTGCCCATCTTAGTTAGGGGCAGCTTTCTCCATCCAGGTGTTTAAGCCCAAAACCTGGGTGGTTAAGGCCTGTCAAGGATGACACCTCTTTCTCTCACATCCCACACACCCCAGTCCATCAGCAAATCCTGTTGATTCTGCTATTTAAAAAAGTGGTCTTGCATCTGACCACTTTTTACCTTCTCCATGGCTCCCACCCTGGTTCAATCCATTATAGTCTGTGGCCTGATTTCTTAAAATAGCCGCCTCACTGGTTTCTGTTTCTCCCCTTCCTCCCTTTAGTCTACTGTCAGCACAGCAACCAGCAGGATCCTATTGAAATGTGTCAGCTCAGGTCACTTTTCTGCTCAAAACCCTCCAATGGCTTTTCCTCTCACCCAGAGTGAGAATCAAAGTCCTCACCATTACTGCAAGGCTCTAGAGGATCTGCACCTCCCAGCCTGCCCCTCGTACTTCTCTGATCTGTCTCCTGCTTTTCTCTCTTTGGCCCACGTGACCATTCCTCTAATGTACCAGACCACTCCCACCCCAGGGCTTTTGCACTTGTTGTTCTGCTGCTTCTGCATGGCTCCTGCCCCCACTTCCTTCTTCGTGTCCTTATGCCAGTGTCACCTTCTCATGTGGTTTTTCTGGCCACCTGTATAAAATATCATCATTCACTACATTTCCTATACCTTTCCTGCTTTTTCTCCTTATTTATTCTTGGTATTCTCTAGCTCCGTGAAGGCAGACACTTTGCCTGTTTTATGTACTGCAGTATCCTCAGCACGTTGAACAGTGCTGGCACGTAATATGTACTCAGTATTTGTTAAATAAATGAAGGAGGCTACCAGCGCTACACTCTGTCGTATGTATTATGTCATTTAATGCCCACACCAACCATAGTTACCAGAAAAATCAATTATGTTAGGCAGGAAAACATATTCACCAGTTTATCAGAAACAATGTGTTGAGATCATAAACCTCTAAATGTTACAATTACTTTTACAGAAAAAGCCATAGTATACCCTGGAATTGCTGTATTTTTCCAAAATGCCTTCATCTTTTTTGGGTAAGTTTGTTTTGCATTCTTCATCCTATCTTTTTTTTAAATTATGGTTTATTTTATGTCATTTACTATATTTAGTTGCTTAATTTCACCGTCTAATGCCCCTTCCCCATGTTAGTGTCATAAAATACGAAGAACGAGACTGAGAAAGATATTTGTACTACGTGGGTTGGCTTGCTGCCCACCTTGGGAACATACATCGATTTTTTAAATTGCCACCACCTCCCCTTTAACGAAGAACTGTGATTTGTGTAGATTTAGTTACATAACACTGGCACTGTTCATTTAAAATCTGTATCTCTAACAGTTGCTTTTAATGAAAGCCTGCTTAAAATCATTTCTTCTTAAAATTTTGTTTCTGAATGCATTTTATGGTTCTTACTATCCTTGGTGTCACAAGAATTTGTGACATTTGAGGGGTAGAGGAAAAGCCCTGACCTTTTTTTATCCTTCTGATGCAATGACAAATTAAAAGATTGCTAAGACCTTAATACTTTCATCACTAGTCTTTTCTAATGTTCATTCTTTCCTGGACACTTAGGGCCTGCTCTTTCCCCTATCCCTGGCCTCCCACTCAACCCCTCCCCCCAAAACAACAACAACAACAAAAACTTCTCTTTATCCTGTGTATCAGGAGTTCTTAACTTCCTTTCCATGGGTAGGCTGCTAAAGATTGGAAACCACCAGGTGTTTCTGTATGCAAGACATTGGTGTTTCTGCTTGTTTCTGGGAAGAGAGTCTGTGGCTTTCATCAGATTTTCAAAGATGTCCTTAATCCAAAAAAGGTTTTTAAAAAAACCTTTATATTCTGTATCTTCTTTATATGCTGTATATTCTAGGACAGTCTATTCTAGGACTTTTCCTTCCCTGTCCCTTCCCACCCACCTCCTAAAAGGAAATAGATGCCCCATATCTACTTGAACCACTCATGAAATGCTAACAGTTGCCCTTTAATAATAGTCAGCAGTTGGTATTCACACTTTTTCCATTCTACCACAAAGCATTTTTGCCATTTTATAAAATCAGTTTAGAAATAAGAAAAATGTGAACTTAAATGTGGCAAGATCCACAGCCTCTTCGGGTCATACCTTGCATCTTGAGACTAGTGGAAAAAACCCAAAGGGTTTTTTAAAAATGTTAGGCCAGGGCTTCCCTGGTGGCGCAGTGGTTGGGAGTCTGCCTGCCGATGCAGGGGACGCGGGTTTGTGTCCTGGTCCAGGAAGATCCCACATGCCGCGGAGCAGCTGGGCCCGTGAGCCATGGCTACTGAGCCTGCGCGTCCGGAGCCTGTCGCAACGGGAGAGGCCACAACAGTGAGAGGCCCGCGTACCGCAAAAAAAAAAAAAAAAAAAAAAAAGGGCCATTGATTTTTGTGCAGAAAATAATAATGACCAAAGTTTATTGAGCACTTTTTATGGGCAAGGCATCATCTTAGTGTTACATGTGTGCTCTCAGTTAATCCCCAACACAACTCGGAAAGTGGCTCCATTATTATCACCATTTTATATGTGAGAAACAGGCACAGAGCTCATGTTTGAGATCATGTGGCTGAAATTCAGGCTATCTGACTTCAAAGTTCAGTCTCCAGCTACTATGAGGGTGAAATTTGAAATTTGGAATGAATTTAATTGACATTTTATCCTTTTGCTGAATCTTCAACCAGTTGCTTAGTATAACACTGTACTTGAAAAATACAAAGTGAACAAACCTCACTCCGCAGGTTATGCAAATTTGGTAAATATGGGTAAGTTTGTTATTTTATAGGGTAATATAGCATGTGTTTATGAGAGGGACAGTGTTGATATTTATGATTTCTTTTCCTTTCAAGCTGCAATGCTAAGGCTTGGGCATCTTTAAAGAAGGACCAGGCACCCTGAGCTCACTACTCCAGTATCTCCACAGGGTTAGAGGTGCTCGGGGGAATTCAGTGCCCCACAACTTCAGCCAAAGGAAGGCAGTGTAACAGGGTCAGAGGCAGGGGTTAGAAAAGCTTCAGGACGGAGTGGTAGGGAGGGGATTTACGAGAACCAGCCAAGGAAGGGCAAACAGCAGCCTTCTTTATTTTAATCATTATTTTCTCTGGCAGAGGTAGAGGATAAAGTAAGTTCCACCTTGAGATGCTGGTTTTGGCAGAGAAGTTACTCTGTCACAGCAGGGAGGAACCAGAGAATTGAGAGAAGATTTGTGGGAAACTTTTATCTTTTCCAATGAGGGAAGAAACATGTTAAGTTCATATAGTAGTTAGCACATTTCACAAAACCTTGGAAACCGATCAATGACTTGTCATTGTCTCAAATTAGTTATAATAAATTACTTTTCTATGCAACGAGTTTGGTTAATTTCTCATTTACTACTATTCTATCTATTAAGTCTAAAAACTAATTTGGTTTTGTGAAAATACTGTAAGCAAATCGAAATTAAATTCAACTAATAGACACCATTGTTAGAATAGTTGTAGCAGATTGCCTACCATTTTGATTTATAACAGAACAATTCTCAGCAACACTTAGAAATTACTGTTTCAGAAACAGATGTCAGTACCAAAGGTGACCATCTGACAATGTAGGAGGGACTGGCTCTTGCCCAAGAAACTATTGAGATTATAGTTTACATCTGGTGACTAGTGTGCTGAAGTTACCACATCTCTTTTAAGCTCTCTGGAGAGTAGGGTCCCTAATACCCAACTTTGGTTTTTCTTTTTTTGCAGCAATAGGTTTGATATTACTTGGAAGAGCAGAGATCAAATCACTTTTTGGAGGTTTATGAAATCCTTTATAAAGAGAAATTCATATACTTCCAAGAGAGGTATAGATGACTTTCTGGTTGCACTTTTTTTTTCCTGGTTGCATTTTTGTTTTCATCAAAAAACACTCAGGTGTTTACCTTTGTAAAGGCCTATGAAACCTGTTTTTTTAATTTTTTGGCCGTGCTGCTAGGCTTGCGGGATCTTAGTTCCCCCACCAGGGATCGAACCTGGGCCCCCTGCAGTGGTAGCGCAGAGTCCTAACCACTGGAGCGCCAGGGAATTCCCTATGAAGCCTGTTTTAAATCAACCATTTTGATTGAGGGTTTAACCTTGAGTATACACTGGAGATTGGAAAACAGATATGAAAACCAGCAGATGTCATTGAAGCGTCCACTCCTCTCTTCATTTCTCCCTTGCACTTACTGCCCACATCCAAGCCCTGATGATGAGTCTGCTTCTGAATTGTCTTAAACCTGTTCTCTTTTTGTCTATTTCCATTGTTATGTTTGGTCGTCCTTATCCCTTCCTGAGCACTTCACATCCTTGACTGATACCTCTCTTGGATCCAGTTTTCCTATGTCAGGTTTCCTTCTAAAACAAAGCTCTAAGCCTGTCATGTCCTGTTTTAAAATTTTTCAAAACTCGGAGCTGTCTACAGAAGAGGTCACCACTAATGACCATCCAACAAATTCTGCCCACAATTCTGTTTTACTTAACCTATACAGTATTTTTTGTTTTATTGAGCTGACATTTAAATATCAAGAGATTTCATCAAAAATTGGAATTTGGGGCCTTTCTTGAAAAACTAGAGGATCTGACAACCCTGGGCCCTGCTCAGCAACAATCTGCTGGAGCTAAAGTTGTTTCTTTTAATGGGGGATGCATCTCTGCATAATCCCATCTCATGCATTGCCTGGGCCCGAGTACCAGCTGCCCCCTTAGTAGATCACAGGCTGGTGCCTGCCCCCTTGACTCATCTCAGGCACCGAAGGCCCCTGTGGGCAATTTGCCACCCTGGTCAGTTGGCGTGCCAAATCCGGCCACTGCCGTTCCTCATCCTCCTTGATTCTTCAACTATACTCGCCATATTGGACTCTCCGCTGCTTTACTACACCACAGATATTTATATTGAGAGATATATATGTGTGTGTGTATACATATGCATATAATTCCACTCTGCCCTCTTAAACTGAAGCCTTGAAGACAACTATAGATACTTCCCAAACTAAAACCTAGAGTGTAAGCTCTGTGAGGGCATTTCCTGACACATCCATCTCCTGGGCTTGTCCTGAGGCCCCATGGTCTTGTATTCCTCTTTGCCTTTTGATCTACTTTTCCTTTTCCTCTCCCTGAAATATCTTCCTTCATCATCCCACTAGCTCCTGTTCCTCCCAACCTCCCATTCAAACTCCTGCTTATCCTTCAAAACTCATCTAATATTACTTCCTCTGTAAATCCTTTTCTAACATATTCAGGCAAAATAAATTCCCATATGTTCTCTGCTCCCTTAACATGTGCTATATATGTGTCTCCCCACCCCCACCCCCTATACTACCACATTGTGTCATCAAGAACATGAGCAACTTGAAAGCAAGGACTGTATCTTTACTTTTATAGCCCTAGCTTCTAGCACCTAGCACCTCGACTTAAAAAAGGCTTGTTGGCCGGGGGAAAATGGCAGCAGCCGTGTGGCTGACAGGGTCTTGGTGCTCTGGCCGGGTGTCAGGCCTTTGCCTCTGAGCCGAGTTCAGGACATTGGTCTACCAGAGACCTCCCAGCTCCACATAATATCAAACGGCGAGAGCTTTCCCAGAGATCTCCATCTCGACGCTAAGACCCAGCTCCACTCAAGGACCAGCAAGCTACAGTGCTGGACATTCCATGGCAAACAACTAGCAAGACAGGAACACAAACCCACCCATTAGTAGAGAAGCTGCCTAAAATCATAATAAGGTCACAGACAGTGGCGCTGCCCACCAGAAAGACAAGATCCAGCCTCATCCACCAGAACACAGGCACCAGTCCCCTCCACCAGGAAGCCTACACAACCACTGAACCAACCTTAGCCACTGGGGGCAGAGACCAAAAACAACAGGAACTATAAACCTGCAGCGTGCAAAAAGGAGACCCCAAACACAGTAAGTTAAACAAAATGAGAAGACAGAGAAACACACAGCAAATGAAGGAGCAAGGTAAAAACCCACCAGACCAAACAAATGAAGAGGAAATAGGCAGTCTACCTGAAAAAGTATTCAGAGCAATGATAGTAAAGATGATCCAAAATCTTGGAAATACAAGAAATGTTTAACAAGGACCTAGAAGAACTAAAGAGCAAACTGTGATGAACAACACAAGAAATGAAATTAAAAATTCTCTAGAAGGAATCAATAGAATAACTGAGGCAGAAGAATGGTTAAGTGACCTGGAAGATAAAATAGTGGAAATAACTACCACAGAGCAGAATAAAGAAAAAAGAATGGAAAGAATTGAAGACAGTCTCAGAGACCTCTGGGACAACATTAAACACACCAACATTCAAATTCCGGAGGTCCCAGAAGAAGAAGAGAAAAAGAAAGGGACTGAGAAAATATTTGAAGAGATTATAGTTGAAAACTCCCCTAGTATGGGAAAGGAAATAGTTAAGTCCAGGAAGTAAAGAGAGTCCCATACAGGATAAATCCAAGGAGAAACACGCTGACACATAGTAATCAAATATCAAAAATTAAATACAAAGAAAAAATACTAAAAGCAGCAAGGGAAAAACAACAAATAACATACAAGGGAATCCCCATAATGTTAACAGCTGATCTTTCAGCAGAAACTCCACAAGCCAGAAGGGAGTGGCAGGACATATTTAAAGTGATGAAAGGAAAAAAACTACAACCAAGATTACTCTACCCCCAAAAAAAAAAAAAAAAAAAAAAGATTACTCTACCCAGCAAGGATCTCATTCAGATTTGATGGAGAAATTAAAACCTTTACAGACAAGCAAAAGCTAAGAGAATTCAGCACCACCAAACCAGCTTTACAACAAATGCTAAAGGATCTTCTCTAGGCAGGAAACACAAGAGAAGGAAAAGACCTACAATAACAAACCCAAATCAATTAAGAAAATGGTAATAGGAACATACATATCGATAATTACCTTAAATGTAAATGGATTAAAAGCTCCAGCCAAAAGACATAGACTGACTGAATGGATAACAAAAACAAGACCCGTATATATGCTGTCTACAAGAGACCCACTTCAGACCTAGGGACACATACAGATTGAAAGTGAGGGGATGGAAAAAGATATTCCATGCAAATGGAAATCAAAAGAAAGCTGGAGTAGCAATTCTCATACTAGACAAAATAGACTTTAAAGACAATTACAAGAGACAAAGAAGGACACTACATAATGACCAAGGGATCAATCCAAGAAGAAGATGTAACAATTGTAAATATTTATGCACCCAACATAGGAGCACCTTAATACATAAGGCAAATGCTAACAGCCATAAAAGGGGAAATCAACAGTAACACAATCATGTAGGGGACTTTAACACCCCACTTTCACCAATGGACAGATCATCCAAAATGAAAATAAATAAGGAAACACAAGATTTAAATGATACATTAAACAAGATGGACTTAATTGGTATTTATAGGACATTACATCCAAGAACAACAGAATACACTTTTCTCAAGTGCTCATGGAACATTCTCCAGGATAGACCATATCTTGGGTCACAAATCAAGCCTTGGTAAATTTAAGCAAATTGAAATTGTATCAAGTATCTTTTCTGACCACAACGCTATGAGACTAGATATCAATTACAGGAAAAAATCTATAAAAAATACAAACACATGGAGTGTAAGCAATACACTACTAAATAACCAAGAGATCTCTGAAGAAATCAAAGAGGAAATCAAAAAATACCTAGAGGGCTTCCCTGGTGGCGCAGTGGTTGAGAGTCCACCTGCCAATGCAGGGGACACGGGTTCGTGCCCCGGTCCGGGAAGATCCCACATGCCGCGGAGCGGCTGGGCCCGTGAGCCATGGCCACTGAGCCTGCGCGTCTGGAGCCTGTGCTCCGCAACGGGAGAGGCCACAACAGTAAGAGGCCCACATACTGCCAAAAAAAAATAAATAAATACCTAGAAACAAATGACAATGAAAACACGACAACCTGGGCTTCCCTGGTGGTGCAGTGGTTGAGAGTCCGCCTGTGGATGCAGGGGACACAGGTTCGTGCCCCGGTCCGGGAAGATCCCACATGCAGCGGAGCGGCTGGGCCGGTGAGCCATGGCTGCTGAGCCTGCGCATCCGGAGCCTGTGCTCCACAGCAGGAGAGGACACAACAGTGAGAGGCCCACGTATCACAAAAAAACAAACAGAAAAACATGCCCAAAACTTATGGGATGCAGCAAAAGCAGTTCTAAGAGGGACGTTTGTAGCAACACAATCCTACCTCAAGAAACAAGAAACATCTCAATTAAACAACCTAACCTTACACCTAAAGCAATTAGAGAAAGAAGAACAAAAACCCCCCAAAGTTAGCAGAATGAAAGAAATCATAAAGATCAGATCAGAAATAAATGAAAAAGAAACGAAGGAAACAATAGCAAAGATCAATGAAACTAAAAGCTGGTTCTTTGAGAAGATACACAAAATTGATAAACCATTAGCCAGACTCATCAAGAAAAAAAGGGAGAAGACAAATCAATAGAATTAGAAATGAAAAAGGAGAAGTAACAACTGACACTGCAGAAATACACAGGATCATGAGCGATTACTACAAGCAACTCTATGCCAATAAAATGGACAACCTGGAAGAAATGGACAAATTCTTAGAAAAGCACAACCTGCCGAGACTGAACCAGGAAGAAATAGAAAATATAAACAGACCAATCACAAACACTAAAATTGAAATTGTGATTTAAAATCTTCCAACAAACAAAAGCCCAGGACCAGATGGCTTCACAGGCGAATTCTATCAAACATTTAGAGAAGAGCTAACACCTATCCTTCTCAAACTCTTCCAAAATATAGCAGAGGGAGGAACACTCCCAAACTCATTTTATGAGGCCACTATCACCCTGATACCAAAACCAGACAAAGATGTCACAAAGAAAGAAAACTACAGGCCAGTATCACTGATGAACATAGATGCAAAAATCCTCAAAAAAATATTTCTCCATAGAAGATATACAGATTGTCAATAAACACATGAAAGGATGCTGAACATGACTAATTATTAGAGAAATGCAAATCAAAACTACAATGAGGTATCACCTCACACCAGTCAGAATGGCCATCATCACAAAATCTACAAACAATGTTGGAGAGGGTGTGGAGAAAAGGGAACCCTCTTGCACTGTTGGTGGGAATGTAAATTGATACAGCCACTATGGAAGAACAGTATGGAGGTTCCTTAAAAAACTAAAAATAGAACTACCATGTGACCCAGCAATCCCACTACTGGGCATATACCCTGAGAAACCATAATTCAAAAAGATACATGTACAATAATGTTCATTGCAGCACTATTTGCAATAGCCAGGACATGGAAGCAACCTAAGTGTCCATCAACAGATGAATGGATAAAGAAGATGTGGCACATATTACAATGGAATATTACTCAGCCATAAAATGAAATGAAATTGAGTTATTTGTAGTGAGGTGGATGGACCTAGAGACTGTCATACAGAGTGAAGTAAGTCAGAAAGAGAAAGACAAATACCGTATGCTAACACATATATATGCATGGAATCTAAAAAAAAAAAAATGATTCTGAAGAACCTAGGGGCAGGACAGGAATAAAGACTCAAATGTAGAGAATGGACTTGAGGATCTGGAGAGGGGGAAGGGTAAGTTGGGACAAAGTGAGAGAGTGGCATGGACATATATACACTACCAAATGTGAAATAGATAGCTAGTGGGAAGCAACCACATAGCACAGGGAGATCAGCTCGGTGCTTTGTGATGACCTAGAGGGGTGGGATAGGGAGGGTGGGAGGGAGACGCAAGAGGGAGGAGATATGGGGATATATGTATATGTATAGCTGATTCACTTTTTTATAAAGCAGAAACTAACACACCATTGTAAAGCAATTATACTCCAATAAAGATGTTAAAAGAAAAAAAGGCTTGTTGAATGAATTAGATAAAATCAGACATATAATGGTTACATGCTAAACATTGGTTAACTTTTTAGGAGGGACATATGTCTCCAAACTTAGAAGTTAAGGATGCAGGGAAGCTAGTGGTAAATAGCACAGCTGAGCACAGTGAAAGAATTTACTACCTTAGAATGATCAGTTTCTGTTCTGATACATCCCATGAGTTTTTTCCATACAACTCATCAATTATTCTTTATTGTTAGTTTCCCACGATTCTAAATCTCACACAGTCTTTCTTTTACCAAACTCAGCTAGTCATATGATGTTTCTTATTTTATTCACAGAGGACTCATTTTTAAGTTTGGCCGCACTGAAGACTTGTGGCAGTGAAAACATCTGATTTATTACTGCAGAGAAGTCCTGCATGGGTTTGGTTTTTATTTTCACTGCTCACTCCCAGTCTTTTGTAATGCCATTTTCTAAACTTCTTTCTGAGTGTAGTCTCAACTTAAATTTGTATAATACTAAAATCATGAGAACTCCCTATTTAAACAACAACAACAACAGCAAAATCTATTGTGGTATGCATTTGATTAACTTGTAAAATGTTAAAAATATTTCATATGAGAAATTTTTATTATGTTTTATCATGGTATAATTTGTAAAAATAAATCACAAAAGAAATTATGGAAGCATCTTATATGAGTATTTGTCATATCCAAGGTGCAAAACTGCAGTTAAAGTTCTCTGAAGATTTAATGTGTTTATTTAAATGTGGCCTCTTCTGTGTCAAATGTTAAATGAAATATAAACATATTGTTGTTTTTAAAAAACTATTCAGTGGTCAGAATTATTTCTCAGTATACTTTGTGTTTGGTTTATATGGTTTTGCCAAAAATTCTGTAAATATTTCAGTGTAAGTAACCATTGAGCATCTCCCAAGGGATGAGTGAACATGTTGAAAGAGAGTAGCCCCACAATCCTGCCTCCAGTCTCCTCAAAAGTGTCCCTTCAGTGGTAGTGATTGGGGGGGCGGAAGGGGGTGAGTAATAACTCAGCTGTGATACCTGGTCCTGGTGGGACGCTGACAATCACTCCACAGCCACCATGGAAGGAAAGAGGAAGAGGATAGGGACTTGACACTGGTCTTTACTCACATGACTAATTCTGTTGTCGGTTTGATAATAAATTGGATTCCGTTTCATTGTATCTCTGTACTGAACCACTAAGCTCAAGATAGACCAGCAGGGTCAATTATAATGACAAATGTTAACTACTGGGAATTCTTAGTCTGTTCCTCTTTGGAATTCTGTTATCCCCCAGGCTCCCCTCTTTGGCAAAATGGGAATTTTTTTTTTCTTTAATAAACTAGCTAACTGTGGGATATATATTCTTCAGAACTAAAGCTTGAAATGTTTTCTTTCATAAAACTTGCTACAATTAGCCATTCATTAAATGCCAAATATCACTTAGATTTAAATTGTGGTCCTTTTTTTTAGTATTTATTTATTTTTATTTGTTTGTTTGTTTATTATTTATATTTATTATTTATTTAATTTAGTTTATTATTTATTTAATTAATTTATTTATTTAGCTGCATCTTCATTGCGGCACGCGGGATCTTCATTGCAGTGCGCGAGCTCTCTAGTTGAGGCACGCGAGCTCAGTAGTCGTGGTGCACGGGCTTAGTTACCCCGTGGCATGTGGGATCTTCCCTGACCAGGGATCGAACCCTCGTCCCCCGCATTGGAAGGCGGATTCTTTACCACTGGACCACCAGGGAAGTCCCAGTGGTCCCCTTTCTATGTCAGCCATCGTTTTCTCCCAGTGTGTACAATTTGAATGTTGCCTGGTCATCAACTATTCAAAGAAACGGCTGTGTTGTTCTCATCTCACAGCAAATCACTCCTGGTGAAGTTTTAGATCCACAGGATGTGAGAAGTGGAGGTGATCTTAGGGGTTGAAGTTCACCTTCTCTTCTTACAGATAAGGGAACCCGGACCATGGCAATTTAAATGATTTCCTCAAGGTCATAGAACTAGTTTTTAAATCTTGAGGCAGCGTATCTCCACCATTGACCACGAATGTCTTCCCCACAGTTAAATTCAGGATATGCTCAGGGAGTAGGAACTCCTCGTAAAACTACTGGAATAAAAGCACAGTGTCTGCAAGGGCTAAATCTAAGTGAGTTCTTAGTTTTCCCCTGTTTTATATCATCTGCTTTGCTGATGTAGATGAGTTAACTGATAGCTTAATACTTTACTAAGCGCAAGAAAGGATCTAAATTGTCAATAAAATTGAACCAAAACCTTAATTTTGTGAACTGTGTGTCTGCACCCAAGAAAATAATGATACCATTATCTTTTATGAAACCAAACATAATTATTTAAAATTATTATAATATAAAATTATCCCTTATGTTTTTAGTCTTTTATTTTTAATATCAAATCTATCTCTGACCTGTTTCATTGTACATGAGACTTTGCTGTAATGAGTGTCGCACACACAAAAAAATGGGCAACAGTGAAAAGAAGTTGTTTTCAAACAGCCCTTGTTTTTCTTGGATGCTTTCGCTTAATATCCAGCAGCCAAATGTGGAAACTGTAAAAGGAAAGCAAACATTTTTTATTACAGATGAAGCCTTATTATATGCTTAATATTGTACACATATTGATTCTGGCTTGATCTTTTGAAACTTATGTTGCCCCAAATGTTGTTTCATCACAAAGGTCTTAGAAGTTCTTTCATAAAATCTGAATTGGAAGATCTCTTAGATAGGTAGATCTCATTTCATGTAGCTCTTTACATGGATCATTAGTGGTCACCTGGCTTTTGTTTGAACACCTTCAGTGACAGGAGACTCACTACCACATGAAGTAGTTTATTCCGTTTTGCAGACAGTTCAAATTGTTAGCAATTTATACTGCATCACCCACTGGGACTAGTTAAATTCTTTGGAGAAGCATAGAAAAAAATATTTTCCCTCTTCTACATGACAGTCTCTCAAGTGTTTGAAGATTGTTCTTAGGTCTCCCTTGGGTCTTCTCTTCTGCAAGCTAAATAAATCAATCCTCAGTTCTTTGGTTGTGCCATATGGTACCCTGCCATACAACATCACTGCATGTTGAGTAGCCTTGGATCACAGAATTCTAGAACCAGAAATCAGAGTAGCTAAAGTTTATGCGGTGTTTTCTATGGATCAGTGTGCTAACATTTCACACATGTTACCTCCCTTAAATCCTTCCAACAACCTGGTGAGAGATCTCCATTTCAGAGATCACAGAGCTAGAGGTGGTGGAACCCAGATCTGTCTGACTCCAGAACGTCGAATTTGATCTCATTTCACACATGAAGGAACTGAGCCTCCCCTCCACCCCACAGAAGTAAAGTGACTTGCCCAAGGGCACCAGCCTGTGGTGGGTGAGCTAGGACTCAGTTCAGATCTGCCGCCCAGATAAGGCTGTTTCCACTGGGCCTCTCCCAAAGGGGAGGAATCAGCAGGCTCCTGATCTGTCTTCCTACTTTGCTTTAAAAACCGGCTCTCCTCATTTTGGCAGAACGAGCATTTTTTGGACCCTTACTGTGTGTCTAGAACATTATTTTAAATCAGAAGCAGGGGTGACACCAGTGTGACAAGGCTATACTGTTTTGCATAAAACAGCAAGAGGAACTCAACGCATTTTGTCGTGTTTTTGTGCCAAAACGGTGGTGTTTAAATTTTTTGGCAATACAATCCTGTAAAAAATAAACTACAAATACGTGTTCAGAAAGCAGCGGATGACCTGGGGTGTACCGCAGTCATTTCAGAATCCATCCTACGTGCTTAACCCTGTCATACTGCTCACCCCTGGAACATTCATTTCATGGTACCATTTCCCCACATAAACCTTGGGAGCTTCCCATCGCCTGAAGGATGATTCAAGTGACTCTGCCCACCATTCATCCTCCTCTTCACCAACTCGCCCCTGAGCCAGTTGCTTCATGCTTCTCCTGTGTTTGCTCTCAATCCTCCCCTTTCTTGGAATGTCTTCCAGTTTCTGTCACTTAGCCACGTCCAGCGAATCCTGACCTCCCCAAGCTTGTGACCTCTGCCTCCGCTGGTTCGACTAGCAGCTACTGCCAGGGTTACTTATTTAGTACCTAATAGATAGAGCTGTGCACAGGTAAAGATCCAGTTCTTCTAAGTGCTTAGACCCCTATTTTCTCTGTTTGCATCCACACAATAATCAGAACAGGGGCTTGTCCATGGGAGACTCGCAAAACAAAGTTCCTTTCTTCATTTTAATAAATGGATGTCAGTGGGTCCTTGTGCCTTGGAAAGCATGAAATAAAATCCATGGTTTATGAAATTGAAATTAAAAGTTGAAAGAATTTATCCTCTTAGTGAAGGCAGAAGACATATGAAAAATTATAAATTGGATTTTTGTAAATCAGTATCTGGGTGAGGATCACTGTAATTTCCAAGAAGACAAAGGGTTAGTACATGCAGCTCCTTAAGACCTAGAACTAAATTTTATTTAGATGTGTCTCCCCAGCTCTTCATACAATATTGATTACATATTAGCTAATATATTTATGGAATTAATAATGAGTGAATGAACAAGTACATCTTAAGAAAATCATCCAAGGATGGCATGGGTGTTCTTGTGGGGTGGTGAGTGCCCATCCCAGGAAGTGCTGAGCATGGTCTGGGCAACCAGTGAAGGAATGTCCCTTCCAACCCCCAGTAGTCTGCTTCTATGACACACAATAAAGGGCATTCCATAATGTTTTAAATGTCTTTTGGGATGGTTTACCAAAAAAAAAAAAAAAATCACCTCTGGATTTATCAGCTTTGGAAGTTTGTATTCTTGCTTTTTAAATGCAAGCTATAAGTGTTACACTGCTGAATCAATAGTTCTACTCAGCTGTAAAAAAATATACATCAGAAGATGAGGGGAGACATAACCATTCTCCAGTAGCTGCCCACAACACATACATGCTGTGTCTTTGGAGCCAAACAGACACTGATTCAAATTCCTCCTGTTCCATTTACTAGGTCTGTCATTTTGGACAAGTTACTCCTCACCTGCAGACGGGGAGACTTATTCTTACGCAGGGTTTTTGCGAGGATAAAATCAGATAATGTTGAAAAGCATGCAGCACAGAATCGGAAACAATAGGCTTGCAATAAATGATAGCTGTTAGGCTTACACATTCCTTTGTGGTTGTCTAAACCCCTAGTAATAAACTTTCACATTCACATGGCAGTTTGCATATTACATAATGTGGTCACATATGTTATGACCCCACCTGGTCTTCAAAACAACCCAGTGAGGTAGAACGAAGGTTACTGTTCTTATTTTACCAGTGAGAGAGGTCAAGGGTCTTGCCTACATCAGACCTTGCAGAATGGTGACTAGAATCCAGGTCTTCTTGTTCCAGGGACACAATCTCCATTTCACCTGCTGCTGCAAGGGGCTAGTGTTGGGGGCGGGGGTTCCTCAGGTTTCCTTCATTTGTTCAGCAAGTATTTATTGCAACTCAAATAATTCAGCTGGATATTTGTCCTATTTGTGGTATCTCTCATTAATGAGCAGAGTGCTTGGTATATAATAGTTGCTCAATAAGCACTTGTGGAATGAATGGATGGATGAAGCCAATTTTCTGAATCCTTTCACTAGATCACCCTGTTTCTGCTAAAGGGGCAAGAATACTTGCAGGGGACTGGGAGAGACTAGCTGTTGGGAGAAGCCATATAGAGAGAAGCTGGTGCAAGATGAGGCAGATTACACACAACAACATGGATGACTCCCAGAATAATTACACTGAGCAAAAGAAGCCAGACGAAGAAGAGTACATGCCGTGTGCTTCCATTTATATAAAATTATAGAAAATGTAAGCTAATCTATAGGACAGAAAGCAGTTCAGTGGTGGCCTGGGGATGGAACAGGGTGGAGTCAGGAGGGAGCAGTTTCAAAGAGTCAGGAGGAAATGTTTGGTGGTGATGGATATGTTCTTACCTTTATTGCGGTCATGGTTTCATAGGCGTATAAACATGTTTAATGTATCAAAATGTATACTTCAAATATGTGCAGTTCATTGTCAAGTATACCTCTAGAAAGTTGTTTCAAGAGGAAGAGGAGGAAAGAGAGCGCGGAGATGAAGGAAAGGGAGACGAGGTGGGTTTTCTCCGTAGGTTCTCTCTGTTTCGCCCCTACAGACACAAATGCCAAGGCCTATAGTAAGGCTGGTTCTCTGTCCCTTTAGTGGTCAGTATCTTGGTCTGCTGGGTGGAGAAAGGGTTGGCCTGGGACTCAGAAGGACTGCTTCCACTCACAAAGGCATGATGCTGGGCATTAGCCTGCCCTCTGTCGGCCCCCACTTCCCATTTATAACTTGGCAATATGGGTCCCTGCTTGCCCAGCCGACCTCAGCATCAATTGGAAGATTACCTAAGGTGACACACATCAGAATGCTTTGTGAACTGTGAGTGTAGGTTAAGGGGAGGAGGGCAGTGGGGTTTCAGGGAATGAGCCCTGACCTCCTCTCTAGCCCAGTCATGACAACAAACACTACAATGTCACACAGACCCTCAGCAGCAGCTGAGTTGTTTGAACTTTACGTCCCCTGACTAAATAACCCCAGACACCTATGCTGCAAGTTTTCTCGTGTCCACTAGCTCTAATTTCTTCAGCTGTGCCACTCAGTCCCTGTGAGAACTTGGATACTCGTGGCTCCACTTGGAGGTCTATCGAGTGAGGGGATTGGACTCTCTGGCCCCTATGGTCCTTCTGGCTCTTGCACTGCAGGATTCCATCACCTTAACGTCAAACTGTTCGCCCGCCCACTTTGGTGACTCCAGGTGGGGAGGAGACATGTGGCCAGTGACAGTTCTTGCATCCCTGACCCTCAGTGATTTTGAGGAATCAGGGAAATGGGAACATTTACTACATCCTCACCCCCCCACCAACACACACGCACGCGCACGCATGCACACACGCTCACACACGCACGCATGCACACATGCTCACGCACGCATGCTCACACGCTCACACACACATCTTGGATTTGTTTGTTTGTTACTTTACTCTCATAAACACCAAGTTAACATATATACCCAGTATATTTTTAAGTTCATTCACTCAAAACCTTAGACATTAATAGGTTAAAACGCTTACCTTCCAGAAAGTTTGGTCATTAAAATAGTTAACCACGTGAGGTGACTTCCATATTTTGAGGTTTAAGAGCATACCTGTTTAAATTCATAATTAAATGTTACACACTTAGATGATTGCATTTGTTATCTCAAAATTAATCAAAATATTATAAGTCAACTATGGTATCTCAGCAGAAATCCTTTTTTCTCCCACAACCAGGAGATAGACAAATTGAAGCACTGTCCTTCCTGGACCAGCTTAATTAATTCTATAGACATCTTTCAAAAGGAACTGGCAAGAACAATTACATCCAAAGGATTTAGGTTACGCAGGGAGGTATATGATCGTCATGGATTAACACACTTCCCAAGATGGAATAGAAGGACCCTGTTAGACGGTGCCCCTCTTAAGAGCTGGTCTATTTAAAATGCAAAAGCTACCATGGAGAGCGACTCAAATAGCCGCCCCTGCAGGTCCATCCTCACTGGTTCCAATAAAGTCCCAGTGACCTCAGCTCAAGATTCCACTTGTTAGGAAAGTAGTTTATAACAACTTGCGTCTGTGCCTGTTCTTTTCACCCATCCGTCCTCCGCCCAAAGAGCTCGGGCCCTACGCCTTCCCCAGTCGCTCAAAGTCTGCCAAATTTCCAGTACATAAAGTAGTGTTTACCTTTCATGTGAAGCAGGGAAATGCCATTGATAGGTTTATCTGTGTATTTTTAATGATGATCAGTCCCAATGTATTAAATAGTAAGATTAACAAGAGTAGGTGTGTGCTTATTCATATTTTCATCTTATAGTGTGTGCCTTTAACTGATATTGGCATGTAGAGTGCAATCAGCACACCTCATTTAGCTAGAATTACTCAGAAATGATCCCTGTCGCCTACATATATTTTCCAGATAGCTGAGGCTTACTCATCTGATGCAAATCCTCTAAAATTATTATATTTTCTTGTCTTATGAGACAACACAGAACACATTTAGACTTTAAAAAAAAAATCAGAACTGTTCCTAGGAACATCCTTTTATGAAATGTGCTGTGTAACGTGGAGAAGGGCTACAGCTGCTGAAGGTTACTGGCCTGTTCTCCAGCAGCCCAAGCTTCTCATGTTCTTGTGACTGGTTTTAGGAAATTCTCTTCTCCTGCTAGGCTCTCTGCTTTCACTTCTAACTTCTACGAGGGTGCCTTGCCTCTAGAAACCTATCCACCTCTAATCTGCTATTTCTAATCCGCCTGACCTGGGAAACCCCATAACTATGCTTGATAAGATGGTTTCTTAAATAAGTGCATATATTATAGACGGGCTCCACGGAACGAGGTCTCTTCACATGTAAAATGGTTGGCTTAAGGGGTCAGTTTGTTGCCATCTTGGCCTCTCGGAGGCCTCTTTCCGCCTCCATTGTCCAAGTCCTTTTTTATCACTGGCTCCCTCATGTGGAAAGCAACATGTGAAGAGGAAAGCTGGTTGGTCTTAACTCTTAAAGGAATGATAGGAGTGTCTTTCCTCTATTCTCTTTCTTGGCTTCAGTGAAGCACAGAAAGCCTCCGCACGCTGGGGCGAGTGGTAAATGGTGTGAGAGGCCAGGTGTAGGGCTGCCAGATAAAATACAAGATGCTCAGTTCCTTTTGAATTCCAAATTGGGTGCCTTGTGTTTTCACTTGCTAAATCTGGCAACCCTATTCAGGGTTGGACTGCCACCACGAATAGAATGTAAAGTGATGGCTGGAGACATTTTTCTTATCTGTATTTAATTAATCACCTCAGACTCTGTCGGAAGCTGAGGCCAATTGTTACGTTAAAGCAATTCTAGCCAATCTCACTCTCTAAAACTCCGAACGGTACTTTCATACATGTTTCAGAGCTGAAAGGACGCCATATGATTAGTTACTATAATCATTTCATTTTACAGAGAAGCCAGCCAATGCCCAAAGTGACACGCCCAAGATCACACAACTCCTTAGTGTCTACTTATGCTATTTTGTCTCTTATTTGGCATTCACTCCATGCTTAGAGGTACAATATATGAAAATCTAACCAATAAAAGCTGTTTGCTTGTAGAATAACAGTGAGCAGTTCTGTACAGAATGCATGTTTTCACCTAGCATGTAAGACTGGCAAATTGGTATCTCCCCAAGATTCTTTGCAGGTCTGTCATATTGCAGAAGCAAAAGAACATCAGTCCTCTGTTTACAGTTCTCTAATGCCTTCCCATGTCTCAGAATGATCTGGCTCCTTGCTACCACTCTATCCTCAACCCCTGCCACTCTCCCTGTCACTCCACCCACATCAGCTACACTGACATCCTTGCTGTTCCCCAGACACGCAATGCATGCTCCTGCCTCAGTGCCTTTGCACTTGCTGTCCCTTTTCATGGAATGTTCTTCTCCCAAATAAACACATGGTATCTCCCTCATTTTTTGCATTCAAGTCCTTGCTTAAAAGTCAGCTTCTTAGATAGGCCTTCCTTACCACCCTTCTAAAAGAGCAGCCCACCTTCACAATAACTCTACGTTCCCCCTACCCTGATTTATTTCCCTTCATAGTGCTTATTACTATCTGACATAGCACATATATATTCATTTTATTTTATTTTATTTTTTTCTGTTTATGGGAAAAGCCCCCTCCCCATCTAGAAGGTCAACTCGATAAGGCCAGGGAATTTGGTTCACTGCTGTATCCTGAGTACCTAAGAATAGTGCCTGGCTCATAGCAGATATTGAACAAATATTTGCTGAACAAAATAGTATTTAGGTGTTCTCAGGGAGTAAAAGGTAAGCTCTGTAGCATAAGGGTCTCCTTGGTCTTCTGTGCAAAATTTGATGAAATCACCAGTCCTGGGCTCAAGAGGCTGCAGTGTCCAGGTGACTTCTGAGGACCTTTCCAATTATGAAAGTTTGTAATTCTGTGTTCCTTTATTTTTTAATCAAGGTCTGGGCTCTTTGCCTCCTTTGGCTGGAGCTGAGGGGGTGGGTTCAGGGGGAAGGGCATGGGCACATACACGTCCAGGGATGGGGCAGGTTCAGTCTAGGCCCAGGCCCTGTGCCCTGGACAATGGTGGAAGAAGGGTGGTCTCACACTGACCTGTCAGAAGACCAGATCCCACACCCATAATGATGGTGAAGCTGAATGCCCCGGAGTCAGTGAGTATCTGGTAGCCAAGCCTAGAAATGACAAAGCAGAGGTGGTCACATTTGGGCATCAGGCCGCAGAGGTCATTGGGGACAGAAAAGATTGCAACAGTAGTGATGCTGTCAGGAAGGGCCACCAGGAGAACAAATGTCCCCTCCCTAGGCAGTACATTCCCGTCATTCTCCCACAAAGCTATGCAGACATGTAGAAGGGGAAGAAGGGATTTCAAGATCCTCTTTGGCTTACTTTAGTTCTCAGACCCCATGAACGATGAACTAGAGTAGAAGTCAGAAAACCCAAGTTCAGGTCCCAGTTCTGTTACTAGCTGCACGACCCTAGGCACTTAAACTCTCACAGTCCTGAGTTTCCTCATTAGGCAATTAAAGATGTAGGTTTTATTTCTATCAGGGCGAGATGGGGTACAGCTTGGCCATCAGACCCATCTCCCCTGCCTACCCCCTTGGACATATGTGCCTGTCCTCTCTCCTTCAAGGCAACCCAGGGCTTCACTTTAAACTATTAAGCGGCCCTTGGAGGACACCTGTGTGACCTTGCAGTAGGCAAAAAGTTCTTAAACGTGACACACAGGAGCTAAACATAGAGGGAACAATGATAAATTGGACTATGATAAAATTAAAACTATTGTTCATCAAAAGATACCATTAAGAAAGTAAAAAATCAAGGGGCTTCCCTGGAGGCACAGTGGATAAGAGTACACCTGCCAACGCAGGGGACACAGGTTCGAGCCCTGGCCCGGGAAGATCCCACATGCCGTGGAGCAACTAAGCCCGTGAGCCACAAATACTGAGCCTGCGCTCTACAGCCCGTGAGCCACAACTACTGAGCCCACGTGCCACAACTACTGAACCCCATGTGCCTAGAGGCCATGCTCTGCAACAAGAGAAGCCACCGAAATGAGAAGCCTGCACACCGCAACGAGGAGTGGCCCCAGCTCGCCACAACTAGAGAAAGCCCACGCGCAGTAACGAAGACCCAACGCAGCCAAAAATAAATAAATAAATTTATTTTTTTAAAATCCCACAATTTGTGAAAAATGCTCCATCCAGCCTCCAAGCACAGCATCTGACTGATTTACATTCGCTCACCCAAATGGGAAATCGACAAATATTGTTTGTGGAATGAATGTAAAGTCAACTGACTCATCCAATGACACAGAGCTAATAAAACAGCTGATCCACACTTCCCAGAAAGCGCTCTAACTGCCAGCTCAATCCATTCCCCATCTTTCCACTACATCCAGATGCCCCTCCTACGGAGGCAGCAGCATCAGTAACCATCATAAAGAAAGGGGCCATGTGTTGGGTGTTTACTCCATGCCAAGCACTGTCCCGAGCCCTTTAATTATTATATGTTGCTGAATCTTCACAGCAGCCCTGGGACATGGATCTTATTATCCTATTTTACAGATAGAAAACTGAGACTTAAAGAGAGTTTGAATACCATGCCTAAGGTCACACAACTGGTAAATGTGACCTTGGTCTGTGTGCCCTTTGCTTCCAGCAGACCAGAGGCCACCCTGAGAGGGGTCATCGCTGTCACTGTGCCCTTCCCTTTGCCAGGTTCCCGCAGAGGAGAGAGGACTACTTCTTGGTCCTCAGCTGTCTCATCCTGATGAGAATTGGCTTGTGGACGGGTGCTGGAGCCAGCTCACACAGACACAGAGGCCGATGGTTCTCAGCTCTTCTCAACTCCACGTTCAGGGGTGTTACCTTGATGGCTTGAAATTGGCCACAGGGAGAAATCAGCAAATGCTCTAAGTCAGGGCTTTGTTTCCCTGGAGAGCCAGTTGTTCATCCTTTAGCAGCACACTGCTGGTTGACAGCTTTGCTTTTTTTTTTTTGCTATAGGCCAATAGTTCTCAAACTTGAGCTTGTATGAGAATCACACAGAGGACTCTTTAAAACAGACTGCTGGGCCTGCCCCCAGATTTCTAATTGTGTGGGTCTGGGGTGGGGTATGATTTGCATTTCAAACAAGTTCCCAGGTGATGCTGATGCTGTTGAGAGCCACTGTTCTAGGAGAGCAACAGAATCACAGAATTTGGGGGATAGAAGGGTAGGTGGTGCAGAAGTTCCAGGTCGGCAGCCCACGAGCAGAATTTGGCCCACACAATGTTTCTAGTGATTTTGAATCTTTTGCCAATGCTTGGGAAGTACATGCAAAACTCTGGATTTCTGACTTTTGAAAAGTCATTAGATCTGGCAACACTTATCCTGGGACCCTGCACGGTATTAGCTGCCCGGCACTGAAGAGCAAATGCCCATAGTTTCCTCCCCTCACCAGTCTCAGTTTTAACCTTACCTGCCTGGTCCCTACAGGTATCTGAGTGTAGGACCCTGCTAGATCAACCCCTCATTTTACAGAGGGGAACTCAGGAGCCCAGAGAGAGGAAAAAGCTTTGCTGAGAGTCGCACAGCTATTGAAGCAGTGGCAGGCACATCGTTGGAGTCCATTACAGAGATGCACTGCCTCCCACAGACCATCCCCTCCCCACCCCCAAATGGGATCCTCTTCACCCCCAAGCAGCTCATGGAGGTATATCTCACCTGCTCACAGAAGATTCCTATAATTTGGGGCTATGGTCGTCTCTCTTGTTAGAACTGAGGGATGCAGACCTCCATGATTTCTTTGAGATACCTCCACAACGATGAGCTCTCATCACCCACCGCAGGTGCTCATAACCTTTACAGCCAGGTTTCAGCCACATGACCTTGGACAACTAACTCCCCCGAAATATCATTTCTTAGGGAAAGCTAATAATACCTCACCAGGTGGTTGTGAGGATTGAATGAGATGATGACGTAATGATTTTAGCATAATGCCTAGCATTTAGAAAGCAGTCAAACAGTACTGTCATCAGTAATATTATTATTGTTATCACTAACTCAGTTCATCTGGAAAAATCTATCCCTGTGCCCAAGTTACTCTTCCATTATATGTGAGTCACATTCAGAAGATAAACAACTGCCCCCCACCGCAAAAAAAAAAAAAAGGAAAGAAACAAGAAGATAACTTCCAGAAGGTGATGGCCAGGGTTCTGATCATTGCTGTCCATTGTCTGGGGGGCACAGGACCTGACTCTGGTCTGGAGACCCACGGTCCCACCTCACTGCGTGACCTTAGCCAAGCTCCTTCCCTCTCTGGGTCTCAGGGATGGGCTGTACTCAGCATTTTCCTACATTAACATATCAAATCCTCTTAACCACACAGTACCTGGCCTCAAGTAGCACCCAACACCCCTAGGAGGGGAGGAATTATCATTATCTTCATTTACCATCGGGTGACAGAGGCTCAGAGAGGTTAGGTAGCATGGCCCAGCTAGTAAGAGGCCAAGACCCCACGGCACACTTCACCACAACCTAAACCACCAGGGACTGAAACACAGGCTCAGTTGGCTTGAGCCTGATCGCCTGCTCTGCCTGCATTTGGGGAGGACCCGGGACTGTCTGCCTTTGCCCTGCACCTAAGCTGCCTACTTTAGAAAGAAGGGGCCTGGACAGGTGATAAGTCCATACACAGTAGGGGCTGGGCAGAATTTCAGAATAAATTGGCCAACGAATATTCACTGAAGCCTCTGACTGCCCGGCCCTGGGCACTACCCCCCCTTCCCCGGCCAGGGGCTCTGGGCACACTCCTTCCTGAGCTGGATGGGGTGATAAGGGGCTGAGGCAAGTGACCTACGTGGAAACCTTGGTCCACTTGACCTGAAGCGCCGTCAGCACAATGTTGGTGATCCCTCCGAGTAGACCCGGCAAGCCGAAGGTATACTGCACGCCGTAGGTGTCATGGAGGTCCAGCGTTCGTTGAAGACACACCTGGGAACAAACACCATTACCAGCAGATCTGCATGTGGGACTGATACTCCTTACCGACCCTTTCACAGACGCTTGGCATCCAGGGTATCCAGGGGGATGGGCATTAGGACTCAACTAAATAAGTGCTTCTCAGATTTGAATGTGCACTCACAGCACCTGGGGAGCTCATTAAAATGCAGAGTTGGACTTAGTGGGTCTGGGGCCTGAGATTCTGCATTTCTAGCAAAGTCCCAGGTGACACCAATGCTGGTCCGTTGTCCACACTACTCACATTTGGGGCTGATAATTCTGTGTTATGCCAGGGGCCCTCCTGTGCACTGTAGGAGGTTTAGCAGCGCCCCTGGCCTGTACCCTCTAGATGCCAGGAGCACCCCTCTCCCAGGTGTGTCAACCAAAACTGTCTCCAGATATTGTCAAATGTCCCCAGGGACTGATTGAGACCCACTGGTCTAGACCAAACCTAACAGCCATCCAAGAGACTACATGGCTGATGAAAAGGAAAGAATCTGACCACACCTCTAGACGCCCAGTCAGTACTCCTTCCATTTCGTCACTTGGCCTCCCAGATGGCTGGGAGCCAACAAATGTGCATACCAATGCAAATTTCATCAGGCTAGTTCCCTCCTTAGAATCCTCATTGTCTTGAGAATAAAAATTCAGACTCTTGAACTCGCCCAGAAGGTATTCCTGAGCACCTGCCATCTCCCAAGGCTCTGGTGAGAGGCACACTCCCTGATGAACTTTATGCTTCAGCCTAAAGAACATCTTTCCGTTTCCTGGTTGGGCCCCATGCTCTTCTTGCCACTGAGCCTTTGAACACACTGTTCCTTCTGCCTGGAGTACATTTCCCACTTCTTTCCCTGGCTAATATAAGTTCTTTGTCAATGCTCGGGTGAGACCTTCTCTGCTCTGGGAGGCATTTCCTGACCCATCTCAGGCCAGCTTAGATGTGCTCCAGTAGCAGTTAACACACTGTGTTGCGTTTATTTGTCCGTTTCCTTCACTACACTATAGCTTGGGAAGCAGGAAGACTGTTAAAACAAATGTGTTGAATGAATGAATGAATGAGTGAATGAATGAATGAAAAAATCAGTGAATCATCTTTGAATCCTTCCCGCAGTGATAGACTCAAGGAACCTGAGGCACAGAGAAAGTGACAGACACTGAGCCTCATGATACTTGTGATACATGTTTTTTGGCCACGCCGCGTGGCTTGTGGGATCTTAGTTCCCCAACCAGGGATTGAACCCGGGCCCTCGGCAGTGAAAGCTTGGAGTCCTAACCGCTGGACCACCAGGGAATTCCTGTGATACACGTTTTGCTGAATATGTCCTACTTTCATCAGAGGATCTCAAAGCCAGAGGAGATGAAAGACACACGCTTCCACTCCAAAGATGAAAAGCAGACTACCCCATCTTTTGGTCACATTGAACTGTTGGTAAGTTCTTCCTATTTGGGTTTGAAACTGCCTCCCTGAATATCCACGGTTCATCCAAATTCATCTTCTTGTGTCACCCAAAAGTCTATTCCTTTTTCCTCCATCAGGTCTTCAAACCTATGAAGATCTGTTGCTCCTAAATATTTCTCTTAGAAGTGTGTGATGGCAAATCGTCTATAATGGCGCATTCTGATGTTACCAGTATATGTAGAATATTGAAGGAAGAAAGATCCATCCACTCAGAAGAAGAACTAAATAGTCAGAAGTGGACGTGACCTGGATTACCAGCCCAGCATCCCTCTTTTGAGTGCTGCCCTTCCCACCCCCATTCACATGGTTCATGGACAGCAGACTTGCATGTATGATGTGCCGTACCTCCCACCCAGCCAAAGATGGGCACATTATCCAAGTTAGACCAAGGAGCCCCTTCTCCAAGGAATTTGCAACTGGGGCCAAGAGATTTCACCTGGCTGCTTTCTTGAAGAGAAAGATGACACTCCACCATGTGGAGTAGGAGAAGAAGAAGGAAGTCTACAGAGTGAGAATAAAGCAGATGTTCAGGAAAAGCAAAAAAAGAAGAGCAGGGATTTCTTGGGTTCCCCACAAGACTCGCATCCCTGGTGCCAGCCATTCCTGGGCTCCCAGCAGCATTCCTGTCCTTGGGTTCAGTGATACCCCAGTAACCTTCTAACAAATCCCCCTTATTCCTGAGCAAGCTTGAATATGTTCTGATACTCGCTCCCCAGATCTTAACAAATGCACCATCCGACTTGGGTGGATCCCTCACCCAAGCTCTGAAGCTAAACTGAGAAGGTGCCAACGGCTGCCTAATGCAGCCCTTGGCACTACAAGATGGCCCGCCATGTTCTAGGGGCCTGGACCCTGGTGGAAGCCAAAGCAGCAGGTGTTCATTGCCCAGCTCCTTACCTGCAGGTACGTGGCTCCCCAGATGGAGATCAGCCCAGCCAGGAGACCCAGCACCATGGCAAGCCAAGGAGAAGGGATCAGGTAACAGGGGGCGCCCACAGCCACACCTCCTGCCAGCACCGCATTGTGGATGTGAGTCTGCAGAGGAATAGCTTGTGGGTGAATGAAATGACATAGAGAGGACAGGATCTCTCTAAATTACTTGGTAAGCCGGTAGCAAGAAAACAGTGTAACATCTTCCCTGCTTCTCTGATCCTGAAACCAGCCCCTCCCCTCTGCTGAGAGTTCACCAACGGTCTTATCTCACCCCACTTCTCAGGCTCAGGGAGCAGTCACCCTGATTGGGAGTCATTTAGCCTGAAAGTGCAGTTACTCAGGATCCTAGCCATGCTCGCACTTAGTTGTGATGTGTCCTTGGGCGATTAACCACTCAGTGCTTTAACTTTGTCACCAGAAAAATGGGGTTTTGATTGTATCTACTGATACGGTTATTGTGAAAATTGAGTCATCATATATAAAACTCTGAGCCCAATGCCTGGCATAGAACATGAGTAAATGCCCCCCAAATATAAGCCATTATTATTGTTTTTTACTATTATTATTATTGGCTACTTGGTGCCGATGTCACCCTGTATTATTGGACCCCATCCCAAGAAGCTGGCCCTTGTTCCTGGGTCATGTCTCTGCTATGACCTTCACCTCCTCTAGAACTGGGGCTTTGCCTTGCTCTTATGCTACTGCTCTCTGCCCCTCTCAATTCTACCCAGATCTTGGAGCTCTGGGCCCTGGGACCAGCTTCTGGGCTTCCCCGACCTGATGCCTACACCTGCCTCCCTGGATGTCACTACCTTGTCTGATCCTAGACTCCCTGTGACCATGGAGCTCACCTGTGGGGACCCTCACCTCCCCTTAGTGCTGTTAACCTGTCATCCTTGGCCATCTTCTCTCCCCTTCACCCCCCCTACCCCCCGCCCCGCCCCATCTGTCTAGACTTTCCCATCATGTCTGGCTGGCTGACCTCATGCCCTGATCATCACGGGACCTTGTTTTGTCTTTAGCCTACCATCTCACGGATCTCTCCCCCGAAAACTCACACACAGACTCGCAGCTACGTTGTTAATAGCAGCTAATATTTGCCCAGTACTTATTAGCTCTGGGCATGAAGCCCTTTACGTGCATCATCTCTCAATTCCCACTTTACATATGAGGCAGTTGAGACTCAAACAGTTTAAGTGGCTTGGCCAAGTTCGGATGGCTAGGGAAACAAAGATCTTTACTTCGGATTCCGCTTATTCCATTCTTGAAATTTCCTCGGGGAAGGGGAGAGGATGACTCATTCTACCCCAGCTTTTCTCTGCTGACTCTTGCTTATGGGAGCTGGCTTTAGTAACCACCAGAAATGGGGTTCAGACTTGGGTTTGTTTGATGTCAAGGCTGATAGATTTAATCGCTCCCCCCAGAGGGCCTTTGCTCATTTGACAGTCTCCTATGTTCCAGGCCCATTTTGACAAGGCAGTGCTGATGGGCTGATGCCCCACGATGCCGCAGACAAGACCCCATCACCCGATATGCTCTTTCCCGACCTGTGGGGCTGGCACTGAGGCCGGCGGGTTGGGTGTGAATATGTGTGTCAGGCCTAGAAGACCCAAGTGCTGCCCAAGGGACAGCCCCCCTCCTCACCATGTTGATCTTCCCTTGAGGGTGCGCAAAGGCTGACACTGAGATGGCTGTCACCATGCTGACAGCAAGGGCGTAGTAGGTGTTGAACAAGGCCTTCTTCTTTTCGTCCGGAATGTCCAGCAGAGCGGAGTTGAAACTCGGCCAGAACATCCACAAGAAGAGGGTGCCTGGAGGCCAGAGAGGGTCAGTGGCCGGAACCAGTATTCCTGCTCCAAAGCCTGAGCCAGGGGGACTTCAGACAGGAGAACTCTGGACCTGGCAAGTCTCATCTCTGTCACTTTCTTGCTCTGTGACTTTGGGCAAATCATGTCTCCTCTCTGAATTCTTAAGCTGGTAGGGCCCAGCTAACATAATTTACAGGCAAGGAAACTAAGGTCCAGAGAGTTGAAATCACCAAACCCCAGGCCTCCTGACCCTGGCCTGTGATGGCTTAAATGCTTATTTTAAAAAATTAATGGGATGCTTTCATTTGGCCCAATGGCCTGGTATTCAGTTGCCTGCTGGCGATCTCACTGCCTGATTTCCTTCTTCTAAGCCTCTCCCAGCCTCTAAGTTCATCACTTTTACTGGAGCTCTTCAAACTATTGATACACCACTATTACTCCTCTCTTCCCACTCCCATTCTTTCCTCCACTCCTAGGCCCGGTTTTCTTCATGTGTCCAATTCTCTGCTTTAAGTTGAGGACAAAAGGATTGGATAACCTTATTTAAACTGAGATGTAATGAGCCTCTCCTCTCCTTTGGATATTAATGAAGAGAAGTTCCCTAGAGGGGAATTCAAAGATGTGAATTCTTCAGATACCACTTGAAGAAATGGATCATTACCGAGGGGCTTCAGACACCCAGAGAAGGTTGGAAAAGGAGAGAGATTTTCCTCCAGAGCCCTTTTGGAGCCTCTTGCCCACCCCAGATCCGAGCCCACCCACGCCACCTTGTCCTCACCCAGCATGGCAAACAAACTGGGGCTCGTGGCCGTCTGTTGTTTGTCCTCCGCTTCTTTAGGCAGAGGCTTCGGGAGGCAGCAGGCCACAGTCAGCCCGAAACAGGCCGCAAACACGTGGATGTACATCATGCTTATGTGGTTGTCCATCTGCAACAAAACCCAGCGGGAACAGTGAGTGTCAGCATCTTCTGCCCACAGGGAGGGAACCTCCCGTGTTCCTTGGAGAAAGTTCTGGCTTCATGTAGGAGGCGTGACTTGAAGTCAGGAGACTGACCCAGCCCAGCAGCCCCCCTTTCAGAGGAGTCCCGTGAGTTGCTGTGTATTTATTCCCGACAGGTTTCTGGTTGGCTTTATTTTTTTAGTTGGCCACGTCTTGCAGCTTGCAGGATCTTAGTTCCAGGACCAGGAATTGAATCCAGGCCACAGCAGTGAAAGCGCCGAGTCCTAACCACTGGACCGCCAGGGAATTCCCCCCTGGTTGGCTTTAAACACTTTTGGCTGAAGTCCACTTGGGGGGGGGGGAAGAGCCACACGGACATGTACCCCACTGCTTCCTACATTTTGGCAGAATTTCAAATTTTGCGTAGAGTATGAGTGATGTGATCTTTGCACCATGAAGCAGCCAGAATTTTTATAATACGGAACTAAAGTGTTCAGAAAATTCCAGCTATATGTTCATTTTGCTTTATGAATATCGAATTTAGTAACCCTTCATAACTCACTTCATGGGCTACTGGTAAGTCCTGTCAGCTGTGCCTTCAGCAAATATCCAGGTTTGGCAAAAGTTTCACCACCACGCTCCACTGACCCCCACCTTGGTTTAAGCCACCATCAACACTTTCCCAAATTTTTGCAGTAATCTTCTAACTGGTCTCCCCATTTCCACCCTTGTCCCCCAACTGACTCTTCTCCACGTAGCAGCCAGAGAGACCCTGTTAAAATCTTAGCTCATGGCATACTTCTGCTCAGAATCCCCCAGTGAGGGGGGTGGGAATTCCTCCATGTCTCCCTTAATGTCAAAGTCAGCGTTCTTCCTAGGACCTACAGGACCCTGCATGATCTGCCCTCCCACAACCTCTGTGACTCCACCTCCTACTCATTCCACACACACTGTCCTTGCTGTTCCTCAAACCCACACTCATACTCCCACGTCAGTACCACTTTGCACCATCTGTTCCACTGCCTGGAGTGCACGGTGGAGGGAGTGGTCCACCCTGGGTACAGGCAATAAGGGGATGCATTGTCTGTAGAGAATTTAAAACAATTAAAGCCACTAAAAGCCCATCTGCTTTTAATTATCATCATGTGCCAACAATTCTAAACAGTGTCACTGACACAATCCTCCTCCTGAAAGAGGCAGACCGCTCCCACGGCCCTGCCTTCCATCTGCCACTGTCCTCAGATACCCACGTGACTTGCAAACCTGCTGCCTTCAGCTCTTTACTCAAAAATTATTTGCCCAGGGAAGCCTTCCTTGGCCAACCTCTCTAACACTTTATCCTCCCTCACAGCTATTCCTGTCTGCTTTCCTCATTTTATTTTTTTCTCCATAGTACTTATCACTATCTAACACACTGTATCTTTTGCCTATTTTATTGTTTATTGGCAGTCTTTCCCTCTGGAATAGAAGTTCCATGACAGCTGCATTTTCCCCCTGCCTAGAAGAGTGCCTGGTACACAATAGGCTCAGAATAAATATTTGTGAAAGGAATGAATGAATGGTAAGGAGCCCTCAGTCACACATAAAAATGAAAGTCTGTGGAATTCCCTTGTAAGAACTGAAGAAGTCTTGCATTTCTAATCTCTCTGAGGTCCCCCAGGAATCGTCAGCTTGGAATATTCATTTCTTGAGTTGCCTCTACTGGGAACAGCTCTGGTTTCTGGCTCTAGTTTCCCCTGAGCCCTTCCATGCAACAAACCCAGGCTGAATTGAAGTTTTTGAGGAGAAGCAGTGAACTCTCAAAGTCAGTGCCAAACCCTCCCCCGGACCAGCTAAACTAAAACATTGAAGCTGCAGAGAAGAGAGGAGATGGCTTTGAATTAATGCAGCTTTTTAAAACAACCACTATGAAAACCATAACAAAGCAGGAAAAGGCTTATAATGCATTGCCCACAGTGGGCTTTCCATCTCTGAGAACTGACCTCTTTCCTTAACAGTTTTTTTTTTTGTGGTACGCCAGCCTCTCACTGTTGTGGCCTCTCCCGTTGCAGAGCACAGGCTCCGGACACGCAGGCTCAGCTCACGGGCCCAGCCGCTCCACGGCATGTGGGATCTTCCCATACCGGGGCACGAACCCATGTTCCCTGCATCGGCAGGCGGACTCTCAACCACTGCGCCACCAGGGAAGTCCTCCTTGACAGTTTTTACCGTGGGAACCGCCTTCATAGCATTTGCTTGCTATGTTTAAATGTTTAGCATAGACCACACTTTTGCAACCCCATTTTGGCCTGTCTTTAATTTTTTTTAATCCCAGAAGCTTTATCAAATGGAGACAGAGCCCTCCCCTTTCACCTGCCCTCATCCCCGAGGTCCCTCCTCACAGCACCATGACTCACATTGAAGACTTCCTTGCCGACCATCCTCGTGGCACTAAAGGCTGTCACCTCTATCAATGTCATCAACAGCAGCTGCAGCAGGTTGACCTTCCCCAGGATGACACCCACTGAGATCAGCACAGATGTAGCGCTCATGGTGGATATCTGAATACTGGGGAGAGGGGGCAAGACAGGGATGACTGAGAAGGAAGGATGCCTCCCATTCATTCATCCACTCATTCAGCAAACACTTGTTGAGGACCTACTCTCTGCCTGAAACTTTTCAAGAAACTGGGGATGGAGTAGGAGAGCAAATAGACAAAATTTCCGCTCTCATGGGGATGGAGGCTGCCAAGTCTGGGGTCTCCTTCATCCCCTCCCCCACCCTCAGGATGGCAGCCACACTCTGATTGATCTGCATACACTCATCTGTACTGAGGATGCTCCGAAGTTCTCATAGGAATGTCTGATTGTTCCCACGGGACCGCTTCTGGGATCTGACTACTAGGATTCTGCCCTGGGCTTCTCTTCTACTGTCATCACTCACAGATGCTCAACAGAGGGCGCTCTTCACCTGCCCGCCCATCCTTCAGGCACCACCACCCTCCTCTCTCCCTCTCCCTGTAGTGGAAAGAGACTGTGTTTGGAAGTAGGACAAGCCTGGCTTCCAGTTCCAGCTTTTCCACTTGAACAGCTATTTAATCTCACTGAGCCTGTTTCTTCATCTGTAAAATAAGGAGGATGATAATACTTATCTCATGGGAGTGTTGCGGGGATTAGAAGGAATAGTCGTGCATGTGTGGCTCGCACACCATGACTGGCACAAAGAACTAACTCAGTGCTATTACTGATTCCTTCTTTCCCTTGACAAGTGAGCAAGCTTAGTGCAGGGATTCAGAAGGAGAAAACAATTTTTGTTTTCAAGACACTTACGATTAGGCTGGGGACACAAAGCGACATCATGACCCTGTCAATTAAAACCATCTGCAATATCATGAGGCCAGAGGGGTTCACTGGAGGGAGAGAGCAATGTGAACTGGACTCATCAGGGAGGGCTTCCTGGAGGAGGTGGCACTGAGCTGGACAATCCATTGTGGTTAAACCAACCCACCCTCCTCTGGCACTTTGCTGAGATCACCCCTCCCCCTGGGAGCTGATGATGATGATGCTACAACCACCACCACCACCATAATAGTGATAGTAATAATAATAATAGTAATAATAATAATCTATTGAGCATTATGTATAACAGGCTTGCAAGTACATCACCTCATTTAAAATTTTAATCCTCCAGGTAGCCCTCTGTAAATGGTGCCAGGGTACCATTCAGTACCTCCATTTTACAGGTGAGGACATTGAGACTGGAAGAGGTGACTGTTTTGGTAATGGCCACACAGCTAGTTAATGACAAATGTAAGGTTCAAACCCACCCATTTGGCCTGGATCCAAAGCCTGTGTTCTGAAGTCTGGACACAGACTTCCCACTGTTTGCTGCCAATGTAGTGTCCTACTTAAGGCTCAAGGACTTCAGAGGAAAAGCCAGAGGAGGCCAAAGGTATGGGGAAGGAGCCTCACAGGGGCCAGGAATTATTTGAAATGAAGGGTCACTCAGTGCTCACTGTGGCTGGCCATGTTATCTTTTGGGTGAGCACTCATTTAACTGGCAAAAGCCTAATTCAAGAGATTCTGTGCCAGTGGGAGGATTTCAGACCTCAGGGGCCAGTTGGGACCAGGGAGGTATTGAGACAGTGAAGTACGGTGCTTAGGACAGTCTTGTTCAGGCTGCCACGGTTGGAATCCTGACTCAGCCACTTCCTGGCTGTGTGGCCTTGGGCAAATGACTTAACCACTCTGTGTTTCCATGTCCTCATCTATAAGAGAGGCAAGGTCTATGGAGCTGTTGGGAGGGCAAAGTGAGTCAAGCAAAGTAAGGGGGTTGGTTATTGCTATGATAGGCCCTCCAAGACCTTTTAACATACAGCATTAAAAATATCACAACTTTCAGGGTTCTTTTTATTTTCATATTTGTTCCAATAACCATTTACTAAGTCCTTACTATGTGAGGAAAACAAAGGAGGACAAAACTGAATAAGACAGGCCCCCGCCCTGAAGGGACTGGTCATCGGTGACTCAAGGCAGAACCGATTCAGTGCCAAGTCAGGCCTCGAGCTGGTGAGGCGGTAGGAGAGGGAGAGGGCCGTCTGAGAGGCAGGCCTGGACACCGCCCACCAGCCCAGCCAGAGCAGGAAAGGTCAGGAAGGAGCCCATTGTTCAAATCTGTGAAGCCAGCCCCATTGGGGGTCACAGCTGGGAGGACCCAAGTGGTCAGGGCAGGGCAGGGGCGTTCACTCGGGCTGTAAATGGCCTCTTCTTGTCTTTCCGGATTGACAGATTCCTGCAGGCAGGACGTCAGAAGACGGGGGCAGCCTGGAGATGCCTGGAGACTCAGGCTCAGGAAGCCAAAGGCTTGTGTGACCTTAAGCCAGGGCAGCAGAAACACCAGACCACGACCACCCTATTGGAGTTCCCCCAGAATGCCCTTTGTCACTTCCCAGGTGATTACTGGGGGGGTGGGGGGTGGGGGGTGGTTTATTGAATCCCCATGGGGATCAGCTCTAAAATGGTTTAAAAGAAAAAAGGTGAAGAGTTTTTTTCAGGGCCCGTGGGGAGCTGGCTACACTGTGTTTCTTGTCAGGACCACTCTGCAGTGTGTGAGAAAGGTTACAGAGTTAAAACTGAAGTCACTTCCACCAGTTAGCTATGTGACCCTAGGCAAGTGTCTTACGAGCTCTGAGCGTCTAGTTCCTTGCCTGTACACCACATCAGACCCCTACTTGGAAGGGCTAAACAAACAATGTTTGTGAAGTGCCCAGCACAGAGCCTGGTTCATGGAGAGATGTTTAACAGCAGTGCCCAGAGGTTTAGTAGGGTCTCAGAGGGGAGGGTAGAATGGCCTTGAAGGGGTCCCCAAGATACCTAAGGTGGGATTTACCCATCATCTGGGCAAGACAAAGTTTCAGAATTGGATAAAACCAAAAAACAATTTTTATAGAAAAATTTTACCTGGTTCCTCCTATTAAGTGTGAATGACTTTTTTTGCAGGTATGTACAACTTAATGTATGTGTTTGTGTGTATATATATACTCTTGTGTAACCATCACACAGGATAACATAGAGAATGTTTACTGCACCACGTAAACTTCTTTTGTGCCCCTTCCTAATCAATAAACACCACCTTCCTCAGGTAACCATTATTCTGAATTCTAGCAACACAGGTTAATTTTGCTAGTTCTTATAAAGGCATCTAAATAAATCAAAGTTAATTTAAAGAAACTAAAGACAAGACTATTTCTTGTCCACCAGCATTTGAGGACTGAGGGTACTTCCTTCTTTTCAAGAGACTCTCTCTCTGAGTGTGAGATTTCTATTTCTTTTTGTCTAATCTCTATTAATTTTTTCTTTGAACTAATATTTATTGTATAAGTTTATGAAATCAAAATCAACAAAAATGAAAGGATACAGGGTGGGCTGTAGATCTGGGCCCCTTGTGATGTCACAGCGTAGGGTTGTCAGATAAAATAGAGGATGCCAGTTAAATTTGAATTTTAGACAAACAATGAGTAATTTGTGAGTACAAATAAGTCCTGAATATTGCATGGTGCCGGTGCTGGAAAGAGAAGGGGACAAGCCAGCTCTTCTAGAATCTGCCCTCTTGGGCCCCAGACTCCCAAGGACCCAAAAGTGATCCAGTGGCCGTCCAGTTACCTGGAAAGATTGAGGACCATCTTCCTAAGGGAGAGTTGGTTCAGGAAGCCATCCAGCAGGACTGTCAGCTGCACCCCGAGGGCCAGCATGAAGAAATTGAAGGCCACGCTGCTCCAGCAGTGTCTCCACAAAGATGTGTTGAGGAAACCCAAGCCAAGGACTGCCATGATGGTAACATCCTGGAAGTCTGCTCAGGGAAGAGATGTCGAGAAGGAGGAGGAGAAGCAGAAAAGGTGGAGGGTTGTGTGAAATTGGAGTTTTACAGAATGGCAGCTGGAAGGGACATTGAAGATCATTGAAGAGTGCTTAGTCAAGTTACTTCCCCTCTTTGAGCCTCAGTTTTCTCATCTGAATAATGGGGATAACACAGACATACCATGCAGGTTTGAGGGAAGGTTTAACTGAGCTAATGCAGGGCCTGGCCCATACTGAGTGCTCAGTAAATGCAGCAATTATTGTTATTATTAAACACAATGATATGAACACGTGTAGAGCATCAGGACAAGTCCTTACACATAGTTTACAATCAGTCAAGGTACTGACTCCTGCTTTTGAGAATCCGGTTCAACCTCCTGATCATGTGTGAGAGAAAATAAGGCCACAGAAGCTGGTGACTTAGCTCAGGTCATGCAGAAGAGGGGGCAGAAGCGGGTCTAGAGGTTCATAGGCAAGAACCAAAATTATCTTCGCAGAAAACGGCTCTCTCCCTTTGACCCCTGCTGAAAGGGACCTGGTGGGCCAGCAGAAAGCACCAGAGCCACATGGGCGATCCTCCCCTTTTCCAGCCTCGGACCCTGCACAGGGGCTGCTGTGACAGATGAGCGCAAGGGACTTAGCTAATGTTCCGGAGGGGACCAGCAAAAGGAAACAGGCGGATGCTTTGAATTAATTCCAGGTTTGCAAAATGGATAACAGTTTGGGCTCTGGAACCAGATAAGCTTGGGGTCATATCAGGGCTCCGGCACTTTCCAGCTGTGTGGCTTAATCTAGTTATTTAACGTCTCTGAGTTTTAATAACAGCCGACATTTATTAAGTGTTTATCAAGTGCCAACACTGTTTTAACCACTTCACGTAAACTATCTCATTTAGTTCTCACAAGCATCCTTCAAGGTGGGTGCTGGTTTTTTTTTTTTTTTTAATATTATTTATTTATTTGTTTGCCCCGGGTCTTAGTTGTGGCCGGCGGGCTCCTTAGCTGTGGTATGCAAATTTATAGTTGCAGCAGGCATGTGGGATCTAGTTCCCTGACCAGGGAACGAACCTGGGCCCCCTGCATTGGGAGTGCAGAGTCTTAACCACTGCGCCACCAGGGAGGTCCCGGGTACTGTTATTATCACCATTTTACAGACAAGAAAACCGAGGCACAGAGGGGTTAAGTAACTTGCTCCAGCTGGTAGAGTTGGGATTTCAACCTAGACGTTCTGCTCTGGAGCCTGTGCCTTGAGCTACCACACTATCTGCCCTCCTGCTTTTCTCACCTATTAAATGGGAAAAATAATCATACCTCTCTCATCAGGTTGCCAGAATCAAACAGTGTGAGGCACATAATTGCTCAGAATAGTAAAGACTATTTCATCAACAAACACCAACTGTGTTCATATGTGTACAAATGCCTAGAGAGAGATCTTGAAGGAATTTTTTGCCCCATGGAGATTATCTCTGGGTTTAGGAGAGTTTTATATTTTAAAAAATTTTCAGCGTTAAAAATTTCTACAACCAGCACGTGGACAGTAAGTAATTTTTTTTTAAAGGAAAAAGCATGGGCTTTGAGGTCACACAGTTCTGTTTGACTCCACCTCTATCGTTCCCTATTAGGTTAAACCATATTAAATTGCCAACATTTGACCATTTTGACCTATAAAAATGGCGGGTTTTATGTTTCAACCTCTTAGCTGCACGGCCTTGTGGGTTGCTTACTTTCCTCATCAGCTAAATATGGGCAATTCTCCCCCCCTCGGAGGGTGCTGGGAGAGCCAGAGGAAGTAATGTTTTGTTCAAGAGCTTGGCACCATGCCTGGCACATGGAGAAACCTCAGCACCATCATCACCATCCCAGCAATAAGAACTCACCTGGTCTCCACCCTTGGCTCTGGTAACAAGGAAGCTCTCATTGGCAGATCTCTCCAAAGCCTCTTCAATTTACATTTAAATTCACTTTCATTGAAAAACACACACACCTAGAATCTTGCACATAGGACTTGGGTGGGTGTTGACGATCCCAGGTCAGTCTGACAAACACCGGCTTATAGGAGACCCGGGCGTCTCCACGGGAGCTGGGGACTTGGAGTGGGTGAGAAGTGGGCGATCAGGAGGATTCAACTTCTTGCACCTTTTTTCTCTGACATAAGGGAGGGGGAGGCCATGTTTCCATCTCCTGCTTGCATCCCCTTAGGAATGGGGGTGGAATGGGGGTGGGCAGGGCACATTCTGTACAGGGGCTCCTCTTGGGATCCCTCAAATTCCTTCAGGAGCCGAGCAGGAAACTATGTATACAAAGGGTACAATGTGTACTAGGGAGTGGTGAGGGCTATGGCCAACTGGAGACTGCGAACCCCACTTTAGATATTCAAATTCAATCTTAAACACTGCTGTTAAAAAACAAATAAACTAACGAACAAACAAACACATCCACCATCTTGCAGCAATGCTATATGCAAAGGGTCCAGATTTATCAAAGTTTCCATGAGTAGGGGGATCTTGCATTTTCCTCTCATTCTACAGAAGGGGACCAGAGACTGCCTGTGACTTACTTAAGGACACACAGCATGTCAGTAGCAGAGCCAAGCTCTGGACTCCCGGTGCAGTGCCCTCCCATCAGCCTAGGCTGTCTCTTGCTTTTGTTTGCCTGCAATGCACTAAAGGACCTTGGGCAAGTCCCTTGCCCTCCTTGGGCCTCCGTTTCCCTATCTGTAACACATGGGAGTCGGACTTGATACTCTGTAAGGACCTCACCACTCTGGTGTGTTCAGAGGAGGGGGGCAGCGGGTGGGGAGGGGAAGGGCACCAGGATTACGGCAGACGTGGGGCTCTAGAGATAGAAAGTCAGAGCCTCTTGGTTGGGGAGTTTTATCAGGCACAGCTGCCATGCCTGCTGCCTGGTATAGGCACTCAGGGCCCTCCTCCCAAGACCCCACAGTGTCCTTGAGGGTGGGGTTGTGCTTCGGCCAGGGGGATGAAATTAGGGTGGCAGTTTCTGGGAGCTGTTGACAGAGCACATTCACCCCAAACTGGTCAGTAAATCACATTTGATTTCAGGGTCCCTTTACTCTCACCCCATGCATCCTCCCATTTCCTCTCCCAGCCTCTCAGGGCTCTGGCCCACCCCTGCTCCTCCCATGTCTCATGACCTGGACCCCAACTTCAGCGCTGGGTCCCAGCTCAGGGCATCCCCACTGGCGTCAGCCTCTGCCTCTCAGACCCTGCGCTGAGCCCCTCATCAGCTGCTGGTCTGATAAGCTAATGATGCTAAGGTGTCCAGGGGTGATAAAGAGAGGATTGCTGCAGGGGCCCCAACAACCGGGCCCCAGAGGGGAGTTTTACATACTGTCTAAGACAGGCCTTCAGAAGTTTATGAAAGTCCCATGACTTAGAGAAAGTCTAACCTGGGAGTCCTGCAGGACAATAATTACCATCACTGTAACAGCAGGCACATACATGGTGCCCGCCACATACCAGGCACTCTTCCAAGTGCCTGCCAGCCTTAACCTTCAACAAGCCCATGTAGGAGGTACTATTTATTATCCCCATTTTACAGATGGGGACAGGGAGGCACAGAGAGGTACTGTAATTAGCCCAGGTCACACAGCTAGCAAATGTTGGTGGCAGAGCTGAATCCTGACTCTCTGGGCTTAACCACTATACCATCCTGCCTCTCCATACATTCTTCGCTCTCCATAGTGTCAAACGAAGCGTGTGGGCCTCTGAGTCAGGTTGTCAGAGTCCAGAGTCTGGCTCTATCTCTGTGTACCCGCTTGCTAGTCTGTAAAATGGTCTGAAACAAGAGCAGCTGCTCAGAGGTTTGCTGTGAGTACTGAGCTCGCTGGCTCCTTTGAATTGCTTAGCCTAGCACTGGGTGCACGGTAAGTGTTAGTAACTATTATTCCACACCTGCCACTTGTTAGCTGTGACTTCAGGCAAGACTGTTCCCCCTTCCTTCGGCCTGGCTGCCCCTGGGAGTCTCACTCTGTGTCCCCACCCACCCTAGCCCCTCCCTCTGGCCTGCAGACACTTCAGCATCGACAGCTCTGAAGCCAGGCCAAGCTTCTGTCCCTCAGGCCCTGGGCTCGGCCTCCACACCGTGCTCCCCACCACTGACTGGGAGGACCTCTGCAGCCCCTGTCAGGGACCATCCACGGAGCCCCATGCTGCCTTCCCCTTCCCCGCAGCCTCTCACCCCACCCTCACCTCTGCAGCAGCCTGGGAAAAGAAAAAGAGATTGCCCAATCAAAGGGGCAGTCAAGGCTGAGATATAGAAGGTACCAGGATTTGGGGGTATTTATATGTCACTGGCAAAGCCGCTCTTGTCTTTTAGTAGCTCTGCTTACTGCTTCTAAGGCATATGGGGGCAACTGGGTGGTAGCCACAGTGCAGGGCCCAGGATGGTCTCCCAATGTGGCAGCTTGCAAGCAGGCTCTGTGTGATAGGTTGTCAGAGTAATGGCCCCCAGTGAATCATGGCTTCCAGTATAGACCCCTCCCACCTGAGTTGAGCCTTGTGATTGGCTTTGGTTAATGGGACATTAGCAAACACCATACAAGCAGAGGCTTGAAAAGCACCTGCTCATTGGGGCTTGCCCTCTCTTACTGTGGTAACACATTTGCTGCCATGTGAAAAGTCTGGGCTAGTCTGCTGGAACCACATGGGCTAGCTGCCAGCCAGCACTAACTGACGAACATGCAAATGAGGTTATCTGAGGCCATGCAGCCACCTCCAGGCTAGAGATGCATAGTGACCCTAGGTAGAACTGACAGAAGAACTGCATCACCAAATACAGCCAAAATTGCTGAACCATGGAATCATAATCAGGAACAAGTTAGATGATTTCTGTTGTGAGCCACTAAGGTTGGGGGTGGTTTGTTATGCAGCAATAGATAATGGATGCACTTGCTTCCCCCAAGCATCTCACAGGCACCTGAATCCCAAGCCCAGAATGAACATATCATTGTTCCTTTATCCCACAATCTGCCCCTCCCCTTGTGTCTCTCATCTCAGGAATGGGCTCCTTCATCTGCCAAATCTCACATATGAAGCCATCCTTGACTCCTCCCTCATTTTTGCCAAGAACAGCTGATTTTATCTCCTAAGTAGCTCTTGAATCTGACTCTTCACTTCTCCTCTATTGTCCCTGCCCATTTGGCCTCATCACAGGTCATCCAGGCTAGTGGTCATCAGAGTAGGGATCACACCCCTCAGAAGATGCCCCAGGCAATCCACAGGGGCCGCTGGAAGAAGAGATATGAGCACTCTAGTTCTATTCATTTTTACTAACAAAATTAAGAAATTAAAGTTTATTCATAAGAAAAGACAATACTCTTTATCAGTCTTGGTATGTGTTCATTCTTCTAATCCTTTTGACAACTAAATAAGTACTATCATCATGTGACAGAGGTTAAAACAGAGGCAGAGAGAGGTTGAGTGATCTGCCCAAGGTCTCACAGCTAAGAAAAGGCAGAGGCAAGATGTGAATCAGTCTAGCTCCAGTAGTCCTCAAACTTCCATGAGCGTTAGAGTCACTTAGAGCGTTTGGTAAAACACAGATTGCTGGGCCCCACCCTAGAGTTTCAGATCAGTAAGTATGGATGGGGGCCCGGGTATTTCTAACAAGTTCCCAGGGGATGCTGAGGTGGCTAGTCTGGGGACCACACTGTGAGAACCACTAATCTAGGCTCTTCTACCCCTAAAGACACTTGGTGAAGTTTGCAACTCTGCAAGCATTTAATGTTGAGATGAACCCAGGAGCCTCCTCTCACTTGCTCAGGATGTCAGACAGCTTAGTCTCCTAGCTTCGGAAGGTGTTCTAAGGGAATATTGGGCCACTGAGCAGGGGGGTGACATGTGTTTCTCTATATTCGTCATGTTGCAACTAACAACAGGGATTTGTTTTTTTTTTAATTTACCTCTGTATTATGGAAAATTTTAAGCATACACAAAAACAGAGTGAGTAGCATGATGAACCTCATGTACCCATTCCCAGCTTTGATGATTGTCACATGGGGTCAATCTTGTTTTTATTATCCTTGTTTCCTTTCTTCTTCTTTTTTTTTTTTTTTGGCATGAAGCAGACCCTAGACATCATTCCATTTCAATATGCTTCTCTAACAAATAGGGCTCACTATTTGTTAAATTGTTAAACCTGTTTCTAAATAGGTTAAAAACCACCCACTATGCTATTATCACACCTAACAAAACTAACAATAATTTCTGTATATAATATAATATTCATGTTTTATTCCAGTTTCCAGATTGTCTTAAAAATGTCTTTTTTAAGAATTGGCTTGTTTACATACGACCCAGCAATCCCATTACTGGGCATACACCCTGAGAAAACCATAATTCAAAAAGAGTCATGTACCACAATGTTCATTGCAGCTCTATTTACAATAGCCAGGACATGGAAGCAACCTAAGTGTCCATCGACAGATGACTGGATAAAGAAGATGTGGCACATATATGTAATGGAATATTACTCAGCCATAAAAAGAAATGAAATTGAGTTATTTGCAGTGAGGTGGATGGACCTAGAGTCTGTCCTACAGAGTGAAGTAAGTCAGAAAGAGAAAAACAAATACCATATGCTAACACATATATATGGAATCTAAAAAAAAAAAAAAATTGTTCTGAAGAACCTAGGGACAGGACAGGAATAAAGACACAGACGTAGAGAATGGACTTGAGGACACGGGGAGGGGGAAGGGTAAGCTGGGACGAAGTGAGAGAGTAGCATGGACATATATACACTACCAAATGTAAAATAGATAGCTAGTGGGAAGCAGCTGCATAGCACAGGGAGATCAGCTTGGTGCTTTGTGACCACCTAGAAGGGCGGGATAGGGAGGGTGGGAGGGAGACGCAAGAGGGAGGAGATATGGGGATATATGTATATGTTTAACTGATCCACTTTGTTCTAAAGCAGAAAGTAACACACCATTGTAAAGCAATTATACTCCGATAAAGATGTTTAAAAAAAAAGAATTGGCTGGTTTAAATAACTTATCGTTTACAGGGACTGGATTAGATTAAGTGGATTGACAGATTGCTTCCTAGTTTTAACTCAACTAACCTTCACAAAATGGACTAATGGCTCAAACAACTCCTGCCAAAAAACACAGATTGAAGGCAGAACAATAATGGCAGCCAAACATACAGAAACAAAAGGGCAGAGTGATACTTCTCGTGCAGACTCTCTGTCAGCCACATTCAGAGTTTAAAAAAAAGTCAATCTAATCATATCTGACAAGAAGTCAAGCAAGATAATTTGAAATTGTTAAGAAGACCCCGAGGAATGGATTGCCATCCACTATCATTTATTTATTTATTATTTTTTTTGGCTGCATTGGGTCTCTGTTGCTGCACGCAGGCTTTCACTAGTTGCGGCGAGTGGGGGCTACTCTTCATTGCGGTGCATGGGTTTCTTACTGCACTGGCTTCTCTTGTTGCAGAGCACCAGCTCTATGCATGCAGGCTTCAGTAGTTGTGGCACACGGGCTCAGTTGTGGAGCACGGGCTTCGTTGCTCCGCGGCATGTGGGATCTTCCTGGACCAGGGATCGAACCCGTGTCCCCTGCATTGGCAGGTGGATTCTTAACCACTGCGCCATCAGGGAAGTCCCATCCACTATCATTAACAGTAACAATGGACCTTGCCTTAAGAGTAACTGACACCATTATGATCAGCAATTTGAAAATATTTTATATTTACTTTTGATTTCTTTCAAATTTTCTAAGTTGTGTACATGTATAATAATGTACAAAATGTATTCATATAGCGGTACGTATAAATATGGTGCATGCTTGAATAATGGTGTGCATGATCAGAAAAATTTGAAGCCCCCTGGTCCATACTACACTACAGCCTCCACACTGGCCTTCTACCTCAAGTCATGCTCTCTTCTCCATCCCCATGCCAGCCCTGGAATGGCTTTCTCCATAACCCAAACCCAAACTGATCACACTCCTGCTTCCTATTAGATCAAAACAATGAAGGGCAAACTTCTCACTCAATGCAATGGGTCCACCACACCCTGCTTCCCTATTTATGCTCCAACAGCACTGCACTGTTAAACCCCAGATTGGTGCAGTCTGATGAGTGTACACACAATGGTTCCTGCTGTGCTCTTGACCCTCCATTTTCACATGGTAACTCCTACTGAGTCTCCAAGTCCTGGCTGGGCAGTCACTTCCCTCCAGAGGCCTTTCCTGACATAACCATCTCCCTGCATGGGTTGTGGGCCCTCCTCTGTGCTTCCATACCAAGTGAGCACCTGAGGACACTTATATCTATTATATGTTAGCAGCACAGCCTAGGGGTAAAGAAGAGGGACCCTGTACCCAAACGACAAAGTTTCAATGTTGGCTCCTACGCCTACTGATTATATGACAAGAGACTCAACCTTACTGTAAAATGGGGTCGTGAAGCATCATGGTTAAGGACATGGAAACTCAAACCATGCTGCCTAAGTTTATTTTTTTCCCTTAATTTATTTATTTAATCTATTTAATTTTTTTTTAATTTTTTAACTTTTATACTGTAGTGTAGTTGATTAACAATGTTAGTTTCAGGTATACAGCAAAGTGATTCAGTTATACATATACATGGATCTATTCTTTTTAAAATTCTTTTCCCATTTAGGTTATTACAGAATATTGACCTACTGTGCTATACAGTAGGTCCTTGTTGGTTACCTATTTAAAATATAAGGCTGACTAAGTTTAAATCTGCTGTGCTATTGCTAGCTGAACAACCTTGGGCAAATCACTCCATGTCTAAGTGCCTCGTTTCCTCACAAGAACAAAGGAGATCATAATAGTACCTGTCTTGTAGAGTTATGGTAAAGCATTTAGAATAGTGCCTGGTACCTAGTAAGTAATCAATAAATATCATCCCTGATTAGCATGCGTTTGGATCTCACATGGTTTGTAATACAGGGTTGAGGGAATGAATGAGTGAATGGATTGAATTACATTGTACCGGATTAAAAAGAATTAAAGTAAATTGAAATGAATTAAAATTGTGCCCAGGTCTCACTTGTCCAGCACTGAGAGCCCTCTCTGGGCTAGCCCATTAAGCAGTATAGGGACTTCCTTTCCCAAGTCATCTCCTTGTCCTTCTTTCCACTGCTGAGGGCCCAGGGATGCCTTCCCTTTGCTTGCAGTTAACTAGTTAATATCAATTAGAAACAAGCAAGCACTCAACTAGGCTCAAGTTTCAGCTTTGTCCCAGGGACTTCACTCCAGGAGGCCCTTCCATTATCATAAACAACATATTGACCCACAGATATACTTGAAAGCTCCTCTCAACTTTTAAAAAAAGCAAAAGCCACACCACTGTAGATGTCTGTCTTGTTTAGAGTTGTTCTCATCACAGTCTATGAATATTTTTAGCTGCATATAAAATAACAACCATCCTACATTCCCCTTCAGCCAGAGCTTATGGCTCTGGATTTGCAGGCAGAAAGCAGACTTCCCAGCCCCTAAGTGAGAGGAAAGCTTCCAAAAGGAGGGTGGCACAGAAATGCGAAAAAGAGACAAAAAAAGGAAACGAAATCCCCCAAACCCAGCAACAACATGAAATTCATTGCTTTTAAGGAGAGAGAAGCGGGGGTGGGGGAGCAGAGAAGCAGAGAATTGTGAGGACCATTTGGCAAAGGGAATTCTAGGAACACAGAAAAGGAGGCCCCTCCCTCTGCCCTGACAAATCAAGGGAGGCTTCATGGAAGAGGTGATGGTGACACCGGTCCTAAAGAAGAGACTGTATTGTTGGCTGGGTCTTTGTGCAATGAATGGAAGAGGATGAGGGAACCCCTTTCCTCGGAGACTTTGTGGAAAGGAGCCCCTAGGCCCTTGGAGGACCACAGACCTCCTCTTCCCCTGCCCCTGCTATTTGCCTCTGTGACCACCTCCCCTCTGGACACTCACCTCGATAGGTCCTCATGAGCTTCTTCTGTTCCTTTACAGAAGTTTCATAGGAGGTGAAAAAGAAGAAGATGAGAATGAGAGTCACCTCCAGCATAAAGGCCCACAGGGTCAGCGGGCCCCGCACAGACTTTTGGTACTTAGAGCCCATCCTGTGTCCGTCTCTGTGCGTCAGTTCCACCAGCACCGGGCATTACACCTCGGCTCCACACCCACTCGGGGGAGGGATAGGGGAGACACCCGCCAAAGGCCTTATCTCAGGCTTCAAGGCTGGCCCTGCCGGCCTGTCTATGGAGTTAACACAGGAGCAGAGGGGCAGTGACAGGGAGGAGGAAAAAAATGCATTTATTCCAACATTAACTGATTCATTCAATCATTCATTGACTTATTCATTCAACAGGTAGTTGCTACATTCCTACTACAGGCACTGTGCTCAGCTGAAAAGAGGGCATTCGTTCACTTGATCCCCAAACATGAGAATCCTTCTCTACCCCTTACTTCGTTTACCTTCACTATATCTTGCAAGAATGGCAAAGAATAGATCAACTCAACACCTCTATTTTACAAATGGAGAAACTAAAGCTCAGATGGGGCTTTGGATTGGCAAAATTTCTCTTTAAAACCTTACCACATGTCAGAGAGGGCACCAAGTGGGCTCTTAAAAAGGATATATTGAATGAATGAATGAATGAATGAATGAAAGCAAAGAGCAATGCTAAGCCCTGGGGAGGACACAGGACCCACAGAGAACTAAGTCCTCAGAGCTACACAGTTGAAATTATTTTTATTTGAAACTGTATTTAAATTGACCTGTTTCTAAATCTCTTAAGGACAGGTGGGAGAAAAGAAAAGAGGCTTGGGTCCAGCTCTAGTAAAACCCTGGTGAGGCTAAAATTGTCCCCCATTCTGGTCACTTGCTCACAGAGCATCCCAGGACTCTGCCTGGGGCATGAACACTGCAATGCATTTGAGGATGGCCACCGGCCTTAGCACGCCCAACTCACAATGGAGGATAGTCCCCTGGAATAGGATTTAGGGCACCTGAGATCTAGTTCTGACCTGCAGCTAACTTATCCTGTGGTCACATCCATCTGCTCAGCAGAAGACCTAATACATAGTAAGCATGGAGAAAGGGAGGGAGGGAGGAATCAAAGTTTTTTACCTTCTGCACTGGCCAGCCACTGGCCACTGAGTATAGACTGAATTTATGGGATCCCAGAGACTAAAACTTGGCTAGGAGTAGCAGGGAGGCAGATTTTGACCCAACATGAGTGGATACTTTATTGACCATTCATGGGGTAGTGAGCACCCTGTCACTAGGGGAATGCAAGCAGAAACTGATGGTTGCTTGTCAGAGATGTCTGGCATGCGATTCATATCTGGATCAAGGGAGATTCTAATCACCTGGTAGAATCTTGTCTTTTTGTTTTTAGATGAAGAAACCGAGACACAGAAGGTCACACCCAAGGTCATACAGTCACGGGCATCAGTCACTTCTTGCTCAGCACAGCTTTATTTACAGAAGGGAAAAAATTGAGAATAACCTAAATGTCCAATAGTAGAAGACTGGTTAAGTAAACTATAGGACACACGATCTGCCACCCATATGATTGTTCTGAACATGGGGGAAAATCCAGAGGAAAATGCTTTTAAGGTTTCTCAAAAATGGCACAGAGGATATATTATTTGGTGAAAAAGGAAATTACAGAACAGTGTGTAAGTACGATCCCACTTTTGTAAAAAATTAATGACACAGTATGTTAAGACATGCCTAGGAAAAAAAATGGCTGCAAACCACTACCTGGTTACTTTTGCTTTAGGTATTTTCGGGAGCTAAAATTTACTAAGCACTTAGCATGCTAGGCACTGTCCTAGGCACTTTACATGTATGAACTCAGTTAACTAGCCTGTGAGATGGGACTATTAGCCTTTACTACAACAGAGGAAGCTGAGGCACAGAAAGGTTAGGTGACTCGCCCAAGTTTATGGGGCTAGTAAGTAATAGAGCTGGGATTTCAACCCAGGAAGTCTGACTTGTGCACCTGGGTGTTGAACCACTTAACTTTAGTCCAGATAACTTCTAAGTCTTCTTCCACTTCTAAAAGTCTAGGAATGTAGGATTCTAAGGCTTCTGCTATCTCAACAGTAAATAAGGGAGTAGGTGCCCTGGTCTCTAGAGATTAGCCCTCATGGTCAGCCCTGGTTCTGATTTCTGGTCCTTTTCTGGCCATCAGCACTTCTGATGAGCTGGGTTTCCTTAAAGAGGGACTCCCCTGTGAGGGGGATAAGTGAATGTGACCCCTGTTGGCATGGGTCCTGTACCAGCAGATTGTAAACCAGGCAGCCCAGGGAAACCAAGTGTCAGGCAGATGAACACCAAAGGTTTCCAGTCGCTGCCAGCTCCTGCGCCTGGAGCCCCTGATGGTTGCGTTTACCAGCTAGCAAATTCAGTGATGATGGCAGCTGGTTCTCACAGAGGCATCCTAACCCACTGTGTGTCCTGATCCTGCCTCAGTGAGGGACGGACCGCTTGACAAGAGGGCCAAGCTTCTCAGTGAACAGAAAGGCTTTTTTTATTAAAGGGAGGGGATCCCCACAGGTGGCCTCTCCCAGAAGACTGGTCAAAAGGGGAGTTTTCTGTCTTCCTCTCTAATTCTTGCAAAAGACCCCTGTTTTCTGATGACAGTTCCAGCTAGTGTGACTCCAAATCTTCAAGGCAGGGTCCCTAGTACAGAAAAGCACAGGCGATCTAGGCCAGAAATGTCATAAAGCAAATCAAATGTTAATTGTTGACTCTAGGTGGGAGGTGAATGGCTTTTCACTGAACATTTCTTTCAACTTTTTTGATATATGTTTGAAATTTTTCATAACAAAATGTTGGGGGGAAAATATTCTGTGTGCACCTGCCACTCCCTATGCCAAAAGCACCCCTCCACCCAGGTATCTGCATGCTCCTGCCCTCGCTGACCCAGATCCAAGCAACAGGAGACCAGGGACTTTTGACTCTTGTATCCTCAGCACCTGATGCTTAGTCCGTAGTAGGTGCTCAATAAATATCTGTTGACTGACTAACAACTGCCATTTCTGGAATGCCAAGCACCGGACCCAGCATTCTGCATACATTATTTCACCTGCTCTTCCCCTCAAGCCTGTGAGTACAGGCATCACCGCTCCCATTTTACAGATGAGAAAACTACGGCTCAGAGAGGTGATGTGAGCGCCCAAAGTCACAAAGCTAATAAACAGCAGAGTCGGAACCCAACCCACATCCATCTGACGCCATGGCTTGTGCTGTTAACTTCTTTGCAATTCTGCCTTCCATTAACTAGACAACTCACAGTCTCAATTTCCTTATGAGTCAAATAAGATGAGCTGCTCTGCTTTCCTCACAGAGTTATTATAAATGTGAGACTATGTAAGCATGCTTGGCAACCTGTGTTTCGGAAATGAAGGTGAGCAAGTGGTACCATGACTGTGGCCTCCTGTTCTGAGTGACCAGGCTTCCCCCGCGTGTGATGAATCAAGTCAGAGAGACTGCAGCTTTCACGTGTAATCATGCGTTTTCTGTAAAAAGCAGGACTCTATGAGAATACTCACCAGGCCCTCCTCACCTGAGCCAAGTATTGTAAAACTCAGTCATGAGCAGCGACCAAGGAGGTAGGCAGGCCCTCCATCTCCTCTCTGGAAGCTTGTCCGCACCAAGGGTTTGATCCTGCTCTGGGCATGCCTGGTTAAAGTGTGGCTAAGCCAATAATTTATTCATTTAACAAACATGAGCTTTGGAGTCAGGCAACATGGGTTCAAATCCTAACTCTGCAAATTATTAGCTGTGTGACCTTCGGTAAGAGTACCAATATCTCTGAGTCTGTTTCTTTACCTGTAAAGTGGAGAAAATCAGGGTCGATCTCACAGGGTGGTTGTGAAGATTAAATGAGGTAATGCCCATAAAGTGTCACATGTGTAGAAAACACTCCATAAATGTTAGCATTATTATTATGGCACAAGCTTGGCATGTTTACCATAGGAAACTTCAAAAATGCAAAGGTGCATAAAGCTTCCATAAAGCACCCACGATTTCATCATCTCCCCAAACCAGCTCTACTTCTTTGTGCATATATCCTTTCATATTTTTTTCTATTCATGTGAATTTATGCCTTTTTTCTTCCCCTACGACAAAAGGGATTATATAGCAAATGTTTAGTAACTTGTTTTTTTCATGAACAGAATATCATAAGCGGTTTCCAAGCCAGGAAAAAAATCTTTCTATAACACTATCATGGTGGATAAGAGCCCAGGCTCTGCCACCAGACTGCCTAGGTTTGAATCCTAGCTCTATCACTTACTGTGTGACCTTAGGCAAATGACTTAACTTCTCTGTGCCACAGTTTTCTTTTCTTTTTTTTTTCAAAATGAATTTATTTATTTATTTATTTTTGGCTGTGTTGGGTCTTCGTTGCTGTGCGTGGGCTTTCTCTAGTTGCGGCGAGCGGGGGCCACTCCTCGTTGCTGTGCGTGGGCTTTCTCTAGTTGCGGCGAGCGGGGGCCACTCCTCGTTGCGGTGTGTGGGCTTCTCATTGTCGTGGCTTCTCTTGTTGCGCAGCACGGGCTCTAGGCGCACAGGCTTCAGTAGCTGTGGCACGTGGGCTCAGTAGTTGTGGCTTGCGGGCTCTAGAGCTCAGGCTCAGTAGTTGTGTGTGTCACAGTTTTCTCACCTGTAATGTGGCACCAGTAGTAATCTCTTTGTCATAGGACTGTTGTGAGGATTAGATCAAAATGCATATGATACTTAGAGGAGTGCCTGCACATAGTAAGTGCTGTGTGTCGTCATTCTCCATGGCACACCGATTTCCACAGTAAGGATGTGTGATCATTTGTTTGACCAGCTCCCTTTGTGGGATAGCTGGGCTATTTCTAAACTGTTTCTGTTCTAAACATACTATGAACATCATTCATTAACAGGGCTCTCTGGGGGATACAGACACACGTATAGGAGGTGGCCGTCCAATGTCTGGATTTTTCTGTGACTCACGTGGGACAGGAACAAAGCTCAAGGGAGCTGGGCCAGCCGTGCCTGGCGGGTTTGAGGGGATCGAAGCTGCTGAAAGAGGTGGGTATGCAATTTCCTCATATGTGAAATAGGGTGTGATGATCTCTCTCCAGGCTATTCTGAGCTATTTTGAGCTCAGTTGAAGCTCACATGCCAATCCCAACCCCTTGGCCATCAGAAAGTCCCAGGAGAAGAGGAGGAACAGCCCTGAATTCCTGTCTGGCCCTTGGTCTTTTGAATGAGAGCAAATGATTTCCTCTTCCCTGTCTTACTCATCTGTAAAATGGCCACTGCTGATCTCCCCTGCTTCCTGATTGGTGGTGGCAGTGTGGGGAACTGAGGAGCTCTGTGTCAGGCCTCATCTCAGCCCAGTTCTGTGCCCTTAGGATCCCAAAGGGTCCTTTCAGGTTGCAGAGGTGAAAGGCTGGAACTTGGCTAGAGCCAGAGGGGCTTGGGCTATGGTCGGTCAGGAAAATACAGGGTCCAGCTGGGACAGGAGGTGTGAGAGGAAGGGAATGGAGAAGGGCAGACTTACTGTGGCCCGTCCTAGGGCTCTTGACAAGGAGGCCTTTCCCATCATCCCACTCCAGCCAATCATTAGATCAACAATCCTTACCATCAAGAGCCATGTACAGGCACCAGAGCATCAAGGCTTCATATTGCTCAAGCCAAATTCCTTTACCATACCAACTGCATGACCTTGTTTTCTCTGAGCTTCAGTTTTCTCATCCGTAAAATGGAGCTAACATGTTCTGCTTCTAAACATAGGGCTTGAAGTGTCTCCAGAGTTGACCTTGGCACAGGGTGGGCGGGTGACTCAACTCTGGACACCAGTGAGTTGACATTTGAATTGGGACTGGAACCCAGACCTCCAGATTGCATCATCTTGGGCCAACCCTGGGATTCTCTCTGCCCTTCCTCTGCTCTCAGATAGTCTGTTGCCCAATAGTAACTCCCAGCCACATACTCCAGTAACACCCAGCCACTCCACACTTCTCCACATGGAATGCCCTTGTCAGGAACCTATTTGATGGCAGGCTAGACAGTGAGCTCCAGAAAGCTGGCATGTGTCCCCAGTGCCTCTCTCATCTTTTCTCTGGATTATTTACCTACCCATTCTGCAGTGTGCCGTGGCACTGTCCTAGACGACAGGGACCCAGTGAGGAGTGGAAAAGACCACAGATACGGCCCCTAACCTCACAGAGTTGACTGTCTTAGTCCCTGGCCCAGGTAATCTGGAAACTTGCAGTCATGGAGAGGAGGGCTATTCAGGTTGACGAACCCCATGGAGTCTGGAGCCATGACCTCACCATGTACCTATGCCTTTCAGCCTCCAGTCATATTGATTTAGGTTCTGCCTGTATCCTTCTCCATGAACCAACCTGCCCTGGCAACTGAAGTCTTTTTCTGTAGTTCCAAGCAGAGCATTTCACAATGACGGACAGCCTTGGTGAAACTTTGAGCTCACAGAGTATGTTATCCTTGGCTGCCCAGTGACACTTTATCAACGTGCTGGAGTAGAGGTGAAGGAAGAAAACCAAGTATACTGTTAACAGAAATGACTTGCTCTTACCTACTGCATGCCTGGCCCTGAGAGTTCATCATCTGGTAAGCCTTCAAACAAACCTGCGTGAAAACAGAGGCTCTGAGACATTCAGTAACTTGCCCAAGCTAGTAAGTGGCCAAGCTGGAATTTCAATCCTGGTCTGAAAAAGCAGGTATTCTTGCCATTTTTCTAAACTGCATCTGTACAGGGTATGAATCCCATCCCCAAGAAGCTTTTCATCTAGGTGGATGGACAAGCCTCACCCAAGAAACCACAAGTTAGGAACAATACTGACAGAGATGCTCTCTGTAGAAGTAAAGGCAGGAATGAGGGAAGATAAGGTTGCACTAGTGGGTTTGAGGACAGTGAATAGATAAGGCTTGCTTGCCTGAGGAGGCCTGGAAAATAGGGGTGGGTCCCCATTGTGACCATCTTTGGATGCCATAATAGAGAGAATGGGTTTTCTCTTTCAGGCACTGGGTGATCCTTGAAGATTTGCGACAGTATAAAAGAGCAGCAGTTGAGGATGATGCATTTGGTGTAAATCACAAGTTCCTTCTTGGGGCGGGTTTTTATTTCAGGGGGTGATCACAGGGCAGGGAGAGGTCCACGCATCCCAGGACAAAACAAGACGGCATCTGCTTCCTGTAAGTTTTTAAAATGTGCTGTAAGACCATCTAACTGTCCCACTGTTGGTGAGTGGTTAAGTTGGTACAGCCACTTGACAGGAGATTTTGCATTCATCAGAAATATTTAGGAAGGATGCATTAATTATAGCATGTAAAAATGCTTATGTTAGCTAAAGAACAGAATACAAAATTGAATATTTAATATGATCACTATTCTGCTTAATAATAAAAGCAACAGTAATAGTAATAATATATCATCCATGGGGGAAAACTGGAAAGAAAGGGGAATATATAGAATGCTAACAGTAGTTGTGTTAAGGTGATGAGACCCATGGGTGTTCCCCCCAACCCAGCAACTGTGCTACATTTCCCCAGTTTTCTTTAATGACATGCATTCCTCTTTTCGACATACATTCATCTTTTTCTTTCTCTTAAAAAAATTTTTTGTTGTCTTTTCTAATTGTTATTTTGCCATACCTACGTTGCAGGGGTAAATGAACAAATAGATGCAGAGCACCTAGCACGGTTCTTGGCACAAAATCGGGGCTCTAGGAATGTTACGTGAGAACGGTCGCTGGCCCGGCATCCCCGCATCTCCAGACCTCTGCCCGGGGGCAGAGACGCTCCCGAAGCTGACGCTCGCCGGGTCCAGCAGGCGCGGTGCCCGCAAAACCCGCCGCCCAGCCCGCCCTGCGTACGTGGAGCCCGGGCCGCACCGCCCCACACACCCCCTGCAACCTCGCGCGACGTCGCGCTCACCCACGGCCCCGCCCCCTGTGACACCACCTCCAGGAGGCAGGACTGCAGCGACCCCGCCCGCGCCTCCTCCGATAGGCCGCCGCGCTGTCACCACGTCGCGGGAAGCTGGCAGGCCGTGTGTGTGTGTGTGTGTGTGTGTGTGTGTGTGTGTGTGTGTGTGAAGCTGGCAGGCCGTGTGTGTGTGTGTGTGTGTGTGTGTGTGTGCGGGAAGCTGGCAGGCCGTGTGTGTGTGTGTGTGTGTGTGTGCGGGAAGCTGGCAGGCCGTGTGTGTGTGTGTGTGTGTGTGTGTGTGTGTGTGTGTGTGTGGTTTGCTTTGTCATTCGTACCCCCGTCGGTGGCAGGCGCGGCCGGCTTGGCCGGGCACTCCAGGCTCCGCAGAAAAGGCCCCCGGCGCTGTCCTCCGGGATGAGAAGGGTGCTGTGAGCCCCTTACATAATGATGCGACTGACTGGAGCACAGTTCAGCCCAGATACGCACGTGCCGCAAACCCAGGCCTCGCGATTTCATAGGGTGCTAGTGATAGCCTACAATGAAAACAGCACCGTATGCTCTAATGTGGATTATAATACAATGAAATGCAATCCAATAATAATGAAATGTATCTTCGCAACAGGGCATAATATAGGATGTTATATTTATAGGGCCTATTTATAAGCCTCTATTTAAGTCTTTTCTGATAGGCTCGGACTCGGGCCCAGACACCGTAATGATTGGGACACTCTTCTGTCCTTCAAAGAGGCGGGTTCTAGAGTCCGTTTTGCCACAGCGGGCCCTGGGATTGGCCGGCAGCGGCGCAGAGGCGCCTTCGATTGGTCCTGAAGGCCGTCCGTCGGAGCGGAGGAGGCGGGGCAGGCGGCTGGCTGGTGCTGGGGCGGGCGGGCCCCGGAATTGTCATTTCTTTGTTTCCGAAGGCGGAGGAAGCGCTGAGCCCACACCTCCTCGTCCCACCCCCTCCCCCCGGGTGCTGGCTCCATGTCTGTGTGACCGGCCCCAGGGGTAGAGTCCAGGCCCGACGCGGGGCGGGCCGGCGGCGGCGGCTGAGGTGAGAGGCGGCGGCGGCGCGGGCACCCGGCCCCCCAGCGGGAGGATGAAGCGGCGGAACACCGAGTGCAGTAAGCTCCGCCGCCCCCTAAAGCGGAACCGGATCACCGAGGGCATCTACGGCAGGTGAGCGGCGGCGCCCCCGCCTCCGCCGGCGCGGGCCCTGCGGCCCCCGGCCGTCTCTGGAGGGGCCGAGCCCCGTTATGTAACCCCGACTAGGCCTCACGCCCTTGCCGGGGGCTCTCCGGAGGAGCGCTGCCCATGGGGCCCCGGGCGGCCCGCCGGGGTCCGCCCCGAGGGCGCGGGGCGTGGCGAGGGCCGACGGCCCGGCTGGGAGGGCGCGGCGGGCGCGAGCCGCCGTTGGGACTGTCCCCAACGGCGGTGACCCCCTCCCCATCCGCGCCGCCGGGCCCTCGGGGCTGCTCTAGGGGCTGAAGGGCCTCCGCTGGTCCCCCAGCCCGCTCCGGCCCGGGAGTCGCCGGCCTGAGTCGGGAGGCGCGTGGACCATATGCACTGGTGCGGGGGAAGGCTGACAAAGTTGGGAGCAGACAGTGGCCCCGCGGTCCCTCTGCGGACTGGGCAGGTGGCCACGTTGCCCCCTTTCGCCTTTTACTTCTTTTATGGGATCTCAAACTTGGCACCGAGGGCTGAAGCCGATACCCCCAAATCATGGCCTGTGGCCCCGCTCCAGACTCAGAAGGAGTGATGATCATTTTCTCAGCAGCATTATTTTGACAATTCCAAGCAGATAGTTTTATTCGACCCCTTTAAAAAGGATTTTCTCCAAACTCGCGTGGTTTGTTGTTGTTGTTTTTAGTTTGTTTTAATTCTCCAAAAACAAAGCAGTGTCCCTTTAAATAGAAATTGAATTCAGGACTGAGGGGTAGAAGGACAACAGGTTCATGGGGCAACTTAGTGAGAATCCCAGCTTCCCTAAGCAAAATTTGTGTAGGACTGTTATTTTCTGGTTCTCACAATGTTAATTCTGAATGGTACCTGCCTTGATAAAGAAATGATTTCAGAGGAGAAGTAATTAGTTTACAAAGGAGAATTCTCAGGATGTGCATATAAGCTTAATTGGTGTTTTACAGTTTAGCTCTTCTAGCTGTGGGACTTAGAGAAATATGTGAGGTAGCTGATAACACCCAAGTTGCCTTAGCATAGCTGTACACCTTGCACATGCTACTGTTTACACATTTAGAATGATTCCTTTCCACAAGCAGCTGACCGATGTAAACATTGGGTGTTTTTTTTAATTTCAAGCTTAAAAGGGTTAAGAAGTCAGTTGAAATAAAAAGTTTTTAGATATATCCTTATGTAATGAGCCGCAGATCATAGGAAGAGTTCATTCATTAAACAAATACATGTACTATGTGCCAGGCCCTGTTCTAGCTAGTAAGGGTGCAGCAGTGAGTAAAACAGGCCAAAATCCATGCTGAATCAATCAAACCTGACCATTTAAACTAAAACTGTAAAAGCAAAAACCATTTTTCCTACAGATTTAATGGGTGGGGGAAAGTTCTCTTCAAGTTACACACACTATAATTCTTGAATAAAGGAAGGGTTTTCCCCCTGCCTATTGAAAAAGATTTGAACAATTTAATATTAATAGTGACACAAGAATAGAAAAAGCGTATTAAACAGAGTTGGTAAAGCAAGGACAACCGTGCCATTTGAATGGCTGCTATTTACAGTAACATATGATGATGTACTTCTGTTTATAGTGAGAAGATTGGGAATCCCATATTGTTTACAGGTTTTCTGTTGTATTTCAACTTCTCTGGTATTTGAACAAATATGCCCAGTTTAGTACCTGCCCCATAGTAACCACTCAGTCAGTGTGCATCAATGTGAAGAAGTGAATTTATTGTCTAATTAAGATCTATTATTTTACTGATGAACTTTTGGAATTTGAATTTTCTTACCCTAAAGGTTAATAGTAAATGCTCTATGCAAGTTATTCAGAGTTTCATCTGTAAAAGTTTAAAAAACCAACAGTACTTCAGCTCTCAAATATCCTTACTCTTCTCTATTTGGCATTCTTTAGGTTAAACGTTAATAAAAAACTTACATATATTTCTACTTTCTTTTCTCTTGGAGCATCATATATCAAATGAGTGTTTCAATTCACTTATCTGTTTCTTAGTGTATATTATGGAGTATTATATTATGGAATATTATTGTCTGAAGAACAAGACCATAGTGTTGGGGTTGTTTTTTTTTTTTTACAATTTTGTTTTTAAAAAGATTTAGAAAATTTCCAGTTATTTCTAAAGCAGACAGAATGAGTGGGCTAGTTACAAATTAGGTGTTTGAGGATTTGTGAGTATCAAATTTCTGTTAATCATCACATTTAAGTCTACACTAAATTGTTTTTCACACCATTGCCCATTTTGTTTCTCAGTGTCTGGCCAATTTTTATCTCATTAAATAGAGAGCTTTGTTTTTTTCTCAGGCTCCGTTGACAGTTTTGATAACCACTATCTACTGTTTCACAGCATAACTTTTCATGGACTTATTATTTTCATGTTCTCAGTCTGCACAGCTCTCTGAGCTTGGCGTAGCAAGGAGGCAGCTGATGGTGAAGAGAGCACTAGACTGGGAGTGTCAGGAGACCTAGGTTCAGACTCAGTGTCCCAGCTCTGCTGTGTGGGATGGGCAGGGCATCCACCACTTTGAGCCCCAGTTCTCTCACCTGTCAAGTGAGTTTTGAGGACTGAGAGGAAATAATGTACAGTTTGTGAAACTCTGTAAATTCTAGCATGCTTAATACAAACATTATTTAGCATGTAGTTGTTATCGCAGTTTACCATATTTGTTTTATTTTTAAGGAGTCAGGAAAGACCATAAGGTTTGGTACAACTATCAAACAAAAGTTGAGTAGGCAAAACAAGGGGTCAGTTTCTGCTTGGTCTTGCTGAAAAAAAATCCTGTTGCTGAGATGCTTTTAATCATGGGCTCCAATCCAGCAACTGTGACTGAGGTGATTGTCAAATGATATCATTATTGTCATTATAATGGCTGTGGTAGAATTTTGTTTCAGGGGTAAGGTAGATGGAAAATGGATTTTAACATTATGTTAGTATTACCTACATTTATATATATGCCCATCATTTGAAAACTGAAATGTATAGAAATATGTTATTCTGGTCAAGTTAGTAATCAAAAATAAGTGAAAGGAAATAGGAATGGTGATTATTTTCTTTTATATTATTATGAGCTAAAATCAATGTCATTTTCAAAAAATCTGAGCCAGTATAGAGCCTGACAGAGAATAGGAATTCAGTCCTCAGTAAATGTTGAGCAAGTGAATTAGTAAATAAATGAATATAAAGCAATCCATTCTATTCATTTAAGAACCTGCGTTGTTTTGGTAATTATGGAGGATACAGGATAAGACATGGTTCCTTGTCTTCCAGGAGTTTACAGTCTAGGAGGCCATAATAATGCCCTCTTAAATTTGTACAGTGGTTTTGAGGTTCCAAAGAACTTTGAGTTCTGTTCAAGTAAGAATATTTTAGTTGAATTAAATTTTCGCTTGCTGTTTTAGTGGTTCACCTGATGCATTAACAATTTTGCCCTGTACTATTTTATGATGCAGCACACAGTTGCCACTATGTGAGGGAATATGTATTTTCTAACTCAAATGAAATAGATGTGAAAGTACTTTGGAAATTATGAAAAAAAGTTATTAATAAGAGAAAGTAAAATGAATAACTCTACATAACTATAACATTTCAGAGGTCCTCGGGTTTTAGGGCAGTGACTCTCTCCCTGTGTCTGCCTTCACACATGCACCAGATGCTCCCAAAAGTAATATCTAATTACTCCATGCAGTGATTCTCCAGGTGGAGTGGGGTTGGAGTGCTATGTAGATTTTAAAAGGCTTAAGGGAATTCCGGGTGGTTCATTCACCTTTCATCTTGCCAGGCTCCCTACTCCTCTCTGAGAATTAATGATTTTATAATAGGAAGATGAGGAGATAAGGTGTGGTGAGTAGAAGACAGAGGCAGAAACATTTATGTTTAAAGTCTCTGCAGTTAAAATTGTTCCTTACCCAAGTAAGTAATATAAGAATTTTAAGTAAGGCAGGTGTTTTAAGCTTCAGGAAATTATTTTATAGCTTTGTTACTGGTGGTTGAAGGAAGCATTCCTTCACTGGTGGATTTCTGGATACTTCCTGTCATGGTGTGCTGGGTTCTCCTTGTAGTATGTTGCCTGAAGCTTAAGCAGTGTAGTACTGTACCTGACTTTTACATTTTAGGACTCGAGACTTTCCTGGTATATACAGTACCTTTTCCCATCCTTACTTCAGAGAAGAGTTTTCTGGCCTTTGACTTTCTAAATGGTCAAAGTTTACATACTTCTCAGCTTCCTAATTTCCTTTTTCAGACCCTTGTCTAAATAATCTGATCTCCAGAGATTTCACTTCTCTGCTTTTCCTGCCCACGTTAATGATGTTTGCTAAGCCTGGTTTTAGACTCCTTTGGGCTGTGCTTACTAAAGCCACGGGAGGCTGGCATGACCCTTGGCTGCCTTGAGTGTACATGTGTTCTGCAACTGAAACCCCAGATACCAGTGTTGCAACCTCACAGCCTAAAAGCATTTTGGTAATCTTGGTAGGCCTTAACTTCAACTATGCTGGACTTGACATAAAAGTGATAAATGCGGTATTGTTTTAGAGGGGTATTGGGTAGGGGTGTAAGTACAATAGAGAAATTGAAATGTTTTCACCCACCTCTAGTGAGGTGTTGAGCTAAACCCTTGTATTTGCAGTTTCTGTGAAATACATTGAAACAAATCTGCCACACTGAATTTTGTACTTAATTTTTGCTAGTAGTATACTACCTTAAAAAAAAAGTACTTTCCTCCAGTTTTCATTTATGATTCTTCTCGTCTGAGCATTCTTGGCAGTTTCATTTCATTAGACGTTTTGAAAATCCCTTTAAGTTGCTGCTATGTATTGAGGCAGGGAAAGGAGGGAATGTGATCTATTCCAGATTATTGGCTTAAAAGCTTCCTGTTTTGTGAATGATACTCTTCCTTTTTCTTCACGTTGATACCTCGTGGCTTTTCTTGAACCTCACTAGATTTGGAGGCTGATTTTAATGGTAGACTTAATAGCTTATTATTTTCACTTTCTTGTTATATACCTATATATTGTGGACCCAATCCATGTTCTATAAGCACTTTTATTTCCAGAGTCTTTTTCTTTGGCCATTTCTCCCAGATTTCCTTCATATTAACCCTTTGGGGTTTTATGTGTATGTATGTGTGTTTTGTTTTGTCATTTTCTAGGCTACCATCTAGGTGATATACTTAGGGGGCTATAACGAGATATAACATGTATCTTGTGGAGTCTGGAGGGTCAGATAGAAATTTTATAAACTTAGTTGAGATCAAAGTGAAATACTATAATTGGATTACTTTTCTTCATTAAATTTAGTGTGCTCTTCAAATATAGTTTTTACTTTATTCTCTAGGCTTCCCAGATTTGGGTGTAATTATTTTACTTGGATAGTTTTCAAGAAATAGGTCCAGAAGAAAAACAAGTTCTCTGCTCAGCAAGCTGCATGAGTAGAACGGTGCTTACCAACGGTAGAAACACATAGCCTCTGCGGGACTTTTTTTTTCCCCATCGTGGATTTCTTCAAATACCTGAGGAGTGACTACTTCCTCAAGATCTCTCACCTTCAGGCAAATGCACTCTGGTAATGGAAACTTTAAAAAATGTAATCAGCTGTTAAAGTATATTCTTTGAGGCTTTTTATCTTTATTTTGGCATTTAATTTAACTGACATCAAATTGGCCTCAGCTCATCAACCTTCTAAGATGCCTGTCACCCCCAGACTTTGAAGCCCCTTCATAGCACTGGCTTTCATTCCTTTGTATTTTTCCCTCTGCTGCCCTTAAGGATGATATGCTCACATTGACTCATGGGGTTATAACATCAGAAGTAATTTATCCCTCACCCCATCTCCTCTGTTGCCATTTCTGTTTTAGAGGTTTTGCATTTAGTGGATTAAAATGGTGTATCTAGTCCACTTCAGGTGTATCCATAGAGATCACTGACTTATTAAGGCTGTTTGGGATCTGTTTCCTACCCAGCACAGGGGAGGTGACTACAAATAATCTCGTTCTGTTTTTAAATTATATTATTACTTTGCTCATCTTCAAAACACTTTTAAAAACCAAATAAGCTGCTCAGTACTAAAGTCAGTACTTTGCCATCTTGTAGTGAGGTCAGGAGCTCTGGAGAAAATGGGGGCCATGTTCATGGTCAAACAAAAACTCCTGTCTCAGATGAGAGAGATACTAAGGCTGGAGTCTTCTGTCTCAGATGTAATAAGTATTATTTTCTTGTCTTTTTCTAGACTTGACAAACTATACCTCATGGTTCATTGTGTTTCTGGCTTTTTAAAAAATGAGTTGTCTTTTTATTTTTAAATTACATGTTTCTCTTTTACAATGACCATTCTATGAGTGTGAATATTGTTGGAAAGCAGTCTTGAATTGTCCCATCTTTTGTGCCATAGCTATTTCTGTAAAGAGCATTTGACTTTAACATCTTTTTCTGCAGAGCTTCATAGTGTGTTTACAAATTCATAGTTTATGAATTAAGGTACTGAGTGTTTATTCTTTCATAAAGCACATCTGCTCATTTTTTTAAAACTTGGTTCTCTTGGAGAATTAAAGAATTATGTAACTTGGGGGCTTCCCTGGTGGCGCAGTGGTTAAGAATCCGTTTGCCAATGCAGGGGACACGGGTTCGATCCCTGGTCCGGGAAGATCCCACATCCCGCGGAGCAACTAAGCCCGAGCACCACAACTACTGAGCCTGTGCTCTAGAGCCCGCGTGCCCCAACTACTGAAGCCCACACGCCTAGAGCACGTGCTCCACAGCAAGAGAAGCCACTGCAGTGAGAAGCACACGCACCGCAATGAAGAGTAGCCCCCGCTCGCTGCAACTAGAGAAAGCCCGCGCACAGCAACAAGGACCCAACGCAGCCAAAAATAAATAAATAAATAAATTTAGTTAAAAAAAAGAATTATGTAACTTGAATATGTATACACAAAGGGATATAAAGAAGGGAAATAATATTTATCAAACATTTAGTAAGAGATGAGAAAGTCCAATGTGATGGATAAGCATATGGGCTTTAACATCATATGAACTTGTGTTCGATTAATGTCCCCGACACTAGTTATTTGATCTTGAACAAGTCATCTACCTGCTTTAACCCTCAGTTTTCTCATCTGTAAAATGAAGATAGTAAATAATATTACCTACTTTATAGGATTGTTATAAGGATAATTGAGATAAGTCACGTAAAATACTTAACATAGTGCCTGACACAGACAGGGCTGCTCAAAAAGTTGTTTGCTGTTACTACTATAATTTTATCTTCATTCTGTTATTTAGTTCCAGTAAGGATATTAGCTTCAGTTTCACAGGTGAGGAAACAGATTACAGGAGGTTTCACCACTTGATAGAGACCTCTATCTGCCTTACCCCAAAGTCTGTGCTCTTTTTGTTTTACTTTTTGTGCTACTTCACCCTTTCTGAATGGTGTTTATGTGTAATGACTCTTATGGTGCTCTCAAACTCTCTACTACATGAAGGACAGGTGTCATTATCTTCATTTTTCAGGTGAAGCAACAGGTACCAGGAGTGTCTTGTGCAAGGCCATTAATCTTTTTTCCTTCTCAAAATGAGAATCTCTTTTCCATTAAATAATCCAGTATAGATGTGACAACAATGCAAAATGTGATCCTGGACTGGGATTGATTGATCAATGGGTCTATCTATCTATCTGTTGCTATAAAGGACATTAGTGAGTTCATTACTGAAATTTGAATAACTTCTGTAGATCAGATAATAGTACTGTATCAGTGTTAATTTCCTGATTTTGATAATTGTGTTGTGGTTATATAAGAAAATTTTCTTGTTTTCAAGAATTTCAGGAGTAAGGGAACATTATGTCTGCAAATTATTTTCAAATAGTTCAGGAAAAAACTACGTATACATATATAGGGGGAGAATGATAGAAACTTGATAAAATGTTTTACCTTTGGTGAAATCTGGGTGGAAAGATATAAGGGAGTTCTTTGTATTATTTTGGCAGCTTTTCTGTAAGTCTAAAACTATTTCAAAATGAAGAGTTAAGAAAATAAAAGCAATACATGCTTGTTATAAAAAATTAAAGCAGTATGACAATGTGTAAGCATAACAGAAAAGAGCTTAGTCCTCTTGCCCTGGAATGAGCACTGTTATATAATCCATAAGTATGGTTTCTTCCTTGATCCATATAAACAAACATATATAGTTCTTTCTTAACAAAAATAGAATTCTGTTTTACACAAAAGTTTCTTGGTTTTTCTCCTTATTTAATCATGTCCATTTCTTTACATAGAAATTTATTTATAATTTTTTAGCAGCAACACAGCAGTGCATGTAGAATTCACTCTGATCTCTGCGGTCTCCTGACTCCCATTCCTGTGCTCTTTCAGCAGTGTCCTGCAGCTTATTAGTTCCCTGTTCCTCAGTTTTCTTTCCTATAAAATGATAATAACTGCCTTGCTTATGTCATAGTTGTAAGGATAAAATGAGATAATATGAAAGCTTTTGGAAGAGTTACACAAGTGCGATATAAACATAAGGTATGATTAGGTAGATGATTATTACTATTAAAGATATGAAGCATAATACTTGATTCATTTATAAAATGAATTTCTAATGTTTGTACAATGTTAACCCAATTTTTTAGGGCCTGTGGGTTGTCTTCTTTCTCCTGTTGTCTTCTTTACCTCTTTTAATCCCAAACGCCATAGAGTCCACACTATTAAAAGTGTTTTTGAAGCAGAAATTCTAAAACTCTAAACTTTCCAGTTACATTAGGTTACAGTACTTGTTCCTGATATCTTAATAGTCATATAGTACTTTAGAAAAATACTATACAACACAATTCTTAAAAGCTTTTTTAGTGATTTCCATTCTAGGGTTTTTTTCTTTTTAAATTGGACATATTTCACACTGTTAGATTTGTCATTCCAGTGGCTGTGTATGTGTATAAGCATGAGTGTGTGTGTGTGTGTGTGTGTGTGTGTGTGTGTGTGTGTGTGAGTGATTGACTCTAGAATGGTTTTCTTTGCAGTCTGCAGGAGGCCCAGAATAGAAAAGAAAAATACAGAACAGCTTAGGTCTTCTCAGCCTGCTCCCCTTTTCTGGATTTTACACAAGGATGTAGTTGCAGAACGTAACAGTGGTTCTAGTCTTGAGGCTCATGCACTACTTTCTGTAGACCACCATGCCTCAGATTTTTTGTCTTGGAACCTCTTTATACTCTTAAAAGTGATTGAGAATCCCAAAGAGCTTTGGTTTGTATGGATTATATCTAAAAATTTTACTGGATTAGAAATTAAGACAAAAATTTTAAATAATTACTAGTTCATATAAAAATAACAATAATAAATGCATGAGAAGAGTGGTGTGGTTTTACATTTTTGCAGATTTCTTTAATGTTAGGCTTAATAGTGATAGTCTGGCATCCAGAGCAAGGCTGATAAGATTTCTTTCTTCCTAGTGGAAAAATAGTGAGAACAGATTGGGAGCAGGTGCGTGGTAATCCTTCAGGCAGCAACTGTATTTGTTATCTTCGTTGGTGTTGCTTTGTTCAGACACCCTTCTTAGTCACCTGTGCATTATCTTTCCCTCTACCTTCACTTTGTAAGTGTGTGCTTTGATAAAAGCCCTACTGTTGGTCCTAAACATTCTTATGCATAGCAGGTCATTCATTCAACAACTATTTGTTAAGTTTCTCTGGTGTGCAAGGTTCTGTGCTGGGCATCGAGAATAAAGCAGGGAACAAAATGGGCAGCTCCTTTGTTCTTCTTGTGGACTTTACATTTAAACAATTAGTTATACAAAATGTTATTTAATTATAACATGATTCTTGTGGTACAGGATGCTATATGAACATATAATGGGGTAACAGTCTTTACTGTGGGGTCAGGGAGGCCTTTTTTGAAGAAATGATGTTCATGCTGCGTGCTGAAGGATAAGTAGTAATGGAAGTGATTCATTTAGTTAAAGTTGTATTTAGGTAAGGATCTTGTCTGTGACTCAGAAAGAAATGTAGAAAAATGGAAGAATTAACCCTGGACAGTTTGAATGTTCCCAGTTGAGGGATGGATAGCTAACAGTTTGGAGATAAGTACTGATGATCTGAGTAGATCGTTGTCTTCTTTTTGAGAAATTGTGGAATTCAGTGGAAGTTCTATGAGTATGAGAAGTTTATATAATAAACCAATACTTCTCAAATTTTAATGTATGCACAAAGGGTCTAGGGATCTGGTTAATACACAGCCTTGGATTAAATAGGCCTGGGGTGGTCCCTGAAATACTGCTTTCCTAAAAAGCTCATACATGATGCTGATTCTGCTGGTCTGTGGACCACACTTTGAGTAGCAAAACTGTAATTACATATAATAAGACTTTAGCAGGATACCAGCTGGACAAGAGGCTGGGCAAACATTCTGGAAGTGATGTCCAATAGGGAGAAGTATTCAATAACAGTAGAGACAAAGCAGTTTGTTTCAAGAGGTATCATGCTACATACTGAAAAGTAAAAGGGATTCACAGTTGCTGTTACGGAGAGAACAGGAAAGCTTGGGATTGTGATAGATGACTACTAGCACAGCCAGTGAAATATTCCACAGACTCATTTCTGTGGTGAGGCCCAAGTGAACTAAATGACCATTAGTCTGCCTAGGGAAAAGGTCAGGTACTGAGGATTGATAGCCACCCTGTGGTAATTATATGAGCTCCAGAAAATGATCTAAGTGACAAGCAGCTAGAGATACTAGAGAGAAGGTGCACTTTACATGGAAAAAGAAGAATGTTCAATACTACTTCTCATTAATCATAGGTGATTAATCCATAGATGGAGGGTATTGCTAAATAGATTCAATTTAAAAAAAATGGCAAGGGTAGGAGTAGAATGGGGAATTCTATTGGGAATGGAATGGGAAAAAAGAATCTTATAGTTAATATTCACTGTGAAAGAGTCACCACCATTAAGCCTAATGTTTGCATATCTCTTCTGTATTTCACTGGCACCCAGAGTAGAAGCTAATCAGACCATCAGAAGACATTATTGGTCTGCCCTTGTTTCAATATATTATTATGGAAAGTATCTTTTTGTTGCAATTCTGCTTTAAATTTTTGTTCAAGATATTTTATAGTAATTAGTAAACTTATTTGGATCAGAGAATTAAAGTAACAGCAAGTTAGCCATAAGTCATATTATGAACTGTATATATAAAAATATTTTATATTTAATCATATTTTTTTCATGGTTTAAAAGAAATATTTTGGAATGTTAAGGGTTTAAAACCCTGTCTAGGGGCTTCACTGGTGGCACAGTGGTTAAGAATCCACCTGCCAACGCAGGAGACATGGGTTCAAGCCCTGGTCTGGGAAGATCCCACATGCTGTGGAGCAACTAAGCCCATGCGCCACAACTACTGAGCCTGCGCTCTAGAGCCCGCGAGCCACAACTACTGAAGCCCGCATGCCACAACTACTGAAGCCTGTGTGTCTAGAGCCCATGCTCCACAACAAGAGAATCCACCACGATGATAAGCCCGCGCACTGCAATGAAGAGTAGCCCCCGCTCGCCGCAAGTAGAGAAAGCCCACGTGCAGCAACGAAGACCCAGTGCAGCCAAAAATAAAATAAATAAATTTATATTAAAAAAAAACCTGTCTAAAATTTTCTCCCCCTTTAGAATGTCATCTCTTTGGATTTGGCAAAATCGTATGACCTTCAGAATATGGAAGGAAAGGAATTAGTCAGGTTTTCTACACTGATGAGCAGTCATTTTAGTTTACTTGTCTTTTAAATTTTGTACATGTACCTATAGAAGGATGATAGGCATAATTTACTGATATAGAAGGCTCAGTGAATCAGGCAACTGTCTTAAACTTTCTAAAACTCTTATTAGATTGAAATGAATCTATAAAGTTTAAAACTAGTCCTAGAGTAGAATCAACTGTTAATTAAGATTGCCTCTTGATTTTAGAGGCAGGCCCACCTAGAAGGGGAGCCTGAGGAAAGCTGAGGGTATAGCACATGTTTGTGAAAGATCAAGTTTCCTTAGATATCTGTACTTCCAAACTGTGACTCCATAAGAACTGGGTGTCCAGGAACATCAGAGGTATGAAAGCAGCTGTTTGAAAAGAAATTAAATATATAAAAAGGAACCCCCTTGAAGTTACAGAATTGAAAATGAGTAGTCACTGTAACAAAGATGATCGTTTTTGTAATACCTTAGGTTTAAATGATTGAGTTATTAAAAAGTATTCAACAGGCTGCCATTCTTAGGATAATGCTTTCTATACAGTGAAATGGTTTGTTGCCAGCTAGACTAGGATCCTGCCATGCCTCGGAGCACTTGGGGCAGAGAGCAGTCGGTAGAACTCTGTCTTCTCCACTTGGGGAATAGTGACAACTAGACATGATGAGGCACCCACCATGTCTTATTCGGCTACATTCCACACACAGCCCCATGGGAAAAGGATTCATCAGAGAAGTAAATACATTTCCATGACATTTCTTAAATGCCTTAGGAATATGGATGAAAGGCTATTATTTCTTCTTTAAAACCTAGAAGCAATTCTAGAAACAAGGAAAAAACCTTTTACTTTTATTTATTTATTTATTGCTGTACGCGGGCCTCTTACTGTTGTGGCCTCTCCCGTTGCGGAGCACAGGCTCCGGGTACACAGGCTCAGCGGCCATGGCTCACGGGCCCAGCCGCTCCACGGCATGTGGGATCCTCCCAGACCGGGGCACGAACCCATGTCCCCTGCATCGGCAGGCGGACTCTCAACCACTGCGCCACCAGGGAAGCCCCAAAACCTTTTACTTTTAAAGCCAAGCTTGGAAATCTAGTTTCAAACTAGATTTGTGCTCCTGAATGCCTGCGTGTCTCAGTTGTTCTTTCTAACAAACTATGCCTTACTCTCCACTGGATCAGTGATGGATTTAATGAATGAGGATGAGAGCTCTGTCCTCATCTGGCTAACATGACTCTAATGAAACTAAAAGGTGGGACTTAAGATTCAAGCTTGTGGACTTCCCTGGTGGCTCAGTGGTTAAGAATCCGCCTGCCAATGCAGGGGACATGGGTTCAAGCCCTGGTCCGGGAAGATCCCACATGGCCACAGAGCAACTAAGCCTGTGCGCCACAACTACTGAGCCTGCGCTCTAGAGCCTGCGAGCCACAATTACTGAGCCCACGTGCCACAACTACTGAAGCCCACGCGCCTAGAATCCGTGCTTCGCAACAAGAGAAGCCACTGCAGTGAGAAGCCCGTGCACTGCAACAAAGAGTAGCCCCCTCTCGCTGCAGCTAGCGAAAGCCTGCGCGCATCAATGAAGATCAAATGCAGCCTCTAAATAAATAAATAAATATATGGGGGAAAAAAAAGATTCAAGCTTGTGTTGTGGTTTGCCTTGGGTTCCTTGATTCTACAGCAAACCTCTTAATCAAAACTTACTGTTGTGCCCAAAGAAGTTCTACCAAGAATTAGTATTAGAAATTGACCCTAGTTGCAAATTATGTATCATTATGATACTGTAACATTAAGGGTCATATGTGTCTGTTCTTGACATCTTTTACCTGTGTGGCTTTATAGGGCATAGAAAGAGGCCTCAGTGCTGGATCCTGCTTTTGTTAATTTTACCCCAAGAATATAAGTCTTTTCGTACCTTATTTTAACATATTTCAAAATTATTTATTAAAAGTTTTGATTTTATTGTTCATGTTGTATATTCAGACAGCTAATTTAATCAGCAATATTGGAATGTTTGTATTGCAAAACACCATGCAAGGCTGTTGCCCGAGTCAAAGTGAATTTTAGGTACTTCCCATCTGTATATCTTAGAAAACCTTTAAAAAAAAATACCTAAATTGAACCTGCTCCAGAAATGACCAGATTAAAGACCTAGAATTAGGGGCTTATTAATAGGTAGAGTCTGAAAGCTTCTGTTATCTATGATACAACTAATGAATTGGAAGAATGGGCTTTTAGATTATATGAAAAATATATTTTTTAATCCAGGTCCTTACCTTGCTTTCAGATATCACAGTGGTTAGATATGTGTTCTGACTGGCTTATCAAGGTGTGTTTCTATTTAACGTAAGTCCAGAGGGAAGTGGGAGCACACATTAACATCTCAGCTAGAGCAAGGCTGGGATCTTTCAGGGTTTTTTTCTTTAATGTACATTTTGGTACCCTCACAGCCCTTGGAAGTGATTGGCATCTGCTCCCTAAGTTAATTTCTGTCTGTTTTGGGAAGTCATTTGGTTGTTGTTCGGTTAATTCACATGAATACTATAGAGAGAGGCAAGAGGAGAAACGGGGGGAAAAAGACAGAATTCTTCAAGCGTTTAGGGATGTGCATCAAGAATTTCAAAGACTCTTCAAACAGATGTTGAGGGGTGGGGAAACAGCAAATTTCAAGCCACTCAACCATGACATTTCTTCTAATGAAGAACAGCTTGAAAGCTGTAATTTTGAGAGTGTTGCAGTATTGTGAAGTCATATACTTAGCACATTTTAAAATAGTGGTGAGATTTAAGTGGGCCTTTTCCATCTTAAATGGAATTAAGTATTTTGGGTCATCATCTTATTTTGGTAGTTGTGGGTCTCAGAATGAACACCAGAGCTTTTAAAATTTAGGTGGGCCATGGCAGCATCTCTTTTTGTCCTTTATCTCCACTATTTTCATAGTATAGGAAGATATTTTTTGTCTCTTTAAATAAAGCAGTGAATTTTCTTTTTCTAGCTCTTCACAAATGACCTTGAATTCTTTTATATTTTGCAGTACGTTTTTATACCTGAAATTCCTGGTAGTGTGGGCACTTGTCCTCCTGGCAGATTTTGTCCTGGAGTTCAGATTTGAATACCTGTGGCCATTTTGGCTTTTCATCAGAAGCGTCTATGATTCCTTCAGATACCAGGGACTGGTAAGTTTATTAATATATATATTTTTCAAGTGTAAAAGATTTATTTACCCTTCTAAGAAAGTCTTCAATAACTGATAGTGAAACTGTTTAAAGTAGATTTTATTAGCAATACTTAGGTGACTGTACTGAGTAACAGGGTCTATGGACTGAAACTAGCCTTTGAGGCTATTTTGTCCAAACCCACTGATCAAATCATTTTACTCCCTCCTCTACCATTCCAGTGAAAAGAAGGGGAGGGAGGGAGGATTTCAGGAGGAAGACAGAGTAGTGGATAAAGCAGTAATTGCCCAGTTCTACTCTGAAGTACCTCTGGAGCCCCTATCACTGGCTTTGTGACTGGGTTCGAGTTAGAGCAGTGGTTCTCAGACTTTTTGGTCTCCAGATCCTTTACACTCTTAACAACTATTGAGGACTCCAAAAAGCTTTTATTTATGTAGGTTACATCTATCTATTTTTACTATATTAGAAATTAAAACTGGAAAAAATTTTAATACTTTTTAATAAAAATAAAAAATTAAATTTTTATTTAAAATAAAATAAAATTTAAAATAAAAATTGAATACTTAATTCACTTAAAAAAAGCAATAATAAACCCATTACATGTTAATACACATTACATTTTAAAATGAAAAATAACTGTATTTTCCAAAACAAAATAATTAGAAGATTGACTACATTTTTGAAAATCTCTCTAATGTCTGGCTTAATAGAAGACAGCTGGATTTCCATATCTGCTTGTGAACTCAGGTGATTACAATATCACTTACCGTGTAACTTCTAGAAGACACCACCATACTCCTGAGTAAATGAGCATGAAAGAGGCAGATAACGCCTTAGTATTATTATGAAATTATTTTACCTGGGAGACTCCCTGGAAGGATCTCAGAGATCCCCAGGGATCCCCAGATCATGTTTTGAGAACTACTGGATTAGAGCAAGGGCATAGGCCTGGGCTTGCTCCCTTGGTTGACCTGTAGTTCTGTTGTGTTCCAGAGCCACATCTTAAACCTGTACCTCTTCTACCCAGGCCTGGTGCTTTGGTCAGAGCAAATCCATGCCTTGAAAAGATGGTTTTGAGCTCATGTCCTGTTAGTAATAGATAATGATGTGTCCAGAGGAAGCTGCATTGTTAAAATTATGAACATCAGTGTAATTCTTGCCACAACAGCCTCCAACAGCCTATCCTTTAAGAATGAGTCTCTTTAGTAATATTTTGTGAGGAGAGAGGAGGCTTTTCTGTGTTAAAATTCTGTTTCTTTTAGGTAACCCACCTGTGGAGTCCAAGTAAACTCACTGTGAATCAACCTGTTTGTTCTGGTCCAGTTCTTCATGATTTGAGGCCATAAATAGGATTACTCTTTAATGCTAAATTAACGACTACTTTTTATATGGGTGATTTTAACTATTTAAAATTTCCTGTTGTAACTTGTTCTGTAGTTATTGCATAGCAGTTTCAGAGATTTTGTCCAACGTGCTTTTAATAATCTCTGTTTGAAATTAACATGTTCTAAGATATGTTTTTTATTTTGTTTTTCCCTTTAGGCCTTCTCAGTATTTTTTGTTTGTGTAGCATTCACGTCAAATATAATATGTCTGCTGTTCATCCCCATACAATGGCTTTTTTTTGCTGCTAGTACATATGTGTGGGTTCAGTACGTATGGCACACAGGTAAGTTTTAATGGTTTCTTAGATAGATAGAAATCTTAGATTCAAACTTTTTAAATGTGATTTCCTTGAATAAATTATTTAGAGTTGAGTTTAATGTGAACATTTTTTTAATCCTTCAATTTTTTTTAACATCTTTATTGGAATATAATTGCTTTACAGTGTTGTGTTAGTTTCTGCTGTATAACAAAGTGAATCAGCTATATGTATACGTATATCCCCATATCCCCTCCCTCTTGCATCTCCCTCCCACCCTCCCTATCCCGCCCCTCTAGGTGGTCACAAAGCACCAAGCTGATCTCCCTGTGCTGTGCCGCTGCTTCCCACTTGCTATCTGTTTTACATTTGGTAGTGTATAAATGTGGACATTTTAAAGATCCCTTTTCATAATAGATTATAATATACCTTTAAAGTTTATTTTTTTATTATTGAATCAAAACTTTAAGCCTTTATGATTTGATATTTTGATTGTAGACATTTCAGTTACCAACTCTCATTATGAAGATATCCGATATCCATTTTTTAAAAAAAAGTTGAAGCAGGTTTTATTTAGGTGGACTTGAAGACAGCCATGTGCCAAATAGGAAAGATGTTCCTTCAGCTTCAGTATTGAAAGGAATGTCAGAAGTCATTTAGTTGAACCCTTATTTGGCATAAGAGTCCCCACAGCATCCCTGGCACATGGTGGTTTAATGTCTGATTGAAAATCTAGTGACAAGGAACTTACTACTGTTGTTTTGGGGCAACTGGAATAGAAAATTCTTCCTCCTACTGAGCCAGAATTTTCCTCCTTACACTTTTGACCCAGCATGTCTTGACTGTCTTGGGACTCACTGATCACTTAGGGGATATAAAGGGCTTTCCCCAGAAAAACACATGGGAATATACAGAAAATTTTTTTTTTTTTTAATTTTAAAGGGCTTACAGACCACCCCTCTAGTCCAAACATGGGACCCCTGCATTAGAGCCACACTGAATGAGCGTAATCTTCCATCCATGTTAACATTTCTTTAGAGCCTTAAAGACACTGTCATATCCTCTCATCTTCTTTTCTGTAGACCAAAGCATTTCCGATTTCATCAGCTTTTCCTTGTATGTTATTTTAAGCACTTGCACCATTCTGATCTCCCTAGTTCTTAGTGGCTCTCTAAACCAAAATGTACTATTTCAGGTATGTTCTGACTTGAGTGGAGCTACGTAGCCACCTCCCTTCTTCTTAGAGCTATTCTTTTGCTATTACAAACTAAGATGACCTGAGATGTTTTGATAGCTCCAGTCCACTATGAAGCCTGCACAAGGGACGCATGGGGATATGATGATTGGCTCTCAGATCATCACATTTCTCTGCAAAGCTGCATGAAACTTGATTCCTAGGCCCAGCTGCAACCTGTAGAATTTTGACTGCTGTTGGAACACCAACTAATAAAAGCTGTCTGGAGCAACAGTCATTCTCTTCTCTAAATGCTATAAGGATGATGTTGTCCCATGGTAGAAGACACAGTTCAGCTCTTATTTAAAGTATCCACTTTGAGCATTGTTTTCTCCATCTTTAGCGCTCTCTCATATCTGACTGAATTTATAAGCTAGCATGCTGGTTCCTTAGTCTGCTTTCCTCTAGTTAAAGTGATTTTCCTATATACCAGTTTTTACTTCTATTTCCTTGTCCTAGCCCTCAGTTTCGAGTGAGGTGCCATTTATACTTGTCATTCTCTCTAGGTCTCAGCTTCTTCTCTGTCATGTGAGGGTAGAGTAATCTAGACAGTGTTTAAGGGAGCCTTCGAGCTCAGATAATCTCTGACTCTGATGAACTATAATGATTCCCTAAATTACTTTAATAATGTCTTAATAGATGAGAAAAAACTACTCATATAACTGTTAATAGAACCTATTGGAGTTCAGTGGGTGACCCACAGGGCAGCAATGAAGCTAATGTTATAAATGTTATTGGCCTCTCTTTAGCTCTAGGCTCAGAAATGCATGTTGGAATACCTACGTTATGAAGTATGTTTTAATTTGGAATGATTAGTGAACAAACAAAACTAACTTTGTGTTCTTATTAGGCCCAATAAATGAGTGCAATTTTTATAGCTTGGGATTAATTTCTCTTTCAGTTGTTAAAATTTTAAATTTTTCTTAAGAATGTTACGAATGGTTGATGAAATTATATATTGCCACAAAAGAATGAAAATATTATATCATTAATTTTTCTCCTTGCTATTAAGAGGGAGAAAACAGGATATAAAACTGTATGTACGGGACTACCCTGGAGGTCCAGTGGTTAAGACTCCACGCTTCCACTGCAGAGGACACGGGTTCGATCCCTGGTTGGGGAACTAAGAGCCCACATGCTGCACAGCATGGCCTAAATACATACATACATACATAACAGAAGCCAAAAGAATACCTAAAAACCACCTGTATATACAACATGACTATTATACTAGTTCAAAAATATTTTCAACGTGGTTTGATTTTATTTATTTTATAGGTGTAGAAATATGGGTAGTTTATCCAAATTTTTCTATTTTTTCTGTAATGTGCTTATTTTGTTTATGATAACTTTAGAAATTAATATAGGGAGTGCAGAATATAAATTTTTTAAAATGCATTTTGAAATGAAATTGAAAATGCATTATCCTAAGGGTTGCTGTTTGTCTTCCTGCATTGTGAAAATACCCTTTTTCCAGTACATTAAATCTGTAAGAATGGTTGAGACCATTAGCTGTCTTCACGGAGCTTCGAGTGTCTTCTTACCTTATGGACTAGGTCTATGGGGATTTAGGTTCTCCTTAGAAGCAGATTCATTGTTACCTCTGTGATTTGGACCCAATTTGTATAAACTCTGGGCCTCACTTTACTCTTCCATAAAATGAAAGTTGGACTAAGTGATCATCTTTCTAGTACCAAGATGCTATAATTTTTCTTGTGTTTCATCCTAAAGAGTCTTAGAAAAAAGCAATTTAGTTCTTCAGGTCACTGAGTTTTCCCTCCAGTTCTGTCTTCTGTAACTTGCTAGCTTTATATGGTCTCAAAGGAGATCTTTCCAGAGTTAGTGGATCTCATGCCTTTGTGGTCTGTCTTTCATGAAATATCCCATTATTAGTCATGTCCTGACATAGATGGACATAGCCTACAGACTTTGATTCTAAAGCCCAGTGAAAATTATCTCATTATTTGAGTTTTATTTATTCTATTGCAAGTTGCTTTTTCCTACATTGAAAATTGTTTTTAATTACAAAAGGAATATGAGCTTGTAGTTAAGAAAAAAAAATTTTTGAGTAATACTTAAATGTCAGAAACATTTCTTAGTGCTGTGTAACTCATTCTTACTTAAGAATTTGTGTTTTTAACATATTTTGTGCTAGTACAGATCTTCATCCTTTTGAAAAGCTGCATCATATTTCATTATATAGATTTATCTTAATTAAACATTTCCTGTTGAAGGGCATTTAAGTTCATTCTAAGTCCTAATTTTTGCTATTGCAAATAATACATTGAATATTCTTATACATTTTTCCCAGGGCTCTTTTGTATTTCTGTAGGGTAAATTCCTGGAATTGGAATTTCTGGGTCAAAGGTATAAGTATTTTTAACTATACTGCCAAATTGCCTTCTAAGAAAGTTGCCCCAATTTATATTATTGCTGAGTATGAGAAGGAAGTGTTTCACGTATCTTCCCTATACTATTACCCATCCTTAACATTTTTGCTTTATCTGATAGGCTAAAATAATAGAATCTCATTTAAAAAATTTTTATCTCCCTAATCAGTAATGAAGTTGGCATCTTTTCACATGTTTTTTAGCCATCTATATTTTTTCTTTTATGACTTTCAAATTTTTTTCTTCAGTTGACTTTCTATTGATTTGTAGGAGCTCTTTGTATGCTAGGGCTATGACTTCTTTGTTTTACATATATTGTAAATATTTTCTGCCAGAATGCTTGTTTTTATTTTTGTCTATGATTCCAGGCATCTTTTGTCATATAAAAGCTTTCGGTTTGGATCATATTGCTTTTTAATTAGTTTGGAAGTCTTTTTTTAAAATTTATTTATTTGCTTGTGCTGGGTCTTAGTTGCAGCAGGTGGGCTCTTTAGTTGTGGCTCACGGGCTCCTTAGTTGTGGCATGCGAACTCTTAGTTGCGGCATGCATGTGGGATCTAGTTCCCTGACCAGGGATCAAACGCAGGCCCCCTGCATCGGGAGCGCGGAGTCTTAATCACTGTGCCACCAGGGAAGTCGCGAGTTTGAAAGTCTTAAAGTTACTGTAGTTGAACCAGTCTCCCAAACAACCCATCTGTTATATTAGTTAATGTTTCATTGATGCTTGTCTCTCTGCTGCTTTCCCACAGAAAGGGGAGTGTGTTTGCCCACAGTATCCCTCTGGATACTCTTTGTTTATATTGAAGCAGCAATTAGATTTAAAGATCTCAAAAATTTTCATGTAGACCTTTGTCGTCCATTTGCTGCTCACTGGTGAGTATTATGTGTATTCTTAATCTGTAATCTAATTCAGTGTTTTCAATGTAGAATGGTAATTTCAATTATAAATTTTTTCTCAGAGGTATTACATGAATCCAGAAGATAACATAACATGGTGTGGTAAAGAACATGAGCCCTGTAGTCAGGCAGATGGGTGTTTGAATCCCAACTCTGCCCCCTAACAGCTTTGTTGCCTCGGACACGTCACCCTCTCTAAGCCTGAGTTCTCTTACCTATATGTTGGGAATCTGTCTCATGGGGTGTCGTGGGAAAGATGAAATAAGGTGGTATATGTAAAGTGTTTAACTTAATGCCAAGCACATAGGTGTCTGATATATGTTATCTATTTTTATTGTAATCAGATAATGATTCCAAAAAGTCTTAGTGAAATATATGGCTATTTCATGGAGCTTAAATGAACTTACAATTTCCTTTGCCTATTTACAAAAGTAAGAGAATATTATTAATAATTTTTTAAGGAATATTATTTTTAACCTTAAACAATGAAACATGTTTTAAAATGAGCTTGATTCTTGTTTATATCTATTGTGGAAATAACCATGTAATGTATATTTCTTTTAAATACACCAATTTTTGCTAATATTTATGGCAGAAACCAAAACAAATAGGAATCAACAACAAAAAAATAGTTTCCAATATGTTTAAAGTCTTTTCACAAGCAAGTGAATTAAATAAACCTGGTCAGTAAAACTTGTCACTTTAAATTTGTGGTGTGATCACGTTTAGACTAATTATAATTGTTGTTTTCATGTTAATGAAGCTTAATATGAGTTTCAACAGTGTTTTCAGAGACTTTGAAATGATATTAGACAGACTGATGAGTTGAATGAAAATATTTCAACTTTTTATCCCAGAGATTAGAGTTGTAAGTACAGGTGGTTTAATTTGTTGGTGCAAACCAATTGTTGGCACTGTTAACATCAGATACTTAGTTAAATGATTCTTGAATTTATGTTTGATAGAGTGTTTATGTATGAACTAATTTTCCAGGAATAACTGGTGACAGTACCCCTCAGGCAGCAAGCAGATTAGTCACCTGAATTTGACCCTGCCTTCTAGTATTAAAAACCAAATGATGTCCTTTTGATTTTTTTAACACTTGTAATGTTCACTTATGACCACTCATAAAATCTCTACCCTGTTAGTTCTTAAAAGCATACAGATGCCTAAGTTCTAATCATGCGTAAGGCAGTTCAATGTTAATCAAAGACATTAGCCACTGTATCCAACAGTCCCTACGGTAACTCCTTGAGTTCATTTGAAGAATGCCAAAGTCTGATGGGCAGCCTTTTATGGTCCAGCAGTCCTGCTGTTCCCTGGGGGTTTGTTCTACGTGCCAGCTGCCTCTGATTTCCACAGCATGCATTACACACTACGTGTGTGTTTACTGAATGCGCAACTATCATCATCATCTAGAATTTCTTAATTTCAGTCATAGGTGTCCTCATGTACTTGATGCACATGTTGTTTGTTTTTAACTTACAATTACTGGCGGGATTGTCTTCTTTCTAGTATTGGGTACCCTGTGGTGACTTTGGGCTTTGGCTTCAAAAGTTATGTAAGCTACAAAATGCGGTTGAGGAAGCAGAAGGAGGTGCAAAAAGAGAACGAATTTTACATGCAGCTTCTTCAACAAGCCCTCCCCGCAGAGCAACAGATGCTACAAAAGCAAGAAAAAGAGGCTGAGGAAGGTAGGTCTTTACTCTAAAGCTATTGACTCAATAGCTTAGTCATTATTTTGTCTGTCAGTAGTTTTGTTTTTTTTTCCAGAAAAGTTGCTAGGGCTCTGGAAAATTACCAAGGCTTTTCCTGTCTTCTGGTGTGCCTCTTCAGGGCTGTTGCTTTGTTTGGTCATGAGATACAGAATGTGCATGATGTTTTCTACCTAGTGTCTGAAGGCCATGTGCTTTTAAATACGTTTATTTTATTATTTTTATATATTTCATTTTTATAGCTTATTTTCTATTTTAATATTTTATTTGTTATAAATATTTTAAAATATTTATTCTCAGTAACAAAATAGTGTATATAACTATGTGCATTTGTAATTGAAGCAAACCAAGAACCAAAGTATAAGCAAGATAGAGATGTAAACATATAGAATTGTTTTATAAGTCAAAATTCTTCTGAATAGAGCAAAGATGGCTAGGTCTCACTTTAAATGGTTTGTATAATGCAACATGGATCTCAGATTGACCTTTTTCTAATACAACCTCTCTCATGAATATATAACCAGTTCAACAGATGAATTGATAGCAATACCAGTTTTCTTTGGTTTGAGAGGGTCATGTTTTTAGTTGATACATGACAAAATCTTATTATCTGGTGTGGTGCAAAATTATCTCTTCAAGTAGACTTCGACAAGTCGGAATATGTAGACCTGATACAGAAAATTCTTTGTAAGTGGCCTAGTAAGTGATAATAGACTTCTTATTACTTTAATGAGAAAGTCCAGACAGAGGATAGATGCCCTGTATCCTAACATCACACCTTTTTGTTTCATTTAATCTCTTTCTTTGCAGTAAAATTATTAAGTTTGTTTAATCTAAGCATCTTTTAAAATGTGACCTTTTAAGAGTATGATGTGCCTGTGCCCTATCACCCCCGTGATAGACAAGTTTGATTTGACTGATAAGTGAAGTATGACTTAATTGTAAAATCCTCATATTATTTTCAAGGCCAAAACTTTAATGGCTTGGTGTTCATAAGTGATGGCGATTTTCTAAATGTGCAGCTTCTCAAATTTACTTGGATTTGCTTCTTGAAGTTAGCATAATGTGGTGTGGTTATTGCTTCTGAATGAGTTTGCAACTGAATATAGTGAGTTTCTAAGTGTAGATGATGCAGTTTATTGAATCAATCCATTGTGTTTTTTTACAACTAAATATTCCAGTGTGGGTTTTTTTTGCTTGTTGGTTTGTTTTTGGTATTGTAGCAGCCAAAGGATTACCTGATATGGATTCCTCAATCCTCATACACCACAACGGAGGTATCCCAGCCAATAAAAAACTCTCCACAACTTTGCCAGAGATAGAATACCGAGAAAAAGGGAAAGAAAAAGACAAAGATGCCAAAAAACACAACCTTGGAATAAATAACAACAATATTCTACAACCTGTAGACTCTAAAATACAAGAAATTGAGTATATGGAAAACCATATCAATAGTAAAAGATTAAATAATGATCTCGTGGGAAGTACAGAAAATCTCTTGAAAGAGGACTCATGCACTGCTTCCTCAAAAAACTACAAAAATGCCAGTGGAGTTGTGAACTCCTCACCTCGAAGTCACAGCGCCACAAATGGGAGCATTCCTTCCTCATCTAGTAAAAACGAGAAGAAGCAGAAATGCCCTAGCAAGAGCCCGAGTGCACACAAGGACTTAATGGAAAACTGTATTCCTAATAACCAGCTAAGCAAACCAGATGCACTGGTAAGGTAAGTGTGTGTGCTGTGACCTTACCAACGCTTTCCATAAACTTGACTTAGGTCTTGAAAAACACACTTCCAAGTATGCCTGTAGGAATTGTTTGTGATCAGATACTGTGACAACTAACTTTGTGGTGTTTGACATTCAGTGTTTATTTCACATGGGTTTGTTGGTCACCTGTGCCGTTGTCCAGAAGCATTGACTCCAGCTCTTTCCAGTGTTCTGAGTGAGTGGTGACAGTGATTACTTTCCACATTTGACAAATTTACATGTAACTTGATTCTTATGGTTTTGAGAGGCATATCTTTAGTCCTTGACCTCTTCTGTTTGCGTATCCAAAGTTCTTGTGGCATAGACACAAAAAGAAGAGTGTGTGTCCTGTTCATGCAAATCTTTGTCAGATAGATAGAAAAATGAGGGTGGGGGTGGAGAAGGTTGTCCTTTACCACTTTGGACTTGTTCTTGATTGTCCACTTAAAATATGAATTATCCCCCAAATAATTCTGGGAAGGTTAGGTTTGAAAAATAATCTCTTTCTAAAAATTCCTTAAGTAAATACAGTTGATCCTTGAACAACGCGGGTTTGAACTGCATGGGACCACTTATATGTGTTTATTTTTCAATAGTAAATACTACAGCACTACATAGTCCTTGGTTGGTTGAATTTGCGGATGTGGAAGAACCATGGATATGGAGGGCCAACTGTAAATTACACTGGGATTGACCCCCATGTTGTTCAAGGGTCGACTGCACAGTGTTAGACATGGATTTTAATCAGAAATGTTCCTTTCCCCATCTTTAAGTTAAAGAGTAACGTCGTATTACCTTGACTGGCTCAGACTTAATTTTGCTGTATTTTATGTATTTTATAAAATACACATATGTTCATTTTACTTCATATCTTTCCATTTGGAAACTGAGATCTGAATTGGAGCTTTTTTATTTTTTTCTCCTTATGTTTTAAAATTGAAGTATAGTTGATTTACAGTGTTGTGTTACTTTTTGGTGTACAGCAAAGTGATTTAGTTTTATATATATATATTCTTTTTCGTATTCTTATCCATTATGGTTTATTACAGGATATTGAATATAGTCCCCTGTGCAATACAGTAGGACCTTGTTGTTTATTTTATATATAGTAGTTTGTATCTACTAATCCTAAACTCCTAATTTATCCCTCCCCACTCCCTTTCCCCTTTGGTAACCATAAGTTTGTTTTCTATGTCTGTGTGTCTCTTTCTGTTTTGTAAATAAGTTCATTTGTATCATATTTTCGATTCCACATATAAGTGATACCATACGGTATTTGTCTTTCTCTGGCTTACTTCACTTAGTAGAATAATCTCTAGGTCCATCCATGTTGCTGTAAATGTCATTATTTCAAGGAGCTTTTTAAAAATACATAACTCAAGAGGGCACTTGTAACTTCTTCCCTCCACTAAGTTATCTTTATTCCTCTTCCTTTGGCTTGCTTCAGAACAGACAATTTATGAGGGAAGGTTTTTCTAGTGTTATGAATTAGATTATTAATTTGTTTTAGTTTTCTTATTGGCAGCTAGATGAAGGGAAATATATGTGGGTTCTACTGCTGAAGTCGCTAGAGGTTTCAGAGCCCTCTGCCACTTCTGGAAGCATACATGCTGTTGCTGATGCCAGGCTGGCATCCACATCTGTTTGTTTTGACATTCTGCCCCATCATACCCTGCAGAGAAAACACTCAGCAGAGAACTCTCTTCCATTTGCCCATGGGAGAAAGACCAATTAGTTGACCTTCTATGTCAAAGGGAATATCCCACAAATTTACTATATGCTATAAATGAAACATCTGCCACCATCTTTTTAACATCCTTTCTCCTACACAATTTTAATAATAGCAGTCAAGTCAAAACAGTTTTCCTCTGTAGGGTGTTGCAGAGAGAGAGCAGTCAAGGCTCAGTCTTGTGATACCACCTCACTTGGGCCCCACTTGTCATGTTGGTTGACTCTACTACCTGATCTGCCTTTAGTAAAGAATTTCAAGGTCTCAGATGGCCCATTTTCCAGTCGTGGGTCCAGTGCTCCTGTGCCTGCTCCTGGGGTATATACCTCTTCCTGTGGTCTCTAACGTGTCCTCTGATGTGCCTTGATCTGAAGGGCCCCAGAATATTACTCTGCTTTAGGCAATACCTGCTGTCAAATACCTAAATATAAAACGTTATATTTAAATAATTTTATAAGCTTCCATAGGATTATTTTCAACTTTTAATATAATATTATAAAAAATAAAGAGATGATATAAATATCCAACAATAGGGGAGAAATTTAAATAATTATGGTCCATCTATTCCATAGATGTTTAATACAGAAATTACAAAATCATATTTTTGAGCCATATTAAATAATGTAGGGAAGTGCTTATGACATAATATTTCATGAAGAAAGTAGAAAGCAATCTTATTAAAAACATTTTGTTTTTCTAATATACACAGAGAAGGGATTTGAAGGGAAAGGAACCAAAATGATAACAATAGTTAATTGCTCCATGATAGTATGGGGGCTTTTAATTTTTCTTCTCTCATGCATTTTCAAGTTTTTCTATGATGAACAACAATGAAAGTTTATAAAAGGAAAAGGACATCTATCCTAGCGAATTATCACACTGTCCCTCGCCCTTCTTGGCTATCTCCTGTTTCTTCTTCCTTGACTTCATGTATGTTTTGATGAGTATTAGTAAGACTGTAACGGATCCAAACCTGACATGTTTGAGCTGTTAGTCACAGAGTGGATTTGTTATCTTCAGATGGAAAGGGCTGGGCTCAGTGGTCTCTAAGGCTGCTTCTGATGCAAACGTACATGGGCTGACAGTATGTACATGAGTCCTTTGCTCCTGCAGGTACACCCAAGGCTGTGTATAGTTCCAGGCTGGCTATAAGGATAAGACTGATCATCCCTTTTATAAAGCTTTTTCTAAAAATCGTTTGAAAACCAGTACTGTATTATTAATAGTAAATTAATTGCAGCACATTCTACATAGCTATGTCTGTCTCAGTATCATGTTGAAAACTACTGTATTTGAGGAACCAGTTCATTGATTTTGGGGGGAATATTCATTAGTACACCACCTTCAAAGAATTCTTGGAGATCAGTGTGGCTGTCAAAATAAGGTTCGATGGTCGTTCCCTGTGAAGGAGCAAGCAGTCCTTCAGGTCTTCTCACCGTCTCTCCAAGCTCCAAGGATGTTCTCTAGTGTGCCGTACACCACAGGCTGGCAGACCACTGCACACAGGCCAAACTTGGCCCACTGCCTGTTTTTGTAAAAAAAAGTTTTATTGGAACATAGCCACGCTCATTCATTTACATAGTGTCTATGGCTGCTTTATTGTGGCAGAGTTGAGTAACTGCGACAGAGACTCTATGGCCTGCAAAGCCAAAGATGTTTACTCCTAGCCCGTAACAGAAAAAGTATGCTGATATATGTGCCACATCTTCTTTATCCATTCATCTGTTGATGGACACTTAGATTGCTTCCATGTCCTGGCTATTGTAAATAGAGCTGCAATGAACATTTTGGTACATGACTCTTTTTGAATTATGGTTTTCTCAGGGTATATGCCCAGTAGTGGGATTGCTCGGTCATATGGTAGTTCTATTTGTAGTTTTGGAATATTACTCAGCCATAAAAGGAAACGAAATTGAGTTATTTGTAGTGAGGTGGATGGACCTAGAGTCTGTTATACAGAGTGAAGTAAGTCAGAAAGAGAAAAACAAATACCATACGCTAACACATATATATGGAATCTAAGAAAAAAAAAAAAAAGTCATGAAGAACCTAGGGGTAAGACGGGAATAAAGACATAGACCTACTAGAGAATGGACTTGAAGATATGGGGGGGGGGGAGGGTAAGCTGTGACAAAGTGAGAGAGTGGCATGGACATATATACACTACCAAACATAAAATAGATAGCTAGTGGGAAGCAGCCTCATAGCACAGGGAGATCAGCTCGGTGCTTTGTGACCACCTAGAGGGGTGGGATAGGGAGGGTGGGAAGGAGGGAGACGCAAGAGGGAAGAGATATGGGAACATATGTATATGTATAACTGATTCACTTTGTTATAAAGCAGAAGCTAACACACCATTGTAAAGCAATTATACTCCAATAAAGATGTTAAAAAAAAAAAAAGTATGCTGATAGATCCACTAAGGTGGGGGAAGGTGGGGAACTTGGCAGTAAGTGTTGCCTGTAGGCTCCTTCCCAGGAAAAGTTTGGGAACTTGCTAAAGCCACTCCAAAGTCCTCTTTTGGTTTGAGAAATACATATCTTACAAAATGACCCAATTTCTGCCAGCTTGATTTCTGAATTCTTTACCCAAGTTATTTAGAAACAGACTTATAATATTGGTAGCGAAAAATATTTTTAATTCTGAAAGGAAGATCAGTTATTTTAAGTAAGTGCTGGGTTAGAAAGGAATCCTGTAAATTAGAGTGAGGTTTGCTCAATTTTTTTCTTCAGTGGTCAATTTTAAAATATTTTAAGTGTGAAAAAATTATAGAAAATTTAGGTGGAAAAAGGAGGAAATACATGACACAAATCACTGTTAAATTTTTGTTGTATTTCACCGACTAGATTTATATAGTTGTGGCCATAGTGTTTGTGTAGTTTTTTTTTTATTAATTTGTATTGGAGTATAGTTGCTTTACAGTGTTGTGTTAGTTTCTGCTGTACGGCAAAGTGAATCAGTTATATGTATACATATATCCCCTCTTTTAAATTGCCTTCCTATTTAGGTCATCACAGAGCATTGAGTAGGAGTTCCCTGTGCTGTACAGTAGGTTCTCACTAGTTGTCTTTTTCATACATAGTAGTGTATATATGTCAACCCCAGTCTCCCAGTTCATCCCACCCCCTCCTTCCCCCATCGGTATCCTAAGTTTGTTCGCTGTGTTTGTGTAGTTTTCGTGTCCTGCTTTTTTCACCTAAATTATATTGAAATCATTTTCCCAATTTAGCCTAACACTGGTTTTCACTTGATGTGGAATATTCCATGGCAGGTCTGTGTGATCATTCAGTGGTCACGCTAAGATCCGGCAGGTCAGGGTGCGACACCTGAGCTGCTTTCCTGTAGTTTCAGGGCCTACAAGCAGAAGAGCCAACACTTTTGTTTGTACTTGGCACAAAGCTCCCTCTCAAATACAGCCCAAGACTGTGGGGGTTTCTTGTTGGGGTTTGTTACTTGTTTCAATTTCCTGGTTAAGGGAGAGAATTTAAAACTGAGTACAAAATGTAAAGTGATCATATTCTGTAGAAATGTGGAAGCAAAAGTCTCTTCTTGGTTTATTTCCATCCCGCCTTTTCTTTCTTTGTTTTTTGTGTTCAAGACAGAAGATTAACCTTTCTTGTTTCTAGTGCTTATTCTTAATAAGATATCAACTCTTTAACATAGTTGAATAATGTTTGGTGTGAAGAGTCATGAAGGAAAAGTATCCACAGTTTGCCTAGTAGAGATGCATTTTACAAAACTGAGTAGAATTTAGAATGATGCGTGTTTTTTTTGGAACTGCAAGAGTTCTAAGAGACAGTTAGACCAGCCTCCCCAACCCTGTCTTTTTAGCAGAGAAGTAAACAAGCCTTACAAGAGTAAATGGCTAGTCCAAGTAACCCAGCTAGAGTGGTAGTTACCAGGACCGGAACCGAAATTTCTTGACTTCTGCCTTTGCTGTTATACCATGCTGCTTAAAAAAAAAGTTTTATCAACCTGCTTTATTTTTCCGTTTTTTAAAAACATTTTGTGTTTTTGTGTTTTTGTTTTAAATGCACACACAGCTAAAGCTGACATAAGGATGGGCGCCAGAGCTAAGTTTTATGCTCTCGTGGCTAAAATCTACAGAAGAAATGCTTAGGATTTCAGAACTCACTTAATTTTACATTTTTCTAGAGATATGCTCTTTTAAGTGTTTTAAAAATTCTTGCTCTTGCCAAAGACACAGGGGTGTACTTATTTCTGAACAGAAGGGGGCCATCCAGTCGTACCCTTGAAAGCTTACAGGGTCTCTGAGAATTCAGTTCTGGTTAGTGCTACGTGGAAGTTAGTCTGGTTCAGATAGCCTAGAGCCACCCAGCAGGAAATTTGCCCTTTAGCAATAAATCTGGGGTAGGCCTAGCTTGACAGCAGCAGAGCGAAGAGCCTTGAATTGGAAAATTTAGGATTGGGGATGTAACCATCAACTTACCCTGAGGAAAGGCCGCCAGTGACTGCTTTGAAGTCCTGAGGTGCTGGGGTGTGGGCGTGGCCATGGTGGTAAGTTCTGAGGGTGAGGGTGGGGGTGGGTTTTCTTCAGGGGAAAGTGGAAATCTGGGATATGTTTTCATATATTGAAAAGTCACTCTTTTTTCCTCTCTGAATTCATTTGGTTATTTTAAGCACACCAAAATGTTATTACTTATAAGTTAGTTTGTTCATACAGTTCTGCTTATTTGGAGACTTGAGAGCCTTGGGAGAAAAGGAGGATTTTTCCAGTAATCAGGATTTTTCCAGTAATCACTAAGCAAGTGTGATAGCCCTGACTCAGAGGGGAGGGAGGAGGAGAGGAGGGATAGAGAAGCACTTTAAGACATTTTAACTCATTCACTGACACTGAGGAGTGTTTAACTTACACTCATACCCAGGAACTAACTTATATTACTAGATCTGGGTCTTAGGGAAATATTTTGGGATCATATAGATTAATGACAACATACTTCATAAATAGTGTTCTGATCCATCCGTGAGTATATTGATTGTGTTTTTAGTAGCTGTGATATGAGTATTTGTGACTCATCTCTTTCTAGGTTAAGCTGGTAGGTGAGCAAAATGTCACTGGTCTTCATTCCACTTTCTAGCCCATATAAACTTTGTGTTTATGTTTTATGATTTTATGTTTTTCTTAAGGGGGACGAAGATAGCAAAAGCTAACAACAGCCAACTTTCTTCTTTGACAGGATTTGCTGATGCCACAGATTGCTCAGGTGGTTTGAATAGCAGTTCTCAGTCTTTGTACTTCTGCATTTAATCTTGTCTCCAGACACCAGCATTTGAGATTGTCATGTAACCTCTGCCTTATAGAAGGCTACTTAGTGTGGTCTTGCTGTTGGGAGAAAAACAACAGACAGTTTACACTACTTCCTACTTTTCATTTCCCACATTTTAAGGTGTCTCCACACAATTAAAAATTATGTATCCATTGAAAGGAAATGGCCATATTTTTAGATACTGATTTTTAATAATCAGTGGGTTCAGTATGATTTTGGTGTGAATAGCTGTGCAAAAGAGCAGAGTAAAGATAATCCAAGAAGCCCCTGTTTTGTCATCTTAGAGATTGTAGGCACAAAGCGAGGGTAGAATCCAAAGTTGAGACCTGACTATGGGAAAGAAACAAGACAGAGCAGTCAATTCCAGAGGAAGAGCCCACGAGCATTCCCTGAGACAGATACTCCAGGGGGAGGTGGCCTTTTATGGACCTTTCCAGCCCTCTCCCAAGTCCCTAAAGAGTCCTACGTGGGAAATCACAGTAGTTTAAGTGGGGAAGGTTACAAAGGAGTCTCTTGAAAGGTGGAAACTCATCTTAAAAGAAGGTAATGGAAACACCCCAATATTGATTGTTAAAGGGGCGGAAATAGCAAAACAGATCATATGGTATGAACCATTAACAAAATATGGTCAGGTATCATTCTTATATACACAGAAAATTATTTGAAATAGTATACACCAAATGGTCAATTGCAGCTGATTATAGGAGATGTTTACTTTCTACATTGTCCATTTCTACATACTTTGAATTTTTACACGGGCTTATTATGCCCATAAAAGAATGTAAGCTGGACCAGGGCAGGGACCTCCTTTTTTCTTGTCTGCCACAGTACACAGTGATTGCCACAGGGTAGATGCTCAGTAAATACTTGTTGAATGAATATTACCTTTGTGCAGGGAAAATACTAGATGGGGGCAGGGGGAGGAAAGATGCAGTGCAGTGCAACTCAAAGGCTTTTGAAGGTGGAAAACCTAAATATTACATTAGACCAGGCCAAGGACCTGCCATCCAGTGTCAAACTATTTGTTGTTCTTGAGTAAGTTGTTACTGATTTTATTTCTAAAAAATAGAAGGACTTTCCACTCTAAGCCCTTTTCCTTGGTATTTCCCAGAAAGTTTTAAAATTAAGTACTCTGTCAGGACTTTTTTCCAGGCTGTGAGGAGGTTTAAGAATTTCTGGAAGTTACAGGGCAAGGGGAGAAAACTCCTCCAAGGGACTTTTGAAAAAGCCATTTGCTCTGCCAGTGGGTTGGCTGTTCCTCAGGGCCAAGGAATCTAGGCACAAGCCACATGTCAGCCAAGAACTCGGAGGAAATCTCAGTTTGCCTTGTCTTATTCATCTTTCCTGGTGGGTCTTGCCTTCTCTCTTCCCCCTTAGCTCTAGCCATTCTCTTTGTCTTTGTGGTAGCTGGAGAGAGAGCTTGGATTCCATGTTTCCAAACTTCCCTCCAAGGAAATCCCCCTGGTTAGAAAATGCGTTGACTGCTTGTATGTCATCTCTGGTGCCAAAGAGAAAATGGTGTATTTGTTTGTTTGCTTTTGCATTTGAATACATTTTGCTGTGTGTCAGGAATAGTTTGTGGAAGAAAATATGACCTTGGGAGACAGTGATTGGGGCTTTGGGGCTTTACCCTGGCTGCTTTCCCTACGTGTGCTACCTGTCACCTGCATTGACAACCTGTGCTGCACAGTGACTTGCCTGACACTCTCCTCGTGAGTGGTGGCTGCCAAAGTAGGCCTTTCCGCTTCCACAGGTGCATTTGACCATTTACTTGTAACAGTATCATTTCTAGCTGAGAGGTAAATTTAGTAAAAATACGTGACATTTCAGAAAGAATTAGATTAAATATGTTGGATATAGCTGCTACTAAATTTTTTGGAAATTATTAAGTGAAAATAAATTCTTTGGAAATTATTAAGTGAAAAAAAGTAGTAGAGCCATATTTCTATTTATTAGTAAGTTCAGTGTCTCTGTGGAAACATGTTTTTGATTTATATTAGTCTAGCATTGTTTCTGAGCAGATATACATTGTTGGACCTGATTTATTTTCATTTTCTTCCATGCTCATAATATTTAAGGTACCTGTAGGTTTTATTTGGTTAGCTTTGTTTATTATATTAATTCATAATATAGTTTGAATTTATTTTAACCATGGCAGTGATTTAAAACTATAATATTCTGGGATATAAATGTGGTAATTGAAGCATGATAATTTTATACTTAAGCAGGCCTATTTTGTGACTTGAAAACCAAGCAGCACTTTAGGAGCTAGGCATTAATGAATTTAAGCCAGCAGTTTACTTAGTCTGCATATCCAGGTGATCAAAAAAGATCATTATCTATGTTGTATGGATAAATTATGAAATAACACAAATTATTTGGTGGGGGGAATCCACATTAGAAACATTTTTATGTTGAGTACTGAGAGTTTATTCTAAAACAGGGATTTCTGATCAGCCAGCTAGAAAGTTTCCTCCCTAGAATTCAGAAGGAACTACTATAAAATGTTGTGTTAAATTCTGAGTCAGTACCCCTGCTGGCACATAACGAACTGAGATTTCCAGCTAAGGGAATTAGGGGTGGATTCCCTGAAGGGGCGGAACTCCAAGGAAAAGGAACTGTATTCTTCAAATGTTACTCACACTACCATTTAGAAACTGGCTATTTGAGTACTTTGACCGCCAGTGTGGGTATACTTCAGTCTGTGCAAATCTCTCTGGGATCTCTTAGACCTCTTTTCTAGTCAGCTGGGACTCTCAGAATTAAAGCAAGTTTTAGTTTCTTTTTTATGGAAAGAATGACAACTCCTCTCTCTCATAAGGTACGTTTCACCTTTCTTGGTAGAGTGTTGTAACAGATTTGAAACAGAAACAGTATAATGAACTGGAAAGGACCACTGCCCTTACTGTCCCCCTGGCTCTAGAGAGGGTGTTGCGGACTCCGGCACGTACAGGAGCGAGGCAGGGCACAGGTGTGAGCAGGGGGCCGGGGTTGGCATCATTCGTACTCAGTACTGCACCCGGCACGTGGGAGTTGGGAAGCACATGCCCTTCCAGACGGCCCAGCCAGGTGTTGCTGTGGGGTTGCAGGCCCAGTGTTGCTAAATCTTCTGATATTCAGTGGAGATGCCAAAATAGGCGTCTTTATGTGAAATCTCACAGTTCCACAACATTTATTTTTGTATCATGTGGAGGAGAGTGAAACAAACATGTTCTTGGGCCGGATTGGCTCACCAGTCTGTAACCTCTGCACCTGACCCTTCCTGTTACTCTTGTATTTTGTTCCATCCCCCACTGACCCCACCAGTCAAAAACTGGACTCCTGCAGGAAGGACTTGTAGTTAGGGGCAATCTGGTAATTCCCATGCACTGATCTGCCATGTATTAATGGGAACTTTTTGCCTTTTCCTGTCCTTGAGTTCCGTGTGCTCCTGGAAAACATGCACCTGTTGACAGTGGCCCTCCAGAGTCAAAGACTGCCAACTTTTTTGTTGCATCCTCACACCTGACCGTGAGGCCTTCAGACCACTTAGAAGGAGAGGGGACAGCCTTATGGTAAGAAGGGTAGTTTGAGTCTCTGGTCCTCAAAGCATACGGTATAGAGGCCTCCTGTGTCTAAGGCAGGTGACTTACTCCACACCAAGGTGTTTTTCTGCCGTGTTCTTGGAGCATAAAATACACCGAAACGGGACATGGACAGTGGTTATTTGCAGATTTCACAGACCAGCCAGTTTAGAATCTGGACCTCCCAGCACCATCCCCTGTAACGTGTGTATACTGTCAAGGCTGATGTCAGAGCGATGCCTGCTCTCTTCTTTTACAGGGAGCCCGGGCAGGGCCATAAACTGCAGCTCTAGAATCTAGATTTAGACAAACTGTTGCTTTGATAGGAACTGATGAATGGGAAGCACAGGTAGTTGATGTAGATTCAGGAACTGAGGTGTCTTCTACTTCAGAAAATTAAGTTCGCCTTCCTTGGAGTGACCTAAAAAGTTTAGGAAGTAAAAGAGTTGGGTTTTCCCTAAGGCTTTCAGATTATTTCTGAAACTGGCCTGTGACATGGGCAAATCTACGAGTAACAGTGAATGTTGAAAAGCCATGGAAAGCAAATTAACAGCTTCCTATTTTGAAATAGCTTTTCTCCCAATCATAAAATGATAATTAAAATGTTAAAAATAAGCTGTTGATTACTTCCAATTTTGAAAATAAAGAAGAGGTGGCCACTATCTTTTTTTTTTTTTTTTGCGGTATGTAGGCCTCTCACTGCCGTGGCCTCTCCCGCTGTGGAGCACAGGCTCCGGACGCACAGGCTCAGCGGCCATGGCTCACAGGCCCAGCCGCTCCGTGGCATGTGGGATCCTCCCGGACTGGGGCACAAACCCGTGTCCCCTGCATCAGCAGATGGACTCTCAACCACTGCGCCACCAGGGAAGCCCCACTATCTTAATGTATATCCTCTCAGTCTTTTTTTCTCTTGCATACATACATATTTTCACAAAACGAAGCTCATACTATGTATAATGTTTTGTAATTGTCTTTTTCACTGACTATATCATGAGCATTCTCCCATGTCATTGAATATTCTTCCTCAGTGTTTTTTTTAAAAATTAATTTATTATTTTTTTGGCTGTGTTGAGTTTGTTGCTGCATGTGGGCTTTCTCTAGTTGCAGCGAGCGGGGGCTACTCTTCGTTATGGTGCACGGGCTTCTCATCGCGGTGGCTTCTCTTGTTGCGGAGCGTGGGCTCTAGGCGCGTGGGCTTCAGTAGTTGTGGCACGTGGGCTCAGTAGTTGTGGCTCGCAGGCTCAGTAATTGTGGCACACGGGCTTAGTGCTCCGCACCATGTAGGATCTTCCCAGGCCAGGGCTTGAACCCATGTCCCCTGCATTGGCAGGCGGATTCTTAACCACTGTGCCACCAGGGAAGACCCCAATGGTTTTTTAATGGTGGCATGTCAGTCAGACACATGAATATACAATTTATTTAGCCACTCTTCTGTTGAATATTTGTGTTCCTGCTTTTTTTTTTCTTATTATAAATAATGCTGCAACAAACACACTTTTACACAAATCTTTGTGTGTATCTCCAGTGTGGGAGAGGGATGATGTATTAACAGATATGAACATTTTAAATACTTTTTTGATACAAAGTATCATATCTGACCACATCTTTTAAGGACCTTATTAAAAATACTAGTTCATGGCACCCATAGCTTTATTCTTAAAGGGCTTCAAGAAGTCAGTTTTCTATTCCGTGAATGGCCAGTGAAATCCTCTAGATTTCCTTTCCTCCTCTGTGTTCCTTAATGAAAATGAATGTATTTGACAGATTAGGGAGCAGAGACATAAGGTACTTTGTATTATGGTTTCACCTAGCAATCAGGTAATCAGGCTGTTGCTTATTTTTGGATACATGTGCCTGGTAAGCAATTGTAGTAACCACAGTGAGACCTGAGGCAGCTTCATTTCCTTATTTCCAAAGCTGTGGTTTATAGGATATACTAGAGCAGCTTCAAGTCAGTGTAGGCTCGCTTAAGACGAAAGACATTCATGTTTTTATGTGAATGACCCATGCTACCCAGCCTGTCAGGGTGAATGACCTGGAAAGGGGGGAAGGGAAGGAGTTGGTGGAGAAGGTGAACAGTATTTCTTCTGGGGACAGAGCTTTGATTTATGAGCTCAGTTTCCTGCATAGACAGCTGTGTGGTCCCTAAACAAGTTTTGTCTTGTATGATTAACGTATGCCAGGGGATCTCCTAATGGAATTAGGTACGTAGCGAGATAAAGCAGTTGCTCTTCGTTCAGTCTTTTTTTTTTTTAAACATCTTTATTGGAGTATAATTGCTTTACAATGGTGTGTTAGTTTCTGCTTTATAACAAAGTGAATCAGTTATACATATACATATATTCCCACATCTCTTCCCTCTTGCATCTCCCTCCCTCCCACCCTCCCTATCCCACCCCTCTAGGTGGTCACAAACCACCTAGCTGATCTCCCTGTGCCATGCAGCTGCTTCCCACTAGCTATCTATTTTACGTTTGGTAGTGTATATATGTCCATGCCACTCTCTCACTTTGTCCCAGCTTACCCTACCCCCTCCCCATATCCTCAAGTCCATGCTCTAGTAGGTCTGTGTCTTTATTCCCGTCTTCATTCAGTCTTTTCATGTGCACCTGCCTTCCTGATAAGCAAATGCCCCTTTACCCCTGTCTCCTTCAGCCACTACTGAAACTAAAAATCTGGCGGCCTGCTGTAGATAGGTTGTTTCCAGAGCCTCATATATCATAACGCTAACCCTGTTCTAATCTAAGCACTGAGGAAATGGACACAGAGCGAGGGTTAGAGACATGGTCTTGGAAGGGTTGGAAGAAACTTTAGAAATACACTTCCAGCTTCTAATTTTAGAGCACCGCCAGTCCCTGGCTTCAGAGAACTTTTAGGCTCTTTAGAAATAAGATATATACACAGGAAAATATTAAAAACCAAAACAAATGTAAAAACAGCACAGGGAAATGGTTTAGTGCCAAACCAGAAACACCAACAGTAAGGGCTTTCAGATTTCAGAAGGAGAGGGAAATCAGCACCTCATGGTGGAGAGTTTGGTTTTTGTTTTTATTTTTTAAGTGGGTCTCGAATGAGTGAGACTTGAAAATTGGAGGCCATTCCTCCAGGAGGGAGGGGTGGTATAATTAAAGGCAGAAGATGTCTGGAAACAAGGAGTGGGTCATTTTGGCTGGTATGATGGGTTTGTGAGAAAAGCTAATCTTTCAGTCACTTGGCTGTATCGTTTGAAGGTGACCTTCTGAAGCCCCTTTTCTTACGTGGTAAGCAGCACTCTTAAGTTCTGTGTTGTCATGCAAGGCCTACAGCATCTCTGTCACAGCTTCTTAGAGCTCAGAGATAACCAGCAGAGCCGAGGCTCCTTATCTTCCTGAGGGCCTCATGGGGTCAAGCTGGCAACCCATAGAAATATACACTTAGGTCGTCTTCTGGAATGGGTATGGAGTCATCCGTAGGTGAAGTCCTGGCTGAGAAAAGGTCTCCCTCTTTTTCGCAGGACTTGCTTCCTGGGGCAATTTCCTGCCCCGAAGTCTTAAAGTTCTTCTGTGTTCTCAGTCAGGCCTCATAAAGCCTCAGGCTTTATAAAAACATGAAGGTACTGGCTCTACACATTGGAGACTTTTAAACTTTCAATGAAGTCATAGCACTGTGGCTGTAATTCAAGTAATTCACAAAGATAAGGATTACAAACACTTAGACATAAATATCTCCCTACCTTTTCAGATGCTTAACAATACCTCTTTCAACTCAAAGCTGACACTTGAATACTGTACTTTGTTTTACTACCAGGTGTGCTTCAAGATGCTCGAAGATATTTTTCTTACTTAGCCTGCCTTGAAAGACGCAGGTCTGAGCTTCATTCTTTTGGTCAGCTAGGAAATTACCCCTTATTAACATGTAACTTTTTCTCTTAAAATTAAATAGCAACCGTTTACATTATAGCGTACCTTAGCTGGGTGGAATGAGGGAGGAGATGAGGTAGAGTTGAGGTTTGGAGTGGGTAAGAGCGTTCCTCAGCTTGGCAGTTTTGCTCTGAAGTCAGCTGGGCCGGCGAGTGGAGCCCTGAGGAAGGGCTGCTCCAGGGGCCCCACCTCTTGCTTGTGAGTTAGGTGCTCTGCTGGAGTTTAGAGGTAGCTTACAAGTGTAGAAGTTGATTTAAAATTTTATCAGTAAAGTGGAGTAAAGTGGCTCGGAAAGGTGCCTGGACCTAACAGGTAACATTCTGAGTTGATTAGACCCCTGGTTTGTCTGATTGGGCCCAGATAGACATATTTATTGGACACATAGACTCCAGCTTTGCTGTGGGCCCTGTCTGTATCCCAAGTGGCAGCGCTACTGGACAGCCTTCGTAAGGGTGACTAGCGCCACGGGAGTTGGGCAAGGAGGGAGTATGTTTATTTCCTGCCGAAGCCTTGGTTCGGTTTGGTTAAGATCTGTCTGACCCATTATTTCTATTTTTTGGATGAGTTTATAGTTCTGCTGGAGGAAAGTTCTCTTTTATCCCTTAATCTTCTATTGTGTAGGGAGGAGAATAGGATTTAGCTCTGATAAATGGATTTGAGCTTGGAGATGAAATTTTTTCCTGCTTTCTTTTGATTCCTATTTACTGAAATTAGTTTTAAGGGTTATAAACTATTACTTCTGCCTCATTTTCTTCCTGGCCACGTGCTTCAAATTTAGGTTGCAGCTATCGACATTTTAGTAAAATCCCATGAATACATTTGAAGATTTTGCATTAACCTCTTAACACCATTTAATCAGTACTTCTTGGTGTTTCACAGCAGTAAATTATATATCTGCATTTTACCTAGTAAGTATTGACCTTCAGCACAAAAGGGTTAAGTTTACCATTATGACAAGTAGTAGTTATCTGTCTAATAAATGCCCCTGGCACTTGACTGGCTCGATTCAGTTCGACTTACTAATTCATGTAATTCTTTAAAAACTCATGTATACATTTTTTTATTGAGCATATGCAGAGATTGGTAGTACAGTACATCTGTGCAGTGTAATATTATGCAGCAATTAAGTTGTTTGTGAAAAGTTTCTAATAGTGTGGAAAGGTGCTTAAGATATGTAAACTATACATGTGATACCCTCTCAGCAATATGAAAAATGTTCACATGTGTTAAGAAAGAGAAAGAAAAAGACATACAGAAATGAAGTAAACCAAATGCAAATAGTGGTTCTGTCTGGATGAAAGGATTATGAGTTATTTACATGTTTATTCTTTATACTTTTCTGTTGTATGCAGTTTTTTATTTTGACTGGGTATCACTTTTGCAATAAAAACATAAATCCAATAAGGGTTTGTAAATCATTTTACCACCTACCTCAGTTAAGATTTAAAATATAGTGAACGTTCAACATTAAATTAATGCTTTCTGCAGAGAGACAATGAAAAGTTTCCCCTAATAAATTTTAAAAGTTACTGAGAATTTACCATTTAGCACATTAAGTTATCTTACATGTTGTTATGCAGTTTCCTATAGACCAGTGTTCCTTAAACTGAGGAATGCTGTGTTAACTAACAGGTTTGCTGCAACCGTTTGGAAAACAGTCATTCAGAGTTTTACAGAACCAATGGCAACAGTTATGAAAATCCTGAAGCATTTTAATTCTGTGCCTTGTGAACTTAAGTTATTTAATTTTTGAAAATAAGCTTTTTATTGAAGTATAACACACATCCACAAAAGTGCTCAAATCTTAAGCGTACAACTTATGAATTTTCAAAAAGTGAACACACCCTTGTAACCACGTCACTTTATTTTAACCACGTCACTTTATTTTTCTTGTATTGTGCTGCTATATGTCTTTGATAAAATTTTCATAGTTCTACACACAAAAAATATTGTTTAGTGTTCTGCGATCTCCAGAAGTTACACTCTAGATACCTTTGCACACTTTGCTCCCCTAACTGCACTAACTGCTTGGTTTTTTTACATTTTTCAAAGAACTCTAAAGTTTCATTCAGAAATTGTTATTCTTAGTTCATGGTAGGAAATTTGGCTTTTATAGGTTAAAAACTCTAAAAAAGTAATAACTTCAAAATTCTTGACATCTAGACTTCGCAGATTTAATTTTTCTTTCATTCCCAACTGCGGCACATGCTTTGCCCCAGTGGCTGGTTGTGTGGAACTTGATTCCTGGGCCTCTGCATATGATACAGCTTAGGTTGCTAATCTGAAGGAGCAGATCAACAGCCAGTGGTAAGTGTGTCAGGCCTAGAAATCCTAGACCAAGCTGGGAGGAACTTCAGAGATCGTTTGCCTCAGATGGGGAAACTGAGTCCTGAAAGGTTATATGCCTTGTCCAGGGTCGCAGAGCTGGCTCCAGAGCTGAGTCGAGAATCCTGATCCTATACCCCGTTTCTAAACCTTGCTAAGTCCCTAGTCTCTTCTTAAAGCTCATCCTTTTTACTAAAAAGGCAGCCCTCGGGCTGTGAAACCGACTTCTCAAAAAAGATAAATTACCTAACACATTTTTCAGCCAAACTTCTTAATGAGGATAACCTGACAGCATCGACCTGTTTTAGAAAATATCCCTCGGGTAACTTCGGGTGAATGAGTGACGGTGTGGGGATGGTATAAATGCCAGTCGGTAATTGTTTAGAGCAGTTCCGGGAGTACATTCAACTGGAATAACCCTGGCAATAGGGAAAGTGTGGCATGATGTCCATTTGTGACGCTTCCCTGGGGAGCGAGCTGTGTCAGGAGACCCGGCAGCTCTTCTGGAACAGAGTCTCTAGTCCGTGTTCCCAGGCACTGGACAGGGGGACTGGCTACTGGGCCTGGGAGCTAACCGTTGATGTTTCATGACTTTTTGGTTTTGAGATTTTGCTTCAATTAGCTAAAGGTAAGACAGGTAAATAAAGCTGCTCTTTGGTTTTCTAAGGAATGCCAGGCAACCGATATATGTATTTAGGAAGTGTTGATCACTGTGATTGATGGGCCCTGGGGGTTTAGTGCTTCATAAAACATATCTGTAAGGGCCTAGTCTATGGACCTGGCAGTTCCAAGGAGAGATCACCATTGCCCTCCAGAATTCTTGGTTCTGTTGGTGTGTTGGATTAGTGAAATGCACAAGAGTCTCTTCAGAGCTAACTGACTTTTGCCTACTGTAAGTTTGTAGGAAAAGGTGTCTTCTGAGTCTCACCTGGCAGTCATCCTTGGCCTGAACTTGAGTGCCGTTCTCCTTGGTCTAATCTGCCAGGTCCCTTCTATCCTTTCTCATCCTGTTCCCAGAGTACAAGCCTTCCTCAGAGGCCAGACTGATTGCTCTGCCTCCAAATGCCTGTGGCTGTTGCTACCTTTGAGCTTTTGAGCATGTTTTCCCCTTGTTTGGAATGCCTTCTCCTCCCCTTCTACTTCTGCAAATCCTGCCCAACTTTCGAGGCCCAACTCATTTCCCATCTTCTCTCCTCAGAACTCATGCGACACTTCTCCCCATGCCATGCTGTGGCTGATAGAGCCACAGTTTGGCCTGCTGGAGAAGAGAGTGGAGTCTAGAGCTAGGCTGCCTGTGTGACCTTGGGCTGGAACCTTTCCTGAATCTAAATTTCTTCATCTGTAAAAATGGGACTAATAATTGCCAAGGTTATTCAGTTTAGCTCATAGTTGTACAGATTAAATGCGTTCATACCATTAAAACCTATGGAACAGTGCCTGGCATGTAAGTTCTCATTAAATATTAGTTACTCCCTTTAGCATGTTTTTAACCATGGCCTTCCTGTATTATGGTTTAATCATTTTAAATGTCTGTTTATTGGCCTCTAGTGAAATTGTAAAGTCCTCTCATGAAGAAGGGGGCTTAACTTTATATTCTTTGTTGACCCTTTTCAGTCCTACATGTGCATATAATAGCTCCCCAATACATATCACTTAAAGTGAAACTATTACTGCATTAAAGAAAATAGATGGAACAGGAGTAAGAAATTGAAAAGATAAGCTTCATTTCACAGACTGAGTTTTCTTATGATTCGTAGATCATGTAATTTGTACCTTTTTTCATTGTTGCTGAGTCTAGTGAGCTCTTCTGTCACAGTCACCACAAGTGTGAACATCATTTAGCAAGGATGCTAGCAGTTTCAGGAGGCTGCCTCAGACACTGTTTTCTTCTAGGCCCATGGTGGGAGGGAATCTCAGACAGTAGACTCTGATCTATCAGGATATCTCAAAGCATGTGGGTCCTGAGCTGGTTGTTATTAGCATATCTCCCTTGCTGAGGGGCATGGGGAATTCACCAGTGGAGAGGGGACCGTGCCCTTCAGGCACCCTCCCTCTGCCTTCCCCTCCTCCTTTATTAGCAGCTCAGATACTCACAAGCACCATCTTCACCTGTCAGTGTTCACAAATATTTGGGGGGAATCAAAAGTTACCCTCTGGTGGGAAGGGGGAGACCCAGGCAGAAGCACTGATTCAAAGGCTGATTGCAGACGGGAGTTGTGTTGATGTCAGGAGCTGCTGGCAGGGTGCTTCACCAGCCACCCAGCAGTCAGGGACTTCAGCCAGGGTCTGCCACAGAGCCCCCGGGTTGGCCTGTCAGTGATGAAGATGCTGTGTTTCTCCTTCTCCTAGGCTGGAACAAGACATTAAAAAGTTAAAGGCCGACCTGCAGGCCAGCAGGCAAGTGGAACAGGAGCTCCGCAGTCAGATCAGCTCCCTCTCGAACACCGAGCGAGGGATCCGCTCAGAAATGGGCCAGCTCCGGCAAGAGAATGAGCTGCTGCAGAACAAGTATGTGCGCCTTGTGGGCCTCTGGCCGTGAGTCAAGCAGCCTCGCATTGCTCTTGTTTCCAGGGATTGGAGCACAAGGCTCATGACGACAAAGGGATCTAGCAGAGGGTTTTTTTTTTTAAACAAAATGTTTAAAATATTTAATGGAGGACCAGATATTCAACATGTTATAAAATCTATAAAAACTTATTTCATTGCAGCCAAACAGTTTATTAATATTACTATTCTGTCTTCTCTCATTTAATAACTTCTTCTCTTAGTTTAAAATAGTTATTGAGCTTTTTGACAATATGAGTAAAATTGACAAGAAGTATTTCTGCCACAATTTGAAACTCTTGTTCCCTTGAGTGAACATTTCCAGAGGATTAGACTCTATCTCCTTGTTTTCTGGAACTAAAAGATGATGTTGAACTTGATTTTATTTGAAGAGGCAGACAAAAAGCTAGCCCTTCTGCATGAATTCTTTTATGCTTTCCATTAATTCATTCTGGAATTACTTCTTGACTCAATGTGGGTCTGTCTTTTTTTTTCATCTCTAAACAGTGTGTGTCTGGGGTAGTGATTACTGTTACAGGTGCTGAGCTTTCTGGGCTTTTCCTTGAAAGAGCAGTTCTTCATCATTTTCAGGGAATGTAGCTCAAAAGCTAGAGCATTATAGGCAAATAACCTCTCCATTGCTTCTGACTCACGTATGTATGTGATGGCTCTAGCATTATTACATAGAGAACATCTTACCTTACATTGATATATTGAGAGAAACTCACCTTATATTGATATGTAAAGCTGGGGGTGGTAGTAGCAGGGAAGGGAATGTGGCTGAAATTTTTATCTGAAATTAAGCATCCTGTGATTCTAACTACAAGATCTATTTTGGGATACTCTGAGAAAACATCTCCCAGCTGGAAAGGAAAGGCTGCAGTAGGCTGCAGCATATTGTATTCAGGCAGAGAAAGACCTTCCCCTCCTACCCTTTTCCTCAGTTTCAGTGGATCTGGTTCAGCTCTTCCTTGGTCTCAGACTGAAGTTCTTTCAAGGTGCTTTGGGGCAGTAGAATTAGTTCTACAGTTATCTTTTCCTCTGATAGAAACTTGTTTTATCCTATTTTCTGGATTACCTTCTGTAGATCACTTACATTAATAAAGCAGAGGCTAGGTCCAATTCTGTATCTTGTAAGGCAGCTTGTTTATTGGCGTTTAGGAATTGTTAAATAATAATGACAATGTATTTTCCTTGGACACTCTGGGAATTGACATTTATGATTTGCTGTTCAAATCTCCTGTTTGCTTTGGCCTCAAAATGATAAAGAGGAGCCATGTTTCTCCAGGGTTTATATTGGACGTTTCTAATTGTAAAACTTTGTATGACAATCATTTCCATATAGGTTACATAATGCTGTGCAAATGAAGCAAAAAGATAAGCAGAATATCAGCCAGTTGGAGAAAAAGCTAAAAGCTGAGCAGGAAGCCCGAAGTTTTGTAGAAAAGCAGTTAATGGAGGAAAAAAAAAGGAAGAAGTTAGAAGAAGCTACTGCTGCCCGGGCTGTTGCATTTGCTGCTGCGTCTAGGTATGTTGATGTCACCTGAGTGCTTAATCCAAGGTTGGCTTTCCTTGGACTGAGAATGGGAATTTGATGCCTTGGGCAGGACTGGAAATACACAATCATGCATGGATGGATTGCTTTTAAGTACTGTTTTATTAGCTGGTTTAAACCCCATCTGTGCAAGCTTATGCTGTCATGACAACTTCATCCCTCAGTGACCTGCTGTCTAAAGTGGGATGAGGGAATCTCCATGCCTCCCACACCTGGGAGGCAAAATTCTGCTCAAAAAGGGATTTCCAGCCACTTTGTGTAAGACCGATAATTACTAAATGCTTTGAGGGAACCAATCTGGACTTTTGTTCCCTTTGTAGAACTATCATTATGCTCCACTCTTAGTTGTGTGTTTCTGGTGTTTTTAATCTTAAAATGGAAGAAAGATAAAATCTTGGTCCCCCAAGCACTGTGTACTGACTGCTCATGTCTTTGTTGGACATCAGCAGACTGTCAAATGACCTGGAAAAGATGGGGAAGAGAGTTAAGAGCCTCTTTTTCTTCCCTTCTGTCTCTCTCTCTTTTTGGCTTCTACTTCACTTTTTCTTTTTTCTTTGTTTTTTTGACTGGTGAAGTTCATCTGCATGGTGGGGGTCAGTTATGGGTTTACAGATGTAGGGGAGGGTAAATTATTATTTATTTAATTTTAAGTTTCTATCCCTAAATTTGTGTCTATGTAATATAATTCTACCTTTTGCGTTTTTGTATTTGTCATGTTAATAGCCTTCTTTTGGGTTCTGGCATTTGTAGAACAATTGGTGAACCATCATTTCATCTTTTAGGAAATAGCAGCGGGAGAGAGAACTCTTTCTCCTGCGTGATCCTGCCTTCCCCCAGCAGACTCTGTACTGCAGATGGCTGAGCTAACTTGGCCCGTTAGCATCTATACGGATTCACGAGACCATTTACTAACCTGCTTAGGATGTCGGGGGTGGGGGGTGGGGGGGTTGTTTGTTCACTCATTTAAAGATTTGTGAGCGTTCCTGAAGCACTTACACTTGCAGGAGATTTTCCTGAACAGTCATCTGGTGTGGCTTGTGCTCTCCTTAATTCATCCAGCAGTTACTCTTTCTCAAAAAATCCCTGAGGAGGATATGACAGTTTCTTAACCATATTGTTTAGTGTCTCTTATGCTTGAGAATCAGTACATTGATTTCAGTCTCTACCCTTAATTTCTTTTGCTTTTGGTTAAGCTTATTGCCTTTGGTCTTATCCTTGGATGGTCCTTGTTTGCCATCATTTATGTAGAGGCTGTTTTTATTCTTAAGTGTATCTCAAGGCTTTAGTCTCTCACTGGGCCTTCCTTTTCGTAGGCAAAGGACACCTACCTTCTCCACCAGGCTGTTTCTGAAACCTAAACAGTTCACCAGCTTTGGACTGGCCATTGCCATCATCTTTTTAAGTTTGTCCTTATTATAGCCCTGAGAAGGAACCTAATGCTGCTCCCTTCTTTTTCTTTTTACTCCAGTCTTGTCAAAACTTCATGACTAAAGAAAGGTGACCTTCCCAGCGCACAGTCCCTCAAAAGTGAAAATGTTTGTTAACTCACTGCCCTCTGCTGGAGACAGCACATGTCTGGTTTTCTCTTGCTCAGCTTGTGTGCCTTGTCTCAACTCATATGGCCTGATGGGAAGCTTGCTGGATTGGCAAGGTGGAAAAACCTCAGTTCTTATCCCAGTTCTGTGACCTGCAAGCTGGGTGACCTTGAACTAGTATTATATCTGAGTAGCTTCAGTTTTCTTCTCTGGAAAATAGGATAATAAACCCTACCCCAGTAAAGAAGGAAGTGTGGGTAAAGTACCTAGCTTGGCACCTGGCTCATATTAGACACCCAATTAATAATTATTTTAGATCATTTTTGAAATTATAAAGAACAGAGAGAATGAGCAGACTGAGCCAAAAGCTACAATCTGACTCTGTGGAGTATAAGAAAAATATCAATCCTGCAGTATAGTTAAACCTATAGTCTTTTAAATCCTCTTTTTCCCTTCTCTTCTTTTTCATAAGGGGAGAGTGCACCGAAACCTTACGGAATCGGATCAGAGAATTAGAAGCAGAGGGCAAGAAGCTCACAATGGACATGAAGGTGAAAGAAGACCAGATCAGAGAACTAGAACTGAAAGTTCAGGTAAAGGAGGAAAAACAGACTTCATCGCGCTTGAATTCCTCTTCCGTGTTAGGTTTGTGCTCTGTGCTTCCGTGTAGAGATGGTGCCTTCTGATACAGGCCAAACGCCATTGCATCTGAAAATCTCTGTATGACCAAAAGAAGCTCTCACCTGTCCAGCTCATTCAAGTCATATTTAGTTTATCTGGATTCTAAGACAAGCCAGAAATGTTAATGGTCCTTGACATGTTTTATACCAGAACTTGACTTACGGGAGATTCACTTCACTTTTTCAGGTTATAGGCCAGATTAGTGTGCTTTGGAACGTATACACCTCTTCTTAGCCCTAATTCTCTGTCCATCGCCAGGGAATTGACCATTTTGGATGGCTCTCAGCTTCACAGATGGCCACTCTAGGCAATGCATGGGGAGGAAAGCTGCCAGTGCTGTGGACATAGCCAGTTTTGGGGCTGTGTGTACCTTAGCCAAGTATTTGGTGGCGTTGGGTCTTCAAAGGGATGTTTAAGGCTAATGTTATAAGTTGTGAAGTTACAGTAATTTGAGTCACATGGAGCCCATAAGAAATTAGTGGCAGGTCAGTGGGGTAGAATAGGTGACCCAGAGACAAAGCCTAAATTAGTGTTCAGTGAAGGTGGCATCAGAAATGGATGGAGGGCTTCCCTGGTGGCACAGTGGTTAAGAATCCGCCTGCCAACGCAGGGGACACGGGTTCGAGCCCTGGTCCAGGAAGATCCCACATGCTGCGGAGCAACTTAAGCCCATGTGCCACAACTACTGAAGCCTGCATGCCTAGAGCCCACGCTCTGCAACAAGAGAAGCCACCGCAATGAGAAGCCCGCACACCACAATGAAGAGTAGCCGCCACTCACCGCAACTAGAGAAAGCCCCGCGCACAGCAACAATGCAGCCATAAATAAATAAATAAATAAATTTATTAAAAACAAAAAAAAGAAGAAATGGATGGAACAGCAAGGGTTAGTCAGTGAAAGGCTGAGGAACAGCTAGACAATGGGAAAAAATAAAATAAAATGAGATGCTCATCTCACACCACACAAAAATAAATTCCAGAGGAAGAGTTGAATCCAGGGAAAAAAACCATTTTGTTTTAAATCACAAAGTGAAAAAAAAAATGAAAAAATCAATTGGGGAGGGTACAGATATTGCAACAAATATTATAAAAAAAAGAATTAGGGGGCTTCCCTGGTGGCTCAGTGGTTGAGAGTCCCGGTCCGGGAAGATCCCACATGCCGCGGAGCGGCTGGGCCCGTGAGACATGGCCGCTGAGCCTGCGCGTCCGGAGCCTGTGCTCCGCAACGGGAGAGGCCACAACAGTGAGAGGCCTGCATACCGCAAAAAAAAAAAAAAAAAATTAATATCCTCAATATGTAAATAGCTCATAAAGATTGCTAAGAAAAGCTCAAATACACAGAAAGTAGGCAAATTATATGAACAGATAATTCACAGAAGAAATATAAATGACTGATAACAATGTAAGAATATATCCTCATCTGTCACCAAAGACAGATAGATTAAAATTGGATATCACTTATCTCTTGTGAAATCAGCAAAGAATTTTTAAATGCTAACATCAACCTGGGTGAGGATACAATGAAATAGGCCTCGTATGTTGCTGGTGGAAGTGTAACTTTCTGGAAAAGGTCACATATTTTTAAAAAATATTTTCCTCAGACTCCGGCCTTGAGGTAAATATTTAAAAATCTCACTGATGATTGATGTACAGAGATGTTCATCATAGTGGTATATAAATGCAAAAAAATTGGAAATAATCTTAACAATGGGAGATTTGTTTAATAGATTATGGTACATATACATGTAGGCATATTAAACAGCCAATAAAAATTGCGTTTTCAAAGAACAGTTGAGATTATATGTTTTTAAAAAATTGTATGTATAGTTTGATTTCAATTATGCTGAAAGATACACGTATACTTAAAAAAGACTAAAAGAAAATAGATCAAATTTTTTGCAACGTTGGGATTTTGGGTGATTTTTATTTTCTTCTTTGAACTTTTAAGTATTTTTTAATTGACTATAATAAGTTTTGATTTCTCTCTTAAAATGAAAAAAATATCAGTATATATATATATATATATATATATATACACACACACACACACGCACACACACACATATATATAGGCTACATTATCTGATGTTTTAAGTGGGCCTATTTTTCAGTATACACTGTCAAAATAATTAACATTTTTACAATTTTTAGTGTAGGTTGAGAGTAGAGTTTTCGCACGTTTGACTACAGCATTATAGCAACATTTGCAGCTGGCAGCAGGGAAACAGTTCTTTGTGGTTCTGAATTAGGATTGTAAGAAAGTGTTTTATATATTTTTTTTTAATTTATTTTTTTAATTTATTTATTTTTGGCTGTGTTGGGTCTTCGTTGCGGCTACTCTTCGTTGTAGCGCATGGGCTTCTTTTTATGGTGGCTTCTCTTCTTGCGGAGCATGGGCTCTAGGTGCACGGGCTTCAGTAGTTGTGGCACACGGGCTCTAGAGCGTAGCCTCACTAGCTGTGGTGCACAGGCTTAGTTGCTCCGTGGCATGTGGGATCTTCCCGGGCCAGGACTCAAACCTGTGTCCCCTGCATTGCCAGGCGGATTCTTAACCACTGCGCTACCAGGGAAGCCCGAAAGTGTTTTATTTGGAGACAGAGTCCACAGTTATCTCAAAAAGCCCAATACAATTATCGTTTTGTATATGCACATCACTGTATAAATACATTTTGCACTCCCTCTAAGGGGCGAGGTCTAAACCCATGAAACACCAGGATTCTGTGTTCTTGGGGCCAGGTCAATAATAGTGGGATTTTATTTGTGATTTCAGGCTAATTTGTAGACATCGATGCCAAAACTATCTTGTAACATTGCTGCTTTGATGATATTGATAGGAGCTTCGGAAGTATAAGGAAAATGAGAAGGACACTGAGGTGTTAATGTCAGCCCTCTCAGCCATGCAAGATAAAACGCAGCACCTGGAGAACAGCCTGAGCGCAGAGACAAGAATCAAGCTGGACCTGTTCTCCGCACTGGGGGATGCAAAGCGACAGCTCGAGATTGCCCAAGGTAGGAGAACAGCCCAGGTCACACAGCATGGCTGAGAATGCCTGGGGACACGGAGAGCAGAGCTCCCTTAGAGCTCGACCCAAAGGCATTTCCATTTCCTCTTCAAGTGGTTTGATAAGTACCCACCATGGACATCTAGGAATCATCACATTAATTCATTCTGCAGACATATTTTGAGATGAGAACATACCAAGTGCAGGGCACACAGGGAAGAGTGAGTTTCTCTGCTCAAGGAGCTCAGAGTGTTGTAGAAGAAATAGAGAACTGCAGAGTCACCAAAAGATGCTGATGTAATAGGATGTACAGGGCCTGTGGGAACATAGAGAGCCAGGGACTCAGCCAGTCTGGAGAGTTAGAGAGGGCTTTTTCTCAGGGGAGCTGATGTCTGAGCTGGGTCTTGAATGATAAGAAGGGGTTAGCCCAGTGAAGAAGCGGTGTAGTGGCGGTGAGGGGTAGAGAGGCATCTGAACAGAAGAAACAGCTCGAGCAAGGCCAGGGAAGCTAGGAGGGCCTGATGTGTTCAGAGCGGCAGCTGGCTCTGCTTTGCTGGAGCGAAGGCTGCAGATGAGGGAGTAGAGGGAGGAAAGTCTGGAGAGCAGGCTGTTCCCTCGGCAGATATTACTGAGACTTACTACATGCCAGGCACTGTGCAAACCCCTAAGGGGACAGACAGTAACAAGCAAATATATAATATCTGATGGGTGCAGTGAAGAAAATAAAGCAGTGGTGACGCAGGCTGTGTGTGTGTGTAGGGCTGCTGCTTTGACACGGAGGACATGGAAGAGCCTTTGAATAGGTAGCATTTGAACAGAGACTGAGAGGAAGAGAGTGAGTGAGCCATATAAGTCTCTAGGGGAAATGCACATGTGTCGTGGCCACTGGGGCTGCAGCCTGAGTGACGGGGAGAGTTTTTAGGGTCAAAAGTAGCAGGAGCCACAATCTGCCAAACTTTGCAGCCTATGGAAAGAACTTTGGCCTTTACTCTGCGTGACCTGGGAAACTGGAAAGCTTCTGAACAGAGGCCTGACATGACCTGATGAAAAGAAATTTAGATTTTGTTCAAGAAATTGATAAGCCACCAATAGATTACTGAAAAAATTTTTCAAACAGTTGATTTAATAGAAGGAAAAGAATATTTCAGCAGGTACTTACAGAGCGTTCACACTTGCTCTGCATAAAGCATTTTACTAGAAGGTGAAGGGGAGACAAAGACGAACAAGACATAGTCTAGCTGGGGATCCGCTAAGGTAGTTGTGCTCAAGCTTTTTGGTCTTAGGGACCCCTTTACACTCTTAAAATTATTGAGTACCCCAAGGGAGGTGTTTTTCAAGTGAATTATGTCTACCAATATTGATGTATTAGAAATTAAAACCTAGAACATTTATTAATTCATTAAAAAAATAATGTAATGAACGTATTACGTGTTAACATAACATTTTATGAAAATAACTATTTCTCAAAACAAAAAAAAGTTAGTGAGAAAAGCAGTATTGTTTTACATTTAGCAAATCTCTTTAATTTCTGGCTTAATAGAAGATATTTCAATTCTCGTCTCTGTTTCTACATTCAGTCTGTTGTTATTTCATTTGCCATGTTGCTCCTGGAAGACTCCACTTAGGCTCATGAGGGAATGCACGTGAAGAAGGCGCATAAATATCTTAGTATTAGCATGAGGACAACATGGACGCTGTGAGAAGTGCCGCACTAGGGAAAGCCACGCACGAGGCCTGCTGCCACTAGGTAGAGGCAGATGGCTTGAAAGGACAGAGGAGAGATCAGGGTGGCTTCATAAGGGAGGGGCCATTGAGTGGACTTCGAAGGATGAATTCTGAGAGCAGAGAATGGCAGGGAAGAACATTGTTACCTGAGGGAATGGCATTTAAGCAAAGGAAGGACAGTGTTGAGCATGTCCACGTAAGCAGTCCAGTGACCTCTAGCTGGGGGACATGGAAGAAGAGAGTAGATTAGTAGGACCGTGAATGAAGCTGTACTAGAGGATGTATCCCCTAGATTTTGAGGAGGAAGCAGGTGACATGTTCCAACAGGGTTGCTGGAACCATGGAGGAAGAACAAAACAGATGAAGGAATGAGAAGAGAGAGTGAGTTTGGTTTGGGATGCTTTGATCTGGAGTTGCCTACCGGACACTCGGCCTAAAGATCTTCATCAGTCAGTGGGAATTTGGGGCCTAAACCCCAGAGAAAAGGCCAGAACCCCGGGGTTGGGGGTGGGATGTAGAAGTTGTGAGAAGTCAGTGAAGCCATAGGAGTGGCTTGGGATGGCAGTGGCAGAGCAAGAAGAGAAGGGGTTGAGAATCGGGCTTATGAATCTGTGGACTCAGGGAAAGGCATTTAAAAAGAAGGTTCCTGGGGGGCTTCCCTGGTGGCGCGGTGGTTGGGAGTCCGCCTGCCGATGCGGGGGGCGCGGGTTCGTACCCCGGTCCAGGAGGGTCCCGCGTGCCGCGGAGCGGCTGGGCCCGTGGGCCGTGGCCACTGGGCCTGCGCGTCCGGAGCCTGTGCTCCACAGCGGGAGGGGCCGCAACAGTGAGAGGCCCGCGTACCACAAAAAAAAAAGAAGGTTCCTGGGAATCCTGCTAAACTTCTGACCATACGGTGGTGTTTTGCCTGCCTGGCTCAGCTCCCTGAGAAGTGGCTACCCTCTCTCTGCCTCATCCCTTTTACTTGGATTTGCAGACTTGAAAGAGGTTGTCTGCTGGAGTGAAGCAGCACCTGGGTCTCAAGAGTAGCCGAGGGGAGCTTGGCTTCCCAGCACAGATTATGCTTCCTTGTTGGCCCAGAAATTCTCGTAAAGCAAAGAGAACTGTCTTTTCCAAAGCTCTGGGAATGTTTGTATGTTACTGATTAAAGAAATCAAACTTAAATCTTCATGGAAAAAAGATACAGTGGCTTATATATCAGATGCTGTGAGGTATTTTATTCGTCTGAGGCTTACTTCATTCAAAGGGAAGGAGGCTATTTGATGCTTACTTGAAGCTGAGGGGACATGAAGGAAGCCAGAGCGGGGCGGCTCTTTGCTGCCGCCTTTCCCACTACTCCCCTCCACTGTCATGCTCATGCTTGGAATATTCTAATAAGAACCCAACTTCATAATTTAAATCAAGCCCCTTGCTGGGTTTCTCCTTCCTACTTTCTATATCATTTGATTCATCTTGGTTCCAAAATGGCTTTCATCTACTATATCATTTTTTAAAATACGCCACCATGCTCTCTTACATTTTAAATATATTACCGTATTCTGTAGGACTCAAAGTGAGTGCAACTCAAATACAATCTCTTCCTTTTTTCAGCATGTAAATTTCTGAAGGGCTACTCCTAAGTGTTCTTCCCCTAGTAGACCAGGGAGCATCAAAGCATGATGGAAATTGCATGGGCTTTGGAACAAAGTGGTCCTGGGTTTAAATCCTGCTTAGTCATTAATAACTGAATGACTTTGGGCAAGATACGTACCTTGCAGGGCCTCAGCTTTCCACTGGGCTGGGCACTAGGGATTTGACAAGGACAAAAATGGGGAGACAGTCTCAGCCCTCATGGAGCTCATGGGCCAGTGGAGAGATGATGGACACAAATCATCACCCAAATGAACACTCAACGGAGACAGAAAAATGCAGTTGGCAGGAGTGCAGACTCCAGAGGCAAACTGCATCATCTCGAATCCCAGCTCTTGTCCCTCAGCCTCTCTGTGCCCTGGTTTCCTCATCTATAAAGTGGATGATGATGATGATAATTCCCATCTGATAGGGTTGTTGGGATAAATAAATGAGTTAGTCTACGTAAGCAGTTGGAACAGTGCCTGGCACATACGTGTTCGCTATTGTAATTATTATCATTATTACAAAGAATAAAGTGACAGAAAGGAAAGTTTAAGGTGTGTTGAGAATCGAGGAGTTGGGGGCTGGGGGTAGGGTCTGATTTAGATGGAAGGAGCAGGGAAAGCTTTGTGAGGGAGTAGAAACAGAAACCTCACGAGTTAACACAGAGAGCATTGGAGAAGCACAGAAAGGGAAGCAGCCCTGCGGCAGGCAGGCTGGTTGGATTCCTTGGTCTCATACTCCGAGATAGTCCATCCTCCCAGAAAAATGTTTCCGCGCAAGAGGTAGAGCCCTAGTTCAAAAGAAGCACCCTCTTCGGCTGCCCTGGTGACTGCCGAGCTCAAAACGTGGCTCCTGGAGGTTGAGCCCTTTGCTTCGTCACACGTACCTAAACGCGGTTCCTCTTGACACCATGACCCGTAGGCCACATCTGGCCTGCCACCTTTTCTTGTACCACCCGTGGGCTAAGAATGGTTTTTGCAGTTTTCTATGGTTTAAAATAAAAAAAAAACAAAAAACGACAAGGACAGTATGTGGCTCACAGTGTTTAAATATTTACTGTTTGGCACATTACAGGAAAAATGTGTCTCCCCTTACAAACCATCAAAGCTGGAGTCGAATCCATTTGGGATCAGTGGGCCCAAGAGGGCACTCTGGTGGGTGAACGCTCCCTTCTCACTAATGGTGGGTCTTTGATCTTCCAGGACAAATTCTTCAGAAAGACCAGGAAATCAAGGACCTAAAACAGAAGATAGCCGAAGTCATGGCCGTCATGCCCAGCATAACATACAGTGCTGCCACCAGCCCCTTGAGCCCCGTTTCCCCACACTACTCTTCCAAATTTGTGGAGACCAGCCCCTCTGGACTCGATCCCAATGCCTCTGTTTACCAGCCCCTGAAGAAATGAAGGCCAGCAGTGTGTTTTTTCCAGGCTTTGGTTATCAGAAAGCATCACAAAGGAGCGTCTCTGGCAGTCAAGATTAAAAAAAGTTTATATTGTATTTTGTGGGACTGTATATGTTGTCGTTTTTAAAAAGGGGGGGAAAGATAACATCCAAGTCTGATTAGAACTGCCCACCAGTTTTTCTTGTAAGTTTTTAGAAGACCTCACAGAACTTTGCAGTTTATTTTTCTCGGCCATTACATTAAAACCATTCTTGGATTTCAAGTAGCCAATTTTGCCTTTTATGTATTCTTACAGTTTCCTCTTGAAGAAAAAAAAAAAGCAGAGTTTTTCCTTCTCAACCCTTTATTTTTGTTTTGTTTTGTTCTGTTCTTAAATCAGCAAGCAAAACCTGCACATTGGATTCACAGGGGATGACCATGAAAACTTAGTTTTTAGTGTGAAAGGTTTAAATAACCTAACACAGCTTTGATGCTATAGCTGCATTAAAGAAAATGATTACTAAAATTACAGAAAACAAAAATTGATTACCCCTCCAAGGACCAAACAAATTCAAGGAGTGTCATTTCAGCCGAGGGGAGAGACTCAGGTGATGAGACCAGCTGTGAGAACGTAACAGGGGTTGTGTCTGAAATGTGTATCTTCCCATCGGTGTGTTTAGTCCTAGAAAATTGCTAGCAGCAGTCTTGTTCACAGTGCCTTGGGAAAAGACATTTCAAGAGGAAACTTGATTTTAAACAATTTCCCCCTTTACCATCATCTACCTTCTCTCTGTGTCAAGCTCACTACGGATCCTGCTATAGAACTGGTGGGTAGCTGGGCTGTTCGGTACCACTTCAGCCACACCTTCTGTTTCCTTTCATTGAAAGCACCACAGTGTTCTGGACTTGTCTCGAGGCAAGCACCCTGGGAAGGGGAGCTGGGCGGTGTTTGTGTTCGAGAGACTGCAATGCCGGCTAATAAAAGCTGCAGTTCTAGGTTTTGTTTTGTTTTATTTTTTTTAATTTCCTTTAACTGTGCTTTCCACTTTTCGTCATGTGTTTGACGATTTAAAAGAAACTTGACAATTCCTCAGCTCTTGTGCCAAGGAAGGTTTGTTGTTTTGTTTTTTTTAAAAAAGTTTAAAACTCAAAACTCTGCACAAAGATTTCAGTCTCAAGTGTATATTATACATTGGTAGAAAAGTGTTTGCACTGGCAACCTTTGGAAGTGTTTAAGAATCAGGGAGGGGGTGGAGGGAGGGGCTGGGAGAGGGAGGGGCAAAGCAAAACTGTATTTGGAACCTAGGAAAATTAAGAAACCAAATAGAATGGTTTGACTTCCTTGCCATGGATTCTGGAAGGACATAGTTCTAAAATTTCCTGTTAATTGGCATGTATGTCTCATTTAAAGCAAATTAAGTAGGACAAGCAAGTCAGCAAGATAGAAGTGTTAAAAAGAATCTTCCTTTTTAATCACTGATCTTATTTTGGGATTAAAACCTTCTAGCTTTAGCCAGGTATGCATGTTGCTGCCACTTTGCATTTTTGAATCATCTTGTGTAATTGTCACCATGGAAGTGTTACTCAGAATTGTCACAGATTTTTTTCATCTTTGTGCAAAAACATGGAAAATTGTCACTGACTTTGTGTTGAGGTTTCCCCCATTTTGCTGCCTTTTGGGACACTATTTTGGTTAAATACTTGGTCTTGGCTGCATTCCTTTTTTTTTTTTTTTCCTGTGGGGTTCAAAAGAATAAACATTTTCTTACAGATAAAACTAGTTTTCTGCCTTTTTAACTTTTCAGGAGGGCACAACAAGGTAGATTGTTCTGAATGGGCCTTAGATTTTTCACTCCTGTTCTGTCCTCATTTCCGAACCCTGACAGTGGCAGTGTCCCAGGCAACGGGTGCCGCGGGGCGCAGGTTACAGGATTTGGGGTGAATCCATCCAGGCTCTCAAGTAGTTTTCGTTCTAGTCTTACTTCGGATGTATCCATTCTCATTCTCTCTCCCTCCCTCTTCCTCCCTCTTTCCTTCCCTTTTTCTCCCTCCCTCCCTTTTCCTTTCTCTCTGTCATCTGAGTAGAACCAAGGCTGCCTTGTTTTCTGGTACAATCCTCCTTTCCTAAAAAAGCAGTAGTTGAGAGTCCGCCTGCCGATGCAGGGACACGGGTTCGTGCCCCGGTCCAGGAAGATCCCACGTGCTGCAGAGCGGCTGGGCCCAAGAGCCATGGCCGCCGAGCCTGGGCGTCTCCGCAACAGTGAGAGGCCTGCGTACCGCAAAAAAAAAAAAAAAAGTTTAGGGGTGGGGTTGGAAGGTAGTTGGTGAGAAATTTTTGAGAGCAAATTTCCATTTTCCAGAATCTTGTCAGGCCAGTTTGTGACCAATACCCTATTGGGTTTCCTATCTGCTGCAGATCCTGAACTGATCTCCAAGGTAACCGCTTCTGTAGTCCTCCCTTGTTTCTAGAGGCTTTGTCTGTTTTCTTCCTCTGAGAAGCCAGCTGCCCCTCTCAGCCTCTGTTTTCCTCTCTTGGCCATTGTTACAATTGATCTTGGCTCCAGTTTCGGAAAATTCTGCTCTCGGCACCTCAGCCCCGTCCCTATTGCAGGACAGCCTTCCTGAGTCGCAGCCATTTAGGCTCTTGCAGACATACCACGCTTAATACCGCGAGCAGAGTTCCCCAGGGGAAACGCCTTGGCCCTCCCTGAAGGAATGTGTCTGCCCAAAGCGTTCTCATTGTCATGTTCTTTTCCACCAAGGAGATCTCCAGTTGTTGTCTTTGTTACTCTAGGCCCATCATGAAATGGTTACGTCTTAGTACAGTATCATTTCTGACAGGCCATAAAGCAGTGTTTGCCATTCTGGATGGTTAAATAGTTACAGAAAGCGTGGGCTGAGTGTTTTGACTGGCCGAATAACCTCTGTTGATGTCTCCCAACTTGACATAAGGAAATAGCTGTTGTGTGCCCATTCCCTCTGTGATAATCTTTCCAAGACATCCTATAAAATGAGAATGAGTAATTCCTCATGGCTCCCAGCCTAAAGAAAGGGAATAGTCCTTTCTCCTGCCATCCCAGGTCCCCAGGCTCACCTGGCTGCATCAGTCAGGCTATGGCAAGCCACCTGGAAGGGCTGAACGTCTCTAACAGCTGCTATCAGATTGCTTCCTGTGAAATTCACATCACGCCAGAGGGAGACAGACAGGTAAACTGGAAACCCACCCCAAAGCCAATTCAGTGAAGGCCAACTAGTAAACTGTTTTCAGGTGGACCACAGCAACTAGACCTGTTTAGGTTAAAGGTCCTTTGAGCCCCGTAAATGCCTGGTTTTCTGTGACTCTCAGTGATGTTTGCCGCTGTGCTGGCTTCTTCACAAGCCTGCAGCATCTCCTCTCTTTATAAGGCCCTAGTCTGTTCTAGGCCAGGCAAAGCCCTCTAGACAGAGATGGGAGTTTGCTCCCAGCTTTGCCACCAGCACAACTTCCCTGGGGTAGGTGCTGTTTCCTCCCCTTTAAGAAGGAGTATTGTTCCTGGCTGCCCAGCCTGCCGGAAGGAGTTGCTGTGGAAATCAGGGAGAGGAGTGCTCTGTGAACTGGCTAGGGCCTCTGCTGAGGTTAGGAGCTGGAGCTCCAGCAGGGAGCGGCCGTGAGGCCTGTCTGGCTGGGAGTCTGCATTCCGGGCCAGCTCTGTCCCCGCAGCCTGACTCCCAAGTGGGGTCCTCAGCAGTGTGGTGCGCACTGTGGGCCTGCAGCATCAGCGCTGGGAGCTCTTCCCCAGGCCCCCATCTAAAGCTGCACTTTAACAATGTCTCCGGTTGATTCAGTTGCATATGACTTGTTTAGAAGCCCTGCCTGAGCTGACTTTTCTACCTGAAGACTCTCAACACTGTCACTCTCCTAGTTCAGCTTTGAAAATTCAGAACAAGAGCTTAATTTTTGAGGGGCAAGCTGGAGATGAAGAACTCAACGTGTTACACATTTTGCTTATTTTGTTTATTATCTCTCCCCTCCCCGCCATTAGAATGCAAACTCTTCGAGGGCAGAGATTTTCGTCTGTTTACCGCTTAACCCCAGAACCTAGAACAATGACTGCCACACAGTAGGTGCTCAGTGAATACTTACTGAATGAATAAAGTTAATTAATAGATTGGACATGTAACCTGAAATACAGTGTCTTAACTGAATCAGAGCATCTCGTTAATACTACCGTTAGAATGACAGTATAAACAGAACAGTTTCTAGGGGAGGAGAAAATTTGAAGTGGCGTATTTACCAAGACAGCTTCCATCTGCCTGTCTCTGGTTTCTGCTGAAACCTTGTTTTTCTTGTCAGATTTTTCTACAAACTCCTGCTTGACTTTGCCAGGTGCAGAGATTTCCTAAACAGCTGGATGCCCTGAAAACCATCACTCCTCTGTCAGGGAAGCCTCGCTGCAGGGAACCTGCTGGGGGCCTAGGCGTTTTCTATCCAGTTGGAGCCTCAGACCCAATTTCCCCGAGTGCCAGCACCGCTGCATCTTGAGTCAATGTGGGGCTTTTTCATTCTGACAGTAATCGAATTATAAAGCATTTCCTCCAGGAAGGTATCTGGTTAAAGACTGATCCATCTGCCCAAGGGGAGCACACTTCTTTTCTCGGCCCCCTCCTTCCTGGGGCTTACTTTGCTCCTGCTTTATTCCTACCTCAGTGTTTGTTTTTCATTCCTCTGCCTCTACCTGAAGTTCAAGTCTTGCATCCCCTCAGGATGGGCTTGCTAGGGTTCTGGAATCACCCTGCCCTTATACCTCTGATCTCTGTCCTAAGAATCCAAGGCTTAGTTTCACACAATGTGGTGTGGCCTTTTAAGCCCCGTCCAAGAAGCCTGGATGGGTTTACTCTGGGCAGTGGTCCATTCTGCCCCTGTTCCCCAACTCTGCAGCCTCCAGATACCTCAGGGCTGACAGGGAGATGGGGCCGAGTGTGGGCAGGGGAGGAGGACAAACACCTTGAGGAGGTGTTTGTCCAGCACCAGCGCCTTCACCATTTCCTTCCCTTTTGTCCTCAGAGCTTGTGCTGTTTTGACATATTATCTGGTACCAGGCCTGTACTTATCTAGAACAATGGTTCTCAAACTTTAGGGCTTATCGGAAGTGCCTAAATGGCTTGTTAAAACACAAATTGCTGGGTCCCACACTCAGAGTTTCTGATTCAAAAGAACTGAGGTAGGGCCTGAAAAGTTGTTTCTGACAAGTGTCCAGGTGAGGCTGGGTCCTGGGACCCCACTTTGAGAACCACTGACTTGATGGCCCTGTGAAGCCATCCCCTCCAGCTGCCACCAGGGGGCACATGCGACCTTAGCCAGAGGTCTTTTTTTCACCTCCAGCGCTGTCTCCACTGGACAGCAGAGGTTCTTCCCTAAAGATTTCTTTCTTTCTGATTGTAATTTTGTTATTATGAATTAGGAAGAAGAAATATTGATCTAAAAAATAAGGTGGGTTCTCAAAGTCTGTCTCTGACAAGCATCAAAGGTCTAAGGGACCAGCCTTTTAAAGGTGTTGAATGTCCAGGCTTTCAAGAATTGGAGCTCTGTTTCTGCAGGAAAAGACTCTGGGGGGCCCCTCTCCCCCAGCGCATTGAAGTGGGAACATTCTTTCAGAACGTCCTGGAATCATTCCGTATTCAGAACCCAAGGGGCAGTTAAGATTATAGGTGACTTTCATTTTCTTCTCTACATTTCACTGTATATTCCAAATTTTCCACCATAAACCTAATATTATGTTTATAATAAAAAATAATGGTTTTTAAAACACACTTTAAATGTAATTAAAAGCCAAAACAACAACTCAACATTTGAAAATTGGGGATTTCACATCCAGATTTTTGTTTGTTTTCTGCTGAAAAATCTACATATCTTGGCATCCCGGGGCTGGCATCCCTCTCCACGCACTGCAGAATCTGGAGGAGAAGTAGGCCTCAGGTCTCAACCCTGGTCGCTCGTTAGAACCACCTGGGGAGCTCTTAAAAACGCCCATTCCCCAGGGCCCACCCCCAAAGAGCCTGATTTAACCAGGCTGGGAGGAACCTGGGCTTTGTTTTGTTTTGTTTAAACTCTGCAGGGGTTTCTAATGTACAGTCAGGGTTGAGAAGTGGAACTAGAGGATAACAAGAGGAAGCCTCAGTCCTGGCCGGGGTCTGGAGCCTCAGACAGGTGTTACGGGCATTTGCAGGCCTGGGGCCGGGCCAGGACCGAAGGTGTTTTTAGCTGGCCAAGCTGAGCTGTCCGGGAAGCTGGTCTGTCTGCCCACCTTCCCTGCAGAGACCCTGGTCGGCTCTCTTCTGCTGTCCGGCCCCTGGGCTTCCCTTCTGGCCCTTGTCCTGGACTCCCCTTGCCAACCACATTATCACAAGTGATTTCACCCGTTTAAATTGTTAGCCCTCCAGTTTCCAAAAAGAAATTCTGTTAGCATCACCTTAAATTTGTTGTTACTATGTGTTCTCTTCTTATCTGAAGTTTTTATATTGCAAGCCATAGACATGGACAATAAATCCAAAAGGGAATTGAATGGAAAGGTACAGGGCAAGCCCGTACAGTGTTGTCTGGAAGCTGAGAAGCCAGCTGGGAAAGACAGGAGTCAGCCAGTGTGGGCTCTCACAGGCAGGAAGTGCTCAGTGGGGCCCGGGCCCTGCTCCTGGGGTAAATGAGTCCGTGACCCAGCCTCTCTCGAGTAAGAGTCTGTGGTAGATGTGTATGATGGTTCCCAGCCGTCCACTCCAGCCCCACTGAGAGGATTATGCATCCACCCTCCTGGGTGCCAGCTGGTTTCTGGAATGTGAGTGGACAGCACCTGTGCCAGAGCTGCGCAGAAGCTTTAAGTGAGCCTGAGTGGCTCAGGCTAGCCTCTGGCCCTCTCTGCCAGGAGGACAGTATTTCCCAGAGAGGGGCCGTACCTGGCTGGGAGCTGAGCCGAGCCAAACCAACCCTCAGGCCCGGGAACACAAAGAGCAGTTATTGGTGTAAGCCGCTGAGAGTTGGGGGCTGTTTGTTACCACAGCAAAAGCTGACTGATGGAGAGAAATTGTGCAAGCTTGAGTCTTCTGCCCTCCCCTGGGCTGAACCTTGGGCTGAACCTTGGGGTGGAGAGCAGGAGCCTGGGCCCCCTCAGCTTCACGGTGGGGGCCAGAGCATGTGTCCCCTGCCCCAAGCTACACACAAAAATAGAGAGGTTGTTACAAAAAAGAAGCCAAGGTGCTGCTGGGCTGGGGGACCAAGAAGCCCACCGTCACCACACCTATAGTTCTAGTAGACGAAGCCCCAGGCAGTGGGTCCTAGCCTTCCTGCCACCTGGCCCCTTTCATTATCTTCCTCTCCCATGAGCTCCACGTATAAGGATTTTACCAAAAAACAAAAGTAACTGTGTATTATTGATTACTACCAATACTGTATTAGTCTAGGAGGTAACTGCTCATAGGACTTCTGATCCACCGCAGGGGCCAGTGGAGCTGAAAAGCAAGAGAATTGTACCTTTCAAGTCACCTGTGCAGCCTTTTTGAACTATCAAAACTAGCTTTGGGAGAGCATGTTACAACTTCCCAGGCCTCTATATAGCTGGGCCCCCAGGGGTGGGAACTGACAGCTTAATGTGCTCCCTGTTCACTCCATCCCGGCCGCCACACTGGAAGCCAAAAATGTCCTGAGAACCGAAGGAATTAGCCCACAGGGGCAGTGCAGGCAGCGTGGCAGGCGGTTCAGCAGATACCAGGGCCTTTGTGGGGGAAGCCCTGTGCATAAGGCTGTCTGCCCACTGATGAGCCCTGACTCTGAACAAACTGAATTCCTTGTGAGAGCAGCAGGGGGTGATGTGACACCCACCTGCTAGGATGCTTTCGGTTGGACAGAGCTTGGACCAAGTCACCTGAACTCTCAGTGCCTCACTTTCCTCATCTGTCATATGGGGGTGATGAAAATGGTCCCCAGGTCACACTGTTGCTGTGAGAATTCAATGAATAGGTACCTGCTGGGCACTGGGCTGGTTCGCACTTCACCTCACCCATCACGTCACTAGTCCTCCTGGCTGTTTTAGGAAGAACATAAGAGAAGTAGGCTGGGAAGTTTGTTGCAAGGATGATATGAGCGAAGGCATGGAAGTCTCTAAGCTTAAATGGGTGAGTCTCTAAGCTTAAATGGTCGCAAGCACACTCACGTGTGTGTGTATGTGTGTGTGTGTGTGTGTGTGTGTGTGTGTGTGTGTGTGTGTATGTCCACGCCTGAGCATTCACCCTCCCTGCCCCAAGGTGATCCCACCTCCCCAGGTTTCAGAGTTTAAACTTTTGTTTCTTTGCTGCTGACTCCAACATCATTCATAATCTTCAGTTTAGGTCTCTCTCCTCAGCTCCAGACTTGTATTTCCAGATGCCTCTTGACAGCTCCTCTAACTCAATCTGTTTAAACCGAGTTCCTAATTTCCTCCCAAACCTGTCTTCCTCCATCCTTCCAGTTGCTCAGGCTACACCTGGATCCTCCCCGACTGCTCTCTTTCTCTCACACTGCACATCTAATCTGTCAGCAAATCCGGTCAGCTCTCCCCCTGGAAAAACAAAATATTTCCAGAATTTGACCTGTTCTCACCTCCTCCACTGCTACCATCCTGGTCTGACCCACTATCCTCTCTCGCCCAGACTTCTGCAGGAACCTCCTCACTGGCCTTCCTGCTTCAGCCCTTGCCCCCCTCCCCATGGTCCAGTTTCAACAAAGCAACCAGAGAGGTGCTGTTAGATCACAAATGAGAGGATGTCAAAGACTCCCGGTGGTTCTATATACTCCTCGCAGCAAAGAAAGGAGTCCTTACACTGTCCCACCAGCCTGTACACCTACCTCTCTGATCTCCTCTCCTCCTAATCTCCCTCAAGCAGTGCCTCCTTGCTAATCCCACCAGGCACACTCCTGCCTCAGGACCTTTGCACTTGCTGCCCTCTCTCCCCCCATTTTTGGATAAACATTTTATTTTAGAACAGTTTTAGGTATACAGAAAAATTGATAAGATAGTACAGAAGTTCCTATACCCCCCACCCAGCTTCCCCTGTTATTAACATCGTACATCGTACATCGTACATCGTAACTTTGTTACAATTAATGAACCAATATTGATACATTATTATTAACTAAAATCCACACTTAATTCAGATTTCCTCAGTTTTTACATAGTGTCCTTTTTCTTTTTTTTTTAATTTATTTATTTATTTTACTTTTGTCTGCGTTGGGTCTTCGTTACTGCACTCAGGCTTTCTCTAGTTGTGGCGAGTGGGGACTGCTTTTCGTTGTGGTGCGCGGGCTTCTCATTGCGGTGGCTTCTCTTGTTGCAGAGCACGGGCTCTAGGCATGTGGGCTCAGTAGTTATGACGTGCAGTCTCAGTAGTTGTGGCGCACGGGCTTAGTTGCTCTGCAGCATGTGGGATCTTCCTGGACCAGGGCTCGAGCCCATGTCCCCTGCATTGGCAGGTGCATTCCTAACCACTGCGCCACCAGGGAAGCCCTAGTGTCCTTTTTCTGTTCCAGGACCCATCTAGGACACCACATTACATTTAGTCATCATGTCTCTTTAGGCTTCTCTTGGCTGTGACAGCTCCATTCTTTCTTTTCCAAATGTCTGACTCATTTCCTTACCTTCTTCCTGTCTTTACTCAAGTGTCACCTTCTCAATGAGCCCTTCTCTGACCAGCTAACCAAATAGTCTCTATCCCCCTTCTCTGCTTTATTCTTCTCGGTATTTATTACTATCTATCACATTTAAATTTTTTACTTATTTTGTGGTTTGTCTGTTTTCCCTGACAGAAAAAGTCAGTGTCATGAAGACAGGGACTTTTGTCTGTTTTGCTCACCTCTGTATCCCTGGCACCCAGTATCATGCCTGGCACATAGCAGAAGCTCCAAAAATGTTTGCTGGATGAAAGAATGAGCACTAGAATCCGTCAGCCTCCGGATCCCCTTTCAATCCATATTCTGCACTCCCTCCCAATAAACAAGAGAAAATCTCTCTGAGTGCTTCCCTCCTGGGGGCCTAGGTCCACCTACCCTCATTCACTTCCACAACAACCCCAGGGGGTTGGTAGAGTTATCCTTGTCCTCACGGGTGAGGAAACTGAGGCTCAGAGAGGCAGGGTCACACAGGCGGGGAGTGAAGCCTCTGGCCTCCTTCATTACCAGCCTCCCTCAGCTGCATGTCTCCTGCAGCCTGGGATTCCTCTGGCAGTTAGAGGGAGGGGCTTTTTCCTCCCATTATGGTTTATCACAGGATATTGAATATAGTTCCCTGTGCTATGCAGTAGGATCTTGTTATTTATCCATCCTATACATCATAGTTTGCCTCTGCTAATCCCCAAACCCCCAATCCATCCCTCCCCCGACCCCCTCCCCCTTGGCAACCACAAGTCTGTTCTCTGTCACTGTGAGTCTGTTTCTGATTCATAGATAAGTTCATCTGTGTCATATTTTAGATTCCACATATAAGTGATATCATATGGTATTTGTCTTTCTCTTTCTGACTTACTTCACTTAGTATGATAATCTCTAGGTCCATCCTTGTTGCCGCAAATGACATTGTTTCATTCTTCTTTATGGCTCAGTAGTATGCCATTGTATATATGTACCACATCATCTTTATCCATTCATCTGTCAATGGACATTTAGGCTGTTTCCATGTCTTGGCTATTGTAATAGGGCTGCTATGAACATAGGGGTGCATGAAATTTTTGAATCATAGTTTTCTCTGGATATATGCCCAGGAGTGGGATTGCTGGGTCATATGGCAACTCTATTTTTAGTGTTTTGAGAAACCTCCATACTGTTCTCCATAGGGGCTGCACCAATTTGCATTCCCACCAACAGTGTAGGAAGCTTGAGGGAAAGGCTTTGTGCATGGTGTTTGCAGAGAGAGAGAGAGAAAGAGAGAGAATGATTCAGCCTAGTCAGAACATCATGCACCGTCAAGGAGGGCTCTAGTGGGCAATTGCTTTCCTGGGTCCTGCCTGGGTCAGGCCCTCACCACAGCTCTGGGCAGGCGAGCAGACTGAGGTCCTATCCGAGTTCCCACAGCCCACCAGAGCAGGAGGGGGCAGGGAGGCTGGCCTCCTTGATTTGGAGGGGCCAGCTCCCTGATTGAGGTGAGAATTTATGATTCTCAGCTTCAGGCGACAGGAGCGAGTAGGTGGAGTCAGTCCACCAATGGCATCCTTCAGACCACTCTGATTGGTTCAGGGATGGAAACTCAACCGCATGAGGGCCAATAAGATGCGAGGAGTCATTACCCGCCTTCCACAAGAGCACTTCCTTTCTCTTCCACCCAAATTGCCACGTGGCGTGAGGATGTGGCATTCAAGGTGGCCTGTTGGTGGGTTGTCCACGAGGTGCTGGGTGAACAGCCTCACTCACAGCCTGACCAGGGTGAAGAGGGGAGACAAGGCAATGCTCGCCCACCGACCACAGGGCCTAGCACACACTAGGGATCCCGTAGATACGGGGCATCAAGCTGTAGTAAACTTTTCCTGAATAAATGATCGATGGATGAAGAATGATGCCTTCCCTCAGCTCCCTATCCCAAATGAGCTGCTGAACTGGACTTATCTCTCCTTCAGTTGTTCCCACATCCCAAATGTCTCTAGTCTCAGCTTCCTAATCTGTTTACTGAGTGTAATAATAGTATCTACCTCCTAGAATTATTGTGGGAACTAAATGAATTTAATATATGTCTGGCACATAGTAGGTACATAACAAATGTCAATTATTATTGTTATCATCATCATCATTTCCCTCTGGGAGCCTCAGTTTTCTCATCTGTGAAATGGGAATTCATCTGTTCGTCCAACAAACTGTTGATCATCATCCACGTTCCAGGCATTGTGGTTAAGATCTGGGGCAGCTATACAGATGAATACATCAGGGTCTGTGTCTGGAGGAATTAACCTTCGGGTGTGGCAGGCAGTCAGAGTTAAAACCCAGTGGGAGGAAAGCCAGGGCATATGGAAAATCTACTGTATAGATGTGGGGTGACCCGGGGTGGAGAGACGCTAGCTCCAAAATTGGACTTATTGAGGTGAGGGATGGAATTGATTCCATGTCCCCTGCTCTTGCCAGTATGTTGAGTTGGCATGAAAACGTTTGGGATGGGCTCCAGTTGTTGACCTGAGCCAGACAGAAAGGGGAAGTTAGACTACCAGAGAGCCCAAGGTTTAGGGCAGGTCTAGATAGATACAATTAAGGGTCAGGGAAGAATGAACCAACTTGTATCTCAGGAATTTTTCTCCTAAAATATTATCTTAATTTTAAAAATTATGTGAAATGATGTATAAATTTAATTCTTTAGATTTTTGTCTTTTTTGAAAAAAATGAGTGAAATTTTTATTTTAATGGAGGTCAATATCTGATAGGAGCAGCCAAATTACACCGCCACCTGGTGGCAGCATACTAAAATCACAGGTTTGTTTTATTTTGTTTGAGATGAACAAAACACTGCAAGCTCGATTTTTGGATATGACCAGAGATATCAACGCCATTCCCCCCATTCCTCTTCTCCCCACCCCTTTACTAAAACCCAACTTCTATAGTTGATGCTCCCAATTTCCCAGCTTTTTGCCTGAGCCACACCTACTCAGCAGACAAGCCAACCAGCTCCCTCTCCCTGTCTCTTGCCCTTCACCAGGCCTGGAGAGCCTCAAGCCCATTTTCTCTCCAGCTCTACATTTGTGCTAACACATCCCCAAGCCCTTAGCCCAGCCTGAAAAGGGAATGTGAGAATATGGAGAGAACCTAGTCCAAGCGTAATGGTTGAGTGCAGATGGTACACTTGGACTGTTGTGGGCTCAAATCCCTGCTGACCACTTACTGGTTGTGGGTCTCTGGACCTCTCTAAGGCTTCTCTGAGCCTCAGATTCCCCATCTGAAAAATGGGATGGAGTCTGGATTCAACAAGAGACTTCTTGTTCTTTCTACTATATGTCTTTCTACTTCTCTTTCTGCAAGAGCTGGAGTGGGTGGAGACCAAGCAATGATGGGGAGGAATGGGACGGAAGAGGAGCGCTTCCGCCTCTTGGGGCACCTATCCAGAAATGGCTAAGGCCTAGCCTTGCCTGCAGCTCTTTCACAGTCTCCCTCCCAGGCTCTCCCCATCCTAGTCTACCCAGTCTTCTCTAACAGATTTCTTCAGAGCCTGGCCCTAACACCTCACACCCTCTTATAGTCAATCCACTTAGCACTCAAGGGGCAATGAATGAGCAAAGGTCCATCAGCCCCTCCTTGGGGCCCAGAGAGGGCAACGCTTAACCCTCTAAAATGGCTCACAAAAGGTAGTATTGCAGGCGCTTAAGAAGGGGAGAAGTTTTGGAGCTGGGCTTCCCCAACCGTGGCAGCTACCAGAGCCCTATCCTGAGCACAGGAAACCAGCCTTCTGGCTTGATGCTGAGGCTGCCTGGATCTTGTTGTGTGGCCTTGGATAAGGCTTAGCTCTGTTGAGCCTCATATTCCCCATCTGTAAAACAGAGCACCCCAACCTACTTCAGCCCCAGCAACATGGCTGCTGGGACTGCGGAAGAGGTGGGCAGGGTTGGGGCACCCTCTCCCTTCCCCTGCCTCCTTGGGGAACCCCAGGACCCTGCTCAGAGGAGGAAGCGCCACTTCCCCTGGGGAGGTAGGTCCCAGGGGACTCTGTGATCCTCTCCCACCCTCGCCGTGGGCAGCCAGCGCTAAGTGCTGTATTAATTGTTACCAACTCTCCCTTGGGAAGCAAATTCCAAATGAGGTCACCATGGTAACCCAGACGGTTGCAATGTGACCAAATTTTTAAAGTGCTCAACGTGTTCCAGGCACCTTACCTCTCAGTGGAAAAGAAAATACTGGGGCCTCAGTCCCACACTTCAGTGGCCTGGGGAGCCCTGGAGCTCTCCTGCACAAGAAAGGGTGAGGAGGGGGCAGGGCAGAGCTGGGAATGACATCCCGGCCCCGAACGAGGCCTGACGGGAGAGCCAGAGGCCCTGGGCTTAGTCTCAGCTCTGGCACCATCTTGTCTGCAGCTCCTGGCTGGCCTTGTCTTCTCTGGGCCTCCAGTAACGCTTCACCCAGCAGTATCTCTTCAAAGATCAAATAAAGGAGCCAGTGGGCTGTTAACCTCACAGGTCGGGTGGAGGGTGGTGGAGAAGGCCAGGGAGTTTTTTGCTAATCAGGCCTCCAAGGCAGAGAGACCACCTGGATTCAAATGCTACCTCTGCTGCCACCAGCTGCGTGACCTTGGGCCCGGGATTTCACCCCTCTGAGCTTTGGCTTCCTTACCTATAAGAGAGGGTCTAACAGTAGTCCCTTCCCTTTGGGGCGGTTGTAAAGTTTAAATAAGATAACCCATGGAAAGTGCTTAGCACGGCGCCTGCACACAGTAGGTGCTAACGTCATCCTTGCTGCTGTGCCCGATGTGCCAGGCCCTGAGTTCAGCAAGTTACACATGATCTAGCAGTGAATCCTCACCACGTTCCTCCCATGAGATGCTTGCTGTTATTAAGCCCATTTTACAGATGTGGAAACTAAGGTTAGCAAGGTGAGACAACTCACTGAGGTGCAGAAACACCCATGGAGTGGGGCTTGGATTCTGACCCGGGTCTGTTCTTAAGTCTGAACTCAAACCCCTAACCACTCCCTACACAGCCTGAGGATGAAATGAGACGTGTGTTGAGTACCCAACAGTTAGTGCTTATTAAGTAGCGTGTGGCATACAGTTGGTGCTCATTAAATAGTGGGCAGTCACAGGCACATCCAGGTTTCGTGTCATAGCCACTGTATTGCTCCAACCGCTGTCTTCTGGAGGTTGGGTACCGGATCTGGGGGGTTCAGAACTTCCACGGCTCAGGCAGTGATGGGGGAATGAGCAGGCCCCTGTTTAGGCCACTGCATCACGATGGCCCTGCCTGTCCCTGGGGCCCTGGCTGCCCTCACCCTGTGGGGACACAGACGGCCAGAAGCTGCCTCTGACCTCATCCCACCCTAGCTACTCTCTGGCCTTCACGGCCCCCACCTAACCCCTTCTTGCTGGGTCAGCCCCCCGCCCCACCCTCCCCTCCCGGCCACCCCCAGGCAAAGCTGGCTTTCCCAGGACAGAATGGGGTCAGGCCTGCCGAGTGGTAGATGAATTTAATAACCAGCCATTCCTACCACCAGCCCATTTGCCCTCCACTATCCCAGGCCCACAGAGGGGCCAGAGTCAGCCTATCCGTCAGGGGAGAGAAGTCAGAGGGGTGGAAAACACCCTCCCAGCCAGCTCAGGGCACTCCAGGAGCCCAGAGCAGCTCAAAGCTGAAAACTTGGGATACGGATACCCTGGTTTTAGCCCTTCTCCCCGATGCTGGTATGGCCTTGAGCAAATCATTGCTATCCTCTAAGCCTCAGCTTCTCCATCCACAAAATGGAGTGGATAATCCCCACTGCCTGCCTCCTGGGGTTGTTGTAGGGCCTGAGCCAGTAGCAGACGTGTTCTCCCTTTGTAAATCACCGTGCCCACATACGACATGATTCTTGTTATTGATAATCTTGGCTGCTATCTGGGTTGGGTCCCCCCAGAAGCAGACCCTGAGACAAGGATGAGAGAGGTGCCCTTGGAACTTCTTGGGCAGTATTGCCCTGGTGGGGAAGTGGGGAAGTGAGGCAGGGAAGGAAGAATCCAGTTCAGGGATTCTGCAGGCTACAGAGAACAGGCTACAGAGGATCGGCCCGTCTAGAGACTTCTGCGAGATAGGGTAGCACAGGCCTCAGATTCATCCTACTCAAGAGGTGAGAAGCTGGGCTATTATCCACCAGCTCTCATCACCTTTGGTTGAGGACTGCTCCCTAAGACACTTTGCTGCTTCCCAGCACTCCCAGATGCCCTGTGAGGGGGCCAAGCATGCCCTCTGGGCAGAGAAGGCCTTCAGATAGCTTGCAGGTACTTAGATGGGAGGCCATCATGTGTACAGGAATGGTGATGCTGAGCGGATGCAGACAGGGTCGCACATGCATAATCTCATTTATTGTTATCCTCACATCAGCCTTATGAGGGAGGTACTATTATTAGCCCCATTTTGCAGATGAGGAATGTGAGGCTCAGAGAGGTAACATTCACTTGCCCAAGGCCACACAGCTCAGAAGGGGTGAGGCGAGGATTAGAATTGGCTGCAGGGTCTTTGGTCTTTCCACTGCCTCCCAAGTTGGCAGGACTCACTTGCATGTGGGTTGCAGCCAGTAGCGTGCTGATAAATGTTTAGCCACGGGAGAAAAAAAGCCCTGGCTTATAGTGTTTACTGGTTGCCATGGTATAAATACTCCCACCATGGCCAATTTCAAGCTACCAAAGCTATGTCTGTCACTGAACACAGAGCTGGGAAAAGATGCTAACAATTGGCTCTCATGAGCTGGTATGAGCTGGCTCCAGCACACCACTTTTGGAACATTTTTGGTCTCACCTCCTACCAGTGTAGCTCTCAGTACTGAGCAGACTGAATTTCTCTCTAGGATGAAAACACATCACACCTGTTCTAGCTCCCACCCCTTTGCCCTTACTATTCCTTCCCTCTGGGATGCCCTTTGCTTCTTCTCCGCGTTTCCAAATCTTATTTACCTTTTAAGAGCCTGCTCTGGTCCCACTTCCTCTAGGTTGTATTGGTCAGGATAAGTACCACTAGCTGCTATAACAAACAGCCCCATAATCTCAGTAATTTAACACAATCTAAATTGATTTCCCCTTCGTCCTGTAGTCCAGGGGAGGTTCTTTTCACCCTGGAAAGCAGATTCCTTCCATTCTTTTTCCTTCCATTTTTAAATGCTACCATCATCAACACTCCACATCCAAATTCACCGCAGAATGAGGAGAGATGAGAAAGGATCCCACAAGAGTTATATGGCCAGCCCTGGAACTGACGCTCATCACTTCTACATATTTTGTTGATCAGAACTGCCCCTCCTGACTGCAAGGGGGTCAAGAAATATGGCTTAACTGGAAATGTGATTTTCTTACAAGGAGAAAATGAAACCACGAAAATGAAACAAAGCCAGCTTCTGCTTCTATATCCCCAACTTCCACAGTCCAACCAACTTCTTTCTCTTCTAGATTTTTCCAGAACATACTGTCCAGAAACTGTTTTCTTTGGTCTTTGACTCAGACTGCCAGGCATGGTTAATGGGTCGGTCTTCTCTGCCTCCATAGACTCACAGAGGCTGAGCTATGGAAACTCCCAGAAGCAGGGTTCCCAATTCTTGTTTCAGGTGTAAATCACCTGTGGATTCAGGGTTCCTGATAATGCAGGTCTGGGAAAGAGCCCAGCAATCAGTATTTTTAACCAGATTGTTAGGTAGTTCAGATGTGCAGCAAACACTGGAACCAGTGATCTAGTCCAAAGGTCCCATTTCATAGATGTGGACACTGAGGCCCAGAGAGGGGGAGGAGTTTGCCCTAAGCCATGGAGTAAGTTAAAGCTGGATCTGAAACTCAAACCCAGGGCTCCTGACTTTTAACCCTGAGCTCTGTTTATACGCCATGGTGTGTTTCCACAAGGAGACCTGACCGTAAACTCTAACACAAGGCGCTGGTCGATGCTGAGTCGGTCATGAGTTATCAAGATGACTTCTGAGTTGAATGTGAGCTCTAGAGGTAAGCAGACCTGGGTTCAAATTCTACCTCTTCCACCTGCTTGTTTTGGGATCTTGGACAAGTCTCTCTACCCCTCTGAGCCTTGGTTTCCTCAGCTGGAAAAGGGGGATGATAAAAGCACCTATTCCATAGGTTAGGAGGAGAAAATATATGAAAAGTGCTCAGCACAGCATCTGGTAAATTCTCAATAAATCCTTACTGCTGGCTCTGGTTATCTGCCGAGGTGAGCTGTTGTTCTCAAGGAGCGTGAGGAGCATCTGGAAACAACCTCTAGGATGAGGCTAATCCAGAAGAGAGCCTCTCCTCCTCTGGGTGAAGTTTCAGTCACTGTGCAGATCTTTCGTGAAAACCAGCTCTCAACATGTACACGCAGAGCCCTTGGAAACTCAAGCAGCACAGCTTGATCTTGGTTTTTAAACAATTGGGCGCATAGCTAATTGCTTCAAAAATATACCCGAGCTGCATGTGTGCCTGTGCAAGCCTGGGCCTTGCTTCCAAGCACGGAGGCTGTATGGGTCCCAGCCCACAGGAGGGCCGTGTCAGTCAGGGCAGGGCAGGCTCTGCTGCAGTAACAAATACCCCCACAGCTTAGAACTACAAAGCTTGCTTTCAGGCACTGTGTGTTCATCATGGCTCAGCTGAGACTCTGCTCCTGTAGGCACTCAGGCACGGGGGCTGAAGGAGCAGCCACCAGCTCAACCGCTGCTCTTCACTGGGGCCAAGAGAAAGAGGGCTCTTCGGGGCTTTCCTCAGGCAATGAAGTGTTCCGCCCTGGAACGGAGTCACATTACTGCTTGAGTCCAGACGCAGACACCACCTCACTGAGGCAAGTCCCTGAGCCTATCCCCTTCCCAGTCTGCATAAAGGGGATGAAAACAGTACCTACCTCATTGGTGTGAGGGGCTACCTGACATGACCCTGTGGAATTCTTAGAACAGGATGGTGAAAGAACTTGATAAATGATGGGTTTTAATAGCCAAATAGTGGAAACGACCCACATGTTCAACAACAGATGAATGGATAAACACACGTGGTCTATCCACACAATGGAAGGCTATTCAGCCATAAACAGGAGTGAAGTACTGATGCATGTTACAACACGGATGAACCTTAAGAACACTTAGGTTAGTGAAAAAGACAGTCGTAAAAGCCTTCTAGTATACGATTCTATTTATGTGAAGTATCCAGGATAGGCAAATTCATAGAGACAGAAAGTAGACTAGTGGCTGCCAGGGGCTGGGGGGAGGAAGGAATTAGGAGCTAATGGATACAAGGTTTCATTCTGGGCTGATGGAAGTGCTCTGGAATCAGATAGTGGGGATGGCTGTACGACATTGTCACTGTACTACAACCCACTTGAAAATGGTGACGTTTACGTCATGTGAATTATATCTCAAGAATATAAAAAATTAAAATAAATAACTAATGATAATAATTAATAAGGGAAGGATAAGAAATACTTCCCTTCCCCTACAGAGTTGTTTGCCCCCCCCCAAACTGTGAGCCTGGTCTTTAAGCTGTCATTTCTGTGGACTGGCCTGTCTCCACTGGCCCAAGAGCCCTTCAAAGCCGTGGTGGAGCCTGGCTATTTTTGCTCTTCTTTTTGGTCCCTGATCCCGGCAGGCAGGGTCAGGTGTGTAAACTGTGCACTCTCACTCACAAAGCTGTGCCCACGCCCTGTGTGTGTGTGCGCTCCTCTGTGTGTGCGCGCGCTGCTGTGTGTGTGTGTGTGTGTGTGTGTGTGTGTGTGCGCGCGCGCGGGCACACAGCTCGGTCCTGGAGCCTGCAGGGAGCTGGTCGTACACTGGCACCCGTGGCAGGCGCTGCCTCCCCTCTCTGGTCTCCCCAGGCGCTTCTCCTGCTGCCCCCAGAATCCTGGGGGATGCCTGCCTGGGAGGGAAGAGCCATCAGCGGTCCAGCCCCTTCCATTCAGTCGTAGGGAAGCCGGGCCCAGGGAGGGAGGGCTTGTTCAGTGTCACACCGTGAGGTAGCAGCAGAGCTGGACGAGGCCCCCAGGTGCCCCACAGCCCGCCAGTGTCCCTCCTGCGGGGGTGGCGTGTCAGAGGGTAGGCAGTGGGGCTGGGCGAGTGCTGAGAGATTCCTGGGCCTTCTCAGAGCTCCTCCCGCCAGACAGGTGACCAGTGGTGCATGAGGATGTGGAGGGGACAGAGGGCTGCTGGGGTCAGGCAAGGCTGAAGTCAGGCGGGGAAGGTCCCAGCCGCTCCGTACTTCCTGTTTTTATCATTGCTCTAGTCGTGGGACACAGTTGTCACCACAAAACCACAACAGCAAACCCTCTGGCTTCCCTTCACACGTGCCTCTCCCTCCCAACAGTCTCTCTGGGATTATGTCCCTCTCTGTCCCCCTCCAGGCCCACAGAAGTGGGCCCCCCATGGCAGGGATGAGGCTGGACCCTGAGACGAACCAGCCCCTGGGAGCCATCGCTGCAGTCACGCCCACAGGCTCACTGAGGTTGGACCCATCCCCTCTTCCAAGGGCTCTATATTCATGCATTTATTGAGCACCTTTTGTGTGCCAGCTCCTCTACCACATGCTGAGGGCATCAACACCGGCCTGTCCAAGACTCACTTGAGACAGGCTTAGCCAGGCTGAGGCTGGGGGTACAGCTCGGGGCCCAGCCCATACCCAGAGCCCCAGCTCCACCCCGCCCAACTATGAGAGGTCACTCTTGCTGTCTTAAGTTCAGGACTCCAGGGGACAGTCTTTCACAAGGAGGGGACACATTCATGAGATGGGCTAAGTGGGCGCACAGGATACGGACTCACCGAGGGAGAAAGTGATTCCATTTCTGATGAGAAAGGAGAGTCTCGGATGGGTGCTCTCCGTGTTTAACACCTTTCTGACCTCCGCTGACCTCCCTTCGAACACAGAGACTGGCCCTCAAATCCAGAACGCTGGGGGCACCAGGGTCCAGCTAGAATTTAAGAACACTGGTGATTAACGTCATACTCATGCCATTACTTAGCTCCTGTTTATGGCAATCATGCAGTTTTCCATTTACGTAGTTTCCTTTGAAAATAAACTATTTAAGTGAAGATGAGTTGATTTTTCAAAAAGCACCAAATAGCTATCAGTACAGGCAAAGATGAAAGTGGTTTTGAATGTTTGCATGGTTTGAGAAACACAGTCCAAGGTTTCGGGATCTGGGAGGTGGGGCGATTTAATCCCGGTATCCTCCTGCTGGAAGGACCCTGGACTGAACGTGTCATAACTGACTCCCGGTGGCCTGAGTCCTTGTCTTCAGAGCATCTGGCTCCCTGACTCCAGAGCAGCTCTGGGGAGGGTGCTGGTGGCCCTGAAGGCGAGCTCCTGGGTGGAGGCCACCCTCCCTCAGGTGCTGCATCCTCCCTCCTCGGGTGTGAGCTCAGCCAGCCTGGCCCCGGGCTGCTGTGTCACCTATGGCTCAGGCCCCGGAACCACCATCCTCCTCTCTTCCCACCCCTCCCCCATAGCTCTTCCTACAACGCCCTCAGATGACAAACGAGGGGTCTGACTACCTGGCCCTCCCTCTCCCTCCCTACCTTTTCAGGTGAATTTGAGATTCCCAGCACAGAGCCTCTCCCGGCACCCGGTTCTCTTGACCGTGCCCCTCCTGCCCTGTGCCTCTTCTTCCAGGTTCACCCCCTCCATGACTCCTGGGTGTAGCTCTCTGCTGCTGCGGGAAGCTGCCCTCAGATGGTTTTCTGGAACCTTCCTTTAAAACACCGCCACCTAGATCTGTGGGCATCCTGTAGGGCAGAGTCAGGACTAAGGTGAGGCTGGCGAGGTACCTAGGGCACACAATTTATGGCGGCGTGCATTCCCAGTGGTCACCCTGAAAGTGAGTGCTTCCTTAACCTACGTGCCCCAGACACCTCACTTGCCCTATGCTAGTCCCAGCAGTGCCACAGAACATGAGGGAAAGAGCCCTGCTGGTTAGAAGGATTTCCTGGGGGTCATTGGGGTTCTGAGTCCTTCTCACAGCAGTTGCCCCCTTGGGATCATACGATGTCTCAGGGAGGCTGGTTGGCAAGGCGGCTGCCTAAACACAGTTGTGCGTGGTATGCACTTCAAAAGGGTGTGGAGTCAAGAGGTAAGTGTGGCTGAAATCCAGCCTGTCCCCACTCTGTGTGTCACCCTCTGTGTCGCGGGGCCTGCGTCAGCCTGCTGGAGGCGGCAACTTTCTGCATTTTGTCCACTGGTGAGGGCGCCTTTCAGTACTTCCTACGAGGATATCAAATGCGCAAATGCGCTCGCAGTGGCGGGATTAGAGAAGGGGATTAAAGAGGGGCGGGTACTTGCCCTAGGACACAAAGCAGCAGGGCTGGGACTCAAGTTTCTTGATTCTTTACTCAATCTTCTTCCCTTTGCTTTTTATCACTCTAGTAAAATGCGTTAGAGAGCTATTTCCCACAGGCAGAGGTAAACCTAGAATATGGGGTCCCTGTTATGCCCTATCTCGTCTGCCCCTCCCCCACCAACGGTAATTCCCTCCTTGATGTCTTTTCAGCGGCTTGGATTCTCCTCTAATCCCGGGTCTGTGTGCCCCACTGGCCTGTGAATTCCTGGAGCGCAGAGAACGGATCTCTCTCGTAGCCCAGTCTCGGCAGGCACATTGCGGCGAGCATGGTAACCCATGTATCCTGGGACCCCAGGAGGCCCCGTCTTGGCTCCAGGAGGGCAGAGCACTTCAGAAGACATAGACCATTAACCAAAAGTCATTTAAAAATAACTCCAACTGTGACTTGCGTCTAATACTCTTCAAAGCTGCTTCCCTCCATGTCCCTGTCCCTTTCCTCTCACTTTCCCCTTCAGGCTCTCTCCACCCATTTTCTTGGTCCTGTGACACAAAACCTAGAAACCAATTTGTCCCAAACCCAGACTCTCTTCATAGAGAGAAGGCAGGTGTAAATCAGCTGGTCGTCTTCCCAAACCATCCTCTTCTTCCTCCATGGCAGGTGGCCATGCTGTTGGACATTTCCCAGCCTCCCTTGCAGCAGTGGCCATTAGAACGTGAATGGCAGTGATGGAGGCCACGTTCAGGCCTTGGCCTTCAGTCAGTGGGTGCCCTCTCTTTCCTCCCTGCTGGCTGAGACCAGACGTGGTGACAGTAAAGCCTGTCAAGATGCAAGAGCCATGCTGTGGAAGGAACCTGGGTCTCTGCATGCTCGTGTGCCTCCCAGGCCTGGAACGTTCGCCGAAGAGGTTTTGTGAGAGAGAAATACACTTCTGTGCTCTTTAAGCTGCTTTGTTTGGGGGTTTCTTTGCCTCAGGAAACAGGAGTTGAGCCTTATCCCTCAACAACAGAGAAGGAGGGGGGAGAAATGGCTGAATATCCAACCCAGAATTCTCTTTAGGAGAAGGGGGAGCAGAGTCTGGACCACTCCCACACGACGCGCTGTGTCCCATCCCATGGGTGAGGAATGGCTGAGGGGCCGGGGGCGGTGGCAGCTGCAGGCTGTTTCTTGTGTAACTAAAGAGGGAGTGGGGTCAAGCGGCACCGGGTTGCAGGACACACGGCGACTCAGATGTGAAAGAAGTAACCTTCATTGTATCAGCATCGTTCTTCCAAAGGACCCAGGCCTCTGCTGCCCTTCCCTGGGAGGGGGGCAAAAGCAGCCCCCCTCATTTCACAAGGGTCTCCCCAGAAGAGAGTGGCAGGCTTGCCCAAGGTCACCTTGGCCATTAGAGGCAGAAGGGGCCAAGGAAACCCCAAGAGAGGATTTGGAGCCAAAAAGGATTTGAACCTGGCAGCAGATGGGGAAACCAGCAAGGGAACCTTCCTGAGGTGGAAAGACCAACTCAAGAAGCTGCCGCCAAAGACAATGGATGGAAATGACCTAAGGAATTCCAGGAAGGAGAGAGACCTGTGGCCCAGGCATCTGGGGAGCTCTTACTGCGGCCTTCAGGGCGGCTGCCATTCACACCAGCAATGCTGGGACTGGCAGGAGGCAGAAAGGCTGAAGCACTGAGGTCTGAAAAGGAAATGCCGGAACCACAAGGCTCCGATGTGAGTCGTCTGAGCCAAAATGGGCCAGGGGAGGGCCTGGAGCCCAGATGGCCAGGCAGTGGAAAGTCTGATGGTTCCCAGCCTTCCCAAATCACATCCATTCATTCAACATTCCCCAAACGTTTACTGAGCACCTGCAATGTACTCGGCACCTCTGTACCCGGGGGATACAGCTGCGAACCAGACAGACAGAAGCTCCATCTTCCAGGAGTCCACATTCTAGCGGGAAGAGCAGACCATAAGAGACAACCGTAAGAAGTAAGCCAATCATGTAGCACTGAGATGCAGCGAGAGCTATTTAAAACAACAAGACCAGGAATGATGGAGGCAAGGCCGGCTATGTAATTTGCAGCGCAAAATGCAAAACGTAGGCTGTTGTTCAAAAAGAAGAGAAAAGGTATGGTACACAGGAAACTTCCTTTGTCAGTGTCTCTCTCTCATCACTGTGTTTCTATTTGCTATTTAATGTCTCTCTGAGTAAAGAAAAATTAAAAATTTAAATTATTAACATGAGTTTTACTATCCATCTTTATATTGTGCAATGCCAGTTTTAAATGCAAATGTCAGAGCATTTCACTCGTGGAATCATGGAAATCACACAATTGGTATTTCATGGCTCATTCCCAAGGGTGCCCCAAGCCCGCCAGAAGAGGCCAACAGGAAGACTGGAAGGAGGAAGTAACCAATGACCCAGCCACAGACTGAGGGAGCGCTGCCGGCCACAGGAACACCCTCAGGGTGAAGATTCTCACAGGCACTGAGGGGCCCTGCCCCACCAACGAGGACACACCCTCTCTCTGGAGCCTGACAGCTGCCCGGTTCCCCCTCCCAAATCCTCCCTCCCGCCAGATGCTGGACTGAGGCAGACACCCCAGATGGGGGTGGGGGGTGGGGAAGTCAACCCAGGCATCTCCTTCCCACGGGCCCACGGCTCCAACCCTTGGCAGATGGGAGATGTCCTGGGGTCTTTAAATTTCCATCCCAGGATGTGCTTAGTACCTGGATTGGGGTCTTGCCCCCACTGAGATGTGGCCTCTGGCCAGTCACCCACAAGGTGTGCAGTGGTGCTGCCAGCCCAGGTTGGGGATGGCTGATGCCATGCCCTGTCCCAAGACTCTGTGGGGCACAGGGTCCTGCCAGGCACCAAAGACAGCTGCAGGGAGCAGAGGGGGCCTGAGGTACTAACACACGGGGGAGCAGGCAGTGAGAGCTGGGACACATGTGAGCAGAGGCCAAGGCTCTGGTGCTCCCTTGTCCCATCAGACTTCTCTTACCAAACACAAATTCAAAGATAAAATTATTAAGAATTTCAAAACAGCAATGGAGGAGCAAAAAATGCCAAGTGTGGAGCCCTTCTGAGCACAGGGCCTGGTGTGCTCCCAGAAGCCAGCCCTGGAGGGAGGAAAGGTTATCATTTTAAATGGATGTTCAGAGAAAGTTCTATTCAGAAGGTGATGTTTGAGCAAAGACTTGAAGAATGAAAGGGAATGTTTCAGAGGGAAGATTTCAGAGGGAAGAATGTTTACAGCAGAGGGAACAGCAAGTGCAAAGGTCCGGGGTTGGGTACATGCCTGGGATGAACAAGGGACACCAAGCAGGCCCATGAGACTGGAGTTGCAGGGAGGAGGGGCCGGTTGTGCAAGGCCCTGGGGGACAGTTTAAGGACTTGGGCTTTTAGTCTGAGAGAAGTGGGGAGCCAAGGAAGGATTTTCAGTAGAGGAGTGACACGATCAGACTTAGGTCTTCCAAGGATTCCTGCTGGGTTGAGAGTAGACTATGGGAGTCAGGAGGGCAAGCAGAGGGCTACTGTCATAATCCAGGAGACGGATGATGGTGACTCGGACCAGCCTGGAGGGTGAGTAGTCAGATTCTGGATATTTAAGAGGAACAATCTAACGAATATTTATTGGGCCTCCAGTCTGCTGCCTATGGTCCAAGCAGGAAAGACAAGGTTCCTGCTGTTATGGAGATGAGATTCTGGTGACGTACAGGCAGATGATAAGCAAAGAAAGGAAGAACAAGAAAAATATTGGACATGTTAGTGCTCTACATAGAATTAAAATCAGGTGACTGGAATACTTCCTCAGATGGGTGGCCAAGGAGGGCTTCTCTGACATTACATTTAGACCAAAATCTGAGAGACAAAAAGGAGCCACTGTGAGATCAGGGAAAATTATTCCAAGCAGAGGGCACAGCATGTGCAAAGGCCCTGTGTATTAGTCAGCTCAGGCTGCCATAACAAAATACTGTAGACTGGGTGGCTTCCACAACAGAAGTTTATTTTTCTCACAGTTTGGGAGGCTGGGAGGTGCAAGATCAAGGTGTCCACCAATTCAGTTCCTGGTGAGAGCTCTCTATTCCTGACTTATAGACCTTTTTTGCTACGCCCTCCATAGCCTTTCCCAAGTGTGTACACACAAAGAGAGAGAGAAATTCCTCTTTCCCATTTTACAAGGCTACCAATCCTATCAGATTAGGACCCCACACTTATGACCTCATTTAACCTTCATTTCCTCCTGAAAGTCCTATCTCCAAATAAGATCACATTGGGGGTTAGGGCTTCAACATGTGAGTTTGAGGGGGACACAGTTCAGTCTATAGCACCCTGAGCTGGGAAACAAGCTCAGTCGATCCAAGGCAAGACAAAGAGAAGGCCAGGGGCAGGGGAGAGTGCTTCAGGCTGAGGTGGGAGAGGCAGGCAGCAGGCAGCTCACGCAGCCTTTGCAAGCCAGGCATTGGGATTCTCCTCTAAGCACTGACCATTTCTGAGCACCTCCTATGTGTCAAGCATGGTGCTAACAGCCCCGTGGGCATGATCTCATTTAATCGTCACAGTGAACCCAGGAGGTAGATAGTATCTCTGCCCATTTTACAGGTAAGGAGACTGAAGCTGGAGCAGCAGTGTTCGGAGAATGGAGACGCCTTCCACTTACCTGTCAGTGCTCAGGCCCCCAGGAGGTGAGGACAGAAGGGCCCTTAGCTGAGCCAGGAAGATGGGTCCTCCAGACACGGTGGCCTCAGTAACAGACACTGGATTCAATACAACCGAGGCCTATGGAGCCCTTGGTCCTGATGAGGGTCACTATGAGGCCTCAGTGTAAATCAGGCACAATCCCAGCACGTGAGGATAGGGCTTTTCAAGCTCAGGTTCTCAAGGGCTTTTCAAGCTCAGGTTCTCAAGGGCTGTTCAAGCTCAGGCTCTCAAGTCCTCTAAATCCAAATTTCCTGGGCCTCACCTGTGGATACAGAAACTCTGAAAGTGTTGCCTAGGAATTTGCATTTTTAACAAGCACCCCAGGGGAACTGCAGCTGTAGGGGGTGGGGGCAAGGCCTGTGGGCAAGCAGCCCGTAAAGGGGCCCCCAGGGAGACACGCATCCGCTGGTCTGGGAAGTATAGCTCAATGGCTTGGGCTGGGCACTGAAAGGGGAGGGCTCTCCCAGGGTGGAGCTGGGGGTGGGAAGGGGAGGGCATTGTAAGAGGAGGGAGCTGCCTGGGCACAGGCTGGCATGACTAAAGGAGAGAAGGGAAGGAGGTGAGAGGAGCTTGTACACAAGCTTTCTTGGATCCCACTGGGACCAAGGGACACTGGGACCGGGCTTGGTTTCATTAGCCTGCAACAGCTGGGGGGACAGGACTATAGTAAATTGGCCCCTGTTGGCTTCAGAGATAGCCCCCGCCCCGCCTCACTTAGGCCCCCAAGAGCCACTGATGGATGGGTCAGCTGGGCCCACTACCCCAGCTTCTCTTCTTCCTTCTGAGGGAGGTCGCAGGCTTTTATCCCAGAGAACAAAGGGTCTGGAGGCTTGCAGGAGGGGGATGAGTAAGGACCTCTGTGTGGGGCATGACTGACCTTATAGCCCTTCCCCGGGTGGCCCTTGATGTGCTGGCCTGGCGCGGGGCGGCCGGCAGGGGAGGCCACCTGTGATGGCTGCTCTTCTGCTCAGAGCAGTCATACCAGGAGGGGCGCTGGAGCTGGGTGGCTCACAGGAGCAGACTGTTAAATATTCAGGAAATTGGCAAGCTGTTGTTAAACTTTTGGTAACTTAAGGTCGGCCACGGTGGACGTATTTACACCATGGACATTGGCAGAGCTGATTGATCAAGCACTCCACCGACAAGGGAGCCACAGCCATGGGCACCTCAGGGCAGGGAGCCTGTCCCACACATAGCCTCTGGGCAAGCCCTGCACTGGGCCCAGGAAACACCCAGGTACATCAGATGCTCTCAAGTATCCCTGCTCTCAGGGAGCAAGCAGTCTAGTAGGGAGACAGAAAAGACAACCTGGGGATTTCTAGACCAGAGGGATAACACTAACAACAGTCTCTCCCATGTGTCATGAGGCTGGGAACTTTTCACACATCACCTCTACTCCTCACCGTACACCCCACTGTACAGATGGGAAATATGAAGCCCAATAGTATGAAATCATCTGCCCAGGATCACACAGCTGGCAAGGTCAGGTCTAAAATCCTCATTGTTCTGACCCTTGAGCCTTTCAGTAGCCTTAACCGCTGCAACGTCCTGCCTCCACGTTTCACATTGCACTTGGAGCACAGAGCAAGGAGCACCTAACCCTGCCTAGGGCAGGTGCAGGGGTGGCATGGGAAAAGGTTTCCCAGGAGTGGACATTTGGTCTGGGTCTTGAAGGATGAATAGGAGTTTGCCAGTTTTAGGGCAAAGTGGAGAAAGGCATGCCAGGTGGAAGGAAAAGGCATGGAGTTGTAAGCGGGCATAGGAAGTTTGAAGGATGAGAGAACAGGGTGCTTTGATGAGAGTGTGTGATGGGGAAGGAAGGTCGGGATTTTAGTGAGAAGGGCCTTGAAAGCCAGGCAAAGAGATTGGGTCTTTATCCTGCAGGCTTTGGGAGCCACAGGAGTTGAAAATTCCTAGAACTATGGAAATATTATGGCGGGGTTTCTATGATGTCTGTTTTTACAAAATCCCCTGAAGCAGTGCTTATCAAACCATCTGTGGAGAAGGGCTGTTCTTTAAAATGTTCTAATCTGTCACAGACCAATACTTTCGTTAAATACAAGGAAAATGAATTACTAGAAAAATAAAATTTAAAAACTACAAGCCTATTTTTCTCATTATGAGATTCAAGACAAAATGACTCTATCAAATTGCTCTACAAGTTCTCAACCCTTAATTTCTGCACCCACTTTGATAGAGATGAGCTTGTCCAGGGATCTTTGTTACAGGCACAGGTTGAGGACAACACAGGTTCTCCTAGTAAGAGTTAAGTACTCTCATACAAATCCCATTCTGGAGACGAGGAGTCTGTTGCTCAGAAAAGGTAGGTGGGTGGCCCAAGATCACACAGCTGGTGAGGGACGGGCCTGAGATTCAAACCTGGGGCTTTCTGCCTTGCTGCACTCGACCCATGTGGCAGGTGCAGCCCAGTCCCTCAGCAGAGCCTTGTCCCAGTCCCTTAGCCTTATCCCTCCCCTTAACACGAGGTCAAGAGCCCTGCAGATGGGGAAATGGAGTCAAGGTAAGAAGGGAACTTCCTTGCCTAGGGTCCACTGCAAGAGGGTGGCAGAGGCGGCCAGCCTCCAGGTCTCCTGACACCAGCCTGTGCTCAGTTCCGCCACTCTGCCTACCTTCATGTCTGTGCAATGACCTCCAGGCCAGACAGTGCCAAGGAGGGCAGGGGTAGGAGAGGCAGGAAGAGGCAGGGAATGCATCAGTTGCTGGCAATTACACGGTGCTTTGTTATTCTTAATTAGCTCGCAGCTCTATAGCCAGAGACATCCCTATGGATGTCCAGGCTGAGAAGGAGACAGCTGCTGGTCCCGCCCAGGAGGGCAGTCTGGGCCAGTAGGGGCCCCTCAGGAGCACCTCCCCCAGCCCCTTTAGGTGCTGCTGCTTCTCCAACTGCAGAGGGTCACCCACTTGCTGGGTGCACTCTAAGAACCAGAGGACAGAACTTAAGTCAAGCCCTTGGATGTGTATTGAGCACCTCCCCTGTGCCAGGCACTGGTGAGCTGCTCTCAAGTACCCTGGGGTGAATGACGGTTTCCAGCCCCCGTGCTTGAGGCATGCTCAGCTGCTGCGGAAAGCAAACAGTTTCCCCAAAAACCATAAAAAATGAATGATAACCAGTGTTACCATTTGCTGGGCACTTGTCACACGCCAGGCATGGGGCTAAGCATTTCCCATATATTATCTCACTGCAGCCTTGCAAAGCCCCCTAAAGCACGTAATATCCTCATTGTACAGATGAGGAAACCGAGGCCCAGTTAGCTAACGTTGCGTGAATATAGATGGAGCCTCTGATTTTAGAACCCAGGTGTATAGAACTCCAAGATCAAACAGTTGTCTAGGAGTGTGTGTGTGTGTGTGTGTGTGTGTGTGTGTGTGTGCACGCGCGTGCCTACTGGGGAGGAAAGACAGGTGTGTGGGTAGCTGTGACTGTAGGTGTTGGGGAGGAGGCCAACCAGATGTTCAGGGCAAAGGTGAGGAGGTGACCTGGCTGGATGTTTCTGCACGAGGAAGGAGCATGGAAAAGGTCTGAGGAGGGAAGGGTTCCGAGGCGATTGGTTGGGGCTGCTGGGACGGTGGGACACAGCAGGCAGGAGAGGAGGCCCTGTGGGCTGGGTGAAAGGTCAGAGCCAAGTCTAATCAGAGATCCCAGGGCAGTAACCCAGGTTCCCTCAGATTCCCTGGGAAAGGGCTGTCTCCCACCTGGGTTTGAGGGGAGTGGGGGTGGGGGGAGCAATGAGGAGAGGTTGAACTACCCACAGCTCAGACTGGGCCAGGCTGGTTCCAATCCCAAGAGAGCTCCCATCCCTGGGAGCCAGTCAGGAATTATGGTAATAATAACCACTCCATCTTCACTGTTCACCCAGTGAGGAAAGTGATTTTAGTTTTATTAAAATATGTGACATAAATAGCACTTATTATATGCCAAGCATAATTCTAAAGATGTCCCAAATGTTAACTCTTTTAATCCTTACAGCCACCCATTTTTACAGATAAGGAAACTGAGGACTGTGGGATTTAAATGACTTGCCTAAGGTTATAAAGTAGGGAAATGGGGGAGATGGGATCCCAGACTCTAGTGTTCATGGGTTTCACCACTGCTTTGCTGGTTGGCGAGGGGAGGCGGGCGGTGGAACACACACTCTGCTGTAAAAACTCCCATTTTACAGATGGAAAAACTGAGACCTAGTCAGGTGAAGAGACTAGCTCAGGAAGACAGATTATTTGAGGAAATCAGGGCTTCTGATCCCAGTCTAAGGCTTTGGTCTTGGTCCCACTGCAAGCCCAAGTGATGGCTGGAGAGAAGCTGAGAGCCCTCCCAGCTCCCTGGCACCCACTATCTCACTGGGGTCCCATGAGGGCCCAGTGGGGGAGAAAACAGTAAGATTACAATTCTGATATAATTTTCCTAAAGACAAAAGCCAGTTATCCCATAGGTAGCTTTTCCCTCCCTTTTATTTATTTTTTCCTTTCTGATTATTAAAGAACATATGATCACTGTAAAAATTTTTACAAAGTTAGATCAGATAAACAAAAAAGAAAACAAAAAAGAAAAGCCACCTTAAAACTCTTTCTTGAATACTGGTGTACTTTCAAGATTTCTTTGCTCCCTCTCTGTTTTCATAAGCATCCAAGCTAGGAGGCAAGAGACTTGGCTTCTGGTCCAGGCTTGCTGTGTGACCTTGGGCAAGTCTCTGCCCTTTTCTGGGCCTCAGGCTCCTCACTTGTGAAATGAGGGTTTGGACATGGTGACCTCAGAGGAGGCCTCTCGCAGCTCTGACCTTCTGTTTCTACTTCTGTTTCTGGGACTGGCAGACGGGGCACAAGCAGGCTGCCCCTCTGCGGGGGATGCATGGCTGATAGCTCCCAGCAGGTCACCTCCGGCAGGATGAGATGGCCCTGGAAACAGCCTTCACTGCAGCACAGAGTGCCCAGGCTTGCCTGCTTATCAGGCCCATATGGTACCCCCTGCCAGCCGGACACCACCAGATGCCCTTCACCAGCCAGCCCTGGGTGATTACTTTTCCTTCAGGCTCCAGAATGTTCTCTCTGCCCCAGGGCCTAGCTGGCTCAGGGCTGGGGGACTCAGCCCTGGGGACCTACCTACACATCACCACAGCCCTTTACAGGAGAAGTTAGCCTGATGTGGTGAAAAGCTCGAGAGAGGATGGAAGGGAGGGAAGAAGGGAGGAAGGAAAGAAACACTGACTGTATTCCAACTCTATTTGGACCCCTTGCTAGGCATTTGGGATTCAGAGATAAATCAGAAAAACTTATTGCCCTTGAAGGACACAAAGTCTGGTGGAAGCAAATAGAGTAGAAATGGGCAGCTGCAATACTGCTGAAAGCTCAGGCCTGTGGCATCCCACAAGGAGAAGTCTGATGGATGGTAGTCGGGAAAGCTTCCTGGAGGAGGCAAGTTTATAGGTGAGTTCTTCTTAAGGAGAAGACTCAGACTTTCCAACTCATGTTATTTATTACAGACAGCGCTGTGGAATAGGTATTGTTGCCCCTTATACAGATGAGGCTCAGAAAAGTGAATTCACAACCACCAAAAGGAGGAAAGCTGAGTTCAGACTCCTGGCATTCTACTCTAGCCTAAGGCACTGGGTTTGAGTTCGATCCTGGCCTCTGACTTGCAGAGACCTGCAGTGAGTGCTTCTCTCCGAGGCCTTGGGCTCTTATCTGTAAAGTGGGTCTACTGCTGGCTGCAGTGTCGCTGAAGCAAAGGACAGAACGGCCGAAAAAGCACTTAGCTTATAGAGGAATGCCAGCCTCCCTGTCCCGCTGGTGACAGCACAGTCCTGTTTTTCCCCCAACAAGGGAACAGGACTCCTGCCTTCTGAGCCAGAAGCAATCCCAGAGATGGAAGGTCAGCTTACTGATGCAACATGCCCACGCCCCCAGAAGCCAGGCTGTGGCCTGGATATATGTGCTCTCCTTTTGACCCCCTTTGGTAAAGCCTGACAAGAAGGTACAGGATTCTAGAGAGAATTCTAAATCCTGGACTTAGAACATCTGTGCTTGAGGAATTCTAGAATCCAGACTCCTCTTGAAGTGCCTCCTGTCAAGCAGGGCAGGCACTGGGTCAAAGTCTGGTAGATTGGAAGGATCACCAGAGACAGGATCTCATCTCACTTTACAGATAAAGATTAAGACCCAGAGAGGGGAAGGATTTGCCTGAGGTCAGTCACACTGAAAGTCAGTGCTAGAACTAAGACTCCTTTCCCCACACCTCAGAGCATAACACCAAGGCCACACCACCTCTGAGGCTACTTGGGGAGTAGGGTGGGCAGGGGGCAGCCCAGAGTGCCCAGGTGGTGCCAGGGAGCAGGCTGAGTCTGTTGGGCGAGTAAAGTGCCCAACGGGTCTTGCTAAGGCAAACTTTATACTCCGGCCCTGTTCCCAGCAAAATTCTACCACCGTCAGCTCTTTCCAAGTCTCCCACTGCGATGGGCATCACCTTCCTCTTGTACAAGCCCATTCTCTCCCGTCCTCAGTCTCCCCATCTGTAAAATGGTCTCCAAGTAACTTTCAGCTGTCTAGAAATCCTAGGCCAGCGCCTCCCGCGGCGGGAGAAGCGGCTCTCGGACCCTCAGCCTCCTACCTGGTGGGAAATAAGGGGTTTGGGGAGATAGAGGAAAAGAGAGGGCGTCGAGGGCTTTCGGCTCGCTGCCTCAGGGGTGCCCTTTGTCTGGACAGCCTTGGGCAACTGGGGCAGAGACCGGGCGAGGCGGGGCCGGGGGCGGAGCCTGGCCAGCCCTCGCCCCGCCCCGGCGGACGTCGGCGCGGAGCTCGCGCGGGGGAGGGGAGGAGCGCGGAGCCCGTGAGCCACCCGGCCCCGGCGGAAAGTTTTCCCTGACGGAGTTTTGGCTGCGGCGGCGGCGGCCCGAGCGGCTATGGACGCACTCAAGTCCGCCGGGCGGGCGCTGATCAGGAGCCCCAGCCTCGCCAAGCAGAGCTGGGGGGGCGGCGGCCGGCACCGGAGTGAGTGCGTGCGCGACCACCGGGGCCCGGCGGGGGCCGGGCGGGGGTCGGGGCGCACGGACGCCCCTCCTCAGAGTCCCGGGACGGGGTGGGGAGAGGCAGGGCCTGAGTCGCGCCCTGCGGTCCGGAGCGACCTTACCCGGCCCTGCGGGATTCGGAGTCGCCGAGGGTCAAGCTGCGTTCCTACTCCCGTCCCCATTCTGTGCGGCTGGGGAGGAAGGGCAGAAGCTGGGGGAAGAAACCGGAGCCCGGGGTCCCCAGGTGCGGGCTGCAGTCGGAGGGAGGTTGCAGGTCAGAGGAAGAGACTTGCGCGACCCCAGCACGTCCCCTCTTTGGACAGCCAGGGGAGGCAGGAGCTCAGCGTCGGTACCCGGGGGAGGGAGCAGGGGGCAGGGGCTTGGGAAGATACCACCATCCCGCACCCCAGCACTCTGGCCCCGAGGTCAGCGGCCGGCGGGAGCCCCCTTGCCCCCTTCCCCCACCACGAGGTTACCTTTTGACTCCCCGGCGCCCAGAAGCCGACTCAGTGTGAGCCCGGGTTTGCAGGTACCTACTTGAAGTTGGGGGCGAGGCTCAACCTGGGGTCTCGGGAGGTACCTACCACACACCGGCCCATCTAGACCTCGTTGTCCCCTCCTCTGGCTGGGTCCAGGTGCCACGGCCGGCCTCCTGGCTATTTTTGAAACCTGTTTGTTTCTCGCACCTCCCCGCTTGAACTTCCGATGTCCCTGGGCGCCCGGGCGAATGGCAGACTCTGCCGCCACCTCTCCCAGGGGCGTCTGGGAGCCTGAGAGGAACCTCATCCGGCTCCCCCTCCTCTCCCTGTCTCCAGTTACTCTCAGGGAACCCGTCACCTGGCACCCTCCCCTGAGGCCTGAGAAACCCAGCCCTTTTCACAAGGAGAGACGGAGGGGCTTGTCTGGGGTCACTCAAGCCTTCCTGGTAGATATGGAGCCGAAGGCAGGACTCCTGCACACTGCCCCCCATGCCCCAACCGCCTGGGACCCTGGCCTCTCCAGGCACCAGGAAGCCGCTGTCAGTACAGTCACACCCCACCCCCTTCCCTCTTGGCCTTCCAGGGCTCCGCCAGGGGAGCCCTAGTTCGCTAGGCCCAGGAGAGGCCCAGGAGTGCCAGCGTGTCTGGGCCTAGGGAGCCTGCCCTGCCCCGCCTCTTGCCCGGCTGTGTGGTTCCAGCTGTGCCTGCCTCCTAAACCAAGACAAGACTGGCATTGGGAACGTGGGCTGGTGTCTACTGGTGGGGGTGGGGTCAGAGACCATTAGGACTGGACTAGCCAGGGATGCACCCGTCTCCCACATTTATGGACTCCCAAAATAGCTCCTTTAAATATTTGTGGGATTTGATCAGGACTGAGAATGATGGCCTGTTCCAGTGGGGGAACCCTGCAGTTTTCTCTAGGGATAAGGGAGGGGGGTAGGGCTCTGGGCAAGGGAAGGAAACTCAGGAGCCCCCCTTCCCTTGGTATCCTTCACTCGATATGGGGAAGGGTGAGAGTTAGCCACCTTGGATGGTGGAAAAGAGTTTCTCCTGCCTGCTCTGATGTTGGACAAGTCACTTTTCCTTTCTGAACCTCAGTTTCCTCATCCGCAAAATGGACATAGCAGTTCTAACCCGGTAGGGATGTTGAGAAGGTTGTTGACAGTAACACTTCCTTCTGGCACCTAACTGGTGGTTTCCTTCTCCCCCATTCCCCTTCCCGCTGCCTGTCATGTGGACCTTCAACATAATACTTAGTGTGGTGGAAAGAGTTTTGGGGGCTCAGAGGCTGTCTACGTCTGTGGAGGAAAGAAGAGGAAAGAAGAGCCTTCCTATTAGGCAGACCCCAGTAAGCCCAGAGTGCCATCCTGGAGCCTTCTAGACCCAGAATAAGCGAGGTCGAATCCCCACCTGTCCCTGGTTATTAAGTCAGTTTTCTGATCTGTAAACTGTTAATAACAGGAGTACCCACCACAGATTTTTTTTGGGGGGTGCAGGTTAACTGAAATCATGTTTTGCCTGGCATAGAGAAAGAGTTCAGTAAATGGTAACTACTGCTTTGTCCCTCTACCTTTCACATAGTGTTTTTGCCTCCATTAGTGCATTTGCTCCTCAGAGGTGACAGAGCAGGGATTCCTATCAGATTCATTTCTCAGATGAAGGAGGCTGAGGCTCAGGGAAGTGGAGTCACTGGCCCCGACATGGCCACAAGTAGAGAGGGAAGCCATGCGGTGTGTCTGGGGTGGAAGTGCTGGGGCAGCCTGGCCTGTGGTGGTGTCCCAGCCAGGCCTTGGACCCAACCCTCAAGAAGGTCTGAGCCCTGTGCTTGAGTTTTGGGGCCAGGCTGAAGCCACTGGAGTTAAGGTTAGATTTTTTTTTTTAATGTTTAATTTTTATTTATTTATATTTTCTTATTAGTCACCCATTTTATACACATCAGTGTGTACAAGGTTAGATTTGATACCCGCTGTTGGCTGTGACTTGCTCCTCACCCCTCAAGGCCCTCAGCTGGGATCAGCGTGATCATTGTTTTATTTGCAGAGAAACTGGAGCCCAGAGAAGGACTTGCCTGAGGTCCCAGAGCAAAGCCAGCGGCAGACAGCTTTCTTTGCCCTGAACCTCATGGCTCCCTGTCTCCCAGTTAGTGCTGACTTTGAAGGAGGGCTCTCTCCTTCTCCCACACATGGCTTTTCCCCCCACCTCTTTGGAAACCATAAATATTCTGTCTCAGTCCCTGCCCTGGGTTTTCCTTTCATCCAGCTGCCTGGAAGGGTGGTTCACCCTGGCCCCTCAGTACGCTTATTTCCAAGAGGAGTCCCTCTGACCCTCGGGCTCCTCCACGAGTTGTCAGAGAACTCCATGAGAATGGGTAAAAGCAAAGCTGGTTTCAACAAAGCTAGTTCATGGTGATAGGCGGGGGACGGAAGATCTATTCATCCTTATTTATAATGAAAAATATAAATAAAGCCCAAACCATAATACGTATTGAGCACTGACTGTGTGTCGGGCACTGTTAGAGGTGTCGGCGAGTCTGGGGAATGCGTCCATCTCTCTTCGGATAGCGCCAGCCGTCTGGGGGAGGAGGTAGACAGCATGACCAGGGTGCAGATAAGTGGGGTGCTTGTGGGTAGTGGTGACGCCAAGAGGAGAAAGATAAAGCGGGTGAGGAAATGATGGGTGGTGTCTTTGTTTGGGTTCTTCTAGAAGCAGATGCTGAGATAGGGATCTGAGTAAAGTCACTTATTTGGGAAGAGATCCCAGGAAATGTTCGTAGGAGAAGCAAGAAGGGAAAGGAGTCCAAAGAGTGGACAACATGAAGCCAGTTTCCATTGTGGGCGGCTGGGATGCCACCTGTGGGGAGCTCTGGAGCAGTTACTCCATTTGAGGGGCAGTTCCTGTCAGTGGTGGGAGGGGGCTGCTGGGAACAGGAGCTCTTACTGCCCCAGCCCCCATGGGCATCTGAGTCTCCGGCAGCCAGAGAGTGGCGTGTCAGGTGGCATGTGTGGAAATGGTACCCACCGAGGAGATAAAGGTGGGGCACTGAGAGTGTCAGTGCAGGGGGTCAGGGAAGGCCTCTCGGAGAAGGTGTGGAACACACATATGAATACAGTACAAGGAGGGAGGAATCTGGGAACAGCATTCCAGCCAGAGGGAACAGCAAGTGCAAGGGACATTTAACTGGAGGCTGGGACGCTGCTTCTCACAGGTCTGGCGGCAGAGGGAGGGGTGTGTGGCTTGAAGGAGTCAGGTCACCCACTGCCCACTGAAAGTGAGCCAGACGCTCCTTTCGGGCAGCCTCCAGGACAGGATACCCGTTCTTCCTGGATGACCCCGAGCCTGGCCCTGCTCATGGGAAGGGGCTTGGTGGGCTGCAGGAGAGGGCAGAGAGCACAGCTATGGATTCAAGGCCCAGCACTGTGGATTATGAGTCATGGCCAGACACCTCTGAGCGTCTTCATCTGTGAAATGGGAGTCCTAATATATCCTTGACTCTTCTCATAAAGTACTGCAAATGGCTATGTACACATTAAAGCTCTTTGCACTTGACCCTTGGTAATGACACAACACTCACACTTGGTATCTACCAGGTACCGTTCTAAGCCTACCTTGTGTATACTAATTTCATCCTCACAGCAACCCCATAGGGTGGGTACAGTTGTTGTCCCCATTTTTAAATGACGAAACCAAGGACCAGGGAGGTAGAGTGACTATGAACCCCACAGCCCATCTCCAGACCTCATCATTTTAACCTTGACAGCATATTTTTTTCTTACAGTATAAGTAGGTACTTAGGAATGGTAGCTGCTGCTATTATCTTTTTTTTTTTTTTGGCCGTGCCCCACAGCTTGCAGGATCTTATTTCCCCGACCAGGGATTGAACCCGGGCCCCCGCAGTGAAAGCGCCGAGTCCTAAACACTGGACCGCAGGGAATTACCTTTTTGAAATTATTATTTTCTTTTGATAGTCTTAACAACTTCTCCAATTTGCCTCGCACTTTTCACATGCTGAACCTTTTTCTGATGATACTCCTGCAGGCCTGAGCCCATTTCTCAGATAAGGAGACTGTGGCCTAGAGAAGCAGCCACACTCCAGGTCATAGCAGAGCTTGGGTCCTCTTTTGAGGTGTCACTCTGTGGCTTCTGAGGCCATATCCCCACCAGGCCGGAGGAGGCTGGAGGCCAGGACCCCTGCTGGAGGTTCCCCCCTGGCCCATGGGTTTGGCTGCAGCTCTGATGTTCCAGGCACCAGCCAGGCTGGGTCTCCCAGAGCAGCAGAAGGGGCACAAGGGCACAAGAGCTCTGACGCCTGGGCAGGGGCCCGCTTAATAAGAAAAGAGTACATGTTTGCAGCTACAAGTTAGACTGGGCATATGGTCCATCCATCCCCAGCTAATTCTGACAGCAGGTCATCTGTAAAATCGTAAAGTTAAAATAGTGCAGTCATTACCCACGACCGGGCCAAAAATAACGAGGACCGGAACAGCGCTGTGGACTCAGGCCTGTATTTGCCTGGGGGCCTCCGGGAGCTCTTCCTGAAACCCTGGGCTCCTCCTGGGAAGGAGCACATGGCCTCCAGCCTATCCGAGGTGGCTGGATGGTGACCGGGCCGGTGTGGCAGTGAACCCTACCTCTGTCTTTATTGAGTGCTCTTTGGTTCCGGTTTCTTCAGGGAGCGAGTGGGGTGTGAGAGAACTTATACCTCACTGAAGAGATGAATCATGCCCAGAAGTATGGGCGCGGAGGCAGGGTTCCCTGGAGGGGCAGGAGGATCTCTGCTGGGCCTGGGAGGGGCAGGGAGAAGTAGAATGAGACAGCAGCAACATTGAGCCGGGGATGCCCCTTCTCCATACTAGCTCCTGGGGGAGGCAGACATGCGTGGCAGTCCTTCAAGAGGAAAACACACAGCAGGCAGCTACTTGGTGGTTGTGATATGGCTGTGGGAGGAAGAGAAGGAGATCCATACTCAGGAGGGGCAGAGAAACCCCTGACAGCAGGGACAGGCCCCAGGAGGCAAAACCATGGGTGGGGCCCTGTGCTAAGCACATTACATTTTATTGTCTCATTATCTCATTACATTTTATTATCTCATTATCTCATCAAAGGGTCACCACAGCCCTGTGAGCTGGAGACTTTTGCTTCTCCCACTTTATAGAAGAGAGAGCTGAGGCTCAGGGAAAGTAATTAACTTGCTCAGGCTCACTCAGTGGATTCTAGGATTAAGGCCCTTGCTCTTAACCACTAGGCTATACTGCCTCAAAGAAGGCCTTCCTGGAGGAGGCTGGGTGCGAGGGGTTTCAATCAAGCAAAGGGAAGGGCATTTCTGATAGAGGGAGCTCCTTGAGCAAAGGCACAGAAGTGGGAAAGTAAATGTAACGTCATGGGAAGAAGCTGTGTCTGATTGGATCGTCTGCTGTGTGCGTGCCTGTATGTGTGTGCGTGTGCTTGCGTGCAGGGATATTGGGGGGGAGACGAGGCTGGGCAACCTATAATTTCGCAACAGTCCTTGTGGGAGTTGCCTGTAGTGCTTTGGGAGCTGGGGTCCCTCTGATTGCTGTGTGACCTTGCACAAGTCCCATCCTTCTCTGGGCCTCAGTTTTATCGTCTGTCAAGTGAGGAGGTTGGGCAGAGGGTCTCTGAGGCTGATGAGTGGCAACCAGTCTACCAGGGCTCTGTTCCAGGAGGCCATAGAAGAGGGGAAGGGTCAGGCCAGGGAAGGAGGATTGCAGAAAAATGCCGAGTATTTCAGAGGTCAGGGGGGACTGGGGAATGTTTTGACAGCAAAGAGGTCGTCTGTGACCTTGGCAAGCTTTGGCCCTTTTGGAATGGAGGGAGCGGAAGTGGATTTGGAGAGGGGCCAGGAAAGGGCTGAGCTGGCGGAAATGGGAGAGAGAAGACATGAAAATGGGGAGAGGAAGGATGTTTGCTGTGGGGCAGGGATAGGTAATGAGATGAACAAGGCCACCCCTGATGGATTGGTATTGCCAGCCAGGAGCCTTTTGTTGAGAAACAGTCCGAAGCCTTTAAATCAGAGGGAATAGGGCTGCAGTTGATTAGCAATGTCTGCCAAGGACACAGGCGACAGGCGTGGCAGCACATAGTCTGCTGCCCTTGCTTAGATGAATATCGAGTTGAAAGTGGTGGTCCAGGCATCTCCGTACAGAGAGGAAGCCTCAGGAATTAAGAATTATGGGGGGAAATACCTCTGGCTCTAGGAACTTCTCCATGACCTTTTGCTAAACTGAGGGTAGTTTGCCTCATGGCAAGATAGCCTTTGCCTGATGGTTAGGAACTTGGGCTTTAAGTGTCAAATAGACAAATAATTTGGCAAATTACTTGTCCTTTGAGCCTCAGTTTCCTCCTCTGTGAAATGGGAATGAAAGAATGCCAGCTTGCAAGGTAGCCGTGAGTGTTAGAGGTAGTGGTAAGAGCTGCTGCTTTGTTGTTACTGTAGCTCTGTTTTGCCCTGATGGTGGCAATATTCTTGGTTTCTTTGAGAGCAAGGCCCATGTCTGAGTTGCTCCAGGGTTCCCATCACCAAACCCAGGACTGGGACACCTCGGGGACTTTCTGATTCTCTTTGGAGGATCAAATGAAATAGACTCATGGTTGATGGGACAGAGGATGGGGTCACTTTGGGGTCTTCTCAGTGGGGGTTGGCTTCATGTGGGGTGGAGACCTAAGGGCAGAGGCTGGAGGGCAGTGGTCCAGGGTCCAGAGCTGAGGATGGGGTTGGGGCATTGCAGGCCTGAAAGCCTTGGGGTTGTCTGGGTTCCTTCACTCAGGAATGCCAGCTGCATGCCAGGCTCTGGATGACAGGTTAACAAATTCCTCCTCACCTGGGTCTCAGTTTGGGAGACGAGGTACTCCTGTGAATTCTTGTATGACCCCTCCCACAGTGAAGACCACACTTCCCCTCCTGTCCCTCTGCCTGCTCAGGGCCCTCTCTCATGTGGGTGGGGTGAAATGGAGGCCTCTTTCCAACTCTCCCTCCTGGTCTGTTTCACCACCCAGTGAGCCAGGCTCATCCCCTCATTTCCCAACCTTCCTGACCTCAGTCGTGACCAGAGCTTTCAGAGGACCCTTCCCATGTGTCCTGCTGTGTGCCGTTGCTGTAGCCCAGGCATTATTCGTCTCAAAGAGGAGAGGGGCCTTCCCCAAGACCATGCAGGTGGGGGGAAGCAGAGCTGGGATTCGAACCCAGGTCTTCCGGATTCAGTGGCCTTCATATGATGGTTTTTGAGCAGTCACCTCCCCCTTTCCCCACTAAGCCTTACCCCACGCCCATCCTCCTTGGGCTGCTGTCTCTTTCCTGGCTCCCTCCTCCCTACCCTTTGGTCTCTGTGGCTGTGCAGATGGAGGAAAGCGGGCCAGGCTGGGGCCATGGGATCCACCCAGTTTTGAATTCTGACTCCAACCCTTTACTCATTGTATGTGGCCTTTGTCTGACGACTTCACCTCTCTGAGCCTCAGTTTCCTAATCCGTAAAGTGGGAATAATACCCATCTCACCGGATTGCGTTGAAGATTCAATAAGAAAATGGCATGGTTTGCCCTCAGCAAGTGTCAACATTGCAGTTAAGAGCTTGGGCTTCGGGTTTGAAAGTACGAGTTTGATTCTTGGCTGTTGTGCTTGCTGGCTCTGTGGACTTGGCCCTGTGATTTCGCCTCCCTGGGCCTCAGCGTCTCTGTCTGTAAATGGGTATGATAAAAGCGTCTGCCTCATAGGTCCTCACGAGGGTCGATGAGAAGACTTTATGTAACGCTTCCTACCATGGTGCCTGGTACGTACTAGAAAATGTTATTCCTTTATTAGAGATAAAAGTAATGATAGATGGGGGCACCCCAATGTCCCTGCTGGGTCTTCCTAGGAGACGGGGGCTGCAGACGCCGCCGCTGTGGTGGGCCCTGCCCAGCGGGGTCTGAGCGCCTCTCCTCCTGTGCCCAGAGCTGCCCGAGAACTGGACAGACACTCGGGAGACGCTGCTCGAGGGCATGCTCTTCAGCCTCAAGTACCTGGGCATGACGCTGGTGGAGCAGCCCAAGGGTGAGGAGCTGTCGGCCGCCGCCGTCAAGAGGATCGTGGCCACGGTGAGCCCAGTCAGGGTGGGGCGTGGGAGCGCGAGGAAGGGGTAGCGCCTTCTGGGGCTTGGGGGGTCAGCACTCACCCCCTGCATATCACCCTGACTGAATGTGTTGCAGCTGCCCTGCCCCTGCGTCCCCCCGCATCCAGCTTAGAGAGTCGAGAGGGCGGCCGTTGGGCTGGCAGGGTCCGGCCAGTGTCCTCCTCTCCAGCTGCTGTGGCCGTGGCCTCTCTAAGCCTCCCCTCCCTCAGCTCAGGCCACCGGCTGAGGGTTGGTAACTTCGTGCCAGGGAGGGATAGTGGGAGGGCTGCTGGCACCCAGCCACTTGCCCTGTGGCCTGAGGGACTGGATTTCCTCCCCAGCTCCGAGTGAGCGCGTGCCCTATGAGTTCGCCTCTCTTGGTGGTCTCGGCCCCCTCTGCTCGGGCCCTGGCAGGTACAGTGGGTGGAGTGTGGAGTCCCCATCCTGCTGGGCTGTGATAGCGCCTTCAGCCCTCAAAGTCTGAGGTCCCTCCTAGCTGTGTGTCCTTGGGCAACTCCCTTAACCCCTCTGAGTCTGGTTTCTCCTGAGGCAAGTCCCTGCCGCCTGTGAGGATGACTCGAGGTCCCGTACTTGGCAGACAGCAGGTACTCAGTGAGTGACATTTGTCCCTATTTTTATTAGAAGAAGGTGTTGGCTGAATTGTCTTCCCCATCATGTCTGCCGGTCACCTAAGGTGAGGCCTCCCGTGGGCCTCGCGTCTGGGGCTTAGAGCAGCTGGGTGTAGCCCACGAGGGTGGGTCCCAAGTGGGTAGGTAGGCTCCTCTGACCCACGTCTGCCCCAAGGCCAAGGCCAGTGGGAAGAAGCTGCAGAAGGTGACTCTCAAGGTGTCGCCACGGGGGATCATCCTGACCGACAACATCACCAACCAGCTCATTGAGAACGTGTCCATTTACAGGTACGCTCAGCATTGCCCACATTCAGTCTGCTGCTCGGGGCAGTGGATGGAGTGCTTTGTCTGAATCCAGACCCTACCACTTCCTATCTGGGTGACCTGGGGGCCTTAGTTTCCTCATCTGTGTGTGGGGTTGGCAACAGGTCCCTCCCGGTGTGCGGTTATGAAGCCCTGGATGCCCCGCGCCTGGCTCACAGTGAGTGTGTGGCTAATGGCAGTTGCTGCTGCCATTATCACTAGTTGCAGCCGGCCTGGGACACCCCTGCCCCCCACCCCACCCCCAAGTGTGCTGCTGAGTCAGGCTTGGAGCAGAGAGCTGCACAGTCACTGCCTTTTTCGCTGGGAATGCAGCAGCTCAGCTCTGGACATCTGGCCAGGTGTCCAGGGAGGTCTCAGGCAGAGTCTGAGGCCAGAGTGTAGATGATCTCTGTAGAGGGTGGGCGCTGTTCACAGGGCAACAGGCCCGGCCCTTGGAGCCTCAGGCTGTCCCCGCCTCTCAGCTGGTCAGTTGTAAAATTTCAGAGCTGGAAGAGACAGGCAGCTCAGGTCCATTTTCCAGGTGGGGTAGCTGAGACCCAGAGAGGGAATTGCCCAAGGCCACGTGGTGAGATAGTGGCCGAGCTACACCCAGGACACCGAGGCCAGAGTTCTGTCAGGCCTCTTGTCCCTGCACTCTCTTGCCTTGTCTCCGAGCAGGTGGCTCAGCTGGCTGGAGCAAAGCCAGTACTGGGGTTGGGGGCGGGGGGTGGTGGGAGGGTGGATGTGTGTTGAGGGCGTGGTTTTGGAGTTTCTAGCTGGTATCCAAGTACCTGCTCTGCTGAGGTCTGTGCCGGGTGAGCAATCAGACCCAGCCCCTGCCTTCAAGGAGCTTCCAGTCTAGGAGGGGATGGAGCAGAGGACATGGGAGATAGAGTATAAGTGTTTCCCAAGAGGGCAGAGAAGGAGAGGCCTGCCTGGGGAAGCTTGGGAGGGCCTCTCACGGGAGGAGGCGCCTTGCTGGGGCTTGAAAAATAGGATCTAGTTGAGTGATACCGAAGACCCAGGGCATTGAGGACAGGAGGCTGGATCCCCTGGGTTGGAGAAGAGGCAGTTGGGAACCTGGCACCCCCTCCTTCTGCCCACCTGGGTGTTTTAAGTGGTGATGATCCCTTTGTCAATGCCTGTGATTGAAACTGGGGCCGCATGAGGTGAGGGCGTCTGCTGAGCTTCTGTCCCACCCCTGGGCTGCCAGCTCCTCTTCTGATTGGGATTCCCAGGATGACTGGAGACAGCGGGGAGGGATCAGACAAGGGGGGAGAAGGTGTTTCAAGAGGAGGGAGCTGCTGTGTCTCCCTCCTACGCCCCCGCCCTACTCCCAGCTCCTTTTCCCCTGGCCACAGCTCCAAGAGAAGCTGTCATTAGTCTCAGTCACCCTGGGAGAGATGGGCCTGTAACTCATCTGACCTGTGCACAGGGGTGTGATCAAAGGGAGGGCAGGTGGGGGACACTCAGGTGAAGGGCATTGTGGGCAGGGTAGTGTCCTGCCCCCCTTTCCAGCTGGTTAGCACAAGCTCTTAAGAGGCAGCATGGCAGTGGTTATGGCCTCCGGAAACTAGCCTGGTGGTCTGAGACTCTTAGCCTTAGTATTCTCACCTGAAAAGTGGGGATAGTACTAGAACGCATCTCAGAGGGCAGTGAGGTGATATCTAGAACATTGCCTGGTGTACAGTAAGGGCTCACCTACTACTATTTAGGGATGTGGCTCAGAAGAGGGGGGATGTGCCCTTCCTCCAGTCTTTTTTTTTTTTTTTTTTAATTTATTTATTTTTGGCTGTGTTGGGTCTTCATTGCTGCATGTGGGCTTTCTCTAGTTGCAGTGAGCGGAAGCTACTCTTCATTGTGGTACGCGGGCTTCCCATTGCGGTGGCTTCTCTTGTTGCAGAGCACGGGCTCTAGGCACACGGGCTCAGTAGTTGTGGCTCGTGGGCTGTAGAGCGCGGGCTCAGTCGTTGTGGCGCACGGGCTTAGTTGCTCCGCGGCATGTGGGATCTTCCCGGACCAGGGCTTGAACCTGTGTCCCCTGCATTGGCAGGCGGATTCTTAACCACTGTGCCACCAGGGAAGCCCTTCCTCCAGTCTTTACCACCACTCCTTCTTGCCTAGCCTGGGTTTCCCCACTCTCCCGCACCCCATGGATGGCCCAGGATGCTAGGCCCAGAGTCCCACCCTGGTGGAGTGGGATGGCAGGCTTTCTGGAACTCAGGGGAGATGCTCTAAGGGGCTTTCGGGATGCAGTCAGGCCCCTGTGCCGGAGTCTGGTGACACTTGCCACTTGCCTTTCAGAATCTCCTACTGCACAGCAGACAAGATGCATGACAAAGTGTTTGCGTACATCGCACAGAGCCAGCACAACGAGAATCTTGAGTGCCACGCTTTCCTCTGCACCAAGCGGAAGATGGTCAGTGGGGAGAGGCTGGGCTTCAGCAGGCTCTGGCCTCGCCTTGGCAGCCCTGCCTTGGGGGCCCTGACTGGGGGGAAGGCAGGACCCAAAGGTGACATCAGTTAAAGAAAGTCTGAAGTCCCTGGGAACCTCAAGTGGGTGCTGAGAGCTGAGGGCACCGTGTAGGGCTACAGTCAGGTAGGCCACCTGTCAGGATGGGCTGCCCTCGGCTGGCCTGTGGGCAGCGACAAGCCCTCGTTCCCAGTGAGTGCCCTGAGCCTAGAACATTGCCTGGTGTACAATGTTTAGTATTGGCCTCTGTTAACCTCTGTGTGGGAAGCCCAGAGCCCCAGTTCCTGTGCCCTGTGGTCCTTGTAGCCAAGGAGACAGGATCCGTTCCCCTCCCCATGTCATCAAGGACATATCCAGGACATCACAGTCTGAAAGAGACCCCCGCCCCGCCCAGGCTTTCTGCTACCCTTCAGGGCCCTCTTCTCCAACTTCAGAGCCAGTGGAGCATCTTCCAGTCTCCCTCTCTGCTCTGTCATCACATTGCTATTTCTGACTCTCACCCTCCTGCCTCCCTCTCATAAGGTCCTTTGTGATTGGGCCCGCTGGGTAATCCAGGATAATCCCCCATCTCAAAGTCCTTAACTTAATCACATCTGCAAAGTTCCTTTTGACATGTATAGTAACATTCACAGGTTCTAGGGATCAGAATGTGGACATCTTACCGGGGATGGGGTGGGGTGGGGTGGAGGGAGTACAATTCAGCCTACCACAGGTCTTGTGGGAGGAGCACTGTAGGAGGAGACAGACCAGGGGCCTGATCCTCTGTGACCGTGGATAAGACCCTGACCTTCTTTGGGCTGCATGCCATCAGCACAATGAGGAGGTCACCTCAATGACCTCCAGGATTGTTCTGAAAGGTCTCAGTTTCTTTTGTGCACCTTGTTTCTTTCCTGCAGACTCGATGTCGCCAGCCACTCCCCCGGGGCCTCATGATGCCCTAGGTCCCTGAGCTGCGGTGGCTTCTCCCGTGACAGCCTTGTTCCCACAGAACAAGCTCATTATGTCCCCATTGTTTGTCTCTTCCTCCCCACTGACCAGAGCAGGCACTGGGCAGGGGCAGCTGGCCCTCAGCCATTGCTGCAGTGCAGGGGCTCCCAACATGTAGAGGCTTCCTCTGGGGTGGGGAGGTCGGGGGTAAAAGAAAGTGGATGCTGGCCCAGCGGCTAAGGGAGCCTGGCCTTGGGCCAGAGGACTTTAGACAGGCTTGAACAAAACCCGTCTACCCCAGGCCAAGAGGTCAGGTACTGGGGAAAACAGCCAGCCTGCTTGGTGCTGACAGCAGAGCCATCGGGCAGAGGGACGGGCTCCTGCTGGACACCCAGGGCCCAGACTCTTCGCTTTTGGCCCATCTGCATCAGGAGCGGCTGGATATTGGCTTGTCCATCTCCAGCCTCTCCCACCTGGCCTCCCCATTTCAGGAAGCCCTGGGGAGGTCCCTTGGAGAGACAGCCCAGCCCAGGGCGGTGTCAGTAGACCACCTGATGTGTGTGGTGTCCTTGTGGCTCCCAAGGCCTCAGCTGAGCCCAAGCTGCCAGTGTGTTACGGCCTTGTGGTCTGGCCACGTTGGAGACCTTGAGACTCTCAGGGCGGAGTGGACGTCTCCGAGGAGGAGGCAGGAGGTGAAATGGGCGCCTCAGTCCACATCCCGCCTGCTGGCAGGTCCCTCCACGTGCTTGCTGCTGCCTGTCCCAGGCTGAGCTCCGCGTCGGGCACTGGGGACCCAGGGTGGCCGTGAAGATGCGAACCAGGCAACGGGAGAGAAGAGCCGGGATTCAGTAACGGGCATACAGGGAGCTTGGTTCTCAGGCGGAGGTTATTAAGTCACTCTGGAGGTGGCACATGAAGAGTTCTCAGAGGAGACATTTTGAGGTGGGCTTTGAAGGATGAGTAGTAAGTAGGAGTTTGCCAGGCCAAGCAAAATGGGGCAGGGTGGTGTGAGGGTGGGTGCACTCCAGCGCAGGAATCAGCACGTGCAAAGACACAGAGGTGCAAAGTGAAGTGGTATGATTGGGGGTTGGGGGTTCAGATGTCACCAGAGCCTGGGTGGGTGGCTAGGTAGAGTCAGCCTCAGGGGAGCCTTGAATTTGCACGCTGACGTAGCCCTCAGTCGTTCTGGCCAAGGGCCCAGAGCCTCCACATCCCCACCCTTCCTTGCTGGGCTGCCTGAATGAGCAAGAAGCCTAGGACCCACCCAGATCGAGGGGCAAATGGGTCCCTTTCTGGGTCACCCACCAATTCAGCTCAGCTCAGGCAGCCCAACCGCCTGGCCTCTCTTTCCCTGTGGCTTCTATTGGGCATGGCCAGGATAAGGTTCTGTACAAAGAAGTGTTTCCATCTGCCCACCTGGGAGCCCTCAGCCAGCACTTCAGCCTCTGGGCTCTGAAGTGAAGGTGCCGTTGCTGGCATCGGTGGGGAGCCCAGGGTTGCAGTACAGGTGGGCTCCCTAATTCTACCTGGGGTCGGGCGCGGCAGGGCTATTCTCCCTCCCAGGCCCCTGGCATTCCTCAGGTCATCCTTTTGTGCAGTGATTTATGCTTCTGGGCAGCAGGGCTGTACAGGGCACCTGGCCCGACTTGGTTTGAGAACCTGGTTGGGGTCCTGGATTCCGGGGTCCTGGCCCAGGTCTGCAGCCCTAAGCTAGACCTGGTCCCCGTGAGAAGCTAACAGCCTGGTTACCCAGAACAAGACAGGGACGTCAAAAACTGGGCAAGGCAGTACCTGGTCAGGGTAATAAGACAGACCCAGAGGCCAGAGGCACTCAGGAGGGGCAGGCTCCCGGCCTGCGGAGTCAAGGAGGGCTTTTCGGTGGGCAGCCTGAGCAATCCTTCCATGGCTAGTGCCTAGATTCCTGCAGTCGCCCAGGAAAACGGGGCCCACCCCCTCCCAGTCTCTGCCCAGCCTGGGCTTTCAGCCACCTGCATGCATCTGCATCTTGAGTTATATTGGGTTTAACTTGCAGCTCAGGACTTTGGGGTGAAAGGGCGGGGATGTATGCAAATGAACAAGCAGATTTATGCAAAAACAGTGTCAGGCTTGTGCCCTCAGATTTCCTGGAGGCAAAAATAATGGCGTTCCCATCTCCCTGCCACACTAGGTGACCAGCCCTTGCTTGGGTGTATAGTGATCTGACTCTGGCTGGTAATTAGCCCATATATTTATTTCATGGGCAATTCTCAATGGTAACTGGGTCTATTAAACTTGATCCAGACGTGACAGCTTAAATTGTAAACAGCTGTGAAGAGTTTCATACTTAATTACCATATTTAAGTTTTGCCATAAAGCGCCCGTACTTCCATCAAAAATGTAAATGACAGAGACATTCAAATGAGATTTTATACTTCGTGAAATTTAATTGGCATGGATCAGTCAGCTTGTTTAGGGATTTTAAATTTTAAAAAAGTTTTAAAGGCAGTAGCCACAGATTCATTTCTCAATTAAATTGAGTTGTCTGGCGGAGGCAAAGGGAGTGGGGCCGAGGCGGGTTAGGCCTGAACGTGTCGTACACTTGAAAGAGTCTGGCGGCTTTCTTCCCCAGGCCGAGCTTGCAGAGGACGCTACATGTCGCTTCCAGCTACAGTTGCGAGCTCTGGGACTTCCACTCCCAGAAGCTGAGCTGATTAACTCTGAACTGGAATCAGAGAGGAAAGGGCTGAGTTGAAGGTGGGCTAAGGGTAGGTCCTGGCTGGAGTGTAAGGCCTCAGGAGACCTGCCCCTGGGCAAATGCAATTCAGCCACCATCCTAGACACCCCTGGAGGGCTCTGGGAATCAGGGGTGTTCAGAGTTGATGCTTGCCTTCAGGGAGCACCCAGGTGGGGTGACACAGGCATGTGAGCTGGTGACACTTTCATATGCGTGACACCAGAGAGAGGTAGGCAGGGCTGTGGAAGCCCAGTGCCTGTGACGCGACATGACGTGACGTGAGAGAGGTGGTGACACTTGAGTTGGGTTTGAAGGAGTAGATGGGAGTCCCCCAGGGGTTGAGGGACAAGGTGTGGCCCTTCTTTACAGGTGGGCTATGGCACTGGATGGTTTTAGTCTTCTGCCCTGGGCCCTCATTGACATATTGCGCCTGCCAGGAAAGGTAGAAGCCTCCTACTGCCTTTCTGGCATTCAGTTATAAGCCCTTCTGGCCCACCATAGTAGTAACCAGAGTCTAACCTTTGCCTCTGCAGCTGTGGCTCATTCAGGCAGCGGCGGGGCCCTTTCCAACTCTGGCTTTTCTGTTCTCTCATTTTAAGGACTAAGTTACTGTGTGCAGTCCTCAGGTAATTAGAGAGGACTTCTCGGAGGAAATAAGCCTCACAGTTACTTGCATTTAGGGGAACTCAAAGGCGAAAGAAAAAAGTAGAGGTGAATAGCCATTGCCAAGGTGGGGACTGGAGTACCCGTGGGAATCTTGGCTGGGCTCCACGTAGTGAAGAGGGGGCCCAGCTGCCTGGGGAAGGTGTGACCTCATTACCTCAGCTTTGGTGGTGTGGGAGGGGCCAGGACTCTGCCTCCACCAATCAGGCATTCCAGAGCCTGGGACAGCCAGGGTGGGCCTGGCCTGGAGTCCCTGGGCCTCCAGTTGAGACTTGCGTTTACCTGCCTAACACTGTACCCCTCCCCCGACCCCACTTCCTGTTTTTCAGGCCCAGGCTGTCACCCTCACAGTAGCCCAGGCCTTCAAAGTCGCTTTTGAGTTTTGGCAGGTATCCAAGGAAGGTGAGTCTTGTTTGCGGACATGGTGGGTGGGGTGTACAGGGGCGTTGAAGGCGACCAGCAGAGCAGTTGGGGCGGGGAGGATGGTAAAGTCTCTGGAGTCAGGCCTGGACTGGTCGTCCGCTTCATCGCCTGTCTGGTTTGTGGCTTTGCACAGGCCCCTTCACCTCCGAGTCTCAGTTTCCCCATCTGAAGAATTGGGAGCAGTTGTCTCCCTCCCCCAGGGTCCTTGTGAGGATTAAGTGAAACATGCAGAGTTCCTTTTCTCCATTCTGGAGACCTAACACCTGCCCCCTGAGATTGGCCACAGCCTACCCCTTGCCCAGTGATGGCTAGGGATGGAGTGCTGGGGTTGGGGGCTCCAACGTGCTGTGCCTTGGTCCCACAGAGAAGGAGAAGAGGGAGAAAACCAGCCAAGACGGAGGGGACATCCTGGGGGGGGGCCGCCGAGACAGCACCCCTTCGCTGAAGAGCCGTGAGTCTTGGGCGGGGGGAGGGGCTGCATGGCATGGGACCCTTCATCCAGAGGGCCCCCCTCCCTCCTGGGCTGGGGTAAACTCCTGGGTTTTTATCTTTGTTTTGGTGTTAAATAAATAATGCTTGTTTATTATAGAGAAATTAGCAAATGCAGGTAAAGGGGAAAAATTACTTGTTTTGGTGCATGTTCCTCCAGTTATGTCCCTATACAGGTATATAAATCTGTGTATACATCTCTCCCTATACACTTTACATCTTGTTGTGTGATCTCTTAAAAAACTTCATACCTGTTGTGAATATGGGTTTCAGCCTAAACCATGAGTGGGAGAGAGCTTCCCACCCTGTGGGCAGCTGTCCAGCTGCTTCGGGAGGTGCAAGGTGGGGCTCTGGGTGGTCTGGGTGATAGGGCTGGAAAGGCCATGCCCAAGGAGGGAGTCGGGACCAGGGTAGCCCAGGAGGCTCCAGGATGGGGCTGGGAGACAGGAACCTCCTCTCCTCCTGACGCACCTGACCCCTCATAGTGGTCGCCACTGGGAACCTGCTGGACCTGGAAGAGACAGCCAAGGCCCCGCTGTCCACGGTCAGCGCTAACACCGCTAACGTGGACGAGGCACCGCGACCTCAAGCCTTAAACAGCAGCAGCATTGTCTGGGTGAGTGGTCGTGTGGCCTGGGGACCCCCCAGGATCCAGTGAGCCTTGGCCTGATCCCTGGATGAGGCCTAAGGCAGCTCCAAGGTGCAGACCCTGGAGCCCGTGACTTGCAGGCCTCCAGGAGGGCCTGACCCAGCCCAGCAGCCAGACCCAGGGTAGGGGATGAACAATGTCCCCTTTGAACCTAGGGCTGCGTCCCCAGCAGCCTTGGCTCCCGGCACAGCTGTCTCCTCACAATGCCTGGCCTCTTGGCCTGAGCATCCATGGCTCTGCCCACTGCAGGACCAACCAAAGGCCCCCTTGTTCTCGGCATGGGCACTTCGCTCCTGAAGCCTCTCCCCGTCGGCCCCCTGAACGCGGAGCCTGAGACTCAGGCAGGCAGCCTGGCCCTTGACTCACTCTGTGACCCGGGGCAAGCACTCTGACCTCTCTCTGTCTCAGCTTTTTCACTTCTTTAGTGATGATGATGACCTCTGCCTGCAGAATCTCCCAGAGGAACATAATTTTTTAATTTAAAAAATTAGAAATTTTTTTCATTTGGAAATAATTTCAGACTGATAAAAAATTACAGAAATGGTACAGAGCATTCCTGTTCCTCTTCATACAGATTCCTCAATTGTTAACATCTTACATAACCACGTTACAAAGATCAAAATTGTTAACATTTATGCAACACTTATATAATCTACAGACCTGATTCACATTTCTCCACTTGTCCCTCCAATGTCCTTTTTCTAGTCCAGGATCTATTGCAGAATGACATGTTACTTTACTTGTCATGTCTCTTTTTTTTTTTTTTTACGTTTTTGCAAAATCTTTTTTTTTAATCTGCATTAGAGTATAATTGCTTTACACTGTTGTTTTAGTTTCTGCTGTACAACAAAGTGAATCAGCCACATGTATACATATATCCCCATATCCCCTCCTTCTTGCATCTCCCTCCCACCCTCCCTATCCCACCACTCTAGGTTGTCACAAAGCATCAAGCTGATCTCCCTGTGCTATGCACGTCTCTTTAATTTTAAAAATCTGGAACATTGATGGACTTGAAAACCTATCGAATCCCATTGCCTGTTGGCGGCCACCCAGTGTCCCCCAAGCAGGCACCGCGAGCCTGTTCTCTGCAGTCTGGGAACCAGCCTTGCCACCTGCCCGTCCTCCCGGAGGCTGTGGAGGGAGCCTTGCCCATTGTTTTCCCACCTAGGCTGTGGCATTCCTGCCATCAGCTATCCCTTGTGAGCTTGGAATTTGGGCTCAGCTTCTGAAAGTGGGTGAAAGCTAGAAAACCTTCTTCCCATCCTCCCTCTTGGAATTTGAAAGCTGTAGAGGTCGTCCGGTCCAACCCCCTCATTTTGTGGAAGGAAACGCTGAGTCTCAAAGAGGAGCAGTGACTTGCCTAAGGTGTTGCTGACTCGTGGCAGAGCTGGGAATTGAACCCCCAGGTCTTTAGGCACCTAGGTGCCCTTTCTCCTGTCCCACATCCCAGGTTTGGGTCCCTGTGCTGAGATGCTGGTGGCAGTAGCCAGGTGGAAGGCCTGCCCGTGCCTGTTCCTCTAGGCGCCCACCAGACTCCTACGCTTGTGTGCCACGTCCCTATAGCTTACCCAGGGCTGGGACAAGCCCCGGCTGTGAGCACGGGCTCCCCCTCTGAGGGTTCTTATCTCCTGCTTTGTTTTCCCCAAGGAGCTGGATGATGGCCTGGATGAAGCATTTTCAAGGTAACGTTAGGTGGGCTCCTGGTGCTGGGGGAGGAGGCCTGGCCCTTGGGGGTTGGTCTGCAGGGCCCTTTGCCATGTCTGAGAATGTGAACTCTGACCTTCCCCAGAGCAAAAATCTCAACTCAGATACCTCCAGGGGTGGGGAGCTCACTATCTGGCTAGGTCTGCCAGAAAGTTCTTGCTGTTGAATCAAAAGCTATTCCTGGTGACCGCTCTACCACAGGTTGAGCTGAACTGAACACACTACAGCTCAGGTTGGCTTCCTCTTCCTACACCTGGTGTAGCCTTCAAAATGGGCTTTTCTGCAGGCTTTGTTCCTTCCAGAGGTTTTGCATTTATGGAAAGGGGCAGGGAGAAGGCAGTGGTTTTTTTTTTTTTTTTTTGCAGTACGCGAGCCTCTCACTGTTGTGGCCTCTCCCGTTGCGGAGCACAGGCTCCAGATACGCAGGCTCAGCGGCCATGGCTCACGGGCCCAGCCGCTCTGCGGCATGTGGGATCTTCCCGGACCGGGGCACGAACCCGTGTCCCCTGCATCGGCAGGCAGGCTCTCAACCACTGCGCCACCAGGGAAGCTCAAAGGCAGTGTTTAATTAAGCCCATGGAGCATTACGTAGAGGAGGGATGTGAGTCCCATTAGGAGATATTTGATCTAACCAGAGGCTGGTGGCATTTCCCCCTTTTCCAGGGGCCATCTCTGTCCATGGCTGCCTTCAGCTTGGGGACACGCCACCAAGAAGGCTGGCTGAGGAGAGGCCTGGGCAGCTCAGGCTTCCGAGCACTGGGCCCTGGTCAGCCAGGCCTTCCTTTCTCCCTTGGGACCCTCCGCAGCCCCCTACAGCCCTCCCCCGCTTCCCCATCCCCTTCCTGCCAGAACCAGTGGAAACCTCTCGGTGCAGCCCAGGTCGGGGGAGCGGCGTGTGTGGCCCCTTCATGATTCTTTTTACCATCTTCCCAGCTTCTCTGGCTGACTACAACCCCCTTGTTTGAAGGAAATCTTTCATTCACTTTTTCCAGATTACTAAATTGTCTTGTGCCCTTAATGAACAACTTGGAAAATCAGCAAAGCGTTAAACAGGAAATAACACCATCCCATAATCCCACAGCCCTGACTTTGGGGCTTAATTCACGCTAATCCTATACATATACATTTTTTTGCATTGATCAGCTCATCATATTTGCATTTGGGGATCCTGATTTTCACTTACTGCTGGTATATCAGGAGCATTTCTCCAGGCTGTTAAAAACTCCTTGTAAACACCTCATTCACTGACTGCCTCATGTTCTTTTAAGGACATGGGCCGTAATTTATTTAACTCTCCCTATTCTTGGTACGTTCAGTTGTGCCCCTTTTTGAATTTACTTTGTGAACAGCACTGTGTTGAACATAGTTAAAGCCAGTGGTCTTCCATGGTTGCCCCAGGCTCGCTCTCACGCATGCCCCTCTCTACGCTGGCAGCGCTGCCCTTTCTCCTCTTTCCTGGCATTTCCTGATGGAGCTGTGGACGGTGTGGGTGCCCCAGCCTCTCCGTGGTGGGAACGCCACTGCCTGCCCCACAGTTTTCTGAGCCCCTTGACCCTCAAGGGTAGGCTCTCTGGTTAGAGGCGCCACCTCTACTGACATCCGGGTCTTGCTTCTTTGGCCATGTGTCCTGCCGTTTTCCCACCCACGTCCTCTCACTTCTGACCCTGGTGCTGGCCAGGCTGGACCAGCTCCTCGGGGCCCCGCCAGCCCCTTGCCTGGGCCCCCGGCTCACACTGCTCTGCCTTCCAGGCTTGCCCAATCTCGGACGAACCCTCAGGTCCTGGACACTGGACTGACAGCACAGGACATTCATTACGCCCAGTGCCTCTCGCCTGTCGACTGGGACAAGCCTGACAGCGGTGGCGCCGAGCCGGATGACCTCTTCAACTTCTGAGGCCTGGGGCTGGCAGGACACGTGACAAACCAAAGCCACCCACGTCGGGGGCGGGGGCCAGCTCCAGGACCCCCAGCCAGTGTCCTTCAGTCGGCAGCGCTGTCAGTCTGCAGATGAGAGCTGCAACCAGTCAAGCAGAGGGAAGGAGAGATTCTTTTTTAACCCCGTTCTTTCTCTGAGAACTGAAAGATGCCTTGAATATTTATTCAGTGACTCCTGGTTCAACTCAGAAGCTGGTTGTGCATCAGGCACGAGCGCAGTGTTATAACCAGCTTTCTGCCCTCTCTTGAGCGAGCTCTGCTCCACTGTGGGTGTCAGGATGGTGGCCAAAGCATTTCTTGTCCCTTCTCTTCAAGGGCCCAGATTTCCCTGGAGGTGCCCTTGCTCCTTACTGAAAGTGGTCGGATCGTTCATTTCTGTCATCCTTTGAGCACAGGAGGGCAACACAGCCGCGGGAGGAGACTGTGACATCCAGCCCGCCTTCCGTGGGGGGCCCAGCGGGCCGGGGCTTGGGCTCCTGGCCCTGGGGGCTCTCAGAGACAGAGGGGCAGCCCCTGACCAAAGACAACACGTGGCAGGCACTTTAAAGCACACACAGCAGGTGTGGCCCCCAGCTCCTCGACGGTGCTGCGTTGCGTAGAGCTTTCTTTCTGCCCTTCTTCCGAGAGACGAGGCCCAAAGTCCCCGGCGGTGCTTGGAACCAGTGTAACTGGCTGCCCTGGACTCCCAGAGTCTGCCTGCGGCCGCGGGGTCATCTGTGTGACCGCCTCCTGCAGAGCTCCCATCCCGCCCTTCCCCCTCCACGTGGATGAAGTTTTCCCGCGCCGCTCTTTGGTCTGAGCCCCACCTCCCCGTACTCCCTGAGATAGTGCGTGAAACCTAACACCTAGATTTGTTTGCGAATGTTTGGTTGCCAGTTTCTAGATGAGGAAACTGAGACCACGCGCGTGGAGGGGTAGAGTCAGGAGTAGAGCCCAGATCTGGTGCCAAAGCTGCCTTCTCACCCACACCGCTCACAACTCGCACCTCCTTTTTTCTAGCTGTGTTGTCCTCCCAGGAACCAAAAAGCCCCAGCTATTTCTGACCAAAATGTGTTTCATAACAAACCATCTGGTGCCTTTACTCACGTAACTGGCATGAGCCAGTGTGCCCTGCTAGCTGTCTCGCTGTTGATTTCTGTGGAAATGGAAGTGTTTGAAGTCTGCTAATTCAGAGGGTGAAACAGAACCAAACTTCATAAGCATCACGCTGTTCCTTCCTGATGCTCCGACCCCAGGTCGGGGACGTACCAGCAGCAACCCGCCTTCAGAGTCTCCCCTCCTCTCCTTTCACCCCCATGGGGCTCCCAGCAAAGCCGCCAGCACCTTCTTCATCCTCGGGTGCCTCCCAGGCCTGGCTTTACCAAGCTTAAGTCTCTGGTGATAGTCGGAGCAGGTTTCACCAGCCCAGGAAACACACCGTTTCTTAGAATCTACGTATCTAACTAAGCATCTGAATCAAAACACAGAGACAGGAGTGCCTGGGTGAGAGGTGGGGTGGGATTGCCTTTATCAAAATGTAAAGATAACTTCCGTTCCCTGGCCCAGCTCCTGCACCCCCGCTGCCCACCCCAGATCTCCTTGGTATCAGCCCCTGTATTTGTCGTGAGGCAGCAGGGCTTGGACCTGACACAGGCCACCCTTGGCACGAGGGTCCAGGAGACCTGAGAAAGGCTGTGCTGTGTTTGTGTGAGTCTCCATGGGGCCTTCATCTGGTCTCTGGCCAACAGTGGTCAGTGTGCTCCCCTTGTGTCTACAGATAAGTTTTGTTGTGCTTTACTTTGTGTTGCTGTAAAGGAAGTTCTGATGAGGAAAAAAATAAGTAATAAATGTTCTCTTTTTGAAATACAAAGAGCACTTGCGTGGAGTGTCGTGGTGGCCGCGTAGGAGCGTGGCCTTGGGCAGCCCCTGCCCTGGGTGGTTGGAGCAGTGGTGGCCACAGACCCAGACATGGGGGATAACGGTCTGTGAGGGCCCCCTTTCCACCAGGCAGATGGGTTGTGCGATGAGGTCATCTCTGGATAGCTTAGTGAGCTCAGCACTGGAGAGGCCTCTGAAAACCTAGGTCAAGGCCTCCTAACCAGGGTCTGTGACCCCTTGAAATGTACATTATACGTGTGGCCACACATACATTTTTCTTGGGGATGGTGTCTCTCATTTCCATCACATTCTCAAATGAGTCCATGACGTTTATTCATTTGACAGACTTTGTGCTACACACAAACCAGGCCTGGGATTCAGTGCTGGGGACAGCAGTCCAGACACCCTCCCTGTCCATGTGGACTCAGAACGTGTGGCTTGGGTGTGATTGGGGACTAGGGTGGGGGATGAAGGAAAGTGTGTTTTCGTGACTTGGGAGACCCAAGGTCTAGCTCTGGCTCTGCCACCTGGGGCTGTGACACTGGATCAGTCACTTCTTTCCTTGAGCCTCTGTTTCCCCATCTGGGAAAAGGGTACAACAGTCACCACCCTTTCTGCCTCCCTGGGTTTTGTGAGATTCGGGTGACAATTATATTGTTGGTGATGTACTTGGATGGCTCAAAGCTTATCTCAGAGCAAAAGGCAATTGGGACCAAATACATTTAAGGAAGTCAAAGTAAAATTGATAATAACGGGGGCTACTGTTAACCGAGCTCTTCGTCTGTGCCCAGGGCCGTGCCAGGCTCTCAACTCTAGCTCGTCGTGGCGCTCCCGTTGAGCCCCGTGGCGCTAGCTCCCTTTCCTGCTGCAGGCACCGAGGCTGCAGGCGCGGCTGCCAGGGCTTGACAGACCACAGCCCAGACTCCGATCTCTGTGGCCCTTGACCCTGCCACGTCCTGATCCCCCGGGAGCCACGTCTGCAGTCATGCTGCCTGTGGCCTCCTGTAGAGCCGCGCAGAAAGGCCGCTCTCTTCAAGCTCCAGCGGGGGTCTTCTCGGACATTTATCCCTTTGTCCCTTTCAAATAGTGATCATAAGAATATCCGGAACCCAGGGGCGGAGACCTCTGATATCAGCCGTCGTCCGGCAGACTGGCTGTGAATTCTGAGTGGATGGTAGATGACTAAGAAATTCTCTCCTTTCTTCTTCTCCCATAATCTGAGAAGACACTCAACAAGTCCGTCTTTCGGTTTAAATTTGGCCAACGCCTTTAGTCTCCGGATGTCTCAAATTATGAATCCTGAGCACTCGCCATCTGCTCTTTCATGCATAACGGATGAAGCTGCAGAGAACAAAGTCGCCTTTCAGATTTGATGTGACCTTCAGCTTCGCTGGGTGGATGTTGGGCTCTCCTCTCCCAGGGGGAGAGCCCATCCCAATTAAATCTCTCCAAGGACTTTCTGACAAGCCCGGAGAGTGAATCTGGGCGCATTCTGGGCCCTCGGTGCTTGTCTGGGGTCTGTTCTTCACCTGGCCTTCTTCCCTCTACCACTCCCCATGCACGGAGTACAGAGGTGGCCTCTTCGTAATCAGGGAGTGAGCTTTTCCCCAGGGCGTACGTGCCAGGCCCTGTTAGTCCTTTACACCTAACATCAGAGATACTAGTCTAACAACCATGCCAGGAGGTGGGTGGTCCTAGTACCATTTTCAAGATGGGACAACTGAGGGTCAAGGAGGATAAGTGAATTGACCAAAATCTCACAGCCAGTAAGGAATGGACCTTGGATTTGAACCCCAGTCTGCCTGACGCCAGAGCTTGTATATCTCCACGGCACTACCTACCCTGTAGAGTGAAGGGCAAAGCCAAGCCGAGCTGCCCATGTCCTGTTCTGGGGAGCCTCTACCATGGCACAGATGGGAGCGGCAGGGCCCAGGCCAGGCTAGGTACCTGGGGCAGGGGCCGTCTTCACAGACTGGTGGAAATAGATCTTTCCCACTGCTAGGGGGTGCCCTTGGGGCTGCTCCTCTGGACATGACCAGTTGAGGACTCGGCGGGGCGTGTATCATCACATCAGGGCTCTGTCTTGCCCCCAGCCAGCATTGCCCCGCCTATGTTTGTGTGGGGTGGACGGAGGCCCAGAGTGAGCTTTGGTGTCCCTCGAGGGGGAAGGTGTCCTCTGGGAGCAGACTCAGTGTGTCGGGGTGGTGAATGCCAGCCTCAGAGTGCCCGGGAAGGAGGGGAACACATCTCTGGAACACTGGCAGCTTCTGAACCCGTTAACTAGTTTAAGCTGCTGCACAGTGACTGTGCTAGGAGGTATTATTAGCCCATTTTAGAGACGACGACACTGAGGCCCACAGTGTTTATGTGACCTGCCAGCCTCGCACAGCTGGGAAGAGGCAGGCCTGGGATGCAGAGCCCCTGTGTTCTCCACTGTCGCAAGGTGACCCTGCCCCTCTGCAGATTACTTGGAACGTTTAGACAACACAATGTCCTCGCTTACTTAGGAGCTTCTGAGCCCAGCACATGGGTGCTGGGTCAAACTGGTGCCTTTACTTCCAGCCAGGACAGATGTGGGCTGTGTCCTAAGTCCTTGTGCCAAGCGACAATTCTGACCACAACTCCTGAGCCCCAGCACGGGGTAGGGCTGCTGGGACCTGTCTTGACCTCTTCACAGGCCAGGGTTTGCGGGTCCTGGTGCTCTGGAAAGCTCCTGGGCGTGGGCTAGGTTTGTACCACACCATGGGGACATTAGAAGTCAGAGCTGGAAGCCAGGGAGAATTCCTGGAAGAGGGGTGTTCCAGCTGGGCCTTGAAGGAGGGGAGAAAGGTTGGGAGCTCTGAGACGCCAGGGCTGGGTCTGATTCACCTGAACCTCAGTGCCCAGCATAGCACCTGGCACAGAGTGGCCGTCAGTGACTCGAGTCAGCTCATCAAAAGGGGGACAACCAGCCCAGCTTCCTGTAAGAACCTGCTGAGAGCAGGGGCAGCCTCGGATTGGCAGGCAAGGCTGGAGTCTCTGCAGCCCAAAGATCCACTTTGCAGTTATCGGTTCTGAAGGCAAAGCCACTCGATGGTCAACGTCCCCATGCACACTTGCCTTTGGCTCTCTGGGCCTCCGTCACGCAGCCAGCAGCCAAGCACTCCCAGCCCAGCCTGGTTTAGTGAAACATGTGGTCCACTCTCTGCCCTGACTGAAGATCTTGATTTTCAAAATGTCTTCAAAGCAGGAATCTAGAATTTTCAGAGCTAGAAGAGCCATAATGGTCCTCCAGCCCACCTTCTTTGCTTATAGTCGGGGACTGGGGCCCACAGAGGGACGGGCCGTGTGGGCAGTTGAGAAGCAGAGCTGAGATGGGAGTGTTATTCTTTTCCAGGGACCCCATGCCCTGTCCCCCATCCACCCCATAGAGAGAGAGGTCCCTTCCCCACGTGTGCTGGGAGGGCTGATGTGCTTGAGGTCTGCAGGGCTTGTGGGAAAGTGGAAATGATTAGATAAGAAGAGGCTGGAGAAAGGGCATTGGTGAATTCTCAAGCATGTAATAAGCATCAGCTCATCACCCGTCTCTTCACGGCGCCTCCTCCAGGGCCCCAAGGTCTCATCTGCTGCTCGAGCTGCTGGCACAGACGCCTGGAAGAGAGAGCAGAGAGCTGTGATTATGAGCGCGGCCCCTAGAGCCAGACTGGGTTTGAATCTCAGGTTTGCCACTTATTAGGCATGTAAGTGACTGAAGAGCAGTTGACTCAATAGTCTGGGTCTCAGTTTACTCCTGTATAAAATAGGATGATAACAGCACCATCCACACGGGACGTTTTGAGGAGCTAATGAATGAGTTGGTACTTGTGAGGTGCTGAGAACTCCGCCCACTGTGGCTGTCAATTGCCATGAGGGCTGCTGGGGGAGGGGGACATGCAGGACCAGTCTCACTGCAGGGCTGTGGCCCCACCCAAGATGGCAAAGGCGGGCACTTCCCTGGCAGTCCAGTGGTTAAGACTCCACACTTCCACTGCAGGGGGCACGGGTTCGATCCCTGGTCGGGGAACTAAGATCCCTCGTGCTGCGCGACATGGCCCGAAAAATAAAAAAGATGGCAAAGGGGGAGGAGACATGTCCTACCAGCTTCCATCCTGATGCCACCCAAGTGCACACTCTGGCCCTTCTCTACCATCAAAGTGTGCCCCAGGAAAAACTCCAGAAACTTCGATATCCAGTCAGGACTCAGGCAAGAATACCCTCCACTCTAGCTGTTTCAAGTAGGAAATAAATCTCTTAATATATTCAGCTCACGAAACCACTGGGAGGGCTGGGGGTGTGAAGGAGGCCCCGCAAGGGTTCAGGGAATCAGGAAAGGCTGGAGCCGAGGGAGCTGCAGCCAGTGGCCCGGCGGCTCTCTCCTCCTAAGGTTGGTTCTGTGAGATCCGATCTCACTGGCAGAAGCCGATGTGAAGCCTGCTGGCCAAGGGAGGTGCGAAAAGTGGTTCACAGGCGTCCAGCCTCCAAGAGGGCACATAGAAAGGGAGGAAGAAGGCGCTGAGACCACCGGGGAACCCCGTCCTCCCCTGACACTCCTGTGGGAGGTGGGGGACAGGGAAACCGGGGTGCTGGGCCAGAGGAAACCTCACCACCGTGTGGACCGTCAGATGCTGTGTTGAGAGCAGACACATGTTATCTTCGATCCTCACGACAGCCGTGTGAGAGACAAGACTGAGAGGTGAAGTGACAGGACCAGGGCTGGACCCCAGGTCTGTATGCACCTCAGCTTGGACCCTGCCTCTGGGTGCTCCCGGAGCCAGGCTGGCGGTCAGGAGTGATTCGTTCAGCACCCATTGACTGAGCACCAACCATACACACCAGGCTGGGTGCCGGGTGCTTGAGCATGGCAACAAACAAAACAACGAAGATCCCATCCCACGGAGTTGCATTCCACTGGGGGAGGGGGATACTGACCCTCCCCGCTCCCCAAAAATGTAGAAGTAATCTGTGTGGTGCTCAGTACTAGGAAGAAAAAAAAAAGCCAGGGCTGGGGATAGAGGGGGAGGCGGGCAGCGCTGCTTTATACAGGAGTGGGAGGTCAGGGAGGTTTGAGCAAAGGACCTAACGAAAGTGGGAGGAAAGAGCACTTGAGACAGAAGACACAGCAAGTGTACCCCCTCCTCGGCCCCGCCCCAGGCAGGGGGGAGAGTGAGACGTGAGAGAACAGAAGGGGCGAGGAGGTCAGTGTGGCCGGAAGGAGAGAGCTGGGAGATGAGGTCAGAGAGCAGGTGGGCACCGGGGACCTGGGGCAGGGGCGGGGGCTTCTGACTTGCTTGAGACGGAGTGGGAGGTCTGTGCAGAGAAAGACAAGATCACAGAGGCTGCAGAGACCCCCGGGGGCTGGGGCAGTCGCCCAGGGTCAGGCCCAAGAGAAAGCGGGCTCAGGGCTAGAAAAGGGGCGGGTGGGAGCTTGACAACGGGACGCCCTTTCTCCTCTGTTTCCGACGGAGGCCCAGGTTTGAGGCGTCACCGAGTCTGTGAGTCTGGGTCCCAGGCTTGTGCATCCTTGTGTGATGTGGAGGGCTGGTGTCTCCAGGTCCCTGCCGGTGTCAGGCTGTGGTGCGAGTGTCCCCGGGCACGTGTGTCATTCCTCTGGGAGTGTGGAGTGAGCATGTGTCAGCTCTGCGGTCTGTGTTGTGCTGCAGGCGTGCGTATCTGAACGTGAGCATGTGGACGTCTGGTCTGGTGGGGAGCAGGCCTGTGTATTTCTTTGTGCATGTGTGGGTGCCTGCTTGTCTGTAGGGGGCAGCAATGGGGAATGTCTTTGATTTTGGCCCCTTCACTACTATCTAGTTCCTCTGCTTCCTTGACGTTCTGCAGAGCTCAGCTCTAATTTTTACAGCAAATCAGAACAGATGCCCCTGGGACCCAGGGGGGTTGGCATATGCTTCTTGGGGACTTGGGTTGAAGGTCTGTCCCGTGGGGTTATCTGACAGCTGAAGTAGGGAGGATGCCCAGCCCCTGGTTCCCGCATGGGCAGTGTTTTAAACCCAGAGGCCCCCTCCCTCCCCAGGGACTGAGTTGGACCAGGGCTTTCACCACCCAGTTAGGAAGACTGTCTGAAGTTTGGGCCCTGCCAGCCCTCAGTAAGAGTCAGATTCCTAAGCCTGGAGGCCTTCAGGAGAAGCCAGGACTTCAGCACTGTGGAAAGAGCACAGAATTAGGAGTCAGAGGGACCTGGGTTCAAATCCCACTTCTGTCACTTACTAGACATAGTAACTAGTTCATAACCGTAGTCAAGTGATGGCTTGGTTTCGTCTCTGTAGAGTGTGGACCTACCTCATGATGTCATTCTGAGGATTAAATGAGAAGTTACTATGTGCCAGGCCCTGTGCTAAGGGCTTTGCATGAATCACCTCATTAAATCCTCACCATGACCCTCTAGAGTGGATGGTGTTCCCATTTTACTGAAGAAGAAACTGAGGCCCAGGGAGGTGAAGTTACTGGCCCAGTGTCACTCAGGGGGAATGGGAGAGCCTGGCTTTAAATAGGCAGTGTGACTTCAAAAGTAGCAGCGTGACACAGTGAATATAAAGCCGAGTGCCTGACTTTTGGTAGGAGTTTGGTCAGTGGTGGTTGTTATTACTGATGCCACACGGCTGTCAAATTCTTGACCCCCAAAGGATAGCTCTGGACTGTCTTTTCTCCTTTTAAATTTTAAAGAGGGCAGTGGAAAAGCACCAGACTTGGGAGAGTGAAGTTCAGACCCTGACTCTGACTCATTCACTGTGTGACCTTGTACCAGTCACCTCCCCTCCCTGAGCTCCATTTTTCCTCGTCTGTACAGTGAGGACACTCATTTCTGGCCTGCCTGTAAGGATCAGGTGTGTGCAAAAGACCTTGCAGCCTAAGTTGACTGTGTCCTCCCCAAAAGACTTGTCCAAACCCCCAGTACGTCAGAATGTGACCTTATTTGGAAACAGGGTCTTTACAGAGGTGATCAATTAAAACAAGGTTATCAGGGTGGTGTCCTTATAAAATGGGGAAATTTGGACACAGGGCCAGCCAGGCGCAGAGCGAAGGCTGTGTGAAGAGACACGGGGAGGAGGCCATGTGAAGGCCAGGGTTATGCTGCCACAAGCCGAGGAACATCTGGGGCAATCAGAAGCTGGAAGAGGCGAAGCAGGATCTTCCCCTACAGGTGAAGGGGGGGACACGGCCCTGCTGACGCTTTGATTTTGGTCTTCTGGCCTCCAGAGCTGTGAGACAATACATTTCTGTTGTTCTAAGCCACCCACTTTGCGGTATAGGTTTCCGCACAATCCCAAAGTTCCTATGAAACCTTTTGTAAGCTGAAATGGTATAACGCGAAGAAGCGGTTACTTAGCACACATCTTGCTAACGATGCAGACCATAAATCCAGTTAAAGCACAGATGCTCTCAGACACAGTTCAAAGCTAAAGTGGCTTGAGATGCTTTGATGCTGAGATGCTGAGGGTAGTTTCCTGGAAAGGAGCTTGGCGGTGCCACTCTCACCCCTTGGGGTGCACGCTGCCTCTATGACGGCTGCTGCTGCAAAACAAACACTGAACGCTATTCTCGCTTTTTCGTAAATGCTAAAATCCTCTATTTATTTTATTCATCGTTTTTGGCTGCGTCAGGACTTAGTTGCGGCACTCAGGGTCTTCGTTGAGACATGCGGGATCTTTCCTTGTGGCGCAGGCTCTTTGCTGTGGCGCAGGGGCTTTTTCTTGTTGTGGTGCTCGGGCTTCTCTCTAGTTGTGGCGTGCGGGTATTCTCTCTCTAGTTGTGGCACAGGGGCTCCAGGGCGCGTGGGCTCTGTAGTTTGCAGCACACAGGCTCTCTGGTTGAGGCGCACGAGCTCAGTAGTTGTAGTGCACGGGCTTAGTTACCCTGTGGCATGTGGGGTCTCAGTTCCCTGACCAGGGATCGAACCCGTGTCCCCTGCATTGGAAGGCGGATTCTTTACCACTGGACCACCAGGGAAGTCCCCGAATATCCTCTTTGGATGGCTTTCAGTTGGGGAAAACAGGAACTAACATAGGTCTTTCGTAAACGTGAAGAGGCATAAAGCATACTTCTGAAAAGCGGGGGATACATGTTCCTTGTTACAGCAGCCACAGGAAGCTAAAACAGGCCTGTGACATAAGATCCATAATGCCCACCATTTTTTTCTGGGGATACAAGCGTGCACCCCATTGACACTGTGAAGAGAGCGAGGTTCAGAGAGGTGAGGTCATCAGCCCATCACACAACAGGTGAACACAGCGCCAGGACCGAACCAGGGTCCTCCTGACCCCAAAGTCAGTGCTACTCTGCCGAGCAACAGAGCCTGAGGCTGGAGGCCAGGTGACCGGGTGAGCCTGGGGCAGCCCAGGAACGGGGGCCCGGCCCTTCAGCTTTGCTCTGCAGCCTTTCCCCATCCTCCTCTGAGCTCTGGGACAGTCGCCCTGCCCCGCCTGCCTCCAGGGCTATTGGGTCTCACGGCCTGGGTCACTAGGACACACAGAGTATCCCCGGCCACCTGGCGCTTGCAGGGGGAAGTGGCAGCTAGTGGCTCCCTGGTGTCAGAGCCAGAGAGCCAGGTTCAAGTCCTGACTCCACCGCTGCCCGATTGACTTGAGTTTGTCACCACCCCCCTCTCTGAGCCTCAATTTCTCTGTCTGTGAAATGGGACCGTGAACCAAACTCTGCCTTCCCTGAAGGGTGGTCTAAAGGTACAGTGAGGTCAGGTGTGGGTAGAAGCTCAGAGACTGCTATGACGGGGCTGTTGCCTAGGCAGGGCCTGTGAGTGGAGGGTATAAAGTCCTGCCTGGGGTCCCCAGGGCACTGTGTCCCCAGTGCTGGCTGGTGGGTATGGTCTAAGGCAGAGTGGGAAGGAAGATGGGCCAGGTTTGGGAAGATTCTAAAAGTTCTGCCTCCCCCATTCAGCTCCCCTGACCTGGGTCCTCTCTCAGCCCCCCAGGGTTGCTGTGGCGAAGGGGAGGTGGATTAGGATGATTCATGGTTATAACTTATCAAGCACTTAGTCTGTGCCTAATTTTTGTTTTAAGGTAACTTTACAACAGCTCTCTGCAGAGTAGGTGATGTTGGTCCCATTTTACAGGTGAGGAAACTGAGGCTCAGAGAGACAACGTGACTTGCCTCAGGTAACACAGCCAAGAAGGGGCAGGGCCAGGATTTGAGGCCAGGCCTCACTCAACACACCCTATCAGCCCGACATTTGGTGGAAACTGGGGTGGGGCCCAGAGAGGGGATGGACCTTGACTAAGGCCACATGGAAGGGCAGGGGTCGGACCTCAGGTCCAGGCCTTTCTTCCTCTTCAGAGAGCAGGGCTGAAGGGAGAGGCGGACACCCACGTGTTTAGCAAACCCCAGTTATAAGCCTGGAGCTTTTGCCTGCCCCTCCTGGTGTGGGGGAGGCCATGTGTTGTCAGGCGGAGGCATCAGGCTGGCCTGAGGCACAGACTGGAAGAGGGCCGGTGTGGCCAGGCCAGTGTTTGGGCTCTACGAACAGACTGACTTCTGCCTAAAGCATGGCTGAAGGGTGCCTCAGTCAGGGGTGGCTCAGGCCCATGGCAATGTCCTGTGAGCATGGCATTCAGTCCCAGCCCTGCTGAGTCACCCCCAGGCAGAAAAGGCCCAACGCCGTGTCAGTTCCACTGCCCAGGAAAGATCGCGAGAGGATGTCTTAAATGCTGCAGCTTTATTGCAGTAAGTTTGTCGATTCAGCTCATTACATTTAATTAGAATTATTTAATTAGAATCTTAATAAAAGAGTAAAACAGGAAGGAGGCTGAGAAGCAGAGGTAAGCAAATCTGTGCTGAGCGTATGCAGTA